>NC_091992.1:90870569-91513827 GCF_044704955.1 Pristiophorus japonicus
TAGTTGTAGAGCTGTTGTCTTTCTTTCCCTAGACCAGGAGAAGGCGTTCGACAGGGTGGATCATGAGTATCTGTTCAGAACTCTGCGCGCTTTCGGGTCGGAACGCATTTCGTTGCCCAGATGCGACATTTATACGCTGCTGTGGAGTGTCTTTGATGGCGCCCCTACGCTTTGGGAGAGGGGTGCGCCAGGGATGCCCCATGTCTGGCCAGTTATATGCCTTAGGCGTCGAGCCTTTCCTGCGCCGCTTGCGGAAGAGGTTGAGGGGACTGGCTCTGCAAGGGCCGGGCATGGAGGTCGTCCTCTCGGCTTACGCCGATGACATGCTCCTCATGGTCGAGAATCACGATGACCTGCGGAGGATGCGTGAGTGCCAGGAGATTTAGTCAGCCGCATCCTCTGCCAGGATCAACTGGAAGAAATGTTCCGGAGTCCTGGTGGGTCAATGGCGGGTGGACTCCCTGCCGGAGGAGCTCAGGCCTTTTGCCTGGAGCACAACACATCTCCTCTATCTGGGAGTCTACCTTAGTCCTGACGAGGAAGCCTGGCCGGCGAACTGGCAGGAGCTGGAGGCCAAAGTCGCCACTCGCCTCGGGCGCTGGACAGGACTGCTTCGAGTGCTGTCCTCAAGGGGTCGAGCGCAAGTCATAAACCAGCTGGTGGTCGCTATGCTGTGGTACCAGTTGGTCACTTTGACCCCTCCCTCTGTGTTTGTCGTCAAGATACAGAAGAAGCTGGTCGACTTCTTCTGGAACAACAGGAAGCACTGGGTCTCTGCTGCAGTTCTGAGTCTCCGGTTTAGGGAGGGCAGTCAGACGGTGGTGTGCATTAGCACCCAGCATGCGACTTTCCGTCTTCAGACCCTGCAGAGATACCTGTATGTCGAGCCCCCTCTCGGTGGCGTGCGCAGGTGACGCATTTCTTCCGCCAGCAGTACTGCCTCAATTACTACACACAGCTCCTATTTGTGAGCCTGGGGTCATCAGTACCGCCATGCGGGGGCTGCCTGCCTTTTACCAGGAACTCATCAGGGTCTGGAACAGATTCACCACCAAGCTCAGTTCTCCCCCGTCTGGAGTGGCGGCTGTCCTTCGAGAGCCAGTGCACAGGAATCCATATCTCCACGACCTTGGTTTTAGGTGGCAGGCGGACGAGAGGGCTGTGTCTGGCAAGGTGACCAGGGTCATGGACCTGCAAGGGTCAAGGATGTCTCGGAGCGGGTGCAGGACATTCTGAAAAGGGAGGGTGAACAGCCAGTTGTCGTGGTGCACATTGGTACCAACGATATAGGTTAAAAAAAGGGATGAGGTCCTACGAGACGAATTTAAGGAGCGAGGAGCTAAATTAAAACGTAGGGCCTCAAAAGTAGGAATCTTGGGATTGCTACCAGTGCCACGTGCTAGTCAGAGTAGGAATCGCAGGATAGCTCAGATGAATACGTGGCTTGAGCAGTGGTGCAGCAGGGAGGGATTCAAATTCCTGGGGCATTGGAACCTGTTCTGGGGGATGTGGGACCAGTACAAACCGGACGGTCTGCACCTAGGCAGGACCGGAACCAATGTCCTCGGGGGAGTGTTTGCTAGTGCTGTTGGGGAGGAGTTAAACTGATATGGCAGGGGGATGGGAACCAATGCAGGGAGACAGAGGGAAACAAAAAGGAGACAAAAGCAAAAGACAGAAAGGAGATGAGTAAAAGTGGAGGGCAGAGAAACCCAAGGCAAAAAACAAAAAGGGCCACTGTACAGCAAAATTTTAAAGGGTCAAAGTGTAATAAAAAGGCAAGCATGAAAGCTCGGTGCCTCAATGCAAGGAGTATTCGGAACCCAGGAGAGGGCTCTGAGCTAGGTAGAATGGGTGAGAGCTCAGATGAACAGGACCCCAAGAAAGAATGTAAAAGACAGGAGGCAACAGAACAAAGTAGCACTGGGGTAAGTGTAAACCACAAGGTGATAGGAAGGGACAATATGTATGAATATAAAGGGGCTGCAGGAGGGGTCAAAACTAAAAATCATGGTTTAAAAACTAGTATTAAAACACTCTACCTAAACCACGCAGCATTTGAAATAAAGTAAATGAGTTGACGGCACAAATCATTACAAATGGGTATGATTTGGTGGCCATTACAGAAACGTGGTTGCAGGGTGGCCAAGACTGGGAATTGAACATACAGGGGTATCTGACAATTTGGAAAGATGGACACGAAGGGAAAGGAGGTGGGGTAGCTCTGTTAATAAAGGATGATATCAGGGCAGATGTGAGAGACGATATTGGCTCTTATGAACAAAATGTTGAATCATTGTGGGTGGAGATTAGAGACAGTAAGGGGAAAAAGTCACTGGTGGGCGTAGTTTATAGGCCCCCAAATAATAACTTCACGGTGGGGTGGGCAATAATCAAGGGAATAATGGAGGCAAGTGAAAAAGGAGCGGCAGTAATCATGGGGGATTTTAACCTACATATCGATTGGTCAAATCAAATCGCATGGGGTAGCCTTGAGGAGGAATTCATAGATTGTTTCTGAGAACAGTATGTTACAGAACCTACAAGGGAGCAAGCAATCTTAGATCTGGTCCTGTGTAATGAGACAGGAATAATAAACGATCTCCTAGTAAAAGATCCTCTCGGAATGAGTGATCACAGTATGGTTGAATTTGTAATACAGATTGAGGGTGAGGAAGTAGTGTCTCAAACGAGCATACTATGCTTAAACAAAGGGGACTACAGTGGGATGAGGGCCGAGTTGGCTAAAGTAGACTGGAAACACAGACTAAACAGTGGCACAATTGAGGAACAGTGGAGGACTTTTAAGGAGCCCTTTCATAGTGCTCAACAAAAATATATTCCAGTGAAAAAGAAGGGCGGTAAGAGAAGGGATAACCAGCTGTGGATAACCAAGGAAATAAAGGAGAGTATCAAATTAAAAACCAATGCGTATAAGGTGGCCAAGGTTAGTGGGAAACTAGAAGATTAGGAAAATTTTAAACGACAGCAAAGAATGACTAAGAAAGCAATAAAGAAAGGAAAGATAGATTACAAAAGTAAACTTGCGCAAAACATAAAAACAGATAGTAAAAGCTTTTACCAATATATAAAACGGAAAAGAGTGACTAAAGTAAATGTTGGTCCCTTAGAAGATGAGAAGGGGGATTTAATAATGGGAAATGTGGAAATGGCTGAGACCGTAAATAATTATTTTGCTTCGGTCTTCACAGTGGAAGACACAAAAACCATGCCAAAAATTGCTGGTCACAGGAATGTGGGAAGGGAGGACGTTGAGACAATCACTATCACTAGGGGGCTAGTGCTGGACAGGCTAATGGGACTCAAGGTAGACAAGTCCCCTGGTCCTGATGAAATGCATCCCAGGGTATTAAAAGAGATGGCGGAAGTTATAGCAGATGCATTCGTTATAATCTACCAAAATTCTCTGGACTCTGGGGAGGTACCAGCGGATTGGAAAGCAGCTAATGTAACGTCTCTGTTTAAAAAAGGGGGCAGACAAAAGGCAGGTAACTATAGGCCGGTTAGTTTAACATCTATAGTGGGGAAAATGCTTGAAGCTATCATTAAGGAAGAAATAGTGGGAATTCTAGATAGGAATAGTGCAATCAAGCAGACGCAACATGGATTCATGAAGGGGAAATCATGTTTAACTAATTTACTGGAATTCTTTGAGGATATAATGAGCATGGTGGATAGAGGTGTACCGATGGATGTGGTGTATTTAGATTTCCAAAAGGCATTCGATAAGGTGCCACACAAAAGATTACTGCAGAAGATAGAGGTATGCGGAGTCAGAGGAAATGTATTAGCATGGATCGAGAATTGGCTGGCTGACAGAAAGCAGAGAGTCAGGATAAATGAGTCCTTTTCAGGTTGGAAATCGGTGGTTAGTGGTGTGCCACAGGGATCGGTGCTGGGACCACAACTGTTTACAATATACATAGATGACCTGGAAGAGGGGACAGAGTGTAGTGTAACAAAATTTGCAGATGACACAAAGATTAGTGGGAAAGCGGGTTGTGTAGAGGACACAGAGAGGCTGCAAAGAGATTTGGATAGGTTAAGCGAATGGGCTAAGGTTTGGCAGATGGAATACAATGTCGGAAAGTGTGAGGTCATCCACCTTGGGAAAAAAAACAGTAAAAGGGAATATTATTTGAATGGGGAGAAATTAAAACATGCTGCAGTGCAGAGGGACCTGGGGGTCCTTGTGCATGAATACCAAAAAGTTAGTTTGCAGGTGCAGCAGGTAATCAGGAAGGCGAATGGAATGTTGGCCTTCATTGCGAGAGGGATGGAGTACAAAAGCAGGGAGGTCCTGCTGCAACTGTATAGGGTATTGGTGAGGCCGCACCTGGAGTACTGCATGCAGTTTTGGTCACCTTACTTAAGGAAGGATATACTAGCTTTGGAGGGGGTACAGAGACGATTCATTAGGCTGATTCCGGAAATGAGGGGGTTACCTTATGATGATAGATTGAGTAGACTGGGTCTTTACTCCTTGGAGTTCAGAAGGATGAGGGGTGATCTTATAGAAACATTTAAAATAATGAAAGGGATAGACAAGATAGAGGCAGAGAAGTTGTTTCCATTGGTGGGGGAGACTAGGGGGCACAGCCTCAAAATACGGAGGAGCCAATTTAAAACCGAGTTGAGAAAAAATTTCTTCTCCCAGAGGGTTGTGAATCTGTGGAATTCTCTGCCCAAGGAAGCAGTTGAGGCTAGCTCATTGAATGTTTTCAAGTCAAAGATAGATTTTTAACCAATAAGGGAATTAAGGGTTACGGGGAGAGGGCGGGTAAGTGGAGCTGAGTCCACAACCAAATCAGCCATGATCTTATTGAATGGCGGGGCAGGCTCGAGGGGCTAGATGGCCTTCTCCTGTTCCTAATTCTTATGTTCTTATGTTCTTATGAGAGGTGGGCGCCGGAGGGACTGGAGTGCATCATAACCCCCGGCAACCAAATTTTTATTTGAACCACATGTCCAAAGTTTAATTTGTCAAAGTTTGTCGGTTTTAGTGCTGCCCGCACCCCCCCCCCCCCCCCCCCGCTTTTAGCCAGGGGGCATTTGTATAATTTGTGTTTTTGATGCCCTCAAAAAAAAGGGGGCACTTGAAAAGTTTTTGGAGTGTGACGCCCCCCCACCCCTTTAATCAGGGGTCACTTGATTAATGTGTACAATACAAATAGCTGTTGAGCTGCTCCATTGTGAGTGGCTGAGCCAGTCACGTGATGTTCACAAGACTCAATAAAATCCCAGCCAGTTGGGTTCAGGAGATTCACGATGAGACGGCTGGTTGTGAGCCTGGTGGATGAACTTCTAATGTGTAGTGTGATTGTTAACTAGTTCTTAATAGCAACTGTTGCTTTGAATTCTTAAGCAAAGAACCCATGAAGCCAATAATTTACAGTCGGAGAGAGGAGAATAATAAAGAGAGGTAAGATAGAGTATGAAAGCAAACTAGCATGAAATATAAAACCAGATACTAAGAGTTTCTAGAGGTACATAAAAAGGAAAAGAGTGGCTAAAGTAAATGTTGGTCCCTTAGAAGATGAGACTGGGGATTTAATAATGCGGAACAGGGAAATGGCAGAGACTTTGAACAAATATTTTGTATCAGTCTTCACAGTAGAAGACACTAAAAACATCCCAATAATGGATAATCAAGGGGCTATAGGGAGGGAGTAATACAATCACTATCACTTAAGAAGAAGTACTCGTTAAAGTAATGGGAGTAAAGGCGGACAAGTCCCATGGACCTGATGGCTTACATCCTAGGGTCTTAAAAGAAGTGGCTGTAGAGATAGTGGATGCATTGGTTGTAATCTACCAAAATTCCCTGGATTCTAGGGAGGTCCCAACGGATTGGAAAACCGCAAATGTAGCCCCTATTTATAAAAGGAGGCAAACAGAAAGCAGAAAACTATAGACCAGTTAGCCTAACATCTGTCGTTGGAAAATGCTGGAGTCCATTATTAAGGAAACATTAGCAGGACATTTGGAAAAGCATGATTCAATCAAGCAGAGTCAAGATAGTTTTATTAAAGGGAGCTGTTGCATTGTGAGTGGCTTAGCCAGTCATGTGATGTTCACAAGACTCAATAAAACCCCAGTCAGTTGGGTCTAGGTCATCCAAGATGAGGCAGGTGGTTGTGAACCTAGTGGATGAGCTGGTAATATGTAGTATGATTGTTAAAACTTTGTTAATAAACCAATTATTTCTCAATAGCAATGTGTTGCTATGAATTCTTAAGCAAAGAATTCATGAGGCAAATACATTACAGTAGGGAACTTGGACGCAATGGTGTTCCCATGCACCTGCTGCCCTTGTTCTACTCGGTGGTGGAGGCCGGGGTTTGGGAGGTGCGGGACTTGATCCAATAACCTTCTGACTCAGATTCTAGAGTGCTACCAATTGAGCTGAGCTGACACGAACAAAGCAGGCACCTTAATGCAGTGAGCAAATGCTTCAGCACTGCTGCCGATGGGTAGTTTGAGTGCAGGCAGAGATGTAAATGGTTGAAATTTATATTTAAAGCTACTTTTCACCTGTGGCCACACTGGTTCCACATTATAGGGGAAAAATTTCCTGTTCACTATTTGTTTTTGTTTGTATCTGTATCAAATATCTGTATTTGTTTTTAAAAAGTGCTTATGATTCCACTATGCATGGTGAAGAGCAGAAGTTTCTCCCGTCATCAGGCCCGAAGTGACTACTCCAGCAAATATCTGATTTAAGCTGGTCAAATGGTGCAAACGGGAAGTCGGATCGTAAAATACCATCAGGTTACTTGTTTCGATAGATTGTAAATACTGCCATTAGTTAGTGTTGCTGTTTTTCCTCGAGTCAGTTCATTGGAGAATCCTCTCATCACAGGTTTCATTTAGTGGTGAATCAGAAACACTTTAAACTAAATTACAATCCTATTGCAACCTCCTGCTCTGGAACAAACCCAAAACACTTCCATTTATTATTTCCACTAGTTATCAGTGATGCTTCCCTGGCTGTAATTATATGGGGGTTAGATTCTGTCCCAGTACTTTCATAATTTGGATAATAGTGGTTTGTCTGGAACAAAGTGATTAAAAGTGCTCTTTATATAATTTCTATTTCAGTTGACAGCAAATCAGAAGCAGCTTTGAGCACTAATGACTAGGCATAATTTTGGCACTTAAAAGTAAAAAATTTAATTGCTTTTCACTTATCTGGTTCTTCTTTTGAATGTGGTCACTGAGTTGTCATGCGTGTGAATTGATAGATTACAGACATTAGCCAAAGTGGCTGACATTGTCACTACTAGACAGCTGATGCACAGTGAAAGTGAGGTGCACAGTGATTCAAGGCAGTCAATCACTGGAAGGGACATTATGTCAGTAATACACTTTGGAATCAAAGTACAGTTAAAAAAAAATGAACTGATAAATTGAGCAAAGAAGAGTACGATTTGCTACTTTGGTTTATCAAGTCTCGTCAGGTTTGTCAAAGGCAGCACTCAATATTGGGTTGAGGGATTAACTGTGGGCTGGGTAACAACTTTTTAAATTCCAATTTATATGCAGTCATCTTTGAGCTGACGACGAGGATCTAAATTTGACATTAAAATGTATATGGCAAAATGAGAGAAAACAAAGAAATAATCGGGTTTTTTTGCCATTTTGCCATTTATTGCATTTATTGCCAAAAATATTGCGAATCACACCGCCATTTTTTAAAGGCCTATGTTTTGTCACAAAATGCGCCCTGCTGTAAAAATTGGCTTTGCATGAGGTTTCACGGCGGAAACTGCGGTCCTCGCCAACTTTAGTCCGAGGCCGATTACCGCTAAAAGACAGGCCTTGGAAGGGAGGAAAACACACAAAAAAAAGCAAAAAATAAAAAAAATCACAAAACATTTACAAGACCGTTAACTAATCGCTGCAAAAAATTTTTTAATTTAAACTTTAACTTACCTTTTTTGCAGGTCTTCATATGTACCGCTGTTTTTGGGGCTGCAACACAGGTTTTTCTCGGGTATTTTTTTTCACCCAGAATACTGGTGCGTCAAGCGGCCAAACTACCAGACTACGGCGATAGCGGTACTTCCAGTCTTGCACGCCAGCGGTCCGCTTTTCAGCGGAATTTCAAAACCGCCGGCGCAAGACTTCGGCAAAGCTACCGGATCATCAGTTATCGCCAAAAACGGCGAAATATCGCCGAAAAAGCAGGTGCAAGGTTGGTGAATTTCCAGCCCGTAATGTATTTACTTCATGGATTCTTTGCTTAAGAATTCATAGCAACACATTGCTATTAAGAACTAGTTGGTTTATTAACAAAGGTTTAACAATCACACTACACATTACCAGGTCATCCGCTAGGCTCACATCTGCATGCCTCATCGTGAATGACTTGGACCCAACTGACTGGGGTTTTATTGAGTCTTGTGAACATCACGCAACTGACTAAGCTACTCACAATGCAACAGCTCTACAAACCTGTGGGCATACTCACAGGTACATACATTACACTAGACATATATACGAGGTACAGACTTGTATAAATAGCTAAATGGGTGGGGGACAGGTAGATAGAAACGGGCACATGATGAACAAGCTCCAGTAGCCCAGAGTGTGCAGACTACCTTGCTAGCATATCAATCTGAAGAGAGTTCCTCACCAACCAAGCACCAACTGACTCTTTTACACCACCCACCCTCCCTGACCCCCGCCCTCATCATTCCCTGTTAAAGTACATTACCAGCACTTCCTGCTAGAGATAAAATGGGAACTAGATATAAAATAGGAGCTGTAGTCAAGTCATTGATAAGACCAGAGGGCTTCAAACTTCCTAGTAAGAAGATAAGGGGCTGTTCCCTTGAGGGTTGAGATTTGTAGAATGACATTCAACTGTTTCATATTATGATAAACAGCACCAATGAAATTCCACAGTTAAAATTAATTCATGAATCTTTGTATCCTTCTGTCTCGATAATTAGCTGCACATTTATCAACAGATGTGTACACTAACTGTCACCAGCATCTTGAACAAGGAAATTTAATTACTTTGCACTTTAGGGGCCGGAATAAAAGTAAGCAAGTTGATTGGTAAATGCAACAATCAAAGACTTTTGTTTTGACCTGTACACATAATATCATAAATAAAGTACAAAATATAACTGATTCAGGTTATCATTTTAGAAAGATTGGCCTGATGTCCCACAATATGGTCAATATGAGGATGTGCTCCACAATATTAGCGATGCACAGATATTCTGACAGAGTAAAATGCTAATTTACAATTTTGGATCCAGATTAAAACTGTATCTCTTTCAAAAAGGTTCTTCTGTTAGCAGAAACGATATTCTGATGGAGTATTGTTCATTATCTCTCTGAAGTGCGACTGCCAACTTCAATTGTGGTGTGGCTTTGTGCCCATTAGAAACTGGGTTGAAATGCTTTTGACTCATTTCATGTTAGACTCACAAAGCCAACATAAGGAAGAGACCTTCATTGCACAGCCCTGGCAATATTTAAACCTAAATCACAGAGTTAAACAACAATATTCTCTCCAATCTATTCAATCCCTTTCTCCCACTTGGTTCACACTCCTTGATATACAGTTGCCTGTGGGATGTTCAAATACTGCAATACAATTGAGGGCTCCTAATAATGTTGTAAACCACTCGAGTGAAACTTGAGGAAAGCTTGAAGGGTATATTAGTAAGATCTGAGCCCTGAGATTGTGTCACCATCCAATCTTCTGTTACTTTTCATTTTAAGCTGGAAAACAATGGCCAATGCTGGCCAGACCAAACTGCAGTGTCTCCTTCGACATCCTTGTATTTGCTTCCATTATCAGTGACTCCTGTGCCATCTCATATCTGCTAACGGTTAACTTGCATTAAGGTGGAGATATAGATTTTTGAATGATAAAGGAATCAAGGATTATGGGGAGTGGGCAGGGAAGTGGTGTTGAGGCCAAGATCAGATCAGCCATGATCTTATTGAATGGCGGAGCAGGCTTGAGGGGCCGTATGGCCTACTCCTGCTCCTATTTCTTATGTTCTTATGTTGTTATCCCATCTTTCACTCTGCAACGTCCCTCTGAAATTTCTGTTTTTTTTAAGAAAACACCCCAAATGATTATGCTACTCCTACATAAAACTGCACATCAATTCAGATGTAACCATTATTAAAAATGGCTGATATGGAGGACTGGGTGATGTAAAAGAAAGACTTGGATTTCTCTTGCACCTTTCATGACCACCAGACATCTCAAAGCGCTTTGCAGCCAATGAAGTACATTTGGAGTGTAGTCACTGTTGTAATGTAACAAACCCTGTACTTTCACTGAGCTGCCTTTGCATCTAGCTCAGACTCCTGAGTTTTTTCGCTGTTAGCGTCCTGCATGAACCAAGTTTAACCAGTGTTAATCCACTTCCTTGTAAGCCACAGGCCCGCAACAGAAAACAGTCCGCACTTTGACCCTGCAGTAATTGGCACTGAATGGGCAATGTTACGAGGAGGAGCTTGATCGAACAGTGGAAAAATTCATACTGGTTCAGTATAGAGTGCACTTCTGAGTTTCAGGCTCATTCTGAAAGCAGAGTAAAAGGAGCTTTACTCCATGTCGGGGATGTGTTTTATCACAAAGGGCAAAGTGCTGTCCAGTGATAGCCACTGGGAAGTGAGTGTGTGGATATCGGGTGTGTTGTGTACCTGTAAGGCATGCACTCCCATGTTCCGCCACCAGGGAGTGCATCCCCTGAAGTCCCAAGGGATCCCAGCATCCCTTGAGAGCACTGTATATAAGCCGGCCCCTAAGGCCTGTTACTCACTCTGGAGTGTCTTAATAAAGACAGTGATCACTGTTACTTTAACCTCCCTGTGTGCAGTCTCGTCTGTGTTCAGAACACAATAGGGTGGAAACAGAATTGAGTTTGCCTATGAAGCCTTTCGTGTCAAAGAGCCTATGGGTGATATACTGTAGAACAGTACTCTAGCATGAGTCAGTGCAAGAAGGAGTGAGTGGAGCACATCAGAGAGAAAATAGGAAGAAGGGGAGAAAATATTTTGCTGAGGGTTGGGGATTCAAAAAGAAATGTGGATAGAACTTAGTGCTTTTGCTGTACAAGTAATATCATTGTTTTGCATATTGATCAAACACCGTTTCAGAGTCATGTTAATAACTTTACAGCAGTGAGTGTCCCAATTCAAGCTGGTAAAGCAACTGGATAAATTAACTATTTTAAATTATGAATTGGTCATGTTCTCTTCTGAACTATTTTTTCTCAAAGTAATATGTCTTTCTGTAGAACGGTTTAAGAGAGCGTGCATCACACTGTTAAATGTCACGTGTATAAAAGACAGAAGGAAAGGCTGACAATTCAGGCTGGTTTGTTTCTGACCTGGAGCTAGAAATTTACCATCCCATCTTAATATTTCCTTCGTCAAACTGCAATTAAGCTCTGACTGACCTCAAGTGCTGATCAGTGACAGAGGTGAAGGCTTATGGGTTTAAAGGGACAAGGGCAGTTAAAACACAGCTTCACCTGAACAGCAGAATAATACATTGTCAATATAAAACAACATGTCACTTGAGATATCGCGAGCAACGCCACAGGACACCTGCGAGCATTAAATCAAAAATAAAGGGATCAATCTGGCAGAACTGGCTTTGTAACAGTTTTGAAAGAAAATACTGCAAAGCATGGACAGGATGCCAAGCAGCATCTTACCCTCTCATGAGCTGCAGGAGAACTCTGGCTTGGGGAATTAAAAGGAGTAATGAGGAAGAGTGTCTGATATCAAGGTCAAGTGGGGGATAGTAGCCACTGCAAACAGAATTGGGTCAGACACTATTCAGCAAAAGCTGATCGAACATTTAGTTTGACCATCAGTAGGTTTACTTATTACCATATGGCAAGAAAATAAGTGAAATGCCAGTGTGCTCAGAGGCCTCTGCCAATTATATTTTATGATCTATTTTAATAACATATTTAAGTTGCATTTCCTTTCACAACAGTACTTCCAGTTAATTCAAAAACTGGCATATCGCTATTTTATTACCAGTTTATTTTTTGTTGCAGGCGGAGTAAATGTTAACTGATTTATATGTAGTCCCCCGTTTCCAATCACTCTGCATTCCCCTTCAGTGGCACCTGATGGGAGGATGTACAGTTAGAGCCAGTTTTGTGTCACTAGTGATGTTGCAGGCTGCCAAATGATGTAGGGCATGCAAAAATAACAGCAGTTGGCACGGCGACGTTCATCCAGGTGCTTTTAATGAAATAAAGTGATTTAAAAAGCAAAAAAGGTCCGAGAATGGGTAATAATTCAGACTAAGGAGTTCACTGACAGTGCTGTTCTGCTGCTGTTTGTGGTGAAGTGGTGATTTCTTCTTTACACCAAGAGTTAAGTTCAGTATAAGTCCAGGGGTGAACATAAGAACATCAGAATTAACAACAGGAGTAGGCAATCTAGCCCCTCAAGTCTGCTCCGCCATTCAACAAGATCATGGCTGATCTGGCCGTGGACTCAGCTCCACTTACCCGCCCGCTCCCTGGAACCCTTAATTCCCTTATTGGTTAAAAATTGGTGGGATCTGACTAGTGTTGCCAACCCTCCAGGATTGGCCAGGAATCAAACGTTAATCTCCTGGATATTCCTCTGAACAACCCGGGAGAAAAATCACCACGGACATTTTCTTCAGTTACACTCTGGCCAGATTAGCCACAAACAGCTGCGCCGCGACAGGCCCAGGATGCAATGCAGCCTTGACGCGAGCACACTCCAATCATCATAGGCAGTCCCTCGAAATTGAGGAATACTTGCTTCCACTCAAAGTGAGTTCTTAAGTGACTGAACAGTCCAATATGGGAATTACAGTCTCTATCACAGGTGGGACAGATAGTCGTTGAAGGAAAGGGTGGGTGGGACTGGTTTGCCGCATACTCCTTCCACTGCCTGTGCTTGATTTCTGCATGCTCTCGGCGATGAGACTCGAGGTGCTCAGCACCCTCCCGGATGCTCTTCCTCCACTTAGGGCAGTCTTTGACCAGAGACTCCCAAGTGAAGGTGGGGATGCTGCACTATATCAAGGAGGCTTTGAGGGTGTGCTTGAAATGTTTCCTCTGCCCACCTGGGGCTCGCTTGCCATGTAGGAGTTCCAAGTAGAGCACTTGCTTTGGGAGTCTTGTGTCAGGCATGCGAACACTGTGGCTTGCCCAACGGAGCTGGTCGAGTGTGGTCAGTGCTTCGATGCTGGGGATGTTGGCCTAACGTTGGTGCGTCTGTCCTTCCAGGGGATTTGCAGGATCTTGCGGAGATACTCCATTAAAGTGGTGCACACAGGACTGTGGGTATTGTAGCCACCATGATTGGATGATTGATGTATCAGGCGACCAATTGACAGAGAGTGTGGGGAGGCAGGCTTTCATGGAATACATTCGAACCAGAGCTGGTAACTATAGTCCTGACTCAGACGTGTAGTGGTGTGGAACCTCTCCCCCTCTATAAGGGCAGAGACAGTTTCACAACACTGGGTGTGAGCAGGCATGCCCGGAGCTTTGTCCTGAATTTCAGTTGGAGCCAGGCAGTATTAACAATAGTACTACCGGCTGGAGTTAATACTGCCACAACAATACAAAAGCAAAATACTGCGGATGCTGGAATCTGAAATAAAAACAGAAAATGCTGGAAATTTCAGCGGGTCAGGCAGCATCTGTGGAGTGAAAAACAGAGTTAACGTTTTGGGTCGATGACCCTTCATCAGAAGTTAATACTGCCGTCGATTTCAGAGCAGTAACTGCTGCATACGGAGTTTGGCTGGAGCTGCAACATAGAGAGCAAGCCTGCAGCACTGTATATTTAGAAATTTTCCACAATTATATCATTTCAAAAGAAGTGAATTGTTGCAATTTGAGGTCTCCACTGGATAACTTCTCTCATGGTCACCCCCATAATCGAGCCCACACATTCGACAAACTGAAATGCCACTTTAGTTGCACAATATCTGCTGGACAAGCGCACCATTGGACTACTGCCTTTTCAACAGTCCCCGTTGCCTATTAGTCTGCAATGTATTACTGTGTTTTATTGTCTAAACTTTTAAAAACATAGAAAATATTCAAAGCCTGGCCTTTCATTTGTGGTTGTCGCCCAGTATCTTAGCCAGTTCCTACAGTAGCATCACGGCAAGCTACACTAGGACAGCACTTTCAGTGAACTCCTTGTCTGAATTGTGACCCATTCTCTGAATTTCCATCACTTATTTCATTAAAAACGCCTCAATGAACTTCACAGTATTGTCTAGGGGTTGAAGAGAAATGCTTGTGAACTGCAATTAGCTTATTACAGTGACATTAGCACATTCTTGGTCTCCAGGCCTTAAGATAGCCTACGATTAATTATTGTATCGGATGGTTGTGGAAAATCAATGCAACAGATTTCACTTAATTACAGGATGATTAACCTCATTCAATATGCAAAAGTAAGAAAAAGTATAATGCTTTGCTAACGCCCTGAGTAATACTAAATCTGGAGCAGCAAATTTAACATAAAACTCGATTGTGGGGTTTTGTCTAGCCACCATGGACCCTCCAGAAAATGTGTCAGTAGATCAGAAGAATTGAAGTAGTTGAGAGCATTATTCCTGAGCCAGCCAGCAATATAGGAAAACAAAGAGAGAGTGGAGAAATCTCCTTCGGGATTCCACCCAAAAGCACACAGGATCACGACTGAGAACATTGCCAACTTCAGGTTGAGGCCCATCATCAATGTTCCCTCTAATTTTTTTCACTGTGGTTATCTGAACGAACATCTTCGCAGCCTTCTACTCATGCGCAGTACCCAACAGTCGTGGCTGCAATGGGCCACGATTTCCTCGGCTCCGTGCGGAGAAGGTCACTGGATCCTTTGGTGGGGGTGGAAGAGAAAGAGAGAGAGGAGGGGAGAGAGCATGAGCACGAGAGCGAGGAGGGGGCGAGGGTGAGAGAGAAGGGGGTTGGAGAGGGCGAGGAGGGGGAAGAGAGGGAGATCAAGAGAGTGAGGATGGGGAGAGAGCGTGAGCATGAGAGCGAGGAGGGGGCAAGAGGGCGTGAGCGAAGGGGTTTGGAGAAGGCGAGGAGGGGGAAGAGAGGGAGAGCGAGAGAGGATGGGGAGTCAGGGAGGAGAGCAGAGGTCAAAAACTTGTGGGGAAAAGATAGCCAGGAACTCGGGGGTGGGGGTGGAGGTGGGAGAGGGGTGGTAAAGAGCATGGAGGGCACAGGGAGAATGGGGGAAGAAGGTGATCCAGCTCTAAAGGGGGGGGGGGAATGGGGGCAAGCAGATGATCCAGATGATAGGATGGATCACGTTCTTCCAACCTCACCCCCTTGACACCCACATCACATTTTCCCTCCCCTCCCCCTACACCTGGTTGATTTCTTGGAAAGCTCAGTACGTGTGCGGCAGGTCACATCATTGGGCTGGATGAAATCCGGAAGCCATTACACTGTCACTATTCACTTCATACCTTGCAGCCACACACAACATCGTCGAGCAGACAATTGGAATGCTCAAGCAGCGCTTCCAATGCCTGGACCATTCTGGAGGCTGCCTACAATACTCCCCTCAGCAGGTCTCTGAGTTCATTGTGGTGTGCTGCATGCTACACAACTTAGCCATCATGAGGGGACAGGAATTGCCAAAGGGGATTGCAGGACCACCTCGGGCGGAGGGGCGGAGGGTGGGGGGGGGAGGAGGAGGAGAAAGATGAGGAAGAGGAACCTGGCGAGGAACTCATGCCACCACCACTCCCACCACAACCACAGGGGAGGCATCGTGGAAATTTCGCCACTGCAAAAGCCTTACATCCGCAGCTCATAATTGAACGCTTCACTTGAAGAGTGAATGGCATGGTTGCGCAATGACTGACCACTCCATCCCACCATGTTGACTATTCCCCCTCTTATTCTGCAAATGAGACACGACACAGGAATGGTTAAGGTGAATCAAAAAATGCATTAAACATTGTAACATTGTAAACTTTATAACCTTTTTTGTGAGATTGGGTTGGGTAATTGGGTTACCCTGCAGAAAATGAGGTGCCTCAACATTGCTAAAAATATAAGCTCGATGCCAGAATTCTGATTTTCAAAAGTAAGCTCCAATTTTCTCCACTTTTTATGTTATTAAGGTTTTTTATTAACTTTCATCAGCAATAAGACTAAAACCATAAATCCATGTCTGGTGCAATATTGGATTTATTAAAAAGTAGCTAATAAAAGTAAGTTAAACTTGTGCTAATCAATCTTCTTTCCTCTGCTAAAATGCTTTACCTAATGATTGAAAGCCTGATCTCTCAAACCTATCTGCCGCAGGATTATTTTATTTTAAAAAACAGATTCACATTCAGCTCAAAATTCACGCAAACTCCTTTTTCATTTCCTCTCCTGAAATAGGGCACTGCCATCTGATAGCAACAAATTACTTTCTTACTCACCTGTTGCAGGTAAAACTCGGCAGCTCACTCACCTGTCTGGGTTTAATAAGTCGATGAGGTACACGTGGTTTATCTCCCGATCTTTCCCACCGAGTTTTAAAGCTTCGTCCAGCCCCATAGCGGTGGCCAGCTGCATTGATCTGGCCCGCTCTGAATTGCCCTGCAGTGACCCCGGAGTTTCTGTAACACAGACCTCCAGAACCCTGGTGAAAATAAATAACTCCAAGCGGATCGAGATACGATGGGGACTGGATTCAGTTTGAAAATGGCATTGACCATGGATTAATGTGGTGTTATGACCATAGGCAGGACCAATGCTAAATATACTTCTACCCAACAGGGTAAAGGACGTCAGTTTATTGAGAAAGAAAGAGATCTTAGTACAGGCGCAGTGTCGAGAATCCGGAGTTCTGGAATCCGGAATGTTACAGAATCCGGACTCCGGACCGATCGGTGACCGGGTCGTCCGGAATCCATAAAATGATCCGGAATCCGGTCTCACCGACCCTGCCGACCTCGGGCCTTGCCTCCACTTGCCTCGCCCCACTCGCTGCCCTTACCTCAGGGCCTCCTCGCCGGCCGGCCCAAACACCTCCTCCGCGACGGGGCCGGCCGGCCTGAACAACTCCTCGGCAGGCACTCCCCCCTCCCCCGCCCCCCCTGCCACTCTTTGACATTCCGAAATCCAGAAATACCTGAACCAGGGCTTGGGTATTTCCAGATTCGTGATGTCAGAAAGTCGATCAAAGTCCGGAAAAGCCCAGAATCTGGAATGGCCTCGGTCCCGAAGGTTCTGGATTCTTGGTGCTGCACCTGTATTATAATTCCTTTAAGATTCATGACGCATGCGTGAAGCAATTGCGAAGTCGCATTGCCAGGACCAGTCAATTTAAATAAAACATATAATTTTGTCCTTGTATAAGACTTCAGTTAGACCCCACTTAGAATACAATGCCCAGACAAGGTCCCTCACAAGGTGGTGATATAGATGCATTGTAAAAGGTTCAGGAGGAGAGCCATAAGAATAATACCCATCTTAAAACTCTTCAGTTGCATGAGATAGGCTTAAAAACTGTTTGCTTTAGAAAAGTGTAGACTCCGGGGTGATCTGATAGAGATGTTTAAAACAATGAACTTTGCTCATGTAGGTAGAATGTTTCAATTAGATAGCTGCATTCCTTCAAGAAGAGAGCTGGACCACAGATAAGTTAAGCAGAGTAATAAGTAAAATAAATTGTGATCAGTGTGGTCTCCTGGAGTAGTTTTGATCACCTAAAGAGATTAGAGAGGAATTGTTTCTCCCTAAAATGATCTTGCTTTAAAAAAAAAATATTTTTCTGTCTCCCAGGAGATCACATGGCTGTTGGGTGTTGTATATTGTGATGGTCAAGGCATCATGGCTATATAGAACAGGCTCAATGAACCAGCTGATTAATGGACCTAAAATTTCTTGCCATTTACTTACTGCTCTTTTTGAACGTTGGCACCACATGTGTATCCTTCCAGTCCATGAGGACAATGCCAGACTCTTGCAAGCTATTAAATGTATGAGCAAGGAACTCCGTGATCACAGCCCCCATGTATTTTTTGAGTAGTCTCAAGAGCTTGCCATCAGGATTAGTTTTGAGACCCTTTATTCTATCCAGGTCTAAATCTGCATGTTTTGTCAATTTCAACTATATAAAGTCAGTTGTACAATATATTATTAGTAACGCATAACTCAGCATCCTCTTCTGTAGTGAAGACTGATGCAAAGGAACCATTTAAAACCTCTGCTATATCTTGGGAGTCCACCTGAATGTTTAAAATAATGAAGTTTCCTCATGTAGGTACGTGGCCTCGACCCTCCCTATCTCCTAAATCTCCTCCAGCTCCACAACTCTCCCTCCCGAACTTTCAGCACTCCTCTAATTCTGCCCTCCTGAGCATCCCTGATTATTACCATTGGTGGCCGGGCCTTCTGTTGCCTAGGCCCCAAGCTCTGGAACTCCCTGCCTAAACCTCTCTACCTCTCTTTCCTCCTTCAAGATGCTCCTTAAAACATAGCTGTTTGACCAAGCTTTTGGTCACCTGCGCTAATTTCTACTTATGCGGCTCGGAGTCAAATTTTTATCGCATAATACTCCTGTGAAGCACCTTGGGACATTTCACTACGTTGAAGGCGCTATATGAATACAAGTTGTTGTTGTTGAATCTGCCCTGAGGAATCCTTCAATGGCATTATACAGTCCTTACTGGCCGTGCGACTCCTAATGTTGCTAAAATAGATTTTAAGGGAGTCAAGAGTTATGGGGAGAGGGCAGGGAAGTGGAGTTGAGGCCAAGATTAGATCAACCATGATCTTATTGAATGGCGGAGCAGGCTCGAGGGGCCAAATGGCCTACACCTGCTCCTATTTCTTCTGTTCTTACTATTGCTATCACAGCTATCCACAATCGTCTTCTCCAATGACCTTCTGGCTGCTGTAACAACAGTATTTGTTGCCTTTGATTGAGCTGGAAACCTGTCCTGTTTTCCTCAGAACTATTTTCTTTAAGGCTGTAAAAGTAATGTTGTTCCAGTACGACTTGTTTTTGCACATGACCCATTAACCAATGTGGCTTTGTTTACCACTAACCCTTCTTTTATCACTAGGATCAAACATGGATTCCTTTTACCAAGGTATTCAATTTAATGTCCCACCTAACAGGGCTGCCCAATTAACCTAATTCAAGTCCTCTGTTACCTTTAAAAATGTAACCCCCTGTAAATCCAGGTCCAACAATGTTTGACGTACAGAGAAATACTAAATTATATTGTAGGAATACTTGCGTGAAAGAGGTATGAATGTTTTGAAGTCTGGCTCTCCCCACCACCAGCCCCCACCCCACCCCCTCCAACTATTATAGGTTCCAGAAAGGATGTTCCAAGGTAGTAAACTGTGAAATACTTTTCATGGAGAGCCTGATTGACTATGAAACCTGCATTATTGCTCAGTTACAGAATGCCAGTATACTTGTACAAACAAAAACAGTATCTCATTGGCTCCTGAGGTCGTGAAAGGCGCTATATAAATGCAAGTCTTTCTTATTCACACACTGCTGGTATACTAATGCTGCTTTTGTGTGTGTTTTTCACAGGGTATTCTCTTCAGCACCCCTGACTGTTTGAAAACTTCTCAAGATCTGGTCAAGCTATATCAGCACGAGGCTAATCGAGTCTACAGGGATAAGATGGTGGAAGAGAAAGACTTTGACATCTTTGATAAAATTCAGACAGAATTGGTGAAGAAGTTCTTTGATGTATGTACCGCAGCTCGAGGGGTTTAGCAATGCAAGTCTGATTATGAGGACATCTCTGACATTCAAGATATTCCCTTTAAACCATTCAGCATATGCTATGGAAAATATGGAAAATGAATTTGTTTGAAGCTATCCCAATGGTTTAGATGGTGTGCACTCCTCAATGTGGTCGCTGGCTGTGCAGACCTAAAAGTGCCAAATGTGTTCCTCAGTCTATGCTGCACCTGGTGATATCGACTAGTGTGGCAGTAGGAAGGTTCAGGAGTTAATGGATCTGTATCCACTGGACTAGAAAGACTAAAAAATCAGCCAGGATTCTCATTATCAAGAGATATCTGCTGGAAAGTTTGTGCGTATGAAAGTTGGCTTTGCACTGGACAGGCTCCTCATCATTTTCACGGCACTCAGGTTTAGATGTTTCACTCAGTGATATTTTGACACCAGCGGTAGCCTATTTATTTCATATGGGTTACCGCCAGCATCAAAATAGTGCCATTTGAAACATCTCGGCTTCACTGTCTCGACTCACACATGAAGTATGGCCACTTGGGTGAGGTACAGCAGGATATTCAGTGTCTGTGGTACCAGGCTCCAACTTGAGTGGACATCCACAGGAAAGGTGGAGGGAAAACTGGGGAGTGGGGAATTGTGTTTGATGAACATTTCCCATTTAGATACGAAGAGAAATCAACAAAAATATATCCAATCTTCAAAAGGTCTGGCCTCAGCCTCCTTCCTGCACTTTATAGGTCTGTTGAGAGGGCACCACAATGTAGTAGGACGCAGATTTATGTGCTGTGATTTGCCGCGTGGTGAGATTCTTGGTCTAGGCCATCAAACAGGATGTAGAGCAATAACCAACCTTACCAGGCTTGCGGCCTACATCAGTTCATAGGAGGTCTTCCAGACCACTTTACACAACTTCTCTTGTCCATTTTCTACAGAGCACCAGAGGACTGGAAGACAGCCATTCGCCCATCTGTTTCTGCCACAGAATGGTGCATGGATCCCCATTGAGAGGGAACATAATAGAAAATGGGCAAAAACAATGGGGAGAAAATTGCGGTCGGAGGCTTCCTTCGGACGAACGCCAACGACCCGAAAATGTTTTGAGAAAATTCTTGGTGGTCACAGAGGTGCCTTCGACTCCGGTCGGAGGCCTTCATTCGATGCTCAGCGTACGGGGAGATGACTCCCCTGTACGTACTGGAGTCACGTGGGCCTGGACCACAATCACTAGGTAGTGTTCTCATCAATAATACTATCAATGAAAGTAAGCCCTTAAAACAAGAAACACAACATAATAAATTTAAAAAAAACCTCACATATTTAAAATGAATTGAAATTAAAGTTAATTAAATGTTTTAGAAAAAAAAATATTTTTTGCATTTTTTTTAATGTGTTTTAATAGGGTTTAAAAGAAACTTACCTTAATGGACAGGGTTTTTAACATAAAAATGTATGATTAAATTTAATTTTTCTATGTTTTAAAACTCTTACGCTGGCAAAAGTAAGCTATACACCTGTTTTTACCTGGTGTAAAAGTTTGAAGGACATTTGCTGGGTAAGAGATGGGCAAATAGCCCAATCTTGCCCACACGAATGTCCTTCTCCCGGGGATGCGGAGGATCTGTCGAGAAATTTTGACAGATCGGAAAAGCCGTTTTTGGCGCATGTGCATCGTGCCCAGCAAACCGGCCTTTGCGAGGCCTTGTTGGGTCCGTGCGCACTCCGTATGGACCCGGCGAGGCCGGAATTTCAGGCCCAATGTTTTTAAAATTCAGAAACATTGGCGTCTTTGGTTAACATAGACTTGTTATGTAACCTCCCCTCCCCCTACAAGTTTCTACATAGGTGTTTGATAGAAACAATGCAATGTGCAAGACTCAGCCAGAATACAGATTTAATTTCTTCTGAGAAGGTTCATTTTGCTTTTCCAATGGGATTATTTACAGGAACATTGGGGTAATTTTAACTTCTATCAATCAGCATAAAACCGGTGACAGGGATTTGGTCTTGCACAGAAAAGAAAACCGGGCAAGGTGTAAAACGGGCTGCTGATTAAAATATTTTAATGACCCCCAGTGGGTGCTCTGTTTTCGTGCCCAGGAATTTGTTGCTCATGCACTTTACCTGGTGCAGGTTTAATGATCTTGCCCTACTCAAATCAAAATACTGCAGCAGTATTTAAAGTGTAAGGAAAATCAATGCGGTAAACAAACCCACACTGATTCCTCAAAAAAGAAACGTGACCGGTGGCTTTTGCTTCCTAGGACATGGAGGAGACACTGGAAAAGTCTAAAATTATGAACATGTACTGCCACTTTGCTCGTGGTGTTGGGGAACCGAAGTACGTGCCTGTTCAGGACTGGGAGTCCCTGAACAAAATTCTGATGGAAGTTCTAGGCAGTTACAATGAAATGAATGCTGCCATGAGCTTGGTTCTTTTTGAGGACGCAATGAGCCACATGTAAGAATATGCACAATTTTATATTAAAAACTTTTTTTTCCCCCTCACCTCAGTAATGGTCGTGATGCAAAAGACATGTCAAAATTGAGTAATTTCCTCACCGATTTGTTTGTTGCAGCTGCCGAATTAATCGGATATTGGAGTTTCCCAGAGGGAACGCCCTGCTTGTTGGCGTTGGTGGGAGTGGTAAGCAGAGCCTTACCAGGCTTGCGGCCTACATCAGTTCATTGGAGGTCTTCCAGATCACTTTACGAAAAGGCTACGGCATTCCTGATCTAAAGGTAAGGGTGAGCTGTGAGCATCTTGGTCCCTGTAACACAGGCTGGCATTCAGCACATGATAAGAAAAGTACATCTGGGTCTGTCCAGCCCCACTTCTTCCATTGCACGAGGGACGATGTATACTGTCAGGGGCACCTAGGGAGAAAAAAAATATCAGACAAACCTTCAAGGTGGAAAGATTCCTGACATTTCTCCCTGGAATAGCAATCTGATGTGGATGACCATGGTAGAAACATGGGTTAAGAATGTTTCAAGCTGACTATAATAGACTTTTCCCACATTTTTGCATTAAATTTCCCCCCTCGTTTTATAGGAATATACCTTCATTTTAAACATAGATGTGCACTAAGGTGACATGGAGTGGGGTGATGCCGTGCTCGTGATCACAGGACTTCCTACAGTGGGTTTCCCGTCTCGGTGATGTTGCGTGCGGCGGTACCAAGCAGTTGGCAGCAGCATCTCCACAGGAGGGATCAGTGGGACAGTCAGTCTGAGCTTTTCTCATGTATTTCCTTATGGCTGGTTAGACAGCGACACTGACCGATCGCTTGGTCATTCTTATAGCCAGAGACGTAAAGCTGAAAAGCTACATTTTGGTGCAGTGGGTTGGTTGCTGGATGTGGGGGAGGGGGGGGTTGCTGAAAGTGGGGACAGAAATTCATCAGGAATTTCAACATTCCTACAGGAGATAGTAGAACCCTACCCACTTCACCCCACCCCCCTGCCCCCACCATAGCTTGTAAGAGCAAATTATGTCAAGGAAGCAGAGCCAGGGCAGTGACTCCCTAAAAGAGAAAGTCCCATGCCTTTGCCTCATTGAGATCGGTTATACAATGGAAGCCGGCACACCTACTGAGGTGAATGCACCAGTGAGGTCCAGGCCAGAGAAGTAGACAGTTCCTTCAAGAAACATCCGCTGAAATTTCCACAGGGGGGGTTCTCCTAATCTCCCACTGTAACTCCAATAACAGACCAACAGACCAGTGGAAACCCTGGGGAAACGGTGCAAAAGGCAGTTTTTAGCCTCTTTATATAGTTTCTTTGGTGGTTCTGCCAATCTTCCACCAAAGTCACGGGGGAGGATTGGGAAAACCCTGACGAAATTCCAGGCACAGGTGATTTTAAAAAGAAATGATTGACCACTTTGCTCAGGGGGTCGAGGGGAATGTGACCAGGGTCAGGCCGGCCTCTGCAACTTCCCTGTCTCAAGGACGGTGGGGCACCGGAGATGACTGTTCTGTTCCCCGTTAGTAAGGTGCTCTCCTGCTAACCCTACAAACTCCAGCAGGGTCAGTACCGAAGGGCACTGGGTGCACCCTACAATGTGCAGCCAGCATGGCCTTCTAATGGAAATAGATGCTTCAGTTTTTCAGCTGGTCACTTGACCTGGGAATTAGCTGCCACCTGGAGAGGCTGAGAAGAGGGAATGAAAATGAAAGCAAATAGTTATGTGTTGCAAATCTGATTGGCTGGTCCTCATTTGTAGAGCATCCTAAAACCCCAATTATATGGTCAATAAACTGTAACAAATATTTAATTGAATAAAACGTTAAGAGCAATTTTGTACAATGGTTGTTTACAATTGAGCACATAAAATTTCTACTGATTAAAGCAGTACCCTGCATCTTGTATAATAATGGATCCGGAGAGTGTTTATAATCTCATTGTGGAAAATCAGGGGCTGGATTTTAGGCTTTTCGGTTTTCGGGGCGAACAACCGAGGCGGGGCAGGAAAGTTACCAGCCGGGAATAGTTTGCGCTTTTGTAAGGAAGTTTCCGCATCTGGGTCTTGTGTAGAGGGCGCAGCGCGAAGGGAGGCGTCGTACACCTTTCGTGGTGCAAAAATGGGAAACTCGTGAACTAAACTGCCGGCCCGTGTGCGATCCGAGAGAGGCCTTGGGGGGGTGGGGGGGGGTGCGGTTGGGGGAACCTAAAAAAACCACAACGACATTCCCAAAACATTGCCTACGCCACCACAACGCAAATCGCAAAAAAAAATTAAAAGAACAAACACTCGCACTTATCGTTGGAGTACTTTATCTTCCTCTGTGGCGGCTATGCTAGATCACGCTGATTTCCCAGGCGGTCATTGCGGCCGCACTTTCGGGCGGACTGGTCGGGGAAAAGTCCAAATTCCTGCCAGTGTCACAACCAGAGGCATTGCATAGCCGGCACCACGCTTCCCGATGGCACTGCTCAGTGCTGCCACAAAACCAGGCCGGAGGATCGCGACGGTGCAGGAGACATGAACACTGCCTTTCACGCCGCTCTGGGGTGAAACCCGGGGGAAGGAGTGGAAAATTCAGCCCAAAAGGCTTATCTATTGAATGAGCTGGTTGAGACCTGAACGAAATAGCTGCCAGTCTGGATCTGTGTCCGGTGCTCAGAGAACCGACACTAGGGAATAACATGCTTGATCTCTGACCCTACCTACCTACTACTACTACTACTCCTCCGACTACTACTCCTACTACTACTACACCTCATCCTCGCCGTAAGGGATGGGTGGGACAGGTTTGCCACACACTGTTTGCGTTTGATTTCTGCACACTCTCGGAAATGAGACTTGAGGTGATCAGCGCCCTCTTGGGATGCACTTCCTCCATTTAGGGAAGTCTTTGGCCAGGGACTCCCAGGTGCCGGTGGGGATGTTCCACTTTATCAGGGAGGCTTTGAGGGTGTCCTTGTAATATCTCCTTTGGCTCGTTTGCTGTGAAGGAGTTTCGAGCAGAGCACTTGCTTTGGGAGTCTCGTGTCTGGCATGCGAATAATGTGGCCTGCCCAATGGAGCTGATCAAGTGTGGTCAGTGCTTCAATGTTGGGGATTTTGGACTGGTCGAGGATACTAACGTTGGTGCGTCTGTCCTCCCAGGGGATTTGTAGGATCTTGCGGAGACATCGTTGGTCGTATTTTTCCAGTGACTTAAGGTGTCTACTGTACATGGTCCATGTCTCTGAGCCATACAGGAGGGCAGGTATTACTACAGCCTTATAGACCATGAGCTTGGTGGCAGATTTGTTCCATGTGTATGTAGAGTGTGTGAGGTTGCAGCCCCTATTCCATTATTTGAAGGGGCTGCTCCTCAAATTCTGGTTGCACTTCAGTCCCACGCTCCTGATCGTTGGGCATCCTATGTGGAGGGGAGCGGGCAGGTCAGAAGGCCTCCTCATAGGACTGCTCCTGGGCCTGGCCAAGGTGGCCATCAACTGGTCCAGGGGGTTGTTCAGCCCGACTGCCTACCTCTCTTCTGCGGATGCATTTAAGCCAGGTTGTAACTGGAGATGGAGCATGCGGTGTCCACCGGTATGTTCATGACCTTCCATGAGAGGTGGGCACCGGAGGGACTGGAGTGCATCATCACCCCCGGCAACCAAATTTTATTTGAGTGTAAAATGTCTAAAGTTTAATTTGTTAATTTGTCGGTTCTAGTGTCCCTTTTAAGGGGGCACTTGATTTATAATTTATTTTAAATAGTTGTGGAGTTGGGAGTGGCTTAACCAGTCATGTGATGTTCACAAGACTCAGTAAAACCCCAGCCAGTTGGGTTCAGGGGATCCACGATGGGACAGGTGGTTGTGAGCCTGGTAGATGAATTGGTAATGTGTAGTGTGATTGTTAAACCTTTGCTAATAAACCAACTAGTTCTTAATAGCAATGTGTTGCTATGAATTCTTAAGCAAAAACCCCATGAAGCAAATACATTACAGTACCTACCTTCCGGATCCAGACCAAGTCCCTGGCCTGGACTCCAAAATGCAACCTACTTCCACCCATCTGAAGGCCAGTGCACTCCAACTCACTTGTTCACCCATCTCCTGAGATACACAATGTCCTGGCTGAACCAGGTTAGTGGGAAGTCCTGGTGTAGGGGCTCCCCACCTTTCCCTTCTCCCTTCCTTGGCAGCACTTGCCTTGTAAGGGCCAACATGGAGATTCCACCCTTTATTAGGCAAACTGGAAACTCCTGCAAACAGCAGCCACTCTGCACACACCCTGCAGATTTTTGGGTCTAATAATATTTGGTGGAATTTGCTGACTTTAACAGCAGTAACTGTTGGAATGACCTGGTTCCAATGGTAGACTGCCTCACACAGCTATTTTGGGAAAAAATGGCTCAAACTGATTGACGAAGCTGGACAGCAGGTACCAAAAACATGCTGTAATCTGTCTGATTTTAAGACAGTTTTAGGATAAACTTGTGTCAATAAATCCCAGAGGTAATGATAGAGAGAGATGACTCACTGAAGTGAGACTGCCTTATTTAGTCAGATGGTGATCATTTTGATACCAATTTCATGTTATTGGGCAGGAGATGTCAGTTATCCTTTTGTGAGATACTGCAATTTATCCATTAGATTCAGTGCACTGGTCTATAGCATGAATTAAGGTCCAGTTGGATTTCAGTGTAAATAGTGCCTTAGCCTTTTAATATACTATGTACATGAGCCACAGTAGCTGAACTAGAATGTTTAACTCCCTGTGACCTTATTCAGGACCTGACCTTGTAAATCCTTTCATAATCTAAAATGAGTGCAATGGAGTGCTGTACAGGATGGTTTGTGACTGCTCAAATCACTTGCACAGCTGATAAATTCCTCTCTGCATTTCTGTCTTCTGCCTTTTAAAACCAGGTTTATATTGGGTGTAAAACACTTCAGGCCGTGGCAAAATTCTGGCATTAACCAAGCTTCTAAACGCATCTACTTAACGAAAGTAAAAAATACATGAATGAATGAGCTTGTTTCTGATATTCAGCAGTACAAAATATAAAACGAGAGCTGCTCAGTGCGAATATTTCCTGCAGCTAAGTAAATTCAGGAGTTGAGTGCACAGGTTACCGATGGTGTTGAAACTCTTTAAAAGGGACGGACTTACTCTCAGTGGCATAGACTTTCTTAAGGGGCTTTGCACTACAACTTACTGCAAATTAGAGAGCCCAAAAGTGTAGCGCCCTCTACAGGGCATCTGGGACCTGCGTGAACAAGGAGAACAACTGTGTATTTCCTTAACCAATCAGATAAAAGAATCGTTAATGAGAATCGCAGAGTCTGAACCAGGAAGGGTCAGTTAGAATAACAAATTCATTGTCAAAACAGCTACAGAAAGCGAAATAAAGAGAGGGAAGGAAAAATTGGATTGAGAGATGAGGGATAGAAAGAAATAGAAACATTTCAGCCCATCGTGTCCATGCCGGCCGACCAAGAACTATCCAGCCTAATCCCACTTCCCAGCTCTTGGTCCGTAGCCCTGTAGGTTACGGCACTTTAAAGTGCACATTGAAGTATTTTTTAAATGTGGTGAGGGTTTCTGCCTCTACCACCCTTTCAGGCAGTGAGTTACAGGCTGCCACTATCCTCTGGGTGAAGAAATTTCCCCTCATATATCCTCTAAACCTCCCCCCAATTACTTTAAATCTATGTCCCCTGGTTGTTGACCCCACTGCCAAGGGAAACAGGTCCTTCCTATCCACTCTATCGAGGCCTCTCATAATTTTATACGTTGCAATCAGGTCTCCCCTCAGCCTCCTCTGTTCCAAAGAAAACAGATACAGCATCTCTAATATTTCCTCATAGCCAAAATTCTGTATTCCAGGCAACATTCTTGTAAATCTCTGCACCCTTTCCAGTGCAATCACTTCTTTCCTGTAATGTGGTGACCAGAACTGCACACAGTGCTCCAGCTGCGGCCTAACTAGTGTTTTATACAGTTCAAGCATAACCTCCTTGCGTTTGTATTCCATGCCTCGACTAATAAAGGCAAGTATTCCATATGCCTTCTTAACCATCTTATCTACCTGGCTTTCTACCTTCAGGGATCTGTGGACCTGCACTCCAAGGTCCCTTTGATCCTCTACACTTTTCAGTGCCGTACCATTTAATGTGTATTCTCTTGCCTTGTTAGACGTCCCCAAATGCATTACCTCACACTTATCCGGATTTAATTTCATTTGCCACTGTTCCGCCCGCCTGACCAGTGCATTGATATCGTCCTGCAATCTGCAGCTTTCTTCTTCATTATCAACCACACAGCCTATTTTAGTATCATCTGCAAACTTCTTAATCATACCACCAACATTCAAGTACAAGTCATTGATATATACCACAAAAAGCAAGTAACCCAGCACTGAGCCCTACGGAACCCCCCTGGATACAGCCTTCCAGGCACAAAAACACCCATCAACCCTTACCCTTTGCTTCCTGCCTCTGAGCCAATTTTGGATCCAACTTGCTGCTTTGCCCTGAATCCCATAGGCTTTTACTTTCGTGACCAGTCTGCCATGTGGGACCTTGAGAAATCCATGCTGACTGTCCTTGATTAATCCATGTCTTTCCAAATGAAGGTTTATCCTGTCCCTCAGGATTTTTTCCATTAATTTTCCCACCACTGTGGTTAGGCTGACTGGCCTGTAATTACTCGGTCTATCCCTTTCTCCCTTTGTATACAAGGTACAACATTAGCAGTCCTCCAGTCCTCTGGCACCACACCTGCAGCCAGAGAGGACTGGAAAATGATGGTCAGAGCCTCTGCTATTTCCTCTTTTGCTTCTCTTAACAGCCTGGCATACATTTCATCCGGGCCTGGGGATTTATCAACTTTCAAAGCTGATAAGCCCCTTAATACTTCATCTCTCACTATGTTTATCTTGTCTAATATTTCACACTCCTCCTCCCTCGATTGCCATGTCTGCATCGTCCCTCTCTTTTGTGAAAACAGATGCAAAGTATTCATTAAAAATCATACACACATCTTCTGCCTCCAGACACAGATTTCCTTTGTGTTCTCTAATATATATATATATATATTTTTAAGTCTCCAACAAT
The DNA here is from genome assembly GCF_044704955.1 of Pristiophorus japonicus. Taxonomy (NCBI): domain Eukaryota; kingdom Metazoa; phylum Chordata; class Chondrichthyes; family Pristiophoridae; genus Pristiophorus; species Pristiophorus japonicus. The sequence continues at coordinate 90,899,889 of NC_091992.1, forward strand.
AATTAAAATCTGAAGAAATGGGACTCCACACTTGCAAAAGTTAATTTTCAGTGCCAGAGAGGTTGTTTACCTGTAATTAAGACTTAACACGCCTTTAAAAGTGTACTTACCTTGGAATGGACAATACCTAACTTTTCTGGCATGTATAGTTTCTATCTATTAGGTAAGTACAGCAACTTCACACAGTTGTGTGTATTTGAATAGGTTGGAACTCCCGTTCTCAAACTGGTGTGAGCCTACAGTATAAGAAGGACTTCCCATCCCGCCCATTACCACTGGGATCCATCAGACTCAGCGGGTGGGGCGCAGAGGCCCTGATTGCACAGACATTTTTCAGCAAGGTTGGATGCTTGGCCCACAAAATGCTGACAATTGTCATGTTTGGTTGTTGCGGGAAATTCATGTCGAGATAGCCATGCTGCTTAGAATCTGGATTCCACAATAGCAGCCTTGCCAAAGTTAGAGAGAAAGCACAATATTGTGCATCGAGAATATACTCTAAATAGAACCTTTTAAAACAAAAAGTGTGCACAGTTTAGGACCTGTATGGCAGATCATGTTGTGATTTTCAACTGGGATCAAACTCATGAAGAAGTATTTAGTTAATCCCTATTTGGCCTGGGAAAAGAGAAGAACCATGTGCCATATCTGTTCCAGTTATGTTGCTCAAGTGACAAACAATATCTTGGGATGGATATTATATATCTGCCAACAGAGAAAAGTGTTTGTCAAATTTTTTTTCATGCAAAGCACACTCCTTTAATTAGGGCATATTGATTTTTGTTAAACGTCTACTACAATGGCCAATTAAATGCAATGGATTTAATAATTGATTAGCTAACGCATTATTATATTTGAAAGAGAACATTCAGAATTACATTGTATCCAACATTACTTTGTTCAGATTCTTACAAGATTGTGCTGCCAATGCAATAAGGTGGGAGTGTCACTATTGCCAGATACGGCATGGCACAGTGATGGTCAATAAGAATACCCTCTTTCCAAGCATCTAGCCAAGGCAGATGAGATGAAAATTACTTCACTCAACTGGGTGTGACATCTTGTGTGACATTAGTTTGACCAGTCTCAGGCTAGTTCCTTTTAGCTGGGAGATTGCAACATTCAAAAAGGAACTAAGAATGAATTCATTGGCACTAAATTGGCAGCCTATGTAGTGGCTTAGAGGTAATCTGAATGAGAACAGAACGAGGGATGAACCGAGCCCTTGTTGACGTATGTGGCTCAGTATCATGTTAGGGGGTGAGCAACATTTTTGTTGTAAGCAACGCCTGGAGTTCAAAATTCTCTTCCTTATTTACAAATCCCTCCATGGCCTCGGCCCTCCCTATCTCTGTAATCTCCTCCAGCCTCACAACCCCCCCCCCCGAGATGTCTGCGCTCCTCAAATTCTGCCCCCTTGAGCATCCCTGATTATAACTGCTCAACCATTGGTGGCCGTGCCTTCAGCTGCCTGGGCCCCAAGCTCAGGAACTCCCTCCCTAAACCTTTCCGCCTCTCTACCTCTCTCTCCTCCTTTAAGACGCTCCTTAAAACCTATCTCTTTAAACAAGCTTTTGGTCATCTGCCATAATTTCTTCTTACGTGGCTCGCGGTCAAATTTATTTGTTGTGTCTTATAACACTCCTGTGAAGCACCTTGGGACGTTTTACTATGTTAATGGCACTATACAAATACAAGTTGTTGTTGTTGTAACTGAGATCATTATTAGTTTTATTATTTACTTTTGTTGTGTATTTTTCTGTTCAAGTTGAGGCTAGTGATTTTGTTTTCACACTGTTGGTACCAAGTCCCATTATTAAGCATACTTGGGTCAAGATAGCAAAGTAAATGCATATTAAGGCACATTGTTCCGGCAATGCACTGCAGTTTTACTCTGCGTGCATGATGCCAGAATTGGTCTCCGCATTCCTGGGCCCAGCAAGGGAAGAATAAACTGCTCGTAATACAGGTGCAATGCCCCGAATCCGGAACTCCGAAAACCGGAATTGTCCGAAAATCGGACATTATGTGCATAGCTGATGGAGTCGTCCGGAATCCTGAATTATTGTCCAAAAAGCGGATATTTTTGAGGCAAAATCCGGCACGGATTTGGTTGAGGATTACGGATTTCAGACAAAAAAATCAAGTCTGAAATCCGGAACCCTTGTCTGAATCCGTACCGGATTTTGGGTTTTGCCGGATTTTGGACCTCGCCGCTCAAAACCCGGCCGGATTTTAGACCATTGATTTTCTTGTCTGAAATCCGGAATAACCCAAAAACCGGAACGGACTCGGTCCCAAGGATTCCGGACATTGTACCTGTAATTGTTACTTGGGTGGAGTACTAAAAGGTTGCTAGCGCCTATGTAACCATAGCCAGTGAGTCAATAACTTCAGGACATGAGAGGGACAACTGGGGTAAAACAAATGTTTCTCTTGAACACCAGTGATAAATCAAAAGAACCACAAGAATAGCTTATTCTTGTTAAACTCCCACCTCAGTCCTTCATTCTTCCAGTGTTTGACAACATAAGAAGGTCCCTGGCGAACACAGTCCTATATTTCAAACAGTGTTCGATATATATAAACCATTTCATTACTACCAGTGAATCCTCTTCATGTTTGATGCCTTGTGCAGTAAATTAAGATTTTACAGTTCCTTTGAGAAGTTAATTAGGATATGCCCAGGTGGATGTTAAATTGTCCTATTTATCAGATCTTTCCCATTAAGCAAAACACATCACTACCAATTGAACAACATTGTGAATCAACTGGTCCCTGACAGGGCATCCCTTATGAAAGGATGACCCCATTAATCCTGTTTAGCCCCACCTCATCAGCCATGTTGAGAGCGCTCTAGACGCCAATTAAATATCATTGAAATAATTTTAAATGAGTGTGCTTTGCTTTCCTTGTGTGTTTATAAATACACAGAATGATCCACAGCACCACGGTCTAAAGATGCTGAACAGTCTGTTTCTCGAATAGAATCTTCAGTAAGCCATGTGAAATAAGGACGCTATTCAGGTATTTTGGGTCAGTCCACAAGACATGAGGTGTTTCGTCATTTCTTCCTCAAACAAAAAGGTGTTGACTAAATATGATCTATTAATATGACATGAAAGGGATTTATTTTTATTTGTTCATGGGATGTGGGCGACGCTGGCAATGCCAGCATTTATTGCCCATCCCTAATTGCCCTTGAGAAGATGGTGGTGCAGTCCGTGAGGTGAAGGTACTCCCACAGGGGCCAAGTATCGGCCTGAGTTGCTCCTGTTTTTTTTGAGCAACTGGTTTAGAATGGAGTATCCTAGAAATTGGAATTCTCGGCATTTAGTTTGCTCCAGTTCTAGTCAGTTAGAACAGTTTCACTTTGGAACAGAATTTTTTTTTCAAAAGGGGGTGTGTCCGGCCACTTACGTCTGTTTTGAAAGTTTAGGCAGTGAAAACTTACTCCAAACTAACTTAGAATGGAGTAAGTGAAGATTTTTGTACGCTCGAAAAAACCTTGTCTACACTTAGAAAATCAGGCGTAGGTTACAAATCAGGTGTAGGGAATGAGGGGGGTGGGGAGAGAGGGGTGGGGGGAAGGGAAGTCATTAAATTCTACAATCATTCAGCAGACATACTTATACAGATAAAGATCCAACCTGAATAAAACTTTATAAGCAAAGAAACGATTAAATAATCCATTAAATAAGCCTTCGAGCTGCTGTGCTTCAGGCAGGCCTTTCATGTTGGAGACAGGCAGGGGTGTGGTGTCAGTGTCTTGACGGCAGCCCCAACAGCGGCAGCAAGCAGTCTTCGAGCTGCGGTGCTTCAGGCAGGCCTTCCTTCCGTCAGTGGCTGGCCGGCAGCCGAGGAAGCAACATGCACGCAGCTTTCAAAGGGGGTCGAGGCCATTCAGCCACGCGATAGGGGCGGCGCCAGTGGCTCGACGGCAGCTGAAGATACGAGCTGTGAGGGGACTGAGGCCATTTGGCCACGGGATAGGAGCATCGTCAGTGATTGGACAGCAGGCAAAGACACAGCAATCAAGCAGTCTTTGAGCTGTGAGGGGGACTGAGGCCATTTGGCCAGGGACAGGGAGAGGCAGCCACATAGACAGTTTTATACTTAAATTTGCAGAATGGGTGCTGCATTGTCAACACCACGTACTATGCAATGGTTCGCCATCAATTCATTGCATAGGAGAGAATTGATTAGAGCTCACCCCACCAGGAACGTCGTAGCCCGTAGGTTGATGGGCAGGAGACCTTACCCACGTCGACAATATCGAACCAGGCGCTCGTACCTGGACATGCGCGAGGCTGATTGTGTGAAAAGGCTGCGTTTTCGCAGAGAAGTTGTCACTGAGATCTGTGATATGCTGAGAGCAGATTTGCAGCCCAGAAGCAGAACGCCAACTGCCCTGTATGTTGCAGTGAAGGTAACAGCTGCACTTTCTTTCTATGCCTCGGGATCATTTCAGGCTACAACTGGAGATGCATGTGCCATCTCTCAACGTGCAATACATGCCTGCATTTACCAGGTCACGGCTGCACTGTATGCGCAAAGGATTTACTTCATCAATTTCCCAATGACCGCACAAGCGATCCATGAGAGGGCTGTGGGCTTCTTCAGGATTGCCAGCTTCCCAAAGGTACAGGGCTGCATTGATTGTACCCACATAGCCTTGCGAGCACCTGTGGAGGATTCTGAGCAGTACCGAAATAGGAAAGGTTTCCACTCCATTAATGTGCAGCTCATGTGTGACGCCAAGCAGCGCATCATGTCAGTCGATGCGAGATACCCTGGCAGTACCCATGATGCGTTCATCCAACGCGACAGCGTAATATCTGATATGTTTGAGCAGCAGCGAGAAGGGCAGAGCTGGCTACTGGGTTCAAAGGGTACGGCCTGACCACCTGGCTCATGACGCCCCTACGCGTGACACGGACAGAAGCTGACCGTCAATACGACATGGTACACATTGCAACGCGCAGCATCATTGAGAGGACCATTGGCATATTGAAACAGCGATTCCGATGCCTGGACTATTCTGGAGGACAGTTGCTATACTCTCCTCAGATTGTCGGTCACTTCACTGTTGTGTGCTGCATGCTTCATAACTTAGCCATCATGAAGCAGCAGGAGCTGGTAGTGGAACCCGAAGACCAACGTGAGGGTCCAGTGCATGATGATAATACGGAACAGCAGGATGTGGATGATGACGACGATCAGGAAAGCATGCAAGTGCCTGATGCCGGAGCACGAGGTCGGAGGAGGGCCGTCCATCGTGCCCCTTTAACGATTGCTCGAGCCTTGCGCCAGCAGCTCATCCGTGAACACTTCAACTACTGATGCCTGAGGGCTCTGTGACCACTGTTGCGCATGGACATGTTTATTCTTTGCAGTTGTTCCTACGTTGTGTTGTGTTAATGGAACATGAAACAGTTTTAATGAAAAAATATTTTATTAAAAAGTTAACGTCACTGCAATAAAATATTTGTTGTATCAAACTTTACTTTTTAATATGACTCTTGAAGATCACTTAAAAACTTTAAGATCACTTATAAACTTGTAAAGTTACAAAAGTTACAAAACAATCGCAATGTGAAAAATCTTACACTCTGAAGAACACTTAAACTTCAAGATCACTTTTTAGATGCAAAATTAAATAAGTTACAGAATGTGAGAGCATTTACACTATAAGATCACTTGAAAACCCTGAGATCACTTATAAGTTGTAAAGTTACAAAACTTACAAAACAGTTTCAATGTGAAAAATCTTACACTCTTAAGAACACTTAAACTTCAGGATCACTTTTTAGGTGCAAAATTAAATAAGATACAAAATGTGAGAGCATTTACACTATAAGATCACTTAAAAACCATAAGATCACTTATAAGTTGTAAAGTTACAAAACTTACAAAACAATTTCAATTTGAAAAACGCTACTACAGCTACATCAAGAACAAGAACAAAAGCAGCAAAGAAAGGCTGCAACCATGTCTCATCCATATCTCAGTGAATGTTCACTTCCTCATGGGGGTGTCATTTGATTGGCCGGGCTGTGTGCCCTTATTGCAGCAGCTACCTCAACCAGGCCCTCCCTGACGGCCTGTGCCGACACTTGCATGCCCTCGCTGATGGCCTGTGCCATCAATTGCACTCCCTCGGACATTCCCTCCCTAAGTTCCCATGTCATTACTGCTATTTCTCCCGTCAGGACCGTCAACTCTTCACCCACTGCACTGACGCCACCGATGAGTGATCGGGTAAGCTCATTCGTCTCCATACCCAATGCCACAAGCTGATCCGCATCTGTTGCACACTGCATCTCAGGAGAGTGTGTCTCCAATCTCCTTCTCGTCTGCCTGGGTCTGCCTCGTGGCACCACTACACAGGGAGGCGTGGGCTGGGACTGTGGGACGCTCTGTGTTCCAGACGGCAGAACTAGAGGGAGAGGCTCGGGCTGGAACAGTGGGACGCTCTGTGTTGCAGGCGGCAGAACTAGAGGGAGAGGCTCGGGCTAGCATGGTGGGGCGCTCGGTGTTCCAGACGACAGCACTCGAGTGCGAGCCGTGGGCTGGGATGTTGGACGAATGGGTGTAAACTGCTCCATGATATCAGCAGCAGCACTGGGACCCGCAGCGTTGGAATCAAAACCATAGTAGGTGGAACCAGAACCTATGCGAGAGGCAGGCGCAGGCTCAGACGGTAGTGCACTGACTGTAGAATGCTGCATTATACCAGCAGCACCACTGGGACCCACAACATCAGAATCAAAACTGTGGAAGGTGGAACCAAGACCCATGCTAGCGGTTGAAACTCTGATGCCCCTTGATGGGGGCTCATAAACATTAATTTGGAAGCTCTCCCCTGCAGACATTTCAGTCATCGCTGCCATCATCCAGTCTGGTTCGTCCGCATCTGGTTGTACTGGTTCTTGTTCTCTACCCTCAGGATCCTCAGGGTTGGCAGCAGCAGCATCATCATCATCATCATCATCATCATCATCATGTTCTACAAAATACATCAGAACAGTCAAATGTTTAACAGCAAGCGAGGGGGCCGGATGGGTGGCATGAGTACTCTCACACATAGCAGGCCAGGCAGCAGGTTGATTTAAAGGGCCACGATGCATTTTCAGGACTTACCCTCTTCCTCACGTGCGGGCCCAGCTTGTGCTGTACTGATTGCTTTTCTCCATGTATGACTCATCATAGCAGCTACCCTCTGTTCCAAGGGTGTCAGTGGATGCAGATTGGGCACGCCTCCTCCTGTCCGAGTTGCCTCCCTTTTGCTGTGGGCCAATTTCTTCTGCAAAGAGTAAAATATAACTTTTTACAGAGTGTGTCAGTCTGCAAGGTGGGACATACAGATAGCCAGGTTACAATTACGATTAAATTAAAAATGGGAAATATTACTTACACTAACTACTTGACCAAGGTCGTGCCATTTCTTTTTACACTGGCTTCCAGATCTCATGGTATGCACCACTGCGCAGTAATCTTCTGCAACTTGGTTCCACTGTTTCTTCTTTTCTTTTGGTGGCACTTTTATTCGACCTCTGTTGCTGGTATCTAGCTCCTGCCATCTCTGCTCAATTACGTTGACTAATATCTCCACTTCCTCATGCAAGAAATTCTTTGTTCTTGGTGGACGTTGATCCATTGCAAAGTTGAATTGGCACTCTTATTTCTCAAAACACACAGTCCTTAATTTGCATGCACCAATGCAGCACCGGTTCTGCAAGTTTAGCAGTGAAAAGCTGAACTCACTGATTTCAGCAGGTGATTTATTCAACAGTGCTGCTAAAAGCATTCCCTCACACACAAAAATATCATAAAAATTAAATCACAAGCCTTTCCAGGGGTCCAAGAGTCAAATCTTCACTTTTCCTCCAGTCCCTTTAAAAATGGCCGAGTGTCAATGTTTGTTTCACACTGCGCGTACGCGCACGCTCCAACGCGCAGACGCAGGGTTGCCGGCACGACGTTGCCTCATTTGAATTAGACCCGCCCCCCACTGCTTACAGAATCGGCGCGAGTGTATGGCTCCACCCCCCGCTGTGATCTGCGCACCACGCCAAGCTGAGTTAGAGCTCCGAGGAGCCGGAGAATCTCGCAGTTTTTTTCCTGCGCACTTTTGGGCGCGAAGAACAGGCGTCCAGCTCGGGGCTGCGCCATTCTTGGCGCGGCCCGAAACTTCGGTCCACAGTGCTGTTGGGGAGGGAGTTCCAGGATTTTGACCCAGCGACAGTGAAGGAATGGCGATATATTTCCAAGTTAGGATGGTGTGTGACTTGGAGGGGAACTTGCAAGTGGTGGTGTTCCCATGTGCATGCTGCCCTTATCCTTCTAGGTGGTAGAGGTTGTGCGTTTGGGAGGTGCTGCTGAAGAAGCCTTGGCAAGTTGCTACAGTGCATCTTGTGGATGGTACACACTGCAGCCACAGTACATCAGTGATGGAGGGAGTGAATGTTTAAGGTGGTGGACGGGGTGCCGATCTGTTTAATATAAATCTAGATGTCTCATTTCATTGGAATGCTTTTGCACCAAAATCCATTTGAAGAATTGAATGTAAAGTGATGGAGGGGAAGAAAGAGCAACTCAAATTGGAGATGTTTTGGTACAAGGCAGTAACCAACTTATCAAAAGTTGACATATAATTGGGTGAATGTGATGGAAGTCTTTGGAGGTCTCAGGGTTCATTAGTATTTACCGTGAAGGATACTTAATCTGCCGCTGTTTGTCTGCCAAAGCTTTTGTTTATTTTCGAGAGAAGATTTTTTTTCCCCAAATCGAACCTGAACTGAGAACCTTCAGAATGCCAGGGCTGTGAAATTAATCATGTGCTTAAGAGGTTGAGAAAGCTAACCGGGTGACAAGAAAAGACAGTCTAAATGTTTTCAGCATTTATTCGGCAGATCTCATTCATAAATAAACATTTATTTAAATGTGTTTGGAATCTGTCTTTTTGATCATATGTCTCCCTAATGTTGACAGCTCTGTGAAATTGACAGCAAGTAGTTCTTCTGGTGTCCTGGACACCATTTTTCCCTCAACAAATACCACAACAGATAGATTCACTTGTCATTCATCCCAGCACTTTTTGTGGAATCTTTCTATGTGCCAATTGGCCACCACAGCCACAATACCTCAAATTAATGCTTTGTTTTGAAAACATTTTGAGAGATGTGATAAGATGTTATTTAAAGTGATTGCAGAATTACTGTGGGAGATATCACATATGTAAGTTAGTTAAGATGTTAGATAAGACTCCCTAAGCAAGTACTCTATTCGGAATTTCTACACGGCAAGCGAGCCCCAAGTGGGCAGAGGAAACGTTTCAAGGACACCCTTAAAACCTCCTTTATAAAGTGCAACATCCCCACTGGCACCTGTGAATCCCTGGCCCAAGACCGCCCTAAAGTGGAGGAAGAACATCAGGAGGCGCTGAGCACCTCGAGTCTTGTCGCCGAGAGCATGCAGAAAACAAGCGCAGGCAACGGAAGGAGCGTGCGGCAAACCAGTCCCACCCACCCTTTCCTCCAACCACTGTCTGCCCCAACTGTGACAGAGACTGTAATTCCCATATTGGACTGTACAGCCACCTGAGAACTCGCTTTTAGAGTGGAAGCAAGTCTTCCTTGATTTCGAGGGACTGCCTATGATGATGATATTAAGAATTTACCATGCAAGTGAGTCAATTGATGCAACATGGTTTGGGCACAACCATTCTGGCTAACGTTCCGTTAAGGCTTTTATTGCTTTCACTGCAGCTGTACACTGTAAGACCAATTTCACTGTCTTTGCTCTTAAATAAAAATTTTAATTAGGAAAAGAAATACCCAAGCATTCACTTCTGGGAATGAGTTGAGACCTTAGCTCCAACATAAACTCTCCTGTCCTTGTTGGGAGTTTTGCCAGCTGCCAGGCAGGGAGCCAGATGAAGCACTTAATGGTGATAAAGTAGTCTGCTTCAAGAGGGAGGGAGGGAGGGAAATGTGTGGGTCAGTCAGCCACTTGTGAAGTGACAATTAAGCAGCTATGATAAATTCCATTTCCCAAACCTTCCAAGCAGAAGGCAATACCGGTGAGTTAAAGGAAGAATAAAAGGTAAGAGAAAAGAACTTCCACATTCTATTAGTGGTAACATCTCACTCAGTAAAATGAGCCTCACTCATTTCTGCTTACACATATCACGTATTTGGCACATCTCACCATTATGGACAGTTCCAGCTCCATGTTTAAATGGGTTTGTGATTACTCTCATTCTTTGTGACCATAAATCTAATTCCTAACAGTGATCTGATCTTGAGAGCTCTGTAATTGGAGATATTATTAAATGAAATCAAATCCCACTGTACAGCAATGAGACTTATAGTAAATGTCACTGTGGATTGAGTATTACAATGATATACGTTAGTCACCTGTTTGGGTGGGAAATACTGTCAAAGTGAATATGAAAATACTGAATGGCAACATCTCTCGCCCTGATTCATCTTGATACTGTCAATTTCTACATATATGATGCAGAATAACTCAAATATGGGCGTATTTTGAAGCAGTTATACATGCAATTTGAAACAGGGTTTATGTGTCACTGGTAAACAGCTGAAACTTTACTTTTGCTGTTTCTCATGCCAGATGAATCTCAATTTGTTGCTGTCTGTAACCCATTCCTCTCTGTGGTATTTACTGCGCAACCTGCTTCTGTTGATGTTGTCTTCTATGTAACCCCCTGCTGTCTACGCATTATCTTCTGTCTAACCCCCTGCTGTCTACATGTTATCTTCTGCATAACCCACTCCTCTCTCTGTTCATTTCTGTGTAACCCATTTCAGTTTGTGTTAGCTTCTACCGAATCCACTCCCGTCTATGCGTTATCTTCTATATTACACACTAATATCTATGTGTTATCTTCGCTGTAACACATTCCTGTCTACATGTTGTCATTTACTTGGGGGTCAGCCTTGGCTCAGTGGTAGCACTCTTGCCTCTGAGTCAGAAGATTGTGTGTTCAAACACCACTCCACAGAATTGGGCATAAAATTCAAGATGACACTTCAGTGCAGTACTGTGGGAGTGCTGCATCATCAGAGCTGCTGTCTTGTGGATGAGATGTTAAACTGAGACCCGTCTACCATCTTTCGGGTGGATGTAAAAGATCCCATGTCACCATTTGAAGAAGAGCACGGGAGTTCTCTTCGCATCCTAGTCAACATTTATCCATCAACTAACACCAATAAAAACAGATTATTTGGTCATTTAACTCATTGCTGGACCTTGCTGTATGCATATTTTGGCTGCTGCATTCCCTACATAACAATACTAACTACACTTCACTAGTACTTCATGGCTGTGAAGTGCTTTGACATGTCCTGAAGATTTGAAAGGCACTATATAAATGCAAGTTCTTTCTTAAGCAGTCCAATAAGATAAATGGCAGTCACTGCACCTTTGTCAATAATCTGGCTTCTTCCTTTATAGATTGACCTTGCTAACCTGTACTTAAAAGCTGGAGTCAAGAATGTGGGCACCGTATTGCTAATGACAGATGCTCAAGTAGCCGATGAAAAATTTCTAGTGCTCGTGAATGACCTGCTGGCATCAGGTGAGGCATTTTGTTCTTTCTAAAGAAGGTACACGCTCTTTTTAAAATGTTTTCATCCTTTTATGTATCCCTTTCCATCTTATGCTACCACACACCAGCTTTCAAGCCCAAAATCTACAATTTTGCTGTGTGTTCAAAGTGATATTAATACAGGTTGAATCTCTCTTATCCAGCACCCTCGGAACCTGGTCTATGCTGGGATAAGGGATTTTGCCGGACGAGGGGAGGTCACGTTAAATTGGATGGTACAGATACTGAACAAGGGGTATCGGGATTGGCTGGCTTGGGGCTGAGAGTGCGGCAGAGAGATCATGGGGGGGAGGGGGTGGATCACGGGGTCAGGCCAGCGATTGCGGAAGTCGGCAGCGACGAAGGACTTCAATTCGTTAATGTGGGAGTTCTGCGCATGAGACACCTGGCGGCCGGGAATGATGCTGGATAAGGGAGTCCTGGATAAGGGAGGTTCAGCCTGTATTAAGGATGCGACTGCTGCTCACGTGCAGTTCCAGTGGTTTTTTTGTTGTCGTCGGACTTCCCAAAATGAGGAATAAAGAAGCGGATTTAGAGAATTCTGTTAGAAACGTTAATTTTAAATAAAATTCAAACTGTGAGTTTATTTTTTAAAGTTATTGTTTGTCCTTCGAGACAACGGTTCTTAAACTGGAAAAATTACCAGTAACATTAACCCAACCTAGTACCATTAATTAAACTATAGTAACATTAATGAAACAAAGTTAAATTAATCCAACCACAGTAACATCAATGAAACTTTATTAGTGATGTGCTTCAGCACGTCTCAAATCCTCCGTCTGCTGCGGTGAACGTTATTTTTTAAATTTGGGACCTGACAGTTATGTACAAAATGTGTCTGCCTGTGCAACTTCCGGTAGCTTCCGATTTGTTGGCGGGAGTATCTCTGTAATAATTAATCACAATTCTATGTAAAAGATGTGTTCCTTTTAACATAAGGGAGAATTTAAAATTCTCTACCCCAGAGGGCTGTAGGTGCTCAGTCGTTGAGTATATTCAAGACAGAGATCGCTAGATGTTTGCATATTAAGGGAAGCAAGGGACATGGGGATAGGATGGGAAGATGGAGTTGAAGTAAAGGATCAGCCATGAACTTATTGAATGACGGAGCAGGCTTAAAGGGCCGAATGGCCTACTCCTGCTCCTATTTTTTATAAGAATATCAGAATATACGAAATATGAGCAGGAGTAGGCCATACGGCCCCTCGAGCCTGCTCCGCCATTCAATAAGATCATGGCTGATCTGATCATGAGACTCAGCTCCACTTTCCCACCCGCTCCCCATAACCCTTTATCCCCTTATTGTTTAAGAAACTGTCTATTTCTGTCTTAAATTTATTCAATGTCCCAGCTTCCACTGCTCTCTGAGGCAGCGAATTTCACAGATTTACAACCTTCTGAGAGAAGAAATTTCTCCTCATCTCTGTTTTAAATGGGCGGCCCCTTATTCTAAGATCATGCCCTCCAGTTCTAGTCTCCCCCATCTGTGGAAACATCCTCTCTGCATCCACCTTGTCAAGCCCCCTCATAATAGTATGCGTTTCGATAAGATTACCTCTCATTCTTCTGAATTCCAATGAGTAGAGGCCCAACCTACTCAACCTTTCCTCATAAGTCAACCCCCCTCATCCCCGGAATCAACCTAGTGAACCTTCTCTGAACTGCCTCCAAAGCAAGTGTATTCTTTCGTAAATATGGAAAGCAAAACTGCACTCAGTATTCCAGGTGTGGCCTCACCAATACCTTATATAGCTGTAACAAGACTTCCCTGCTTTTGTACTCCACCCCTGTTGCAATAAAGGCCAAGATACCGTTGGCCTTCCTGTTCACTTGCTGTACCTGCATACTATCCTTTTGTGTTTCATGCACAAGTACCCCCAGGTCCCGTTGTACTGCGGCATTTTGCAATCTTTCTCCATTTAAATAATAACTTGCTCTTTGATTTTTTTTCTGCCAAAGTGCATGACCTCACACTTTCCAACATTATACTCCGTCTACCAAATTTTTGCCCACTTACTTAGCCTGTCTATGTCCTTTTGCAGATTTTTTCTGTCCTTCTCACACACTGCTTTTCCTCCCATCTTTGTAGCATCAGCAAACTTGGCTACGTTACACTCAGTCCCTTCTTCCAAATCGTTAATATAGATTGTAAATAGTTGGGGTCCCAGCACTGATCCCTGTGGCATCCCACTAGTTACTGGTTGCCAACCAGAGAATTAACTATTTATCCTGACTCTCTGTTCTCTGTTAGTTAGCCAATCCTCTATCCATGCTAATATATTACCCCAACTCCATGAACTTTTATCTTGTGCAGTAACCTTTTGTGTGGCACCTTGTAAAATGCCTTCTGGACGTCCAAATACACCACATCCACTGGTTCCCCTTTATCCACTTTGTTCGTTACATCCACAAAGAACTCCAGCAAATTTGTCAAACATGACTTTCCCTTCATAAATCCATGCTGACTCTGCCTGACCGAATTTTGCTTTTCCAAATGTCCTTCTACTGCTTCTTTAATAATGGACTCCAACATTTTCCTAACCACAGATGTTAGGCTAACTGGTCTATAGTTTCCTGCTTTTTGTCTGCCTCCTTTTTTAAATAGGGGCGTTACATTTGAAGTTTTCCAATTTGCTGGGACCTTTTCCAGAATCCAGGGAATTTTGGTAAATTACAACCAATGCATCTACAATCCCTGCCGCTACTTCTGTTAAGACCCGAGGATGCAAGCCATCAGGTCCAGGGGATTTATCTGCCTTTAGGCCCATTATCTTACTGAGTACCACCTCCTTAGTGATTGTGATTGTGTTAAGTTCCTCTCTCCCCCCCAACCCCCTGTAGCCCCTAGACTACCCACTGTCGGAATATTGTTAGTGTCCTCTACCGTAAAGACTGATACAAAATATTTGTTCAGAGTTTCTGCCATCTCCATGCTCCCCATTACTAATTCCCCGGTCTCGTCCTCTCAGGGACCAACATTTACTTTAGCCACCCTTTTTCTTTTTATATACCTATAGAAACTCTTGCTATTTGTTTTTATATTTTGTGTTAGTTTTCTTTCATAGTCTATCTTCACTTTCTTAATCATTTTTTTAGTCGTTCTTTGCTGGCTTTTAAAAGCTTCCCAGTCTTCTGTCTTCCCACTAGTTTTGGCCACTTTGTATGCCCTTGTTTTTAATTGGATACTGTCCTTTATTTCTTTAGTTAGCCACAGATGGCTATCTTTTCTCTTACACTCTTTCCTCCTCACTGGAATATATTTTTCTTCAGAGTTGTGAAATTGCTCCCTAAATGTACGCCACTGTTCATCAACCGTCCTACACTTTAATCTATTTTCCCAGTCCACTTTAGCCAACTCTGCCCTCATATCTTCATATTCTCTTTTATTTTACGCTGGTTAGAGATCCAAATTTCTCACCTTCCATCTGAATTTGAAATTCAATCATGCTATGATCACTCATTCCGAGGGGATCCTTTACTAGGAGATTGTTTATTAATCCTGTCTCATTATAGAGGACCAGATCTAAGATAGTCTGCCCCCTGGTTGGTTCCGTTACATACTGCTCAAGGAACGCTTCCCTTACACACTCTATGAACTCCTCCTCAAGGCTAACCTGACCAATTTGATTTGTCCAATCGATATGGAGGTTAAAATCACCCATGATTATTGCTGTTCCCTTTTTACAAGCCCCCACTATTTCCTGGTTTATGCTCCGACCAACGGAGTTGCTACTGTTAGGGGGCTTATAGACTAGGCCCACCAGTGACTTTTTCCCCTTATTTTTCCTGATCTCCACCCAAACTGTTTCAACACCCTTATCATTTGAGCCAATATCGTTTCTTCATTTATCAATAGAGCTACCCTACATCCTTTTCCTTTCTGCCTGTCCTTCCGGATTGTCAATTACCCCTGAATATTTAATTCCCAGTCCTGGTCACTTGCAACCACTTCTCTGTAATGGCTATCAGATCATACCCATTTGTCTCAATTTGTGCCGTCAACTCATCTATTTTGTTAAAATGCTACGTGCATTTAGACTAAAAGTGCCTTTAAGTTTGTTTTTTTTACCCTTTTTTCCTGCTTGTTTCCTCTCTCCTTCAAACTCACTTTCTTTATTTTTTGCTTTCTAATTCCAGCTTCACTCCCCTCCCAACTGAATCTATTTTCAGGTTCCCATCCCCCTGCCAAGCTAGTTTAAACCCTCTTCAACAGCACTAGCAAACACCTCTGCGAGGATATTGGTCCCGGTTCTGTTGAGGTGCAACCCGTCCGGCTTGTACAGGTCCCATCTCCCCCAGAAGCGGTCCCAATGCCTCAGGAAATTATGCCCTCCCGCCTGCACCATCTCTCCAGCCAAGTATTCATCTGCTCTATCCTCCTATTTCTGTACTCACTAGCTCGTGGCACTGGCAGTAATCCAGAGACTACTACCTTTTGAGGTCCTGCTTTTTAATCTCTCTCCTAACTCCCTAAACTCTGCCTGCAGGACCTCATCCCCCTTCCTACCTATGTCATTGGTACCAATGTGGACCACGACCTCTGGCTGTTCACCCTATCCCCCCAGAATGCCCTGCAGCCGCTCAGTGACATCCTTGACCCTGGCACCAGGGAGGCAACATACCATCCTGGAGTCACGTATGCGGTCGCAGAAACGCCTGTCTGCTCCCCTGACTATTGAATCCACTACCACTATAGCTGTTCCATTCGTCTTCCTCCCCCCACCCCCATGCAGCTGAGCCACTCGTGGTGCCACGGACTTGGCTCTGGCTGCACTCCCCAGAGCTAGCATCGCCCCCACCGGTACACAGAACAGAGTACTGGTTGGAGAGCGAGGTGGACTCAGGGGTCTGCTGCACTACCTGCCTCGTCCTCCTCTTCTGTCTGGCGGTCACCCACTCCCTCTCTGCCTGCACACTCAAGCTGTGGGATGGCCGCCTCTAGAAACATGCTATCCACATTGCTCTCAGTCTCGCGGATACACCGCAGTGACCCCAGCCACTGCTGAAGCTCCAAAACATGGAGCTCGAGTCGGTGCAGCTGAAGACACCTCCCGCACACGTGGTCGCCCCGGCTGCACAAAGCACCCAGGACTTCCCACATGCCACAGGTTGTGCAATCCACAGGACTGAGCTGCCCTGCCATCCCTCTAGTTACATTCGCAACTATCGAATAGAACTAAACTTTAAACCTTAGCACAGTGTACCCAGCCACTACTCAGCAAACAGCCGATTTAATTAACTATCTCTTTTAGATAATAACGATCACATATATTTACTGGCAGATCCTACTTACAACAATGCCAAAGGTTTCCTACTGAAAAGAAAAAGAAAAATACTCACCAATCACTTACCCGCTTGGCTGTGAGATCACTTTGGTTTTGATTTTTTTTAAATTTTGTCCCTGCATCAGCTGGCTGCTCCCGAACTGCTGCCACCCTTTTTATGAGCCTCAATCTCCCGCTCCCGCTCCTGTGGCTCATATGATTGTGAGCCTCGCACTTTAAACAATAATAACGTGGACCAACACATTTCTCATTGCAGAGCTTGCTTAAGGCCAATAATGTAGAACAAATTTAATGTTTTTGGAAATTTGGAGTTGACTAAAAATTATATATGCCCTGAAATTCGGCTCTTAAAATATTTGCATACAAATGTTCAATGCACCTCTATGAAATGTTTTTGTCCGGTATTTTAAAAGGATGTTGCTCTACACAGAGCAGGATTAAACGGAATGTACTTGAACAGTGTTTTATTTGGGAATTTGGAAAGAATGGGAATTTCCCAGTCTAATTACCGTGAGCGGGGAGCAGGGAGCCAAGGCAGCACTTGTAACTTAGGTGAGGCTGCTATAGGATAAAAGTATACAGGTCTGCAGAGCATAGAGCCGTCTGCACAGAGCAGGATTATACGGAGTGCACTTGACCAGAGTGTTTTATTTGGGAATCTGGAAAGAGTGGGAATTTGGAGAAGAGGGGTAAGGACCTAATTGGAGGCGGTATCAGTGGCAGCAGAACCTTTGACGATTCACTCTGGAGCATCCACGATGCTGAGAATGACGTGAGTATCACGTGTAGTGAGTTGGTCTTACCGCAGGAGAAGGGTCCACAGCCAGATAGGGAATGGAAGACCAGCAGGAAGAGCAGTGCAAGAAAGATAGTGCAGGGGTCCCCTGTGGTCATCCCCCTGCAAAACAGATACACCGCTTTGCGTACTGTTGGGGAGGACGACTCATCAGGGGAGGGCAGCAGCAGCCAAGTTCATGGCACCGTGGGTGGCTCTGCTGCACAGGAGGGCAGGAAAAAGAGTGGGAGAGCGATAGTGATAGGGGATTCGATGGTGAGGGGAATAGATAGGCGTTTCTGCGGACGCAACCGAGACTCCAGGATGGTATGTTGCCTCCCTGGTGCAAGGGTCAAGGATGTCTCGGAGCGGGTGCAGGACATTCTGAAATGGGAGGGAGAACAGCCAGTTGTCGTGGTGCACATTGGTACCAACGACATAGGTAAAAAAAGAGATGAGGTCCTACGAAAAGAATTTAAGGAGCTAGGAGCTAAATTAAAAAGTAGGACCTCAAAAGTAGTAATCTCGGGATTGCTACCAGTGCCACGTGCTAGTCAGAGTAGGAATCGCAGGATAGCGCAGATGAATACATGGCTTGAGCAGTGGTGCAGCAGGGAGGGATTCAAATTCTTGGGGCATTGGAACCGGTTCTGGGGGAGGTGGGACCAGTAAAAACCGGACGGTCTGCACCTGGGCAGGACCGGAACCAATGTCCTAGGGGGAGTGTTTGCTAGTGCTGTTGGGGAGGAGTTAAACTAATATTGCAGGGGGATGGGAACCTATGCAGGGAGACAGAGGGAGACAAAAATGAGGCAAAAGCAAAAGACAGAAAGGAGATGAGGAAAAGTGGAGGGCAGAGAAACCCAAGGTAAAGAACAAAAAGGGCCACTGTACAGCAAAATTCTAAAAGGACAAAGGGTGTTAAAAAAGCAAGCCTGAAGGCTTTGTGTCTTAATGCAAGGAGTATCCGCAATAAGGTGGATGAATTAACTGTGCAAATAGATGTTAACAAATATGATGTGATTGGGATTACGGAGACGTGGCTCCAGGATGATCAGGGCTGGGAACTCAACATCCAGGGGTATTCAACATTCAGGAAGGATAGAATAAAAGGAAAAAGAGGTGGGGTAGCATTGCTGGTTAAAGAGGAGATTAATGCAATAGTTAGGAAAGACATTAGCTTGGATGATGTGGAATCTATATGGGTAGAGCTGCAGAACACTAAAGGGCAAAAATCGTTAGTGGGAGTTGTGTACAGACCTCCAAACAGTAGTAGTGATGTTGGGGAGGGCATCAAACAGGAAATTAGGAGTGCATGCAATAAAGGTGCAGCAGTTATAATGGGTGACTTTAATATGCACATAGATTGGGCCAGCCAAACTGGAAGCAATACGGTGGAGGAGGATTTCCTGGAATGCATAAGGGATGGTTTTCTAGACCAATATGTCGAGGAACCAACTAGGGGGGAGGCCATCTTAGACTGGGTGTTGTGTAATGAGAGAGGATTAATTAGCAATCTCATTGTGTGAAGCCCCTTGGGGAAGAGTGACCATAATATGGTGGAATTCTGCATTAGGATGGAGAATGAAACAGTTAATTCAGAGACCATGGTCCAGAACTTAAAGAAGGGTAACTTTGAAGGTATGAGGCATGAATTGGCTAAGATAGATTGGCTAATGATACTTAAGGGGTTGACTGTGGATGGGCAATGGCAGACATTTAGAGACCGCATGGATGAATTACAACAATTGTACATTCCTGTCTGGCGTAAAAATAAAAAAGGGAAGCTGGCTCAACCGTGGCTATCTAGGGAAATCAGGGATAGTATTAAAGCCAAGGAAATGGCATACAAATTGGCCAGAAATAGCAGCGAACCTGGGGACTGGGAGAAATTTAGAACTCAGCAGAGGAGGACAAAGGGTTTGATTAGGGCAGGGAAAATGGAGTACGAGAAGAAGCTTGCAGGGAACATTAAGGCGGATTGCAAAAATTTCTATAGGTATGTAAAGAGAAAAAGGTTAGTAAAGACAAATGTAGGTCCCCTGCAGTCAGAATCAGGGGAAGTCATAACGGGGAACAAAGAAATGGCAGACCAATTGAACAAGTACTTTGGTTCAGTATTCACTAAGGAGGACACAAACAACCTTCCGGATATAAAAGTGGTCAGAGGGTCTAGTAAGGAGGAGGAACTGAGGGAAATCTTTATTAGTCGGGAAATTGTGTTGGGGAAATTGATGGGATTGAAGGCCGATAAATCCCCAGGGCCTGATGGACTGCATCCCAGAGTACTTAAGGAGGTGGCCTTGGAAATAGCGGATGCATTGACAGTCATTTTCCAACATTCCATTGACTCTGGATCAGTTCCTATCGAGTGGAGGGTAGCCAATGTAACCCCACTTTTTAAAAAAGGAGGGAGAGAGAAAGCAGGGAATTATAGACCGGTCAGCCTGACCTCAGTAGTGGGTAAAATGATGGAATCAATTATTAAGGATGTCATAGCAGCGCATTTGGAAAATGGTGACATGATAGGTCCAAGTCAGCATGGATTTGTGAAAGGGAGATCATGCTTGACAAATCTTCTGGAATTTTTTGAGGATGTTTCCAATAAAGTGGACAAAGGAGTACCAGTTGATGTGATATATTTGGACTTTCAGAAGGCTTTCGACAAGGTCCCACACAGGAGATTAATGTGCAAAGTTAAAGCACATGGGATTGGGGGTAGTGTGCTGACATGGATTGAGAACTGGTTGTCAGACAGGAAGCAAAGAGTAGGAGTAAATGGGTACTTTTCAGAATGGCAGGCAGTGACTAGTGGGGTACCGCAGGGTTCTGTGCTGGGGCCCCAGTTGTTTACATTGTACATTAATGATTTAGACGAGGGGATTAAATGTAGTATCTCCAAATTTGCGGATGACACTAAGTTGGGTGGCAGTGTGAGCTGCGAGGAGGATGCTATGAGGCTGCAGAGTGATTTGGATAGGTTAGGTGAGTGGGCAAATGCATGGCAGATGAAGTATAATGTGGATAAATGTGAGGTTATCCACTTTGGTGGTAAAAACAGAGAGACAGACTATTATCTGAATGGTGTCAGATTAGGAAAAGGGAAGGTGCAACGAGACCTGGGTGTCATGGTACATCAGTCATTGAAGGTTGGCATGCAGGTACAGCAGGCGGTTAAGAAAGCAAATGGCATGTTGGCCTTCATAGCGAGGGGATTTGAATACAGGGGCAGGGAGGTGTTGCTACAGTTGTACAGGGCCTTGGTGAGGCCACACCTGGAGTATTGTGTACAGTTTTGGTCTCCTAACTTGAGGAAGGACATTCTTGCTATTGAGGGAGTGCAGCGAAGATTCACCAGACTGATTACCGGGATGGTGGGACTGACCTATCAAGAAAGACTGGATCAACTGGGCTTGTATTCACTGGAGTTCAGAAGAGTGAGAGGGGACCTCATAGAAACGTTTAAAATTCTGACGGGTTTGGACAGGTTGGATGCAGGAAGAATGTTCCCAATGTTGGGGAAGTCCAGAACCAGAGGTCACAGTCTAAGGATAAGGGGTAAGCCATTTAGGACCGAGATAAGGAGAAACTTCTTCACCCAGAGAGTGGTGAACCTGTGGAATTCTCTACCACAGAAAGTAGTTGAGGCCAATTCACTAAATATATTCAAAAGGGAGTTAGATGAAGTCCTTACTACTCGGGGGATCAAGGGGTATGGCGTGAAAGTAGGAAGGGGGTACTGAAGTTGCATGTTCAGCCATGAACTCATTGAATGGCAGTGCAGGCTAGAAGGGCTGAATGGCCTGCTCCTGCACCTATTTTCTATGTTTCTATGTTTCTATCATTTTCAAAGAAAACAAGGAGTGACGTCACAGGTCAGCAGGTAGGTGATTGGTTGGTGAGTATTGAGGTTTTTTTTTCCTCCCTTTTCTCTCTAACCGAGGATAGTGGTTTAAATCATGTGCTGTATTAAACTTATAGCTTAACTAGTTAAACTAATTAATTAATATAACTATAAATAATCATTGAATAAAGACTTTAACTAATTAAATAAATAAATAAATAAGGCTCGACTAATATATGGCAGAGCAGGTTGTGTGTCTGGACTGCAGTATGTGGGAGTTTGTGGACAGTGAGACCGTCCCCAGCAAACACGTCTGCAGGAGATGTCTCCATCTCGAATCTCTCCAGCTGTCTCCATCTCGAATCTCTCCGACTCAGTCATTGAGCTGGAGTGAGAGTTGGAGACATTCCGACATATAAGGGAGGGGGAGGAATTTCTGGACAGTTTCATCCTGAACACAATTACACCCCAGAGGAAAGCACAGGTTCAGAAAAGGGAGGGTGTGACTGTTAGGGAGCCAGGTAGCAGGGATTTAGGAGAGGTTGAGAAGGAGGCCCCAAAGACACTGGTCCTGTCCAACAGGGATGATGTACTCATTACATGTGAGGACAAGGAGAATGACTGCAGGGAGGACAGGCACAATGCAGATCAAGGCACCATTGCTCAGAAAGCTGTCCAAGGTGGGGGGGGGGGGAGAGCAGAAGAGAAATGTGGTAGTGATAGGAGACTCTATAATTAGGGGGATAGATAGCGTCCTCTGCAGCCAGGAACGAGAATCCCTAAGGGTGTGTTGCCTACCCCGGTGCCAGTGTAAGGGATTTCTCACGGCGGCTGGAGAGGAACTTGGAAAGGGAGGGGGTGAATCCAGTTGTCATGGTCCATTTTGGAACAAACGACATAGGTAGGAACAGGGAGGAGCTCCCGCTGAAAGAGTATCAGGAGTTAGGCTCTAAATTAAAAAGCAGGACCTCGTGGGTAATAATCTCTGGATTATTGCCTGAGCCACATGCAAATTGATATAGCAGCAGACAGATCAGGAGAATCAACATGTGGCTAAAGGGCTGGTGTGGGAAAGAGGGGTTCCTTTTCAAGCGACACTGGTACCAGTTCTGGGACAGGATGAAAACGGGCTCCACCTGAACCGGGATGGGACCCATGTCCTAGCAGAAAGGGTAAATAGGGAGGTTTTAAACTAGTAAGATGGGGGGAGGGATCTACAAGAAACGTAACCAATGTAAAGATGAACAAAACCGGTAAAGAGCGCATAACAAAGAATAAAGTAAGGGAGCACATTGATGACAAGGGAATAAATAGAGTTATAGAACAGGAGTCTAAAAAGATGGGTAAACATAAAGTGAGTGAAAATCCTATTAAAAATGTGTTAAACTGTCTGTGTACACACTGTAGAGCAATGCACATAGTGTCCGTAATAAAACAGAGGAGCTGGAAGCAATCATGCCTTACGAGGAAGCAGACATAGTAAGGATTACTGAGACAAGGCTTCTGAAAAATCAGAACTGGGAATTAAACATTGCAGAGGTATAACATATTTAGAAAAAGATAGAGAGGGAGAAAAGTGAGGTGGAGTAGCTGTACTTATTCGGGATAATATAATGACAGTAGAAAAATGTGAAGCAGCTATCATCAAGACTAAAATAGAATCCATATGGATAGTGATAAAAGATAATAAAGGATCAATCACACTAATAGGTGTAGTCTACAGACTCCTTAATAGTAGAAGGGAGGTGGAGGAAGAAATATGCAGAAAAATTAGGGAAATGAGTAAAAAACATAAAGTAATAATCATGGGCAATTTCAACTACCCTGATATTAATTGGACAGAAGACTTAAGTAAAGGGGATAAGGAAATTGAGTTCCTACAGTGTGTGCAGCACTCCTTTCTAAACCAACGTCTGAAAAGCCCAACAAGGGCGGGTTCGCTGTTGGATCTAGTAATGGGGAATGAACTAGAGCAGATAAGAGAAGTAAAAGTAGGGGAACAACTAGGCAATTGTGACCATAATATAATATGCTTTAAGATGATAATTGAGAAGGACATAAGTATGACAACAACCAGAGTAATATATTGGAGAAAAGCTGATTTTGAGGGACTGAGAATAGAACTTGGGAAAATAAAATGGGCAACAATATTGGCAAACATCAATGTAAAACAGCAGTGGAAAATATTTAAAACGGTGTTCAACAGAGGGCGGGAACAATATTTTCACTAAAAGGAAAGAACAAACTAAATACTAATGAGACTCCATGGATGAATGAAACCATAAGGGATCATTTGAGGGTAATGAAAGAGGCATACATTAAGTATATGGATAGCAGGGGAGTGCATGATAAGGGAGAATACAAACAGATTAGGAGAGAAGTCAAAAAAACAATTAGGAAGGCAAAGAGCAACTATGAAATTAAATGATCAAGGAACATAAAACAAAATAGTAAAATATTTTACAGGCACATCAATAAAAAAAAGGAAGGTTGGGATGGGAATAGGGCCATTAAGGGATAGACAGGATAATACCACAGGTAACGATAGATAGATGGCAGAAATATTAAATAATTATTTTGTCAGTATTTTCTAGGGAGATAGAACAGGTAGACATGACATTGGATGATGAGATTAGTAATGAGATAAGTACTTTTAAAAGAAAAAGAAGGGATATATTAAATAAACTAATCAAACTCAACAAGGATAAAACCTCTGGTCCGATGGATTGCATCCACATATTTAAAAAAAATCTACGGTGGAGATAGCAGAGGCATTACTACACATATTTAATAATTCATTAGAAAAAGGTGTAGTGCCAGAGGACTGGCAGATAGCTAATGTAATATTTATATTTAAGAAGGGGGCTAGAACGTGTCCAGGGAATTATAGACCAGTCAGCTTAACATCGGTGATAGAAAAAATAATTGAATCCCTACTAAATGAGAAAATAGAAGAACATCTAGAAATCAAAAATATATAATGAATTGTCAAGATGGAATTCAAAAGGGAAAGTCTTGCTTGACTAACCTCATTAAATTTTTGTAGAGGTAACAGAGAGAGTAGACAATGGTAATACAGTAGATGTAATTTATCTAGATTTTCAAAAGGTCTTCGATAAAAAATACCACATAATAGACTGATGAACAAGGTCAGAGAATGTGGAGTCAGGGGACAAGTAGCAGAATGGATAGCTAGCTGGCTTCAAGACAGAAAGCGGAGAGTAGGGATAAAAGTGGCAAAAGGTGGATAGTGGTGTTCCATAAGGATCAGTGCTGGGACCACTGTTGTTCACAATTTATATTAATGATTTAGACTTTGGAATCAAAAACACAATTTTTAAATTTGTGGATGACACCAAATTGGGGGTATAGTCAATATTGAGGAACACTGCAACAAATTACAGGAAGACATTAATAAACTTGCAGAATGGGCATAAAATTGGCAAATGAAGTTCAACACAGATAAATGTGAAGTATTACATTTTGGTAGGAAGAATAGGGAGGTCACTTGTTACTTCGAGGGTGCGAGTCTCGGTGGGTAGAGGAACAAAGGTATCTCGGAGTACAAATACACAAATCACTAAAAATTGCGGCACAGGTTAGCAAGGCCATAAAAAAAGAAAACCAAGCACTAGGGTTTATTTCTAGAGGTATAGAATTGAAAAGCAGAGAATTTATGCTAAACCTGTATCGAACCTTGGTTAGACCACACTTAGAATGCTGCGTACAATTCTGGTCGCCATATAAAAAGGATATTGAGGTGCTGGAGAGGGTACAAGGCTGATACCAGAAATGTGATGGGTACACATATAAGGAAAGGATAAACAGACTGGGTCTCTTTTCTCTTGAAAAAAGAAGGCTGGGGGTGACCTAATAGAGGTCTTTAAAATTATGGAAGGTTTTGATAGCGTGGACACAGAGAGAATGTTTCCACTTGTGGGGAAGAGCATAACTAGTGGCCAACAATATAAGATTGTCACCAAGAAATCCAATAGGGAATTCAGAAAAAACTTATTTACCCAAAGAGTGGTGAAAATGTATAACTCACTACCACAGGGAGTGGTTGAGGCGAATAGTATGGATGCATTTAAGAGGAGGCTGGACAAGCATATGAGGGAGAAGGGAATAGAGGGTTATGCTGATAGATTTAGGTGAGGAAAGACGGGAGGAGGCTCAAGTTTAGCATATATGCTGGCATGGATTGTTGGGCCGAATGACCTGTTTCTGTGCCGTATATTCTATATAATCCTCTGTAAAAAGTGTTAACCCATTTACAATAAACTGTTCAGTGATAAAATCATGCACAAAGCAATTTCATGTGAAACCGTTTAGTATGTAATTGGAAGAGCTTCATTTGAATGCAATAGAGAAAATAATTAGGGTTGGAGTATAATTGAGAAGATCTAATGAGGTCTTGAATCCCGAGAGGGAAGATTGAGTAGTTTGTGAATAGTATCTGAGCCAGAAATGACATTATGCACCGGTTAGTATGTAGATAAATGGATAGGTAGATTGATTAGATCATAGATAGGTAATGGTAGAAACAGGACTGTGGAATCTGCCTTTTCTTTAATTTCTACTTCGATGGTCTTCTGAAGGGTGGTGCCAATTGTTATATTGTGAGAAGATCATTTATTATAGTTGGCATTGAAATACTAGAATCTATCACATCACGTAGTAAAAAGATCCACAATACAGGAACATTATTGCTACCTTTATCCTGGGAAGTAATAGAGATACTACATTGGTGGCATATTTTATGAATTAAGCTACTTGACCACTTGATTGTTCTATCGTGTCAAAAGGTTGCAGCCTTTTCTCTTGTGCAATAGTCACAATCTCTGAGACAAAAACATCTTTATTTTAATGTAGTCAAAATACTATAACCTTAATAATTTCATACAAAGAGCCTGATCAGAAAGGATACCAAACCTTGAAACTCCATATGAAGCAAATGTTAACAACGTATTCAAAGAGCCCACGATGCCTATGGTAGTTTACCAGTTGCTCAGCATCACCAACAGTACATTCATAGAAGTACGTAGATTTTACAACATAGAAACAACCCAACCAGTCCGTGTCAGCACTTACCCTCCACGTGAGTAAGCAGTTCTAATCATATTTACCCACCTTGTTCCCATAACACTTCTACCCCTTTCCCTTCAAACATTCTGGACGTTGTATTTCATTGGTCACACATGGAAACCAAGTACTGAAAAGAAATACATCTCGCAGAATGTTAAGTGCATTTGTAATGTGTTCCTGGTGCCTCAAAAAAAAAGGAATGGATTTGCTTCGGAGTAAGAACATACGAAAATGATGGCAGGAAAAGACCAGCTGGTCCATCAGGTCAAGCCTGCCCCGTACACATGATGGCTGGACCATCATGACAAGACATTTATCAGCCCAATTCAGGCTTAGGCTGATAAGTAGCAAGTACAATACACGCCACACTAGTGCCAGGCTATTGACTGCCTCCAACAAGCAAGAGTCTAACCTCCGCCCCTTGGCATTTAACAGCATTACCATCACCGAATCCCCCACCACGAACATACTGGGGAATCACCATTGACCAGAAACTTAACTGGGCCAGCCACATAAATGCTGTGGCAACAAGAGCAGGTCAGAGGTTGGGTATTCTGTGGCGAGTATCTCACCTCCTGACTCCCCAAAGCCTTTCCACCATTTACAAGGCACAAGTCAGGAGTGTGATGGAATACTCACCACTTGCCTGGAAGAGTACAGCTCCAACAACATTCAAGAAGCGTGACACTATCCAGGACAAAGCAGTCCCCTTGATTGGCACCCCATCCACCACCTTCAACATTCACTCCCTCCACCACCAGCGCACTGTGCCTGCAGGGTATACCATCTACAACATGCACTGCAGCAACTCAGCAAGGTTTCATCGGCAGTACCTCCAAACCCGCGACCTATACCACCTAGAAGGACAAGGGCAGCAGGTGCATGGGAACACCACCACCTGCAAGTTCCCCTCCAAGTCACACAATCCTGACTTGGAAATATATCACCGTTCCTTCATCGTCGCTGGGTCAAAATCCTGGAACACTCTCCATAAAGTGGAGTGGACAAGGGAGAACCATTGGATGTGGTGTATTTGGACTTTCAAAAGGCTTTTGACAAGGTCCCACACAAGAGATTAGTGTACAAAATCAAAGCGCATGGTATTGAGGGTAATATACTGACGTGGATAGAGAACTGGTTGGCAGACAGGAAGCAGAGAGTCGGGAGAAACAGGTCCTTTTCAGAATGGCAGGCAGTTACTAGTGGGGTGCCGCAGGGCTCAGTGCTGGGACCCCAGCTCTTTACAATATACATTAACGATTTGGATGAAAGAATATCTCCAAGTTTGCAGATGACACTAAACTGGGTGGCAGTGTGAGCTGTGAGGAGGACGCTAAGAGGCTGCAGGGTGACTTGGACAGATTAGGTGAGTGGGCAAATACATGGCAGATGCAGTATAATGTGGATAAATGTGAGGTTATCCATTTTGGGAGCAAAAACACGAAGGCAGAATATTATCTGAATGGCGGCAGACTAGAAAAAGGGGAGATGCAATGAGACCTGGGTGTCATGTTTCATCAGTCACTGAAAGTGGGCACGCAGGTACAGCAGGTAGTAAAGAAGGCAAATGGTATGTTGGCCTTCATAGCTAGGGGATTTGAATATAGGAGCAGGGAGGTCTTACTGTAGTTGTACAGGGCCTTAGTGAGGCCTCACCTGGAATATTGTGTTCAGTTTTGGTCTCCTAGTCTGAGGAAGGACGTTCTTGCTATTGAGGTTCACCTGACTGATTCCAAGGATGGCTGGGCTGTCATCTGAGGAGAGACTGGATCAACTGGGCCTTTATTCACTGGCGTTTAGAAGGATGAGAGGGGATCTTATAGAAACATATAAGATTCTGACGGGACTGGACAGGTTAGATGCAGGAAGAATGTTCTCGATGTTGGGGAAGTCCAGAACCAGGGGACATAGTCTTAGGATAAGGGGTAGGCCATTTAGGACTGAGATGAGGAGACACTTCTTCACTCAGAGTTGTTGACCTGTGGAATTCCCTGCTGCAGAGACTTGTTGATGCCAGTTCATTGGATATATTCAAGAGGGAGTTAGATATGGCCCTTACGGTTAAGGGGATCAAGGGGTATGGAGAGAAAGCAGGAAAGGGGTACTGAAAGAATGATCAGCCATGATCTTATTGAATGGTGGTGCAGGCTCGAAGGGCCAAATGGCCTACTCCTGCACCTATTTTCTATGTTTCTATAACAGTACTGTGGGAGTACCTTCAATTCATGGACTGAGGGTTGAAGAAGGCAGCTCACCACCACCTTCTCAAGGGCAACAGGGATGGGCAATAAATGCTGGCCTTACCAGAGGCGCCCACATCCCATGAACAAATTTTTAAAAAAAAGGATACCTCCAGTTCCTTCTTTCCCTCAGCCATGCAATCTCCTGGGAGAAGAAAAAAAAACCCGGAACCAATAAGGAAAAAAAAAGCTCTGAAAAATTCTCTCTGATCCCCTTAGACGGTCAAAACCAGTCCAAGAGATTGCATTGACCATGCATACATTATCTGTTAATCTACTTGCCTTTTATGTGCTGCGATCTCTGCCCCAGCCAAGAACCAGTCGAGTTCCCTCTTGAAGGCATAGATATG
Source organism: Pristiophorus japonicus (assembly GCF_044704955.1). NCBI lineage: Eukaryota > Metazoa > Chordata > Chondrichthyes > Pristiophoridae > Pristiophorus > Pristiophorus japonicus. The sequence goes on from NC_091992.1 coordinate 90,929,103, forward strand.
TTAAATTTAACTTTATGTGTAGCAATTGAAGAGATTTCCAGATAAGTGCAAATGCAGTTGTTTCGAGGAATGAAAGTAACGTGCTGATGGTGTAATGATTGTATTAAACACAGAGAAAACTGAATTGTGCAGCTTGTCTAACCTTCACTGATGTGACTGTGCAGTCGAGCTAAAATTGTATGAGATTTTATTAGTAAATGACAGCAGCAATGAAGTAGGCAGTTTGAAATGTCAACACATGTATCACTTTGATTTGTGTGATTCTCTCTCTAGTGCTGTGTCTGTAAGGTGCCTTTGGGCAGAAAGCCATTGTCAATGAACTTTCCATCTTAACTGGGTATCACCTGCATAAATATCTTTTAATACATAAGTATATGCAGAATGCTTGTACTCCTCCAGCAAAAATCTTTGTACCGAATGAAAAATGGTCACTGCATCATTTCTATTAACTCCTCAGGATGTATTTGGATTTTCTTTTCTAGTGTCAATATTGATGATTATTGAACACTGATATACATGATGTTCCTAATGGACTTTCCTCCCCAACCCCCAACCAGGTGAAATTCCTGACCTGTTCCCTGATGAAGAAGTGGAAAATGTCATCAACAATGTGCGGAATGAAGTAAAAGGTCAGGGGTTGATGGACACCAGGGAGAATTGTTGGAAATTCTTTATAGACCGTGTCAGGAGGCAACTAAAGGTAATACTGAAACTAAGGAAGTGATAATCTGTTTCCAAAGTGGTCCCAGTGATTGAAAGTTATCAGTTTGTGCAAAGACTGAGAAGATCGAGCAATGTTGATTTAATGATTGATTTACCAATTCTTGCTATTAAAAGGAGAAACTAACAAATATTTTCACAGTTGAAAATAAGTATTACGTGGAGTATTGGTGTGAAGAAATTGGAATTAAAAGGAGGAATGTTTGAGTTACTTTGATCAAATAGTGAGTCAGTTTTGTGCAATAAAAACAGAACATGCTGGCAGTTTAGCGCATGCGCAGCTAAAGCCAGAAATCCTGGAATTGTAGTCAGTCATTCACTGCTCAGACACTGGCTGTGCTGTGAATCCCGCCCCCACCCCTGCTCCCGATAGCCAGCAATCAGTGAAACTGACGAAAAGGTCTGCATTTTTGTGCTAATATCTCTATTAAACACCCCATTAAATGTTAAACCTTGCTGGATTAGGTGTAACTGGGGCATTGACTGCTAAACAACCGTTCTGGCCCTGAAAAACTAATTTTATATTTGTGTAGTGTCAAATTTCTCATGATAAAAATTATGAAATTTATTTAAAAAAATGATTTTGTTCATGATCTTTTAGCTTCTACCTTAACTCAATGTGTTTGCCTCAATCTTTATTGTAACATTTTAAGAAGTGCAGATAATCATTTCCTGGTTTGCTGTCCGTGAGAATTCTTCAATGTGATTGGCTGCTTAGACAGCTTGATGATGTCACTGATGCACTGCCCTAGGAATCCCCATTTCACAGTGCGAGGAAGCTAAAGTTCTCGCCACAGAGATCGCGAGATCTCTGTGGGCAGCTTTCTTCAAGGCCAGCGGCGATCCCTGTCGCTTTGCCGCTGACCGCAAATTCTGGGCCATGATACTGGATAAAGGTAGTGCTAATCCATCCACAGCATAAATCAACTGAGAGCTGTTTTATGTTCACAATGGTTTCACTTTCTAAGTTCATTCTACCCAGAGTTCGTTAAGAAGACACTTAGAATGGTTTGAGTTTAGCTAATTTCACTGGTAACTCCAAACGCATAACAAGAAGGGAATTAAATGGATAACACTTTGAAAATAAAAGCTGGCTATTCTAAGTTTTGTAAGCAGCAGAGGTTTCACATTATGAAAATTATCTACTGGACACGGCTGCTGGATTTGCGAACTAATGTACTTGCAACTAATTTCAGCACGGCCACTGTCTGCCCCAAGCACCGCCACGATTAACTCAGAAAATCGATTGCTATTAAAGCCATAAAGGTTTTAAATGCTTTATTTTACTTTATCAAGTAAAAGATTTCGGGGTCTTGCCCCCAAATGCAAAAACTGACTGAGATCACACGACATTTAATTCTTCTTTAGAATGAGAAAAACCAAGAAGCAGTGTTCCCTTAGTTAAGTCTTGCCACGTTTGTGATTGGGGCCGATGATCGTCACATCGTGACAGGATTTTTCAAGAGAATTATTGTGACCCAGGGTCACAAGACTTATCCAGCTTCCATCATTTTGGTGCATTCAGGTTGTCATTGATTTATGACATAGCTTACTGAAGAAGAACTTAATTAATGTGAATGGCCTGAGGTGTCTGCTGTGTAAAGTTCCGTGCACATGCCTGCAAGGTTGTCACCGTGGAGTATTGGGGTTCATTTTTGACTCCAGAATGAATCAGCAGACTTTGGCAATCCAACATGATTTATCTCTTTTAATGCTTTTAATTTAGTATTAAAGCTATAGGATTGTACAGATGAGTACGGTAGCATAGTGCTTGTTTTACTGGACTAGTAGTCCAGACGCCTGCCCTAATGATCCGGAGACATGAGTGCAAATCCCGCCACAGCAGCTGGGGAATTTATCAGTAATAGTGGCCATGAAACTACCGGATTGTCATAAAAACCCATCTGATTCGTTAATGTTCTTTTGGGAAGGAAGTCTGCCGTCCTTACCCGGTCTGGCCTATATGTGACTCCAGACCCACAGCAATGTGGTTGACTCTTAATTGCCCTCTGAAATGGCCTAGCAAGACACTCAGTTGTATAAGGTGGCTCACCACCGCCTTCTCAAGGGCATTTAGGGATTGGCAGTAAATGCTGGCCTTCCCAGCGACAACCACATCCCATGAATGGAAAAAATAGTACAGTTAAGTATCTGTCTAAGTTTTGTCAAGAAGAAACATCCTTGTATCTGGAATTTCTCTCTTGACTATTGCTAACTGATACATCATCATCATAAGCAGTCCCTCAAAAGACTTGCTGCCACTCTAAAAATGAGTTATTAGGTGGCTGAACAGTCCAATACGGGAACCACAGTCTCTGTCACAGGTGGGACAGACAGTCGGTGAGGGAAAGGGTGGATGGGACTGGTTTGCCGCACGCTCCTTCCGCTGTCCGCGCCTGTTTTCTGCATGCTCTCGGCGACGAGATTCGAGATGCTCAGCGCCCTCCCGGATGCACCTCCTCCACCTAGGGCGGTCTTTGGCCAAGGATCGAAGCACTAACTGATACATAGAGAAAGCTGGATGTCTGACATTGACTGCAAGTCGTAACTTGACTGGGAGGTTTTCAGATTACAGCCTGAACGGAGATTGAAGCAGGGGGTCATTTATACCTGCACCTAAATCATCAAAATTAGATAGCAATATAATAATCTCTATTCTTATTTTCCTGCCAAAAGCAATGACCTTTATGTCAATATACTCAGTGTTGGGCCCTCCACTGTGTAGATGCCGAGTGACAGTTTACCCTGTGGCATTGATGTGCTGACGTTGATACTGAAAAAAGCAATGTGAATGAAAGCGAGTTTACACAAATTGCTTGCAGTTGATTACGAGAAAAATAATGGCCCAGAAATTGCGGTCAGAAGCTTCCCGCGGGCGGATGCCTCCAACCTCAGAAATTTCTCCGAAAGTACCTGGTGGCTCGGGAGGTTCGGAGACTTGTGGTCCTGGGCCTCTACGCGAAACCCTGCATAGGGGTCCACGTTTTCCAGGAGCGTATGGGTTTCATACGCATCATTGGGAACACGTGGGCTGGCCCAACCTATCAGAGCAAGGGTATTCCCATTCATATTTAATGCTGAGTTCTGATATACGGAATCACGATAAGTATGAATGGTAATACCCCCAAAAACACACAAATGCTGAAAATAACTTTAAACAACCATCACATATTTCAAATTAATAAAAATTGAATTTAATTAATTATTTAAAACAAATATTTAATTTTTTGAGATAAATTTACATATTTTAAAGGGTCTAAAAATAAATGTATCTTATTTAACAGGATTTTAAATGTTTAAATTATTTTTAAAAATGTATTTTTCTGTACTTTAAAAATCTTACACTGCTTTTATCAGTAGTAAGAATTTGAAGGGCAGTCACTGGGCAGGAGTAGGGCAAATAGCCCAATTCTCCGCCCGCGGAGGCCCTTTACTTTCGGATGCGTGCGATCTGTTAAGAGGATTCTTGACAGATCGCAAGTTCCGGGTTTAGGTGCATGCGCTTCGCGTACCTAAACCCGGAACTTGCAGAGACCCCACGGGGCACATGCACACCTCGTACGCGCGGATTCAGGCCCAATGTAGCCACTGTGTATTTTAAAAGGATAAATTACTTGTAATACATGAATTTGAAGCAGAAAATACAGAAAAAACCCAGCTTAGCTGCAGGGAATCTTTAGATAGGCAGTGCTTCCTCCTAACTATGTCGAGTTATGGTTCAGTAACAGTAACGGAGCCTGTCCACGATCTGTGATGTATAAGGGAATTGAAGATTGCCAGTCTTGTCTATCAATCAGTCTGCCTCTCCCATAGTGAACAAATGGTCATATGTTATTGTATAATTCTTGAATTTGTTCTGTTAATATGTTCTACGTCACTGATCCAAGACTGGGAAATGGTGTTTGCATAAATGTAAAAATTAACGAGCAGTGACTGCCTTTAAAGCTATGCAGCCTTAAATCCAGACTAACCATTATTATTCAATCAAAGACACTGGAAACAACAGCACATCTTCTGTGGCTAGAATCATGATACATATCCTGTCTTGTTAATCACGAGCATAATGACTTGCTGCTGTTTTCTCTTAGATCGCTTTGTGTTTCTCACCTGTCGGTAACAAGCTGCGTGTTCGCAGTAGGAAGTTCCCTGCGGTTGTGAACTGCACTGCAATAGACTGGTTCCATGAGTGGCCACAAGAGGCTTTGGAGTCTGTCAGCCTGCGCTTCCTACAGGAGACTGACAACGTTGATGTAAGATGCTCATGAGTAGTTACACAATTAGTGAAGTCCATTTGGCTGCTTTGTACGATCGGTGCTCCAGTTTGGGCTTTTTCTCAGCAGCTTTCCCATGTTTAGAGATGGACGACGTGTTTCCATAAGCAGACCAAGTCACTGATGAACTGAAAGCTGCATTTTATTATCTACCAAGGAGGAGTATTTCATTTAATTTATCCAGAACTGCAGTCAGTTCTGCGGGAGAATAGGTAGAATGTTCACCGCATTCTTCTGTCACCTCAGAACGTGGAGTGATGGACCACTGCACTGAGACTAAAATGACTTCTGCAGATTTATTTATGGATAAAATATACAGAAGCAGAAAGATAGGCATTTTACAACACAGCACAATGATCACTTACACTATATAAAAACAGTATTAAAAGACGGTGTCAGTAGTTCTTGCAGCTCCTCCAAGTAACTGCTTGGAAACATGGATAGTAAGTATGTTTTAATGACATTTCTCTTGCTCCTGTGTGTACAAGTGCAATAACTAGAAACCTGGAGACCATTAGACAGTCCCTGGATTTTATTTTGAAGTTCAACCAATTTCTTTGGAGCATGCAGTTGAAAGAATTCTTAACGGTTTGAACACTTGGCCAACAATGGGACAGTGGCCTAGGAATCGTGGTTCCTCTAGGTGGTCTTCACACCGTCCCAGCTGGACTGATTTTTAAAACACATCAATGGAGGAAATGTTTCAAAGCATCAATGGAGGAAATTACATTTTTAGACAGCTAGTGCCAGGCAGAATCCACATAAAATAGCCCTATGGATGACCCCTTGGAAACAAGAAATTCATTGTAGGACAGCTCAACAGAGAGACAAAACTTCAAAAATACACTTAGGTCAAGTATTCAAATTGAATTAGAAATCATTAGTGCGACTGCACTTACAATACTGTGCATAGTTCTGGTCGCAGCTATTGAAAGGATACAGAAGAGAGCGACATGAATAATTGAGGGGATTAAGGGTTGGATTCTGAGTAGCTATTATGTAAATTAGTCATGTTCACACTGGAGAAGAGAAGGTTGAAAGGTGATCTGATTGCTGCTTTTAGGATTCTAAAGGGACTAAATAATGTAGACAATGGCTAGTTATTTCACCTTGTCCAGAACAGTAAAGATGGAGGACACAGCCTGTGCTTGAAAGGGAGGGAGGGGTGGGTAAACTCGAAACCAATCTGCGGAAACAATATTTCATTGAGCGAATGGCCAATCTATGGAACAGAGCAGATGGTGGAAACAGTATTGATAATTCAAATGTAAATTGTGTAGATTTCTTTCAGAAAATAACATTTTGGGATACAGTATATTAGTAATTTGGGACATGACATGTAGCATGGTTGGGAGGATCAGGAGGTGACTTTGGACCTATGGTTCCCAAAGCTCTCCAGCACTGGGATTTTCCTTGCATCAAGGATGTTTCCAGTGGGGTTCCGCAGGTCTCAGTACTGGGTCCCTTGCTTTTTGTGGTAAAAATTAACGATTTAGACTTGAATGTAGGGAGTCTGATTAAGAAGTTTGCCGACGACACTAAAATTGGCTGTGTGGTTGATAATGAAGAGGAAAGTCATGGGCTGCAGGAGGATATCAATCTACTGGTCAGGTGCGCAGTGCAGTGGCAAATGGAATTTAATTCAGAGAAGTGTGAGGTGATACACTTTGGTAGGGCTAATAAGGAAAGGGTATATATATTAAGCGGTCGGCCACTTAATAGTGTAGATGAACAAAGGGACCTTGGAGTGCTTGTCCATAAATCCCTGTAAGTAGCATGCCAGTGGATAAGGTGGTTAAGAAGGCATACAGAATGCTTGCCTTTATCGGCCGAGGCATAGAATATAAGAGCAGGGAGGTTATGCTTAAATTGTATAATACTTTGGTTAGGCCACAGCTGGAGTACTGTGTGCAGTTCTGGTTGCCGTATTATTGGAAGGGCGTGATTGCACTAGAGAGGGTGCAAAGGAGATTTACTAGGATGCTGCCTGGAATGGAGAATCTTAGTTATGAGGACAGATTGGATAGGCTGGGTTTGTTCTCATTGGAACAGAGGAGGTTGAGAGGAAACCTCATTGAGGTGTACAAAATATTGAGAGGCCTGGACATAGTGGATGGTAAGGGTCTATTTCCATTTGTGGAGAGGTCTATTATGAGGGGACATAGTTTTAAGGTGGTTGGTGGAAGGTTTAGAGGGGATTTGAGGGGAGGCTTCTTTACCCAGAGGGTTGTGGGGATCTGGAACTCGCTGCCTGGAAGAGTGGTGGATGCAGAAACTTCACCACTTTTAAGAGATGGTTGGATGGGCACTTGAAGTGCAGTAACCTGCAGGGTTACGGACCTAGAGCTGGTAAGTGGGATTAGACTGGATGACCTTTTGTTGGACGGTGCAGATATAATGGTAAGTACTGCAGGGAATAGAATACAGCCAGGATTATCTCGTGGACTAGTTTCGATCGCCTTGATGGGTTGGAGAGGAATTTTTCCAGATTTTTTTCTCCCTAAATTGGCCTGGGTTTTTATCTGGTTTTTGCCTCTCCCAGGAGATCACATGGAATGATCAGGTGGAATGTAGAATGGTTTAGTATAAGGGGTGTCGCAGTTGTGTGAGGCTGACTGGTTGGGCTGGGTACTCTTTATCTTTCCATATTTGTTCATAGGTTTATATGTAACCTTTAGGGCTGCTGACCAAGAGCCGTGTGGTTCTTTGTCGGCCGGCGCGGTCACGATGGGCCGAAATGACCTCCTTCTGCGCTGTAAATTTCTATGTTTCTATGGGCCCAAAGTTGCCCAGGAGTTGCTCTGTTTTTTTTGGAGCAACTTGATTTTTCTGGACTATCGTAAAAATCCCCATTTAATTTATGCCAGTGTAAGTGAGTTCGGATTTTTTTTAGTTTAGTTTTTTTTTCAAAAGGGTGCGTTACCAGTCACCTATGCCCGTTTTGGCCATTTAAGCCAGTTTGGACAGCTAATAGTTGCTCCAAACTAATTTAGGCCAGCGTATGTGGCTGCTCGGGACTGCACAGAAAACCCTTACGGAGAGTTAAAAAATCAGCGCAGGTAGCCAGAGATGGCGGGGGCGGGGGGTGGGGGGTGGGAAGGGAAGCGGAGAGGACCTTGCAAAGCACTAAACACCTTCACAACAACATTCAAGAAGCATTAAAAACCATCAATAAAAATAAAAAATAAAACTTAAGTCCTACGTCCTAACTCGGCCCGGGAAGTCAGTGGGCCGACTCCGACTCCTTTCCGACTCTCTCCGACTCTGACTCTCTCTCCAGGACTCCGACTCTTTGACTCTCCAAGGACTTCCTGGACTTCTCTCCGAGAACTTCTCTCCGAGGTCTTCCCGGACTTCTCTCCGAGGACTCCGAGGACTGACTTCTCTCCGAGGACTGACTTCTCTCTGAGGACTCTCCAGCTGTGGGCAGGAGCTACTGCATATGCGCGAAACCTCCAGTGCGCATGCGTTGAGCTGCCAACACTGTTTTTTGCGCAGGGCCATAGCTCCGCCCCCAATGGACAGATCACGCCGCGCCAAGCCATGGGAGAGGCCACAGAGCAGCCAGAATCCGGGGAGATCTTTTCGGCGCTGTTTTCACCCTAGGAAGTTGGCACATCTCCAGTGATGCCTGATAAAAGCAGGTATAAGGCCTTCTTTTACCAGCGTAAGATTTAACCAAATATTAAAATTTTTTTTTTTAAATGAATTAACCATACAAAAATGAGAATTGGTCCTTTGAAAACTGTTTAAATTTATTTTTCAAAAATTTACATTTCTGTTTTAAGTGTTTAATTAAATTGTATTTTAATTATTTTGAAAATGTGATAAATTATTTTTATTTAATTGCTGTGAAATTATTTTTTAGGGGATTCCTAATTATGCTTATGGGGATTCCATACGTAAATTGAATCTCTATTACCATAATAGGGAATCCCCCTTTGTGATTGGCTGGGTTAGTCCTCATGATCCCAAGGATTCTTGCGAACTGCCTGCGCCCCTGGGATATGTGGGCCAAAACCTACAGGCCCAGGAGCGTGAGTCTTTGAAGATACGGAGGCACCAGGTAGGCGCGTATTTTTCTTACGGTTCGGAGGCATTCGCTCGCGGGAAGCCTCCGATTGCAATTTCCAGCCCATTGTACTTCCCAGTCTTTTAACGCTTTCATCCTTTGCTCTTAATAACTTAATAACTAAGCCCTAACTTCATGGTTATGTTGTCCCATAAAATTCAATGTTTAAAAAAAGGCACAATGAAAACAGATCTCCATGATGGTTTGATTTTCGAAGATGCGCGCGATTCATTCTTTGAAGGAAAATTGATCTGGTTGAATTTCCCATTTTCCTCATTCGATTAATTGGGTAACACAAAGGTTTAACCTGGCAGGGGTCTGTTTATCAGGGTTCTGGTACACCATGGTCTTCTGTAAGCTGCACTGGAAGCATGGTACTGCTCTAGAGCAAACAATTGGATACCAGTATTTTTAAACATTGAACATGAAGATTGTTCTCATTATTACCAAAATTTATTTTGCATTTTACTTGACAAATTGATGATGTCTCAAACTCCTTCAGAGTGCTGCTTGGAAATGGTGCTGTCCTGCAATTAAAAAAAAAACAGGCTATCTGTAGTATATATTTTAACAAAACAGGATGTCTTCTGCGTGCTTCATGGTTGTGAGCGGATTGTGCATGGGTTTGTGAATGCCAGTCACTTAGTAGTTTTGCCCCTTATGGTATTATTTCAACGGACACTGTAAATATTCTACCTCCTATCACTGGAAGACATTGTCATAATATGTTTCTCTCACAACTTTACCTTTTTCTTTAGCCTGCAATAAAGGAATCTGTCAGCAAGTTTATGGCATATGTCCACACCAGTGTCAATGAGACATCCAAATCCTACTTAGTTAATGAGCGGCGCTACAATTATACAACACCCAAGTCCTTCCTTGAACAGATCAAGCTGTATCAGAGCCTCCTGGCTAAGAAGAGCAAGGAACTTACTGCCAAGATGGAGCGTTTGGAGAATGGACTGCAGAAATTGAACAGCACGTCAGCACAGGTAAAGCACAGTTCCAACATGTTTACTAGCAAAACCAGGAGGTTTCCTCCTTCAGATCAGTGCTAGGTGGATTGCTCCCAACGTTGTGTTCTTTGCAAGTTAAGTCACATATACCTGAGAAAGATGCACTGAGAGGGAATAAGAAAACTGTACCAGTTATTGCTGAAATTACAGACATTACTGAAATGGATTGAGGTAGCTGTTAGTGCATGTTAAAGAGGCTGGGGCATGAGGTATCCTTTTTGTAAATACTTCATTTCTGATACGTGGCAGGGTGGGATGCATGATGTTGCCAATCATCACTACAATCATACTTCTGTTTTTGATCCAATTTTTAAAAATGCATTGGAAGAGCTTCCATTGGATCAGATTTAAGGATTCATTCAGTGATCCCGTCCTCCCAGTGGGCACGTGCAGGTAACACAGGCTGGAGAATTGGGACAACAATGTTTTAGCCCTGTCTCTGTGGGATTGCGAAAATGTCCCTATAGTCAGGAACCAAGGACAAAAGCGAAGCTTTTCCGTGATCGGAACCTTCCCAAAAACTCACTGAGGAGCCAATAATTCCCCTGTGATGTGAAATAGAAGGTTGAATGTACAGGTTGTGTGTTTCTGGTTTGGCCTGTCTTGTTTCTGACACATCGTATCCTTAAAACCTAAATCTCAGCTGGAGCCTACAATCAATGTGAGCATGCTTTAAGCTTGCCATGACTCATCTTGATATATAATTCAGAGAGAGTAGAAAGCTGCAGCCTTTGTAGGTTACAGATCTGACTATAGACAAAGATAATCAAATACTGTGAGGAAGTTGATGGCTTCTGCACAGCGAGGAAGATGGAAGAGCTATTGTTTAAATGAAGTTGTGAGGCTTCAGTACGGAGATGTAAATGTAGAAAGGGATTATGGGCTTTTGCTTGACTACCACTTAGGGTCGGGGCAGTTCTTCAGATCAAGCATATTAGGTGGAAGTTTAACAAAGCAGATTATCATCATCATAGGCCGTACCATGAACGAGGATGACTTGCTTCCAAATGAGTTCACAGATGTTTCAATGAAGGAACCTATATTCTAGTCCTGAACTCCAATTGAGGGGGTGGAAGATGCCTGTGCGTGGATTTTTTTTAACGTGTGGTGACAGTTGCACATCAGCCACCGCATGGGCTTGACAGAGCTAGGCCTTGATCCAGTGGCAAGGATTAACCAAGATATAACCGTTATAATCTACCAAAATTCTCTGGACTCTGGGGAGGTACCATCGGATTGGAAAGCAGCTAATGTAATGCCTCTGTTTAAAAAAGGGGGCAGACAAAAGGACAAAAGGCAGGTAACTATAGACCGGTTTGTTTAACATCTGTAGTGGGGAAAATGCTTGAAGCTATCATTAAGGAAGAAATAGCGGGACATCTAGATAGGAATAATGCAATCAAGCAGACGCAACATGGATTCATGGAGGGGAAATCATGTTTAACTAATTTACTGGAATTCTTTGAGGATATAACGAGCATTGTGGATAGAGGTGTACCAATGGATGTGGTGTATTTAGATTTCCAAAAGGCATTCGATAAGGTGCCACACAAAAGGTTACTGCAGAAGATAAAGGTACACAGAGTCAGAGGAAATGTATTCGCATGGATCGAGAGTTGGCTGGCTAACAGAAAGCAGAGAGTCGGGATAAATGGGTCCTTTTCGAGTTGGAAATTGGTGGTTAGTGGTGTGCCACAGGGATCGGTGCTGGGACCACAACTGTTTACAATATACAGAGATGACCTGTAAGAGGGGACAGAGTGTAGTGTAACAAAATTTGCAGATGACACAAATATTAGAGGGAAAGCAGGTTGTGCAGAGGACACAGAGAGGCTGCAAAGAGATTTAGATAGGTTAAGCGAATGGGCTAAGGTTTGGCAGATGGAATACAATGTCGAAAAATGTGAGGTCATCCACCTTGGAAAAAAAACAGTAAAAGGGAATATTATTTGAATGGGGAGAAATTACAACATGCTGCGGTGCAGAGGGACCTGGGGGTCCTTGTGCATGAATCCCAAAAAGTTAGTTTGCAGGTGCAGCAGGTAATCAGGAAGGCGAATGGAATGTTGGCCTTCATTGCGAGAGGGATGGAGTACAAAAGCAGGGAGGTTCTGCTGCAACTGTACAGGGTATTGGTGAGGCCGCACCTGCAGTTTTGGTCACCTTACTTAAGGAAGGATATACTAGCTTTGGAAGGGGTACAGAAACGATTCACTAGGATGATTCCGGAAATGAGGGGGTTACCTAAGGATGATAGATTGAGTAGACTGGGTCTTTATTCGTTGGAGTTCAGAAGGATGAGGGGTGATCTTACAGAAACATTTAAAATAATGAAAGGGATAGACAAGATAGAGGCAGAGAGGTTGTTTCCACTGGTTGGGGAGACGAGAACTAGGGGGCACAGCCTCAAAATACGGGGGAGCCAATTTAAAACCGAGTTGAGAAGGAATTTCTTCTCCTAGAGGGTTGTGAATCTGTGGAATTCTCTGCCTAGGGGAGTAGTTGAGGCTAGCTCATTGAATGTATTCAAATCACAGATAGATAGATTTTTAAGCAATAAGTGAATTAAGGGTTATGGGGAGCGGGCGGGTAAGTGGAGCTGAGTCCACGGCCAGATCAGCCATGATCTTATTGAATGGCGGAGCAGGCTCGAGGGGCTAGATGGCCTACTCCTGTTCCTAATTCTTATGTTCTTATGTTCTTATGACTGGAGACCTACTCTGCTGCATGACCTAGTGTGCACACGTATCGCAATGTGGGCTGGCCCGTGCTGCCCCTGGGCCCTCGGCTCTTCTGGGCCCCGTACCCTCATTCACCGTTCCTCCGCCACAATCTCTCGCCACTCCTCTGCCATAAACCAAGTGGCTTTGTTCTCTAAAAGGGCAATGTTCCTGGTTTAGGGTGAACATATTTAGAACAGAAATACAAAAGCAAATGACTGCGGATGCTGGAAATCTGAAATAAAACCAGAAAGTGCTGGAAATATTCAGCGGGTCAGGCAGCATCAGGAAAGAGAGAAACAAAGTTAACGTTTCAGGCCGGTGACCTTCCGTCAGAACAGTTCTGACGATAGCTCATCGACCTGAAATATTTAGAACAAAACTCAGGCAAACTTCTTTACTCAAAGGGGGAATTTTAATATCACTCATTCAAATTTTGGGGGAGAATATTCTTCCATTTTTCGATTTTGAAATGAGACTCTCTGCAGTAAGTTGGTTATTTTTTGGCTGGGTAAGATAGTAAGCTTCTCTGAATGCACTGCATACATAATGCATTAATACAAAACCACCCAAGCTAAGTAATTATTGATTCCATCATTGCTTGTCACTCGCTTGGTTGCTAAAGTTGATAGGATTTCGCAAATGTAGCATGAGATCTGTACTCGTTTATAAGGTCTGCCCGAAGGCACAGATGATCTGTGACACCATCACATCAGATATCAAGGCCTGGCTTTTTTTATCTGGTTTAACACAGTTGCCTCTAGCAGTTTATGCATTGTATCTGAGTGCAGCCGACAGAGGGATACCCTGTCACTTCTGTTAGCTGCACACCGTGGGATAAATAAGCTTGGCTCCCTTATTGCATTGGTGTTGTAGCTCGTTAATTCTACACCCGGGATAAGGTAACTGAATTTACTTGCGACAACCCCAATCCTGCATGTTTCTGCCTGTGGGACTCTAGGACTGCTTCCATCAGGGACTACAGAACGGGCCCTTGTGTATAAAAGCAGACCCCAACGTACCGACTGAGATCTTGTACCCCACTGTGACTGTTAAAGCAAGGGAGCCAAACTGGATACAGTATAACCCTGAAAGGCCTGATGACTCTTTCCTATGTTGGTCTAGTTTTGGACATCTTTGTTTCAAAGTGGTTTATATTGCTTTTCTGTGTTAGGTAGATTTTTAAATAACTTGCACCATAATATGATTACATGTCCATGTTGCTGCTAATCACCTTTTCCCTCTCCACATATTTTATATTTCTCTGCGGCACTTCCCCCTTGCATTCTACACCTTCCCAGGTATAAAACCATGTTCCATGATGCAGCTTGCATGTGCTATATAGCATTGTGACTTTGTGAAACCTAGCTCATCTATTACCTCAGCGGCTTACAACCTTCCTGTGTGTATAATCCCCTGGAAAGGTTAACACTCCCAGGTGATCCTTTACAAATTTTGACACATTCCGAGACCCCCATCCTAAGTTCTGAAGAACAGTGTCAGCTATCCAAAAGCTATCACTGCAGAAAACCCTCTTATAGTTGTGTGCATCATCATCTTCATAGGCAGTCTCTCAAATTCGAGGAAGACTTGCTTCCACTCTAAAAGTGAGTTCTCAGATGACTGAACAGTCCAATATGGGAATTACAGTCTCTGTCACAGGTGGGACAGACAGTCGTTGAAGGAAAGGGTGGGTGGGACTGGTTTGCCGCACATTCCTTCTGCTGCCTGTGCTTGCTTTCTGCATGCTCTTGGCGACGAGACTCGAGGTGCTCAGCGCCCTCCCGAATGCTCTTCCTCCACTTAGGGTGATCTTTGGCCAGGGACTCCCAGATGTTGGTGAGGATGTTGCATTTTATCAAGGAGGCTTTGAGGGTGTGCTTGAAATGTTTCCTTTGCCCACCTGGGGCTCGCTTGCCGTGTAGGAGTTCCGAGTAGAGCGCTTGCTTTAGGAGTCTTGTGTCAGGCATGCGAACAATGTGGCCCACCCAACGGAACTGGTCAAGTGTGGTCAGTGCTTCGATGCTGGGGATGTTGGCCTGATCGAGTACGCTAACGTTGGTCCGTCTGTCCTCCCAGGAAATTTGCAGGATCCTGCGGCGACATCGTTGGTGGTATTTCTCCAGTGATTTGAGGTGCCTACTGTATATGGTCCATGTCGCTGAGCCATACAGGAGGGCGGGTATCACTGTAGCCCTGTAGACCATGAGCTTGGTGTCAAATTTGAGGCCCTGATCATCGAACACTCTTTCCCTCAGGCGGCTGAAGGCTGCGCTGGTGCACTGGAGGCGGTGTTGAACCTCGTCGTCGATGTCTGCCCTTGCTGATAATAGGCTCCTGAGGCAGCAACAGAAATAATATACCAGTAAATCAACAAATATCAAAAGATTCCACAATCTGATGGCAAATAGTCAGAAATGTGCTGATCTTCCCTGGGATCTCCTCACAGACCCATTTGTTTCCAGGGATCCCAGTTTGTGAATCTAATAATAATAATAACTTTTATTTATTTAGCGCCTTTAACGTAGTAAAATGTCCCAAGCACTTCACAACAATTTTACAACACATTAGATATTGACCATTGAGGGAAAGAGAGAAAAAGCGTGAGAAGGAATTGTAAAAAAGAAGTTAAAGACTCAGGTCTGAAGCAGCAGCCAAAATGCGAACGCAGATAGATACAGGTGAAAAAACTAAAAAAAAAAATGTTTAATTCAAATTACATTGTAAATAATACAATAAAGAGTATACAATAGTAAAATCAGTACAATAAAGATTAATTAAAATTAAACAAAGTTAAATAATATATAACATAATTATAAATTAAATTCAAATTAGAAAATCAGCAATTGAAGCAAATTACATCAGTTATTTGCTGTCTTTAAGATTCATTCCCTATCTAGTGATTCAGTTAATCTGTTAGAACCAATCACTGTCCTCCATCCTTGTGATGTCATAATGTTATTACTTTTAATTTCTCATGTTGTCCTCTTGATAGGACCTGTAATAGCTCCAGGCTCGAGTTGCCTCCATTGTCAGGGAGATGCTGATGTTTAAATCTCCCTCCAGCCGCTCCAGACTCGAGCTGCCTTCGTTGTCAGGGAAACACTGATGTTTAAATCTCCCTCCAGCTACTCCAGGATCGAGCTGCCTCCGTTGTCAGGGAGAATATATGCATGGCGCCCACTAGATCAACTATATCATTTGCGCTGAGTAAAATTCAAAATTCATTTGCCATTTATTTCCCTTTAACTGTTGATCTTGGGAGTCAAGGGTTATGGGGAGCGGGCAGGGAAGTGGAGTTGAAGCCAAGATCAGATCAGCCATGATTTTAATGAATGGCGGAGCAGGCTCGAGAGGCCAAATGGCCTACTCCTGCTCCTATTTCTTATGTTCTTATGATCTCAGTAGACTGAAACAAGTGTGAATTGCTTTGGTTTTTGCCAATCGTGCTACCTACCAGTAATAATGTCCCATTGGACACACGTGCCCTAAAAATAGGCCATTTGAATATGTATGAATGTTGAATGGACATATTAGTTTCCCTTATCTTCAATATTTTAACAGAGATATTAATAAGCTTATTTTAAATGGGCTAATCAAAGTAACAAACAGAGGAAATGTATATCCACACATTAAGTTTACGTACACTAATATTTGAAGAGCCTAATTTCAAGGCTGTGAACTCCAGCTGCAGTGTGATTAAATAACAAATTAAATTGCATCTCTGTACAGCTTCTAAAATTAGTTTGATAAATTGTTCTTGAAATTCTATTAAATGGTATTATTTGGAAATGTTGGAACAACATCTGGATGTACTTGTGTTAAACTAGATAAATGCAAATCAATATTTCCCATTGCAACCAGCCACAAGATCACAAGATACATCTAGATGGAGAAGGCATGCTTAGCTCAGCCATCCAGAAAGATCATACAGCTCCCCGATCAGGTATCCGACTGTTCCTTACATGATCCTGCAGCAGTCCATCCTCGCATTGATCAATTTTTCTTTGAAGAAGATTTTCATGATGTGAGTCGTGAATTAACCTTTCACAAGTTTGAACCTGTACCTCTTGTACTTATTTGGTGAAGTAGTGTTGTGGATTCAGTTTGTCCAAACCATTCACCACCTTGTGTACATCTACAAGGTCACCTCTTAGTTGTTTGTTCATAACTCATTTCAAAGTCAAGGTTCCGCCTTGTGGCTTTCCACTGGACTCCTTCCAAGGTTTGAATGTTTCCCTTATGTCATCATCATCATCGGCGGTCCCTCGTATCGAGAATGACTTGCTTCCACGCCAAGAAGGGATGAGTTCACAGATATTTCAATGAAGGACCTAATATTCCAAGTCCCGAACTACTTGTTGAAGGGTGGAAGGTGCCTGTGCGTGGATTTTTTTAACGTGTGGTGGCCGTTGCACACCAGCCACCACATGGGCTTGACAGAGCTAGGTCTTGGTCCAGTGACAAGGATTAACCAAGACGACTGGAGATTAGCTCTGCTGCACGGACCTAGTGTGCACACATATCGCAGTGTGGGCTGGCCCGTGCTGCCCCTGGGCCCTCGCCTCTTCTGGGCCCTGAACTCACTCCTCCCTGGGCCCCAATCACATTCCCTTGTGTATGGTGACTAGAGTTGTGTACAGTTTTGGTCTCCTTATTTAAGGAGGGATATACTTGCATTACAGGCAGTTCAGGGAAGGTTCACGAGGTTGATTCCTGAGATGAAGGGGTTGTCTTATGAAGAAAGGTTGAGCAGGTTGGGCCTATACTCATTGGAGTTTAGATGAATAAGAGGTAATCTTATTGAAACGTAAGATTCTGAGGAGGCTTGACAGAGAGGATGGCCCTCATGGGGGAATCTAGAACTAGGGGTCATAGTTTCAGAATAAGGGGTTGCCCATTTAAAATGCAAATGAGGAGGAATTTCTTCTCCCAGAGGGTCATAAATCTTTAGAATTCTCTACCTAAGAGAGCTGTGGAGGCTGGGCCATTGAATATATAGACAGATAGATAGACAGATTTTGAACAGTAGGGGAGTCAAGGGTTATGGGGAGTGGGCAGAAAAGTGGTGTTGAGGTCAAGATCAGATCAACCATGATCTTATAGAATGACGGAGCAGGCTCAAAGGGCCAAATGGCCTACTCCTGCTATTTCTTATGTAGAGCTACACATAATACTCAATGTGATTTATGTAACACTATATATATTTTAATTAAATATAATTCAAGCACAACTATATTATACTGCTCTTGGCAATATAATTCAGAATTCTCTTAGCTTTGTTCATTGATGCTGTGGAGTGATTGGACATGTTGAGCATCAAACCTGTTACATCTCTAGATATCTTTCAAATTTATATTTGTTATTGCAACACCATTCATTAAGTATTATATTACTTTTCCCCCTTATATGCAAGATTTTAGACGTTGCATTAAATTTCATGTCGTTATTGTATTCCAGTTAAATATCTTGTCCAATTCATTTTGTGATTCCCAGGCTGCTTCTCCAGATTCAACAACCCCATCCCTCCCCCGTCCCCTTCCTCAGTTTGGTTTTGTCTGCGAATTTGACCAATTTCCATTAAGGGTTTGAATCCAAGTTACCAAAACCTATCATTGAAAAGTTGCTTTAAATAATGGAAGCCAATAATAAATATGAGGGACCAGCATTTGGGTCAGTGTTGAATTTAACCATCTGCCCACTGAGCATCTGATATTCTTACTAGACACCAAAGAATGGATTAGAAATTTCAATTTGAATCATGTGTCAATATAATAAAAATAAAGGTTGATCTTTATTCTGTTACTAGAAAATTCGGTTGATAGTAGATCATAATGGCCCAGAAATTCCTCTGGGGGTCTTCCCACGGGCAATTGCCTCCTCGCTGGATATTTTGTACAAATTTACCTGGTGGTCTAGGAGGCGCCCTGATTTCCCGCGCTGCGAAGCGCGCTCCCATCCAGAGGGTCCCGACGCAGAAGATGCAGTCACGTGTGACTGCTCAGCCAATCAGGTAAGTATTTCACAGGTTCCCATTAATAGCACTGAGATTCGCATAACTCCGAGTTCTCAGTGCTGTAAATGGGAACAAAAGCAATTGCACAAAATAATAAAAAATAAAAAACAGACCACACATATTTAAAATTAATTGAAATTAAAGTTATTATGTCTTATAAAAATAAAATATTTTCCCGATTTTTAAAAAAGTTTTTTTAATTATGGTTAAAAATAAACTTACGGTAGTGGGGAGGGTTTTTAACAATAAAGTATGTCTTTATAATTTTATTTTACAATTATTTTTGTGTCTTTTAAAACATTGGCACCTGTAAAAGTAGGCTATGCGCCTGTTTTTTCAGGTGCAAGATTTTCGTGGACATTTGCTGAACAAGATATGAGTAAATAGCCCAATCTTGCCTGTACAAATGTCCTCGCTCTGAATCTGGTTACGATCTGTCAAGCTCCAGCTTGACAGATCGGAAAAGCAGTTTTCAGTGCATGTGCATTACGCGCTGAAAACCGGCTTTTCCGATGCCTCCCGGATCCGTAGAGACTTCGTACGGACTCGGGACGTTGGAAATTCTGCCCCATTATTTACAAAGCTTGCTAATGGCCTCTGCAGGCAGAACATCATTACTTTATCTCCTTTCAGTCCAATGTTGGGCTCCGATAGTTAGACCTAGGAACCTGGTTTTAGAGTTCTGTTCAAAGCATTGATGTAAATTGGTTTCCTGATGGGGGATCTCCCAGCTACGAGCAAGGAATTCAACAAAATCATGTCCGAAACTTATCAGAGGCCTGTAGTATATACTCCCATGATGCCAGATAGTTAGTGTCCACATGACTTGTCCTTTCAGTCATTAGGAAGGTTAAAGTGTTAATGTGTCATCCGTGGCTCAGTGGGTAGTCAGAAGGTCGTGGATTCAAATCCCACTCCAGAGGCTTGAGCACAATAATCGAGGCTGACACTCCAGTGCAGTGCTGAGGGAGTGCTGCACTGTCGGAGGTGCCGTCTTTTGGAAGAGATGATAAATCGAAGCCCCGTCTGCTCTCTCAGGTGGCCGTAAAAGATCCCATGGCACTATTTTGAAGAAGAGCAGGGGAGTTATCCCTGGTGTCCTCGACAATATTTATCCCTCAATGAACATAACAAAAACAGTTTATCTGGTCATTATCACATTGCTGTTTGTGGGAGCTTGCTGTATGCAAATTAGCTGCCACATTTCCTACATTATAACAGTGACTTCACTCCAAAAGTACTTAATTGGCTGTAAAGCACTTTGGGGTGTCCATTGCTTGTGAAAGGCGCTATATAAATGCAAATCTTTCTTTTTATCTGGTATAAATCCTGGATCACAGTATCTGTCCTGGGGAGGAGGAGAGAATAAAGCTTTGGTAGAAAGTGAAAACAACTCAAGCTTTGTCTTTTTCTGCCACACATTCTAACTGCGGTGTGAGCCTTTATGAGACAGTCATCATCGTAGGCGGTCCCTCGAAACGAGGATGACTTGCTTCCATCCCCAAAAAAAGGATGAGTTTACAGGTGTTTCGAATGAAGAACCCGAACTACATCCTCAAGGGTGGATTTTATTTTAACATGTGGTGGCCGTTGCACTCCAGCCACCACACGGACTTGACAGAGCTAGGCCTTGGTCCAGTGGCAAGGATTACCCAAGACGACTGGAGACCTGCTCTGCTGCACGGACCTAGTGCGCACACCTATCACAGTGTGGGCTGGCCCGTGCAGCCCCTGGGCCCCTGGCCCCGAACCCACACCTCCCCTGAGCCCCAATCACATCCCTCCAGTCTCTCACAGCTCCTTCGCCCCGATCTCGTCGCTCCTGCTGCGTCTGCCTACATGCCAATCACTGACCTGGACCTTGCTGACATCACTCTTCGCTGCCTTGCCCTCCTGCACCAGCTCGCGCCGAACCTTGTAGTGGCATGTCTCCATCCTGTCTAGGGGCCACACGCTGCTTCTTTTATGGCCCCGACCTGACGCTAGTGGTCTCTCGCAGGTCGGGGCATCCATCCTCCTTGAGACAGTATGAGCTTGCTTAATACATACCTCTATAATGGAAACTCAGTGTCCATCTGACTGTGAATGACTGCAGGTACAACCTGACCTGCAGACCAGCGGGCTCTGTCTTACTGAGGAAGTAACAAACTGGAACAGCAGTGAGTCAGTGTCGGATTGTAATTGATTGCGGGCTGCCACAGGGTAGACACACCAGCGGGCTGTTTTATTGAAAAAAAAAGATATATTATTTAATCACAGTGACAGGCAAAAACCATTTCTGTTCCACAAACAGAGTGAGAAAGAGAGACACGCACAGGAGGTTTGAGAAATATATCAGTCTGAGATTGCCCAGTACATCGTTAATGGAGAGTGATGGAGAGTTCTGCCTTTGGCGTGTGCAATGTCTACCAGTGTGGGGGTGGGGGGTAAATGGGATTGAGCACTGGGCAGAATTAATGGCATCTGTTGAGAAATCTGTGAGCTGGACTATATTGAAGAGAATGCAAGCATGTGGATAGCAAAATTGAAGAGGAAGGAAATATAATTAAAAAATGTATATTATGATTTATAATTTTATTAGCAAATGTTTAAATCTAGTTTTCAATGTTATTGCATGCTGTATGTGGATCCTTCCTTAAAGGGGCATATCTCGTTCAATAAGTGTATGGAAAGCTGTTTATTGTTCAGTTGCCAAATACTCAACAATAACTTCCATTTATATGGTGTCCGAATGTAGAAAAAGTGTCCCAAGGCATTTCACAGAGATGTAAGGAAAAAATGAATGCCGAGCCAATGAAGGGGATATAAGGAGAGGTGACTAAAAGCTTAGTCTGAGGTGGGTTTTAAGGAGGGACTTCAAGGGGTAGAGGAAGGGGAAGGGATTTAGGCAGGGCATTTCAAAGAGAGACACCCATGGTGGGGTCGAGGAGGTGACACACAAGTCAAAATCAGAGAAATGGAGAGTTCTGGGGGTGGAGTTCTAGGGCTGCATAAGGTAAGAGAGATAGCGAAGGGAGAGGCGGTCATTTATTCAACTATCATTGTAACCCATGTATAAGCTGACCTAAGTTGTACACCTTGAGAACATTGACCACTAGTGGTGAACTTGTGGGAGACACTCCTAACCTGGACTTTCAGGTATAAAAGGGGAAGCTCCACCCACCTTTATCACTTGAGGTCTTGGTAATAAAGGTAACTGGTCACAGAGTGACCTTCTCTCTAGTATGGGCCTTGTGTGCATCTATACTGTATAGTAAGGACATATCATTGGCGACAAGAAACTGGGATTCAAACCGCGCGAGCATGGCACAGAAGAGAGGTACTGTGTTGGTGATGATTGGGACGACTTTCTTGAGAGACTACAGCAAAATTTTATCACTAAGGAATGGTTGGGACAGAATTCAGCCGACAAACGCAGGTCTCATCTCCTGACGGTTTGTGGATCCAGAACGTACTCCCTGATGAAGGACCTTCTAGCGCCAGAGAAGCTGGCGGACAAGACGTTCAAAGAGCTCAGTAAGTTGATCGGGGAACACCTTAAACTGGTGAGCAGCATGCACATGGCGAGACACCGGTTTTATACGCACCGGCGGTGAGAAGGGCACAGCGTTCCAGACTTCATGGCATATCTCTGGCGACTGGCGAGCCTATGTAAGTTCCCAGATGCATGCAGAGCGGAGATGCTGCGAGACTTTTTTATTCAGGGCATCGGGTTTTCAGGAAACTGATTGAGACCAAAGACTTGACCTTGGAAGTGGCGACACTGATAGCCCAGACATTTATCTCAGGGGAGGAAGAGACCAGAATGATGTATGACAAAAATCTTGGTTCAAGTGCGGCAAACGACCAGGGAGTCAACATTGTCACCGCGGCACACAATTCCCTAGGCAGACAAGGGCAATCGGACATGTCCCAGCATGTAGTCGAACCCAAAAAGGGAATTCAACAGAGACAATGGCTCGCTGAACGGTGATTCATGCCATCGCAATGGACAATGCGACCAGTAATGGGGCTATCAACACCTGTTAATGGTGCACTTAAGGACAGTTACAGAGACAGTCAGAGACGACTGACTGGTAATGGACCTTTTGTTTCCAACAACGGGGCCTCCAGCTCATGCTGGAGATGCGGAGGCAAACACCCAGCCAAAGCTTGCGGGTATCAGCAATATACCTGCAGAAACTGCAACGTCAGCGGTCACTTGCGTATGTGCAGGAAGCCTGCAGCCAGGTTGATGTACGAGGAGGACGGGCCCGATGTAAGCCCTACGAGGCCAAATGAATACTGGGAGAAATTGCTAGAAGCTGAAGTTCAGCGAGTTCATGTGGAGCACATATACAGTTCATATACCAGGACGCCACCGATAATGATGAAAGTGCTCCTCCTTGGCATTCCAGTATTAATGGAGCTAGACACGGGGGCCAGCCAGATCCTGATGAGTATCAAACAGTTCGAAAGGTTGTGGTTGTCCAAGGCCAGGAGGCCAAAATTATTGCCGATTGACGCACAGCTATGGACATATACAAAGGAGATCATTCTGGTGCTAGACAGCGCCGTGGTAGTCGTGACCCACAAAGATTCGGAGAACAGATTGCCACTCTGGATTGTCCCAGGGGACGGTCCCGCACTACTGGGGAGGAGTTGGCTTGCTGTCATGAACTGGAAATGGGGCGATGTCAATGCAATTTCTTCTGTGGAGCGAGTATCATGCTCACAGGTCCTGGACAAATTTGACTCATTATTTCAACCCGGCATCGATACTTTCATGGGAGCCAAGGTAGAGATTCACATAAACCCGGACGCCAGGCCAGTACACCACAAGGCCAGAGCGGTGCCGTACGTGATGCGGGAAAAGATAGAATGCGAATTGGACTGCCTGCTGAGGGAAGGCATCATCTCGCCAGTCGAATTGAATGACTGGGCGAGCCCGATCATGCCGGTGCTCAAGGCAGATTGATCGGTCAGGATATGTGGCGATTACAAGGCCACCATCAATCGGGTGTCACTCCAAGACCAGTACTCGCTACTGAGAGCGGAGGACATCTTTGCGACGCTATCCGGTGGCAAACTTTTTTCAAAATTGGACCTGACCTCAGCTTTCATGACCCAGGAGCTGGTGAGTGAGTCGAAGAAGCTGACCACCATCACGACACACAAGGAGTTGTTTGAGTATAACAGATGTCCGTTCGGGATTCGTTCGGCCGCCGCGAAATATGGAAAGTCTCCTCAAGTCGATTCCAAGGACGGTGGTTTTTCAAGATGACATTCTCATCACGGGTCGCGATACTGAAGAACACCTCCACAACCTGGAGGAGGTGCTACGCAGACTAGACTGGGTAGGGCTGCGACTGAAAAAGGCGAAGTGCGTCTTCTTAGCTCCAGAGGTAGAATTCCTGGGGAGGAGGGTAGCAGCAGATGGGATCAGACCTACTGCGTCCAAAACGGAAGCGATCCAGAGAGCACCCACACCCCGTAACACGACGGAGCTGCGTTCGTTCCTCAGGCTCCTGAATTATTTTGATAACTTTCTTCCCAAATTGAGCAGGCTGTTAGAGCCGCTACACGTGCTCCTACGCAAAGGTCGCGATTGGGTCTGGGGGGACAGCCAGGAAAGGGCTTTTGATAGAGCAGGCAATTTGTTATGCTCCAACAAACTGTTAACTGTTAACCGTTTTAACGTGTGATGCGTCGTCCTATGGGGTCGGGTGTGTGTTGCAGCATGTGAATGCCAATGGTCAGTTACAGCCAGTAGCTTATGCCTCCAGAAGTCTGTCCCAGGCAGAAAGTGGCTACAGGATGGTAGAAAAGGAAGCGCTAGCATGTGTATATGCAGTAAAAAAAAATGCACCAGTACCTGTTTGGCAGGAAATTTGAGCTGGAGACAGATCACAAACCCCTAACGTCCCTTTTGGCCGACAACAAGGTCATAAATGCGAATGCATCAGCCCGCATACAGAGGTGGGCACTCACGTTAGCCGCCTATGACTACATAATTCGGCACAAACCGGGCACTGAAAACTGCACCGATGCACTCAGCAGGCTCCTACTAACCACCACTGAGGGGGCAACTGAGCATGATGCTGAGATGGTAATGCCTGTTGAAGCTTTCGAAAGTGAAAGCTCACCTGTGACAGCCTGTCAGATTAAAATCTGGACAAATAAAGACCCGCTACTGTCTTTAGTTAAGAAATGTGTCCTGAATGGGGACTGGGCAGCCACGTATGGGGCATGCCCTGAGGAATTTAAACCGTTTCATAGGCGCAAGGATGAACTTTCAATTCAGGCCGATTGCCTACTGTGGGGAAACCGAGTAGTCATGCCCCAGATGGGCAGAGAAGTGTTTATCAGAGAACTTCGCAATGAGCACCCGGGCATTGTCATGATGAAGACAATTGCCAGGTCACACGTTTGGTGGCCAGGGATAGATGCAGACCTGGAACTTTGCGTTCGCAGATGCAACACGTGTGCTCTGTTGGGCAATGCACCCAGGGAAGCCCCCCTTAGCCCCTGGTCCTGGCCCGCCAGGCCATGGTCACGCATCCATGTGGACTATGCAGGTCCTTTCATGGGAAAAATATTTTTGGTTGTAGTTGACGTCTACTCCAAATGGATTGAGTATGCCATTTTAAATTCAAGCACATCCTCTGCCACGGTAGAAAGTTTACGGGCAATGTTCGCCGCCCATGGTCTATCAGACGTCTTGGTCAGCGACAATGGCCTGTGCTTCACAAGCACTGAATTCCAGGATTTCATGGCAGAACGGCACCATTCAAGCTGGCCTCAAACGGCCAGGCGGAACGAGCAGTGCAGATAATCAAACAGGGGATGCTCAGAATCCAAGGGGGTTCCCTACAAAGCCGCTTATCACGCCTCCTGTTGACCAATAGATCCCGACCACACTCGCTCACAGGGGTTCCACCCGCAGAGCTGCTAATGAAAAGGACACTCAAAACCAGGTTATCCCTTATGAAAGAAATTGTTAGAGCAGGCGTCAGTCAAAATGTGACTACCATGACAGGAATGTGAGGGCGCGATGTATTGATGTCAATGACCCTGTTTTTGTCCTTAATTACACTGCAGGGCCCAAATGGCTTGCAGGCACTGTGATTGCCAAAGAGGGGAATAGGGTTTTGGTAGTTAAGCTTACCAATGCACAAATCTGCTGCAAACATGTTAATCAAACTAAAAGGAGGTTCAGCAACCCCATAGAAGAAGCAGAGGAAGAACACGACGTAGAGTTTACTCCACCACAGGTGACCGAACACCGGAACCAAGTGGAGGAGATCCCAGTCACTGTGGGCAGTCCGGCCTGAGGCACTGCAAACAGCAGACACTCAGGCCAGCGCCCAACAACCGGAGCCCCAACTCAGGCGCTCTACAAGGGAGCGTAAACCACCAGAGAGACTTAATCTGTGATCCCAATAAGACTTTGGGGGGGAGAGGTGATGTCATGTATCCAACTATCATTGTAACCCATGTATAAGCTGACCTAAGTTGTACACCTTGAGAACATTGACCACGAGGGGTGAACTTGTGGGAGACACTCCTAACCTGGACTTTCAGGTATAAAAGGGGAAGCTCCACCCAACTTCATCACTTGAGGTCTTGGTAATAAAGGTAACTGGTCACAGAGTGACCTTCTCTCAAGTATGGGCCTCATGTGCATCTATACTGTATAGTGAGGACATATCAGAGGCCATGAAGGGGTTCAAACACAAGATTGATAATGTTAACGTTGAGGTGTTGGGGGACTTGGAGCCAATGTGAGATCAAACATAGAAACATAGAAACGTAGAAAATAGGTGCAGGAGTAGGCCATTCAGCCCTTCGAGCCTGCACCGCCATTCAATAAGATCATGGCTGATCATTACCTCAGTACCCCTTTCCTACTTTCTCTCCATTCTCCTTGATCCCCTTAGCCGTAGCGACCATATCTAACTCCCTCTTGAATATATCCAATGAACTGGCATCAACAACTCTCTGCGGCAGGGAATTCCACAGGTTAACAGCTCTCTGAGTGAAGAAGTTTCTCCTCACCTCAGTCCTATCAAGGGTGATAAGTGAGTGGGACTTGTGCTCAATTGGTTACTGGCAGTAGAGTTTTGGATGAGTTGACATTTATAGAGCAGTTGGAAGATGGATGACCGGCCAGGAGAGCTTTGGAATAGTCAAGTCTGGAGGTGACAGAGACATGGATGAAGAATTCAGAAGCAGATGGCCTGAGTCAGGGACGGAGGTGGACAATATAGGTGGAAGTAGGTGCACTTTGTGATGGCGAAGATCTGGGCTCACAAACTCCCCTCAGGGCTGAATGCAACACTGTGAGCAGTCTGGTTTAGTCTGAGCCAGTGGCTGGGGAGGGCAATGAAATCAGTGGCCAGGGTATGGAGTATTTTGTGGGAAGGTGATGGCTTCAGCCTTACGAGTGTTTAGCTGGAGGAAATTGCAGCTCATCCGAAACTGGGTGCTGGACAAGTCATCTAACAACACAAAGGTGTGATAGGGGTTGAGCGAGGTGTTGAAGAGGTTGGTCCTGGTGTTGCAGCAAAGTCCATGTGTGGGGATAATGTTGCTGGGGACAGCTTACAGATGAGGAAGAGGAGAGGGCCAAGGCTAGACTCCGGGGGGGGGTGGGGGGGATCTCTGGTGATAACCATTTAGGGGAGGGATGAGAAGTAACTGCTGGAGATAATCTGGCAATGAAAGATAGAGAAGATGGATAGTCTGGAGAATTTGAGGTCCTGTGCCAATGAGGAGAGGGAATGCATAGAACTTTACAGAATGATCAGCTATTCTTTTGTGAAAAGCATAACTATCCACTGCTGGTAAGGTTATTGAAATACTTTTGAAACTACAGTCATATGCAGCATAGAGTTTGCTGGAGTTAACATGCTTCAGCACATTGTGCCAAGCTTTTCAGCCTGTGTTCCTCCTGACTTTTCTCCCTCTGGCAGCCAATAGCAGGAGCAGGTTGATTCTGCCATGATAGCCATGGTATCCCTAGCTTCGTTCTTGAATCCTGCTGCCCTCCTGTTATTGTATAGCCACAGGACGCCATTTACAAGGGAAGGGTGGGATGGGGCATCCTTTTTTTAAAAATCTAATCATTCATGGGATGTGAGCGCTGCTGACTAAGCTAGCATTTAGTGACCATCCCTAAATACCCTGGAGAAGGTGGTGCTGAGCTGCCTTCTTGAATTGCTGCAGTCCATGTGGTAAAGGTACTCCCAATGCTGTTAGGTGGGAGTTCCAAGATTTTGACCAGCAACAATGAAGTAAGATTATTGTGGTTGTTGGAGGTACATCATCTCAGCCCCAGGGCATTACATTCGCAATTCCCCAGATAATGAAGCAATCTATGCCCACATGTAGCAAGACCTGGAGAACATTCAGGCTTAGGCTGGTACGTGCCAAGTAACATTTGCGTCACACAAATGCCAGGCAATGACCATTCCCAACAGCAGAGAGTCTAACCACCTGCCCATGACATTCAATGGCATTAGCATTGTCGAATCCCCCACCATCAACAGTTTAGGGGGCACCATTCACCAGAAATTTAACTGGATCAGTCACATAAAAACTGTGGCTACAAGAGCAGGTCAGAGGCTGGGTATTCTGTGTCAAGTGACTCACCTCCTGACTCCCCAAAACCTTTCCACCAGCTAGAAGCCACAAGTCAGGAGTGTGATGGAATACTCTCCACTTGCCTGGATGAGTGCAGCTCCAACAACACTCAAGAAGCTCGACACCATCCAGGACAAAGTAGCCCACTTGATTGGCGATATATTTGCAAGTCTGGATGGAGTGTGACTTGGAGAGGAACGTGGAGGTGTTGGGTGTTCCCATGCGCCTGCTGCCCTTGTCCTTCTAGGATGTAGAGGTCCCAGGTTTGGGCGGTACTGTTGAAGAAGCCTTGGCGAATTGCTGCAGTATATCTTGTAGATGGTACGCACTGCAGCCTTGGTACATCAGTGATGGAGGGAGTGAATGTTTAAGGTGGTGGATGGTGATGAGTAAATGGCACTTGATAGCACTGTCGACGATATCTTTCATCACTTTGCTGATGATTGAATGTAGGCTGATGGGGCGGTATTTGGCTACATTGGATTTGTCCTGCTTTTTGTGGACAGGACATAGCTGGGCCGTTTCTTGTTATCACATGGAGTGAATCGAATTGGCTGCAGACTGGCCTCTGTGATGGAGATGACCTCAGGAGGAGGCCGAAATGGAACATCCACTTCTGGCTGAAGATGGTTGCGAATGCCTCAACCTTGGTTTTTGCACTCATGAGTTGGGTTTCACCATCATTGAACACGAGGATGTTCATGGACCCTTCTCCTCCTCCCGTTAGTTGTTTAATTGTTCAGCACCATTCATGACTGGATGTGGCAGGACTGCAGAGCTTTGATCTGATCCGTCGGTTGTGGGATTGCTTAGCTCTGCCTATAGCATGCTGCTTCCGCTGTTTAGCATGCATGTAGTCCTGTGTTGTAGCTTTACCACCTTTGCCACCTCATTTTCAGGTATGCGCTGCTCCTGGCATGGTTTTCTGCACACCTCATTGAACCAGGTTTGGTCGCCTGCCTTGATGGTCATGGTAGAGTGAGGGATACACTGGGCCATGAGGTTACAGATTGTGGTGGAATACAATTCTGCTGCTGCTGATGGTCCCCAGTGCCTCATGGAAGCCAAGTTTTGAGCTGCTAGATCTACAGATCCAATTTAGCTACTGCCTTTATGGCTCTAGAATGGTTCAGATTTCCTCCCATTTTTCATTGGTACCTAATTGGGCGTTGTTGTCTGCACCCAATACACAGCCATTGTACGCTGCTGAGCCCCAAGAGCACGATTAGGCATCGAGGGTTTATGTCGAATGGAATCCACTTGTGGTGCGATCTTTTCAGATTGCTTTCAGAGAGCGCCCATGGAGCAAAGTCTCCCCTACTGTTCCTCTAATGAGCCTGTTACGTCGCTTGTAAAGTATTGACATCATTGATTCTTTCAGTCTTGTATTTGCACACAATAAGATGAGATATGTTTGCACTGGGAAGCAGATTCTTTTCGCCTTTTGGATATCAGCATCAGTATTGAGTATTCCCAGGTGTTGCACAGTGCAAGTCATATATGGAGAAAAGCTCCCTGCACTTAAAAGATCACCCGTTATCTGCACCAGTGTAACATTTATAGTTCCCACAACAGCTTACCTTGTAGCAAAAAGAAAATACACTGCAGCATGTGACACACATCACTCAAATCCTCATTGAGGAGGTGGATCCTGCTCCCAACTGTTACCTCTGAGGGAACCTGTATAGGTGTCAACCGTGGATCAGTAGCAGCACTCTTGGCTCTGAGTCAGAAGGTTATATGTTCAAGTCCCACTCCAGAAAATCTAACCTGACATTCCTGTGCACTCCAGACAAAGGTACTGTTCTTTGGATGAGACATTAAACCAATGCCCCGTCTGTCTTCTCAGGTGGATGTAAAAGATCCCATTGCTGCTTGCGGTGCACAAATTAGCTGCCGTGTTCCCTACATTGCAACAGTGACAATACTGCAAAAGTATTTAATTGGCTGAAAAGCACCAGAAACGCCCTGAGGTCGTGAAAGACATTATACAAATGCAAGTCTTTCCTTTTATCTAAATCTCTCTGCGAGAGACTTTCAATTAGCCCTGAATTCTGGGCTGTGTTTTTTGCCATGGCCTTGTACCCCAAGGAAGCGATTGCTGGGTGGCTGCCCACACTCATTTCTTCAGCAATTGGAAGTGTTAATGCCACCAAGTGCAGAGTGAATTGTCACATATGTCCCAAAGGAAAAGGAGACTCTGACACCCAATTCCAAAATGTGTTTATTATTGTCTTCCACGTGTATATCACACAACAACAATAACTTGAACTTATATAGCACCTTTAACATAGTAAAATATCTCATGCCTCATTATAAAAGCAAAGAAAGAGACCTTGAGCACAATAATTACAGCCTGCATATGATTATACTAATAAGGGTGCACAGGATTAGTCTGTGTTACTTTACCATTAACACGTTACTTCAAATTCTGTTGTATCTAATTATAACTCGAGCTTTAGACAAGACACTACAACAAGCTGCGATGATTAATCTGATCCCCACACAGGGCCCAAGTAGACAAAGCAGGTATTCATCGAATCATGTAATGATACAGGACAGAAGCAGGCCATTTGGCCCATCGTGTCTGTGCTGGCTCTTTGAAAGAGCTATCCAATTAGCTCTGACCTCCTGCTCTTTTCCACTAGCCCTGAACATTTTTCTCCATTAAGAATTTATCCAGTTCCCTTTTGAAAGTTATTATACAAACTGCTTCCTCCACCCTTTCAAGCAGTGCATTCCAGATCGTAACAACACACTGCATAAAATATATTTTTCCTCATGCTGCTTCTGGTTCTTTTGCCAATTAACGTGAACATGTACCCTCTGGTTACTGACCAACATTCCCTCTAAGCTGTGTGGCTACAGCTCTATGCCGGTCCCATGCAGCCCAGGACCGTTTTTTTCAATGGTAAATTTTGCGAAACTGTGAATGAGGCAAACAGTCCCTTAAAGGGGCCACGCACCCAAATAAAAATTAGGGGGAACATTGTTACTGATCCTTCTACCACTGGAAACATTTTATCCTTATTTACTCCTCCAGAACCCTTCATAATTTTGAATGCCTCTATCAAATCTCCCCTTAACCTTCTCTGCTACAGGGAGAACAACCCCAGTTTTTATGTAGTCTCATTACATAACTGAAGTCCCTGGTACCATTCTAGTAAATCTCCTTTACACCCTCTCTATCGTCTTGATCTCCTTCCTAAAGTGTGATGTCCAGAATTGGCCACAATACTCCAGCTGGGGCCTAACCAGTGTTTTACAAAATTTAGCATAACCTCCTTGCTTTTGTACTCTGTGCCTCTGTTGATAAAAAGGTATATGGGATCCTTTGCTTTAACAACTTTCTCAACTTATCTTCCAACCTTCAAGGTCTTGCGTAAATATACCCCAGGTCTCTCTGTTCCTGCACCTCCTTTAAAATTGTCCCATTTAGCTTATATTGCCCCTCCTCATTCCTCCTATCAATATGAATCATTTCACACTTCTCTCTGTTAAATTTCATCTGCCATGTGTCTGCCCATTTCCCCAATCTGTCTATGTCCTCCTGAAGTCTGTTTCCATCCTTTTCACTGTTTATTACATTTCGAAGTGTTGTGTTATCTGCAAACTTTGAAATGATGCCCTGTATATCCGATTCCAGGTCATTTATTTCTATCAAAAAGAGCAGTGGTCGCAACACTGACCCCTGGGGAGCTCCACTGCAAACTTCCCTCCAGTCTGAAAAACAACCGTTCGCCATCACTCTCTGCTTTCTGTCCCTTAGCAGTGTTGTATCCATACAGCCACTGTTCCTTTAATCCCAGGGGCTTCAATCTGCTAACAAGTCTATTATGTGGTACTCTATCAAACGCCTTTGGAAAGTCCATGTAAACATCAATCACATGACCTTCATCAACTCTCTCCATTAATTCATCTCAATCAACTTAGTCAAACATGATTTGCCTTTAACAAGTGTGTGCTGACTTTCATTTATTAACCCAGATTTTTCCAAGTGCCAATTAAGTTGTCTCAGGCTCAGAAATTCAGGGCGTTTGCGCATCCCGTTAACAGGGCACAAACAACCTTTTGTCCGCGCTTGGCGCTGCGAACAACTCCAGTGAAATGCCGTGGGGGTTAAGCGGTGGTGGCAACCGGTAGCTGGCGATGACGACGTCATCACTGTGTGCAGTGACCTGTTTTCGCCCCGGAGAAAAAGTTTGGGAGTGCCCCCTGAAGCTACACCAGGCTGTAAGCGAAATTTAAAGGGGAGATGGCGCTTTTAAAAAAAATCGTTCGACTTACTGGTCGCGGCCCGCTGCATGGTGGATCATGGGTCCATGCCGCGATCTTGCTCTTCACTCCCTGGTGGTCCAGACAGGGACCCGCAGAGTCGGCATCTTGGCCCTTCCCTTTAATGAAGGGGAGCGTTCTTTCTTTGTGTCAGTGCTGTGCGTCCCATCGTGTAGAGCTGTGCCCCACTCGTATTCCTTCCGCCCCACAGAGCAAGTGGAGCGTGAAATCCACGCTGACTATTCATTATTATATTTTTGGTTTCTAGATGTTCTTCTATTTTCTCCTTTAGTAGGGATTCCATTATTCTTCCTACCACCGATGTTAAACTGACTGATCTATAATTCCCTGAACATGTTCTATCCCCCTTCTTAAATATAGGTATTACATTAGCTATCCACCAGTCCTCTGGCACTACACCTTGTTCTAATCAATTATTAAATATGTGTAGTAATGTCTCTGCTATCTCGTCGCAGAATCTTTTAAAATGCGCGGATGTAATCCATTCTGACCAGGGCTTTTTTTTCCTCTGAGTTTCATTAGTTTATTTAATATGTCTGCTCTTTTTATTTTAAATGCGGTTATTTCATTACTAATCTCATCATCCAATAGTCATGCTCACTTGTTCTATCGCCCTGGTAAATGCTGAGGCAAAGTAATTATTTAATATTTCTCCATCTCTCTGCCACTGCCTGTGGTACTATCCTGTCCATCCCTCAGCGGCCCTATTCCCATCCGACCTTCCTTTTTTTATTTATGTGCCTGTAAAAGATTTTATTATTTTGTTTTATGTTCCTTGATAATTTAATTTCATAGTTCCTCTTTGCCTTCCTAATTTTTTTGGACTTATTTTCTAATCTCTTTGTATTTTCCCTTAATATGCTCTTCCCTGCTGTCCATGTGCATAATGTATGCCTCGTTCCTTACCCTCAATTTTTCCCTTATGGGTTTATTCATCCATGGTTTCTCATTATGTTTAGCTTGATTCTTGTTTTTTTAGCTGAATATATTTTTCCTGGACTCTGTTGAACACCGTTTTAAAGTTTCCTATTGTTGTTCTACATCATTGTTTGCCAATATTTTTGTCCATTTTATTTTTCCAAGTTCTATTCTCAGTCCCTCAAAATCAGCTTTTCTCCAATCTATTTCCAGTGGCTTTTTGTCAAACTTATGTCCTTCTCAATTATCATCTTAAAACGTAATATATTATGGTCACTAATTGCCTAGAT
Organism: Pristiophorus japonicus; assembly: GCF_044704955.1. NCBI lineage: Eukaryota > Metazoa > Chordata > Chondrichthyes > Pristiophoridae > Pristiophorus > Pristiophorus japonicus. The sequence goes on from NC_091992.1 coordinate 90,963,046, forward strand.
GTTCCCGTATTTTTACTTCTCTTATCAATTCTGGTTCATTTCCCATTACTAGATCGAGTAGTGAATCCTCCCTTGTTGGGCTTTTTACATATTGGATTAGAAAGGAGTCCTGTACACATTATAGGAACTCAATTTTCTTATCCCCTTTAGCTACCTACATCTTCTGTCTAATTGATATTAGGGTAGTTGAAATCCCCCATGATTATCATTCTCTGTTTTTTACTCATTTCCCTAATTTGTTTGCATATTTCTTCCTCCACCTCCCTTTCACTATTGGGTGGTCTGTAGACTACCCCTATTAGTGTGATTGATCCTTTATTATCTCTTATCTCTATCCACATGGAATCTATTTCGGTCTTACTGATAGCTGTGTCACTTTTTTCTACTGCCATTATGTTATCCACATAAGTACAGCTAATCCACCTCCCTTTCACCCCTCTCTATCTTTTCTAAATATGTTATACCCTGCAATGTTTAATTCCCAGTCCTGATTTTTCCGTAGCCATGTCTCAGTAATCCCTACTATGTCTGGTTCCTTGCAAAGCATGATTGCCTCCAGCTCCCTGTTTTATTACGGACACTATGTGCATTGCTATACATGCAGTTTAACTCATTTTTGTCAGCAGTTCCTTTCAATTTATTTTTAACCATCTTTTTACACTCCTGTTCTATATAACTCAATTTATTCCCTGGCCATCAATTTCCTCCCTTACTTTACTCTTTCCTATGCTCTGTAGGGGGTGGTGTGTGGTGTCAGGTTCACCTCTGACCTTCTTAGCAGTTTGAATCGCTCCCACTCCCTGGGTTTTAGACTTTGGATTTATTTGGGGGATGTGACAAAGTGCAAGAGACAACTGGTTTGGTGCGAAGAACTTGGATTTTATTAAAGGCAAGAAAATACAATGTAATCATTCAAATAAAGAACACTATATCACACATTCAAAGGGGTTACAGAAATAATACACCTCCCACCTCCCAATGCCTAACTCTGACTAGGTTCAGGGCAAATAGGGACTACGCTCACCAATCCTTTATTGTCAGTTGGTGGTCGTTCCCGATTTCGCTGGTAGGTTCTGCTTGCCGTACCCCGAATGTTGTAGAGGACTTCTCATTGCATAGTCTTCAGTTGGGTGGTGTCCACTGATGTGGTAGGGTGCATATTGGACTTATGGGGTGAGTACCCACTTTCTTTCATTCGAAATAGGTTTCAAAAATCTCTTTAGTTAATGCTTCACCTGTTGGTAGTCAGGATTAGATTGTCGAGTGGAAACTTTCGAATCTTCGGTTTCTTCTTTGAGGAGTTTTGTTTCGGAGTTGGTCGATCGCGGTGTTTTCGATGGTACCACGTTGGCTGTGATCGGTTGCTGCCGCGATGGTGATGTCCGAGGTTCTGGGGCTGTTTTCTCTGCCGTGGCGATGTTTTTCCTTCCTTCTTGATAGTAGGGTAGTGTGGCTCCGGTAATGTCATCAAGGCTGGAGAGGCTTGTTAAAACTGCTGAGGTGGTCTCTCTCTCCTCCCTTCTTGATGCTCTATGATGCTATGCATACATTCGTTAAAACAGGGCCCCAGTTATACTTTGGGAGTTGTGATAATCTTCGCGCCAAATCAGTCCCGATTCTTTGTTTAATTTTTGGCGGGCTTGATATCTCTTTGTCATATTTTGGCGGGCCCATTACTGTTAACCTGTCTCGGATGTGTCGATCTTTTAAATTTGTTTCTTAATGGGGAAAAATTAGCTTTCATATTTGCAATATCTGCCTCGGTCTGGGTTTTCCATGCGGGCTGGATGTGCCACTTTCATTATGTATATGCTGGATTGGTTTCTTGCTCACGGTGATGGCTGGCTATCTCTGGGTTGATTGTTGATATTTTAATGTCTCCTGGGGAGAAGGGTTTTTGAGTTTACACAATTCCCCAGACAATTTGTTTTAGCTTCAATACCCCGGACAGTTTCAATACTTAAAACTGGTTTCTTTTGAAGGATAGTTCTCCTTTAGTTCTTAGCCCTTCCCACACAGACCCAATCTGCTTTGTAAAATCCCAAATTCAATTAAAGTTCGTAGTTTCTTCCATGTGTACTTTAGGATTTCAAACTTTCTGGCAAATAGTTCCAAATTAAATTTTCTTTCCAATGAGTCCAAACACTGGGGGGTTTTCCCACGAATTTTGCAACTCTTGAACTTATGGGGTAAGTACCCATTTTCTTTCATTAGAAATAGATTCAAATGCTATTTAGGTAATGTTTTCACCTGTTGGTAGGCAGAGGCGCTGTTGGCGTGGATACATGACCTCATCTCTCATCTGGAGGGAGGAAAGCATGCCGGGAGATCTCAGAGATGAAGTGATTGTGACCATTTTTTAAAAAGGGGACAAGTCCGACTGCGGCAACTACAGGGGAATCTCCCTGCTATCAACCACTGGGAAAGTTGTCGCTCGAGTTCTCCTCTATCATCTTCTCCCTGTGGCCGAGGAACTCCTCCCGGAATCACAAATGCGGATTTTGTCGCCTACGTGGCACAACAGACATGATCTTTGCAGTGTGACAGTTGCAGGAAAAATGCAGGGAGCAGCGCCAGCCCTTATACATAGCCTTTGACACTGTCAACCGTGAGGGTCTATGGAGTGTCCTCCTCCATTTCGGATGCCCCCAATAGTTTGTCAACATCTTTCGCCTGCTTCACAATGACATGCAAGCCATGATCCTTACCAACGGATCCATTACAGACCCAATCCACGTCTGGACCGGAGTCAAACAGGGCTGCATTATCGCTCCAACCCTCTTCTTAATCTTCCTCGCCGCCATGCTCCACCTCACAATCAACAAGCTCCCCGCTGAAGTGGAACTAAACTACAGAACCAGTGGGCAGCTATTTAACCTACGCCGCCCCCAAGCCAGGTCCAAGATCACCCCAACCTCTGTCGTTGAGCTGCAGTATGCGGATGACACCTGCGCCTGTGCACATTCAGAGGCTAAACTCCAGGATATAGTCATCAATGTATTCATGAGGCATATGAAAGCATGGACCTTACGCTTAACATTCGTAAGACAAAAATCCTCCACCAGCCTGTCACTGCCGCAAAGCACTGCCCTCCAATCATCAAGATCCACGGCGCGGCCCCAGACAACGTGGACCATTTCCCATATCTCGGGAGCCTCTTATCAATAAAGGCAGATGTTGATGCGGAGATTCAGCTTCGCCCTCCAGTGCACCAGCGCAGCCTTCGGCCGTCTGAGGAAAAGAGTGTTTGAAGACCAGGCCCTCAAATCTACCACCAAACTCATGGTCTACAGGGCTGTAGTAATACTCGCCCTCCTGTATGGCTCTGAGGCATGGACGACGTATAGAGAGCACGTCAAGTCACTGGAGATATATAACCAACGATGTCTCCGCAAGATCCTGCAAATCCCCTGGGAGGACAGGCGCACCAACATCAGTGTCCTCGACCAGGCTAACATCCCCAGTATTGAAGCACACTCGATCAGCTTTGCTGGGCAGGCCACATAGTACACATGCCAGATATGAGACTCCCTAAGCAAATGCTTTATGCGGAGCTCCTTCATGGTTATCAAGCCAAAGGAGGACAGCGGAAATGTTATAAGGACACCCTCAAAGCCTCCTTTGTAAAGTGCGACATCACCACTGACACCTGGGAGACCATGGCCGCAGACCACCTGAGGTGGAGAAAGTCCATCCGGGAGGGCGTTGAGTTCTTCGAGTCTCAACGCAAAGAGCATGAAGAGGCCAAGCGCAGACAGCGGAAGGAGCGCGCGGCAAACCAGCCTCACCAACCCCTTCCCTTGCCGAATGTCTGTCCCACCTGTAACAGGGTCTGTGGCTCTCGTATCGGACTGTTCAGCCATCAAAGAACTCACTTTGGTAGTGGAAGCAAGTCCTCCTCGATTCCGAGGGACTGCCTATGATGATGGATGATGTTGGTAGTCAGGACTTAGATTGTAGAGTGGAAACTTTCGATTCTTCAGTTTCTTCCTTGTGGAGTTTTGTTTCGAAGTTAGTCGATCATGGTGGTTTTGGTGGTACCACGTTGGCTGTGGTCAGTTGCTGCCGCGATGGTGATGTTCTTCCTTCCTTTTCCGATTTCAGGACGTCGAGGCTGGAGAAGTTAGTTACAACTGCTGCGGTGGTCTCTCCCTTCTTGATGCTAGGCTGCTGTGTGCATACCTTCTGCTAAGCATCCCTAGCAGTGTCTTCTGAGGCAGTAGCATGCATAAGGCAAACCTTTGTTAAAACAGGGCCCAGTTATACGTTTGGGGCTGTTCTAATCTTCCCGCCAAATCAGCCCAAATTCTTTGTGTAACTTTTGGCGGGCTTGATATTTCTTTGTTATATTTTGGCGGGCTCATTAAATGTTAACCTGTCTCGGGTGTGTTGATCTTCTAAATCTGTTTCTTGATGAAATATTAGCTTGGTATTTGCAATGTCTGTCTGTGTTTGGGTTTTTCCATGATGGCTGGATGGGCCTTTGTTGTTATGCATATGCTGAAATGGCTTTCCAGATTCAGGTTGATGGTTAGCTATCTCTGGGTTAATTGTTGCTATGTTAATGTCTCCTGGGGAGAAGGGTTTTCGAATATCCACAATTCTCCAGACAATTTCCTTTAGTTTCAATACCCCAGACAGCTTCAATACTCAAACTGCTTTCTTTTTAGGAGAGTCATCCTTTAGTTCTCTAGCCCTGCCCACACAGATTAAATTTGTCTCGTAAAATCCCAAATTCGATTAAAGTTCATAGTTTCTTCCAATGTGTACTTTAAGATTTCGAACTTTCTGGTAGATAGTTCCAAATTAAATTTACTTTCCAATGAGTCCAAATACTGGGGGGGGTTTCCCACGAATTTTGCAATCCTATAGCTTTCCTTTCCTGTTTTGTTTATTTTAGGTATTTATTATATGTACTGGAAAGAATCGTCACTTTACTGCCAAGATAATAAAAGAGACAGAACCTTAGCCTAATAATGGGCACATCAATAAAGCACCTTTGACTGCTTCATCTGGCTTTTGTTTTGTTCACGGGATGTGGACATCGCTGGCAAGGCCGGCATTTATTGCCCATTCCTAATTGCCCTTGAGAAGGTGGTGGTGAGCCACCTTCTTGAATCGCAGCAGTCCATGAGCTGACTTTGTTTTAGCGGTTTGGGACAACCGGCTGGCTTGGCCATTTGAGAGGGCAGTTAAAAGTCAACTACATTGCTGTGGGTCTGGAGTCACATAAACCAGACCAGATAAGGACAGCAGATTTCTTTTCCTAAAGGACATTAGTGAACCAGTTAGGTTTTTCCAACAATCCAGTAGTTTCATGGTCACCATTTCAGATAAAAGCTTTTATAATTCCAGATTTATTTAATTAACTGAGTTTAAATTCCCCAGCCACCGTGGTGGGTTTTGAACTCACATCTCTGGAATATTAATCCTTGGATCGAGGAACTGATGAGAAAATAAAGCATAAGTTTTGAGGGCTAAACACAATAGGGTTAATTTTTGGCGATAGGGTAAAACGAGCGATATTAGATCACCTGCCCATTATACACCTCATTCCATTTTCTTTTCTAATTACTTCAATACAAAGGACAATCGGGAGAAGCATAACAGGCGGCCGATCCAATATTGCCTGTTTTACACTGTCGCCTAAAGTTAAAATGACCCCCAATGCATCTCGAAATGAGCAAAACCATGGTTGGCAGTGTATTCAGTTTGAAATATACATATACATTTCCTTACATTTTTGTCAGTCATTTTAATTTCAATTCTTGAAAGATTTAGGATGTCTATAAAATGAGAAGCTGCATTATGGAGGTACTCCACTCCTGCAACCAGGCCTGATGTTTTAAAGTAATCCCATTATTTGAATATTTTCAATCATTCTGATCATGTTTTACTCAGATTTTTCCTCCTATGTCCTGCAAAAAAAAATCCTTTTGAAATTTTTGCTCGCTATGTAAGAAATCTTTGATTCGACATCTGATGATTACTAATTAATGGTGAAAAGATCAGTGCTAGCAGCACGATAATGATTGTTGGAAGGCAAAACCAATATGGAGGATGTACAGTCAATTATCTTTACTACAGAGAGTAAGTTTTTCACAGAAAAAAAGGAACTATTTAGAATTTTCAATATTCCATGGTTAGCAGATGAGAAAAGTACAATTAATTTTAATTGGATAACCCTCTTGAACCTTCTGACAATTTTTTTCTCATCGAGTGATTTATTAAGGATTTTGCTTCTCCAAGGTCGCATATTGTTCAAATTGATCTTTTAAATAATTTTAATTCTCCTAATTCTTCCAATCTCTGCCTCCCAGCAGCTTTATGCCTGCCCTGGTTTATTTCCATGTTACCTTGTTCTTCTTGGCTTCTGTTTGCTTCCTTGACTGCTTTCATCTTTCAGCTTCGTTAAAATGTCAGAGTCCATTTCAATCTGTGTCTTTTCCCTTCCCTCCGGAGATTATAACATCATCTAGAAGGGGTTTGAGTGTTTGAAAACAAAGAATATAAGCGGATACGAGGAAACGTGAAGGAGGTGGGCTGAGAATAGATGTCGCCAGTAGATGAGCTGGCACCAGTCAGCATGCAAATGCCGATTGGGCTCCTCCTGTGCAGTAATTTCAATGCTTCCATGTTTGGAGCGAAAATAATGAAAGAGAATGGAAGTGTGCATTCGCCAACAGCACTGAACATGTAGCAGTGATTAGGAAGATATGCCGTAGTTAATTAGTGGCAGCGTGTTACCATAAAGATGATGTATTCATAAAAATGTTATCTCAGAGAAAGAGTTTGGCTGTTTCCATGGTAACATCTGAGGTGCAAGGAATGGAGAGCTAGGGGTAGAAAATAATTGAAGTCTGAAAGTGAAAGATGAAAGATGTGAGAAGAAACTAAAAGAAGCAAGCAGTGGTGAGCTGGAGAACGACAATGTTATCCAAACATTCTAATATACGGCTGAAATCTTGAAAAATATTCACAACTTTGTTTACGGTTGAGCCGTTCACAGCACAAAATATTTGTGCAGGTTGTTTTTAAAGGAACACTTCACCAAAAAAGTGTTGGGTAAATGTATTAATAATAATAATACTACAGGTTGAAGCTCCCTTATCCAGAACTCCCTTATCTGGAACCACCCCTCGCCCAGAACCATTCTCGGCCACCGGGTGGCGCATGCACAGAACTCCGACATGAACAAACTGAAGTCCTTCCTCGCTGCCGACTCCCGCAGTCGCTGGCCTGACCCCGCGATCCCCCACCCATGATCTCTCTGCCACACTCCCAACCCCAAGCCAACCAACCCCGATATCCCCTGTACCATCCAATTTAACGTGACCACCCCTCGTATGGAAAAATCCCTTATCCAGAACAGGCCAGGTCCCAAAGGTTCTGGATAAGGGAGGTTCAACATGTAGTAATAATAACTTTTATTTATATAACGCCTTTAAAGTTGTAAAACGTCCCAAGGTAATTCACAACAATTTTACAACACGTTAGATATTGACCATTGAAGAAAAGAGAGAAAAAGCAGGAGAAGGAAGTGTAAAAAGAGGTTAAAGGCTCAGGTCCGAAGTGGCAGACAAAATGCGCACGCAGATAGACACAGGCTAAAAAACTAAAAAGAAAGAAAGTCAAATTGCATTGTAAATAATACAATAAGGAGTATACAATAGTAAAATCAGTATAATAAAGATTAATTATAATTAAGCAAAATTAAATAATATATACCAGAATTATAAATAAAGTTAAAATTAGAAAATCAGCAATTGAAGCAAATTAAATCAGTTATTAGAAACATAGAAATTAGGTGCAGGAGCAGGCCCTCAAGCCTGCACCGCCATTCAATAAGATCACGGCTGATCATTCCCTCAGTACCCCTTTCCTGCTTTCTCTCCATACCCCTTGATCTCTTTGGCCATAAGGGCCATATCTAACTCCCTTTTGAATATATCAAACGAACTGGCCTCAACAACTTTCTGCGGTAGAGCATTCCACAGGTTAACCACTCTCTGAGTGAAGAAGTTTCTCCTCATCTTGGCCCTAAATGACTTACCCCTGATTCTTAGACTGTGACCCCTGGTTCTGGAACTCCCCAGCAACAGGAACATTCTTCCTGCCTCTAACCTGTCCAATCCCGTCAGAATTTTATATGTTTCTAAGAGATCCCCTCTCATTCTTCTAAACTCCAGTGGATACAAGCCCAGTTGATCCAGTCTCTCCTCATATGTCAATCCTGCCATCCCCGGAATCAATCTGGTGAACCTTTGCTGTACTCCCTCAGTAGCAAGAACGTCCTTCCTCAGATTTGGAGACCAAAACTGAATACAATATTCCAGGTGTAGCCTCACCAAGGCTTTGTACAGCTGCAGTAAGACCTCCCTGCTCCTATATTCAAATCTTCTAGCAATAAGGCCAACATGCCATTTGTCTTCTTCACCGCCTGCTGTACCTGCATGCCAAACTTCAATGACTGATGTATCTTGACACCCAGGTCTCGTTGCACCTCCTCTTTTCCTAATTTGTCACCATTCAGATAATATTCTGTCTTCCTGGTTTTGCCAGCAAAGTGGATAACCTCACATTTATCCACATTATACTGCATCTGCCATGCATTTGCCCACTCACCTAACCTGTCCAAGTCACCCTGCAGCCTCTTAGCATCCTCCTCACAGCTCACACCGCCACCCAGTTTAGTGTTATCTGCAAACTTGGAGATATTACATTCAATTCCTTCATCTAAATCATTGATGTACATTGTAAATAGCTGGGGTCCCAGCAATGAACCCTGCGGCACCTCACTGGTCACTGCCTGCCATTCTGAAAAGGACCCGTTTATTCCTGTCTGCCAACCAGTTCTCTATCCACATCAATACATTACCCCCAATACCATGTGCTTTAATTTTGCACACTAATCTCTTGTGTGGGACCTTGTCAGAAGCCTTTTGAAAGTCCAAATACACCACATCCACTGGTTCTCCCTTGTCCACTCTACTAGTTACATCCTCAAAAAATTCTAGAAGATTTGTTGAGCATGATTTCCCTTTCACAAATCCATGCTGACTTGGCTGATCCTGTCACTACTTTCCAAATGCGCTGCTATTTCATCTTTAATAATTGATTTCAACATTTTCCCCACCACCGATGTCAGGCTAACCGGTCAATAATTTCCTGTTTTCTCTCTCCCTCCTTTTTTTAAGCTTTCTTTAAGATTCGTCCCCTGTCCAGTGATTCAATTAATATGGAAGAACCTCCATCCTTGTGATGTCGTAATTTTATTACTTTTTATTTCTCATTTTGTCCCCTTGACAGGTCTGTTGAGGCTCCAGGTTCAAGCTGCCTCCATTGTAAGGGAGCAGCTTTTTTTCAGTTGCCTAAAAATAACAAAAATTTAACTGAAAATGAATGAGGCCATGGAAATCATGCAAAATGTTGGCGTTGTGACAAAGTGCGTATCTCACCCTAAACAAAGAGCAGGGCTTCTTGCATTTGTTTTGTTATTTTTAGGCAGCTGAAATGCTGCAGAAAACATTCAAGTGTAATCTTCCTCACTTATTCAGGTGTTCTGGGTTAGCAACACTCGATACACAATTGTGCTGCATTTCTCTTGTCCAAATTGATTTTTCAAAACAGTAACCCTGTAAATCCTGGTGGCACTGCAGCATTACATCCTGATACTGATAAAGAAACACGTGAAAATCTTGCCTTTATATAGCGCCTTTCACAACCACTGGACCTCTCAAAGCACTTTGCAGCCAATGAAGTACTTTTGGAGTGCAGTCACTGTTGTAATATGGGAAACACGGCAGCCAATTTGTGCACAGCAAGCTCTCACAAACAGATGACCAGATAATCTATTTTTGTCACGTTGGTTGAGGGATATTGGCCAAGCCAGTGGGGATAACTCCACTGCTCTTCTTCAAAATAGTGGCAAGTGATCTTTTACATCCACCTGAAAGAACAGGCAGAGCCTCGGTTTAACGTCTCATTCGAAAGACATCGCTGACAATGCAACGCTCACTCAGCACTGCACTGGAGTGTCAGCCTAGATTTATGTGTTCAAGTCATAGAAACATAGAAAGTAGGTGCAGGAATGGGCCATTCGGCCCTTCGAGCCTACACCACCATTCAATATGATCATGCAACTTCAGTACCCCATTCCTGCTTTCTCTCCATACCCCTTGATCCCTTTAGCAGTAAGGGCCACATCTAACTCCCTTTTGAATATATCTGATGAACTGGCCTCAACAACTTTCTGTGGTAGAGAATTCCACAGGTTCACAATTCTCTGAGTGAACAAGTTTTTCCTCATCTCGGTCCTAAATAGCTTACCCCTTATCCTTAGACTGTGACCCCTGGTTCTGGACTTCTTCAAAATCGGGAACATTCTTCCTGCATCTAACCTGTTCAGTCCTGTCAGAATTTTATATATTTCTATGAGATTCCCTCTCATTCTTCTAAATTCCAGTGAATATAAGCTAGTCGATCCAGGCTTTCTTCATTTGTCAGTCCTGTCATCCCGGGAATCAGTCTGGTGAACTTTCGCTGCACTCCCTCAATAGCAAGAATGTCCTTCCTAAGATTAGGGGATCAAAACTGCACACAATACTCAAGGTGTGGTCTCACCAAGGACCCGTACAACTACAGTAAGACCTCCCTGCTCCTATACTGAAATCCTCTCGCTATGAAGGCCAGCATGCTATTTGCTTTCTTTACTGCCTACTCTACCTGCATGCCTACCTTCAATGACTGATGTATCATGACACCCAGGTCTCGTTGCACCTCCCTTTTTGATAATCTGTCACCATTCAGATAATAATCTGCCTTCCTGTTTTTGCCACCAAAGTGGATAATCTCACACTTATCCACATTATATTGCATCTGCCATGCGTTTGCCCATTCACCTAACCTGTCCAAGTCCCCCTGCAGCCTCCTAGCATCATCCTCACAGCTCGCACTGCCACCCAGCTTTGTGTCATCTGCAAACTTGGAGATATTACATTCAATTCCTTTGTCTAAATCATTATATTGTAAATAGCTGGTGTCCCAGCACTGAACCTTGCGGTACCCCACCAGTTACTGCCTGCCATTCTGAAAAGGACCCGTTTAATCCCACTCATAGCTTCCTGTCTGCCAACCAGTTCTCTATCCATGTCAATACATTCCCCCCAATACCATGTGCTTTAATTTTGCACACTGATCTCTTGTGTGGGACCTTGTCAAAAGCCTTTGAAAGTCCAAATACACCACATCCACTGGTTCTCCCTTATCCACTCTACTAGTTACATCCTCAAAAAACTCCAGAAGATTTGTCAAGCATGATTTCCCTTTCATAAATCCATGTTTACTTGGACCGATCCTGTCACTGCTTTCCAAATGAGCTGCTATTAAATCTTTACCAATTAATTACAGCATTTTCCCCACCACCGATGTCAGGCTAACCAGTCTATAATTCCGTTTTCTCTCCCTCCTTTTTAAAAAAGTGGTGTTACATTAGCTACCCTGCAATCCATAGGAACTGGTTCAGAATCTATGGAATGTTGGAAAATAACCACCAATGCATCCACCATTTCTAGGGCCACGTCCTTAAGTACTCTGGGATGCAGACTATCAGGCCCTGGGGATTTATCAGCCTTCAGTCCCTTCAATTTCACGAACATCATTTCCTGACTAATAAGGATTTCCCTCAGTTCCCCCTTCTCGCGAGACCCTTGGTCCCCTAGTATTTTCAGGAGGTTATTCGTGTCTTCCTTCGTGAAGACAGAACCAAAGTATTTGTTCAATTGGTCTGCCATTTCCTGGTTCCACATTATGAATTCCCCTGATTCTGACTGCAAGGGACCTACATTAGTCTTCACTAATCTTTTTCTCTTCACATATCTATAGAAGCTTTTGCAGTCAGGTTTTATGTTTCCTGCAGGCTTACACTCATACTCTATTTTCCCCTCCTAATTAAACCCTTAGTCCTCCTCTGCTGAATTCTAAATGTTTCCCAGTCCTCAGGTTTGCTGCTTTTTCTGGCCAATTTATATGCCTCTCCCTTGGATTTAACACTAATTTCTCTTGTTAACCACGGTTGAGCCACCTTCCCTTTTTTATTCTTACGCCACACAGGAATGTACAGTTGTTGTAGTTCATCCATGTGATATTTAAATGTCTGCCATTGCCGATCCACCGTCAACCCTTTAAGTATCATTCTCCAGTCTATCCTAGCCAATTCACGTCTCATACCGTCAAAGTTTCCTTTCTTTAAGTTCAGGATCTAGTCTCTGAATTAACTGTGTCACTCTCCATCTTAATAAAGAATTCTACCATATTATGGTCACTCTTCCCCAAGGGGCCCAGCATGACCAGATTGCTAATTAATCCTCGTTACACAAGACCCAATCTAGAATGGCCTGCTCTCTGGTTGGGTCCTTGACATATTGGTCTAGAAAACCATTCCTTTCCACTCCAGGAAATCCTCCTCCAAAATATTGCTGCCAGTTTGGTTAGCCCAATCAATATGCAGATTAAAGTCACCCATGATAACTGCTGTATCCTTATTGCACGCGTCCCTAATTTCCTGTTTGATGCCATCCCTAACCTCCCGACTACTGTTTGGTGGTCTGTACATAACTCCCACTAACATTTTCTGCCCTTTGGTGTTTCGCAGCTCTACCCATATAGATTCCACATCATCCAAGCTAATATCCTTCCTTACTATTGCGTTAATCTCCTCTTTAACCAGTAACGCTACTCCACCTCCTTTTCCTTCCTGAATAATGAATACCCCTGGATGTTGCGTTCCCAGCCTCAGTTACCCTGGAGCCATGTCTCCGTAATCCCAATTACATTCATTAACAGCTATCTGCGCAGTCAATTCACCCACCGTATTACAAATGCTCCTCGCATTGAGACTCAGAGCCTTATGGATTGTTTTTTTTTTTAAACACTCTTTATTCTTTTAGAATTATGTGGTAATGTGGCCCTTTTTTGATGTTTGCCTTGATTTCTTTCCCCTCCATTCTTGCTTTTCTCCTTCCTACCTTTTGCTTCTGCCCCCTTTTTACTTCCCTCTGCCTCCCTGCATAGATTCTCATCCCGCTGCTTTTTTTTAGTTTAAACCCTCCCCCACAGTACGAGCAAACACTCTGCCTAGGACACCAGTTCTGGTCCTGCCCAGGTGCAGACCGTCCGGTTTGTACTGGTCCCACTTCCCCCAGAACTGGTTCAAATATCCCAGGAATTTGAATCCCTCCCCCTTGCACCATTCCTCAAGCCACGTATTCATCTGAGCTATCCTGCAATTCCTACTCTGACTAGCACGTGACACTGCTAGCAATCCTGAGATTATTACCTGGAGTGGGATTTGAACCCACAACCTTATGACTCAAACAAGTGTGCTACCCACTGAGCCACAGCTGACACTGATTTTGCAAGAACATGGCATTAGTGATGAGGAGTAGAAGCCAATACCAAACAATAAGTTACCAGTTCATGCCACTAAACTAGTCAGCTTTGCTGTGTCCTTGAGCTTTGCATTTCTTCGATTTATGGGAATATTACTGTCAGTTTGTTGACATTGTCCACGTTTTAATGGACTCTCCTCATAAAGATCAATTCAAGCAGAACCTCCAAAATAACATCAGTCTAGCTACCCAATCTCTTGTTCACTTTGCAGTTAATTGATGATACCATTTAAGTATATCATCAGTACTATGTTTACTACAGTAAAACTAATTTCTAAGGCTCCGATGATATAACAGAGCCTTAAAAATAACGGGGGAGAAATTTGCATCATTTGTGCCTCCCGTTAGCGCCCTCGCGGGGGTGGGGGGTGAGGGGCTAACGGGGAGCTAACGATTTCTCGCCTGCGGCGTGGGGCTGTTACTGCTTCCCGCAAAAATCTGCGGGAGTTAGTGGAGGCGCAAACTGGCAACGTCCCACTCCAGCCCCGGGCCGTTGTGCCGCCGATGATTACGTCATTGCTACGTGCAGGGACCCATTTTTGCCGTGCAACGGAACTTCGGCAGCGCCCCGTGAGTCCACTGCAGGCGATGTCAGTGCCACCCTCGCTCGGGTGGTGAGCCAGGACGCACCCCGCTTGCAGGGCGAAAATTAAAGGGAAGGTGCGTGGCGCCATTTTCTTTTCCATGGCCGACTCCACAGTCGTGGCCTTGCCTTGGGGAATTCGCAGGGTCCGAGCCACCATGTTGCAGCCCGGCACTCCAATTCTGCCCCAGAACCCGCCCCCGAGACGATGTGGAATGCCTGACATTGCACTCCACTTCCTCTCGGGGGCGGGTAACCCCAATTTCGCTGCTGGGACGGGACTTCAGCATTGGGCACAGGAAGTCCCGCCTCAGTTACCCCCCCCCCCCCCCCTCCCCGCTCCAAATGGAACGCTACTAAATTTTGGCCCCAACGTATATAACTGAGGTGGGGCAACTATTGCATATTTAAATAGAGTCTATTTTACATAATTCAAAGTTATATTTTGCAGTAAAGAAATTAAATTATCCAACCAGTTAAATTGAACAATGTTTATAACACAGCAAAGTGGGACTATATGCAAGATATTTTAATTGTCAGATAATTTGAATGAAACTACTTTGAATTAAGAGGCATAGTCAAAGTGCTTTACTGAGTCTTTAAAACATCCTGGCATAACTGTGAAATATCTGAAGTTCATTTTATCTTTATTTAGGAAATGGCAATTTTAATGTTGTAACTCACTCCTAACTAGCTGTGGTTCTGTTTACTTCAGGTTTATTTTTAATTGTTATTGGGATTTACATGAATTTAGTTTTGAAATCGGAATAGACCTGAGCTGTCAGGATTTAGATGAGTCCTTGAAAGAAATTTGGGAATGGAAACTTCTGATTGACAGTACAAAAACCCTGGACTGGGTCCTGCTGGAAGACAGAGAGGAGGATGTTAATGGGCAGAAAACTGGAATTATCCTCAATTGGGGTGGTGTCAACAGTTAGAGACGGTGGAATATTCCATGGATGGATTGGTGAAAGACTGATAGGAATGCTGACAAATGGAATGTGAAGTAAGGACAGGTGGTACAAACTGTATATTGGATCTGGCCTTGATTTGTAAAGCACTCGATTGCAGACTGCCTGGGAGAACAAACAGCAGGATGAAAAGAGTTGGTACACTGTTTTGAGTTTGGCAGACTTGGGCTAATTTGGAGCAAGCGGAACCACTCATAAATAGCAGATCTTACGAAGATGTTCGAGATAATGACCTGGAATCATTTGAGAACTAATTGGATGAGGCAAATGAGGGGACTTCTGGGCCATTTAAGATGGATGGAGAGCCAAATTATCCTTAATCATTTTGTCGCTCAGAAAAACTAGTTTAACATTTTCAGATCATGTGAATATAACGTGGATACTAAAACGCAGGTCAAACCTTTAGAAATGTGATTATTCCCTTATATTTAACTCCCATAAACAGGTGGATGATCTGAAAGCTAAACTGGCTGCGCAGGAAGTTGAGCTAAAGCAGAAAAATGAAGATGCTGACAAACTGATTCAAGTAGTTGGAGTTGAAACCGAGAAAGTAAGCAAAGAAAAAGCCATTGCAGATGGGGAAGAACAGAAAGTGGCTCTCATTGCTGAGGAAGTTACCCGAACGCAGAGAGACTGTGAGGAGGATTTAGCAAAGGCCGAGCCTGCCCTTATTGCAGCTCAGGTGGCCCTCAACACTCTGAATAAGGTAAGAGCTTAAATGAATTCAAAAGAAAAATTTGTAATTACTTAGTGCCTTGAATGTAGAAAAACATCCCAAATCACTTCACAGAGTGGTAAGGAAGAAAATGAACACTAAACCATAGAGACAGTAGGGGCTGGATTTTTGGCTTTGTTGATTATGGGGTCGTAATGGCGGCAGGGCGGTAAAGTTTGCGCCCGGCATCAGTTTGCACCTCAGTCAGCAAAATTGGGCAACTGGGCCCTGAGTATGGGGTGGAGCGCTAAGGGAGGCGTTGTACACTTCTCTTAGGGTGCTAGGCTGACGGAGCATGCGAAAATCCCGAGTTAAACAGTCGGACCAGCAGTGCTCTTGAGAGAGGCCCGGGGAGAAAAGAAACTTGAAAAATAATCACCAAAAACAGACCCAATAAATAACTCACACCACAACAACATAAATCGCAAAAAAAGAGAGAAAGCAATCACACTCACCCGAGGTGAACATTACCTACCTCACTGCAACCAGTATAGGTCGGTCCGCCCGTTTTCACAGGCGGTCCCAGCAGGGCGTACAGGTCGGGCGGGAGTCAAAAAACAAGTGTCACAACCAGGGGCTTTGCACACCGGCTCAACTCTTCTACTGCTCCGCGCCCCCACAAAACCGGCCCAGAAACCCCCCGCGGGGCGCTGGAAGCTGGCCGCCTGCCCAGAAGAGCTTACCGCGCCATTGCCGTCCCTCTGGGGCGAAAACAGATGTGCACATCACCGGAAAATCTAGCCCTAATAGTGTTGACCAAATGACATGCATGAGCCTAGGCAATTACTCATAAGTACCTACTTGACCACGGAGACATCATTTTTGAGCGCAATCTGAATTCCTCTCTCCCTGAGACCAGTTGAAAAGCCCCCATCATTGCCCAAGCTGTTCTCCCAGTGTCCTAGCCAACAACAGTCAAACAGATGAACTGATTATTCACTAATTTGCTTTGTTTGAAGGACTTTGCTGTGTGAGCACTGATTGACCTGTTTGTGCAGGTAACAGCAGTGATAGCACTTTGGGAGATGCTAAGAGCATCATAAGACACTATATAAATAGAAGTTCCTTATTTATTTCTAACGTGTTCAGACCAGCATTTTATGCAATCCGCTGTTTGAATACAATGTTGATGGAGAGATATTATAACTACAATTTTGTGTCTCCTTGCTGTAGCATAAAGATTAGACCAGCAATGGTTACTTTGTTCTTTATTTTTCTGCACAACATACACATTGTATGATAATACCTTGCGTCACTTTCCAGCATCTACATCATTCAACATCTACTACACCAAGAAGTGGTAGTTGTAACAAATGCACATAAATTGAGGATGTATTACAGTTTCTCCCGTAGGCCCTTCCCAATTTAGCGTATTTTAATTTCTCTTGCGATAGGATATAAATTCTCTCGCACTGAGTTAAATAACGTAACTGCAAATTGTGTGTTTCAGTCACTGATGTGCTGGAAATTTGATTTATTTTGATGCACTTAGGAAGATAAAATGCAGCCTTTTGACTTGGAAGGGCAATAATTATCAAAGTCAACATCTTGCTTGGATGTTTCTTGAGCTGATGTTAAATCAATTGAATTTGATTTACAGTCCTGAGTGATTTCATTGACAGTTCATGCTATGGGAAGAAGAAGAAGCGGTTTCATCCTAAATAGCCATGGGAAAAGATCTGTGCTGTTCGTAAACAATATAGAATGTGCGCTATCTCTGTAGAGTGGGCACTCAGATATAGCCAGTGTCAGAAGATGTTGAAATCACTGACATGCAAGGACATACTGTGTTGTAAGCCTCCTTTCCCATGAAAATGATTGATGGAAGGCCCCAAGGGAACCATTTTATAGGACAATGAAAGTATAAAACATCAAAGACAAGGTAGAGCGCGAGATTGTCAACTTTTTCACTGGTAATTTTTCTTTTAAAAGATACCAATTTGTTACTCTACATCCCTCTAACTTTGGGCAGTAGAAATCTGTACATACATACACGGCCCATGTCTTGGTATATATGTTTGATCTTCAGCACAATATAATATTACAGAATTGTTCAGAACCATGATGTTTTTGATTGCAGTGAATGGGAGAGATTAAAAAAAAAATTAAACCAAATTTAATTTTCAGGGAGTCAGGTGTTAGCTGCTCTTTTTTGAATAGAATGTAGATGGTCCAAGTGAACATTAAAGTGCGAGTCAGAAATGGATTTTTATTATTCATTGTCAAGATGTTCTGGCAGAAATTTGTCTGATTAAAATAACAATAGCTTTTTACCCAAATGTCACACAATTGACATCATTGCTTCATTTGCATTTCCACAGCCTTTTTTGTTAGGCCCCAATTTTCATGTCTGGCCCGAATATTCATGTAAAATGAGCTTACTTAATTAGAAAAGGTTTCAGAAACACTAAAGTAGGTCAGTTATACAAGGTTTATCACAAGTTTGCTGATCATTTGTTTCTGATTCCCTTAATCTTGTTGGAATTAACTGCCATTGGAACTCAGCAGCTTCACAGCTAACAAGCCATTAGAGGGCTGTGTTACCACTAGGGGGGTTTCAGGGCTTTACATTTGATGACTCGTGATATATAAAATTCAGACTAAAGCTCCAGGCTTCAAAGCGACCCATTCCGATTGATAACTCAACAACCTGACTTTTGTTAGTGCTTGAGTGCAAAGAAAAATCCATTCCATCTCACTTGCAACCTTGTTTTCCCCCCAGAACAACCTGACAGAATTGAAGTCTTTTGGCACACCTCCCTCGGCAGTGAGTAATGTCACAGCTGCCGTGTTGGTGCTCACGGCGGTCGGAGGCAAGATACCCAAGGACCGCAGCTGGAAGTCGGCAAAGGTCATGATGGCAAAGGTAGATGGGTTCCTCGAGTCCCTGGTCAACTTTGACAAAGAGAACATCCACGAGAACTGCCTCAAAGCTATCCAGCCGTACATGCACGACCCTGAATTCAACCCAGAGTTTATTGCCTCCAAGTCTCTTGCTGCCGCTGGCCTTTGCTCTTGGGTTGTTAACATTGTGAGGTTTTATGAAGTCTATTGTGATGTCGAGCCCAAGCGGCAAGCTTTGAGCAAAGCCAATACCGAATTAGCTACTGCCCAGGAAAAACTGACAACTATCAAAGCCAAGATAACTGTAAGTAGAAAGACATGACGGGGTTTACATTTATCACAGTGCCCTGTATGTTTTCCCTGATGTGCACAAACTGCAGTAGTGCATTCCTAGTCAAAGGTATCTCATTAACATGGAAGATTCACCTGGTTGTTATGTAAAGCTATTGAATGCAGAGTTCAAACCATTAATAAAGGCCAGTTGAAAATCTCCATATCATACAAAGATTGTACCAGATACCTTGCACATATCTTGCAAAATGAGCACTTTTTGCACTATTGAGACAACATTGAAGGCTTTCAATTATGGTCCTCTGTAAGTGTTACGTTTTGAAATACACGACAAAAAGCCCAGTTATAATAATAGGTGGTGATCTCGTAACACAGAATCGTACAGCAGCAAAAGAGGCAATTCAGCCCACCATGTCTGTGCTGGTATGGTTAATTATTTCTGCAATTGCTGTGAAAGGGAAATGGGATGGGGTGACAACTATGACACAGGCCAAGTCATGGGGCTGAAAATGATATTTAGACAAATGCAATTATTTAACTCAAAAGTAACTTGACAAAAAGATCCACATTTTATCCATGAAAGATGCCTGGCAAACTGCAGTTTTGTTTCCCAGAAACGCAAGGAAAGATTGAGGCAAAAAAATAATAATAAGCAGCTTTTTTCCCAGCGGTGCATGCTGTTCTGTATCGATCTAATATTGATCGACATCTGTTCTCTTGTTCTTTAATAGCAACTGAATGAAAACTTAGCAAAACTAACAGCGAAATTTGAACAGGCCACAGCAGATAAACTGAAATGTCAGCAAGAAGCTGAATCGACGGCACGGACCATCGCCCTTGCCAATCGACTGGTGAGTTTCCTTCTCCCGCAAACATTTCTGTAATTGCCGGATGTAATTGGCTGAGCATTAACCATAACTGGTACTGGACAACAGGGTCAGAATGTGTTCCTATTGTGACATTAATATTACCGTCATACTTGCAGGTACCACTTCACACGTGTACCTGCTCTGAGAATGCAGCACTGAGTTATACTGTCCAGCCCGCACCACGATGTACCCAATAAAAGCAGAGCTCTGTGAATGCATAATGACACATATATACAGGGTTTTGCTAACAGGTGGTTGAACGATGGTGAAATCTTTAATAGTAGTAAAAAGATGATTGTCCTTCACCAATGAAACTCTGAAGAATGACCGGCACATGACCTGGGATCATTTTAAAGTTTAAAAGCATACTTTAAGGTCCCAATTTTAACTCCAGGTGGATTCCCCGCTCAGGCCTGAGTTAAAATTACAGTTGGGTCTCAATGATGTCATTGGGCTGCAAGAAGCATTTGTAAAAAAGGACCCTGTTGGCTCTGGGCGCCCGTCCTTGATGCC
Organism: Pristiophorus japonicus; assembly: GCF_044704955.1. Classification (NCBI taxonomy): domain Eukaryota; kingdom Metazoa; phylum Chordata; class Chondrichthyes; family Pristiophoridae; genus Pristiophorus; species Pristiophorus japonicus. Next base: position 90,983,280 of record NC_091992.1, read on the forward strand.
CGCTCAGGAGAGCAGGTTAAAATTGCAGATGTTGCGAGCATGGCGGCTTTTGGACAGTTAAGAGCCAGGGCGATTTTAACTGCCCACCTGCCTGGTTTCTGCTGAGCGAGTAGAGTTAAAATTCCCCGCTTTGTGTCTCTTGCAGTAATACTAAAGATGAAGTGGTGTAAGATAGCCCTCTCACAGCATTTCTGAAGTAGAACTGGCACTTACCTCCTGTGATTTATCCGTATTAGCTTTATGATTTAAAGTTTTAGACTCTGCAATATCTCAGTATAGCGACGAGTCAGATATAAACAACCTGATCAAAAGATCAATAACATTTCCTGTTGATATTTTGCAGGAGTTTCAGGATTTAAAAAAAAATTGCTCCAATCTTGGATCGTTTTTTTGCTTGGACAGTTAATTGCTATTCTTATCAATGAAGAAACTGCAGAAAGGAAATTGCTATTAGGACTAATGAGTTGAATGCCAATTTTTGGAATAGTCGGTAAAGTGAGTAGGAAAAGTCAGTTGTAGTAATAAGCAGGGATGTTATAATCACACCAACGTTTTCATGCAGATTAGAGACTAGAGGACAATGTATCTCCATGCCCTTAATCAAGGTAATCATTGGTAATGACTACAACCAGCAATTGCCTTGAAAGTAATGATCACAAGTACTTTTCTGAATCTTGGTCAAGACTTCGAGCAGTTATTCTAAATTTGGTCAATGCAACCACATCTCACTTCAATGATACATCCTTAGTTACAGCAATGGAACAAATGAAATGAGGTGAGCTGTATTTAGAAGTAGGATTAGACCACTGGCTGAATCAGTCAGTTGCGCCCTGCATAATATTTTCTTATAAGAAGAAACCTCATCTGTGTAACTATTGTAATCTGGGGAAAAATGTGTAATGAAAATATCCCAGCAAATAACTATAACTTGCATTTGACTAGCACCTTTAATCTAATAAACACTTGAAGTGTATTCATAAAACACGGACACTAATCAGTAATAGAGGAGTTAAGCGAGATGATCGAAAGTATGGTTAAAAAAATGTTTTTGAGGAGGCTTTAAAGACAATGGGCCCAAGTTTCGAGCCGCGCCTAGAACGGCGCAGGCCCGACCTGGACTCCCATTTTTCGCGCCACAAAGTGCGCCTAAAAAAACCCTCCAGATTCTCCACCTCCCTGCAGGTCCTCTGACCCTCGGCGCAGCGCAGCAGGAGCTGTAGGGGGCGGAGCCAGGTCCCTGCGCTGAAAACAGTGCCGGGACCTCTGCACATGCGCGCTACAGTGGGCGCGCATGTGCAGTAGCTCCAGGCGCCCGAAACTGTGTGGGAGGGGCCGAAGCACGCAGCCCCTAGCCCTGGCCGAATGGACTCACTGGGGCTGCGTGAATAAGGCTCCTCCCACGGCCAGCTTCTGCTTCCTCCCAACCCGACTTGACTCCCGCTTCCCGCCTCCGGACCGGACCTGACACCCGCTCCCCCCCACCCCCCCCCCCCGGTCCCGGACCGGACCCGACACCCGCTCCCCCCCCCCGCCCCCGGACCGGACCCGACACCCGCTCCCCCTCCCCCTGGATCAGACCCGACACCGCCTCCCCCGCCCCCGGACCGGACCCGACACCCGCTCCCCCCCCGCCCCTGGACTGGATCCGACCTGACCTCCCTCCCCCCAACCTGACCTCCCTCTCCCCGACCTGACCTCCCTCTCCCTCCCCCCGACCCGAACCGAACCGACCTCCCTCCCACCACCCCCCCGATCTGACCCAACGCCACCTACCTGTAAATCTGGTGCTGGGGACGGGCCCTGCCCGAAGTCTCGGGCCCGGCCCATTCAGCCTCCCTCCCCCTTCTCCTTCCCCCCCAATCTCCTTCCCCCCCCCGCAATCGCCTTCCCCCCCCAATCTCCTTCCCCCCCAATCTCCTTCCCCCCCAATCTCCTTCCCCCCCCAAAACTCCTTCCCCCCCAAATCTCCTTACCCCCCCAAATCTCCTTACCCCCCCAATCTCCTTACCCCTCCCAATCTCCTTCCCCCCAATCTCCTTCTTCCCCCATCTCCTTTCCCCCATCTCCTTTCCCCCCATCTCCTCTTTATCCCCTTCTCCCCCTCCCCCCTTCTCCCCCCTCCCCCCTTCTCCCCCATCCCCCTTCTCGCCCATCCCTCCCCCTTCTCCCCATCCCTCCCCCTTCTCCCCCCTCCCCCATCTCCCCCATCCCTCCCCATTCTCCCCCATCCCCCCCTTCTCCCCCTTCCCTCCCTCTGCTCCCCCCCTCTCTCCCTCTACCCCACTCCTCCACCTCCCCTCGCTGTCAGAAACACAGACACTGACAGACAGAGAATGAGAGACACACAGACAGAGAGATAGAGACATACTGGGGGGGGGGGGGCATCCCAGCACACTGTTGGAGGGCTCCCGGTGCTGCAGTCGGTAAGTAGAAAATGTTTTATTTATTGATTTTAAAAAAAAATTATTTCTTATTAATTTTTTTTGATTGATTTATTGGTTGATTTATTGATGTATTTATCATTTATTATTGATGATGGCTCTTTATTTGTAAAACTGAAGTGTTTAATGTTTGTAAACTTCCCTTTAAACACCCCCCCCCACCATTCCCTATGCCTGATTTGTAACCTATGCCTCATTTTCTAAAGTGTAGACAAGGTTTTTTCGAGCGTACAAAAATCTTCACTTACTCCATTCTAAGTTAGTTTGGAGTAAGTTTTCACTCACGAAACTTTGAAAACAGGCGTAAGTGGCCAGACACGCCCCCTTTTGAAAAAAAAATTCTGTTCCAAAGTGAAACTGTTCTAGCTGACTAGAACTGGAGCAAACTAAATGACGAGAATTCCGATTTCTAAGATACTCCGTTCTACACCAGTTGCTCCTAAAAATCAGGAGCAAATCATGTGGAAACTTGGGGCCAATGAGAGAGAGGGTTAGGAAGAGAGAACCAGTTGGGCTGAGTCATAGGAAGGAAAGGAGAGGATGGGGGTGGGGTAGACTAAACTCAGAAGACCAAGTGTCACAGGCTAAGATGTACGGCTGGAGAGGTAGGGTGGAGCAAACTCATGGAGAGATCTGTAAACAAGGAAAAGGATTTTGAATTGCAGGATAGCAAACCAGGAGCTGGAGAACTTGGTGAGGTATGTGTCAGTGAGGTTGAGTCGTGAGCTGCTGAAGGAATGGTTGAGAGTTCAGCAACGGTGGGGATGATTTAAGGACAAAGATGGGCAGAGCTGGAAGTAAGAGGTCTTTGCAATGAGGTTTCAAGCTCAGTTCAGGGACAAATGGGAGACTGTATACAATTGGTTAAGCCTGAACAAGTAGCTGGGGAGGCGGGGTGGAGTTGGGGAGAAAGGGTAGAGTTTTGGCATGAGCTGAGAAAGTCGACATTGGTTGGTCAATATTCAAAGAGATAAATTTCTGGCTCATCCATGGTTTAATGCCATATAAGCAATGACACAAAGCTGAGCTGATGGTGAAATCGAGCTTGGTGGTGGGAGAGGTGGGAGCAGATTGTTATCAGCACATGTGAAACTGAATCCATGCCTTTGGGTAATCTTTCTGAGGGACAGATGCAATATAAGTAAAAGAAAGGGCCAAAGATGGAACTTTGAGATATCCTGGAAGTAGAAGCAACCCCTGGAGAAGTGTTGGCTACATTGGATAGGTGGGTGAGCAACCTAGCAAAGGATAACCGTATATAACGTCCTGCATCTCAATCCCAGATTATCTGTTTTAACTGAATTTCCTGACTCAGTTATGGCCTTGAATTAATTAGGACAAACTTTGATTGGATAAGACTAACAAATAGAAGCTGAGGCAAATCAAGCTAAAGATACACCTTCACCATCAGAACCCCTTTAAAATAAAATGATAAAGAATTATGCTGAACATGCTCCTTTTATGTTGATCAGTTATGTGCACACTTCTGCTTCAACAGCAAATACAGATCGGAATACTGACTCATTGAGCACTAGAGTGCCAAGTATCTAAATTGATTTACATAGTCGATTTGGAATCAGCACTGATTTTAAGACACTCCAACACCTCACAACGCTACTCACAATAGTCAGCTGGATGGCTATTGCCAGAGGTTTTGATTTCTCCATCATCAAGACCTCCGTAACAGTGCTTGTTACATCTCGGGAGTTGGTTTGTGCCCAGCCTGTGCCAAATTGATCCTGACTTCATGCAGGTCCCATTGCAGCACTGTGTCTTCTATTTTCTAATCACAGTCTTCTCACACCTACACGGTACTTTATCACGCTTAAGGAAGAGTCTAAGCGAGGTGTCCAGAAATGTCCCTAGGTCACACGCTATAATGTATTGGCTTCATGGGTTCTTTGCTTAAGAATTAATAGCAACATATCGCTATTAAGAATTAGTTGGTTTATTAGCAACAGGTTTAACAATCACACGACACATTACCAGTTCATCCACCAGACTCATAACCACCTGCCTCATCGTGGATCCCCTGAACCCAACTGGCTGGGGTTTTATTGAGTCTTATGCATATCATGTGACTGGCTAAGCCACTCCCAAGTCAACAGCTCTACAACTATATTTGTAGAAAACAAAAAATCAATTAAATCAAATGATAAAGGGGCTGGGGAACATTCCAAACATTTTTAAACAAGTGCCCCATTTTTTTTTAGGGCACTAAAAAACACAAATTTTACAAGTGCCCCCTGGCTAAAAGGTGGGGGGGGTGGGGTGGGGCGGGGCACTAAAACCCAGCAATAAAACTAATTAAACGTTAAACATATAAAATCAAATTAAAACTTAGTTGCCGGGTGTGATGATGCACTCCAGTCCCTCCGGTGCCCACCTCTCGCGGAAGGCCGCGAGCGCACCGGTGGACACCGCATGCTCCATCTCCAAGGACATCCTGGCTCGGATGTAAGAGCGGAAGAGAGGCAAGCAATCGGGCTGAACGACCCTCCCGACCGCCTGCTGCCTGGACCGGCTGATGGCCCTCTTGGCCGTGTCCAGGAGCAGTCCTACGAGGAGGCCCTCGGACCTACCCGCCCCCCTTCGCACAGGGTGCTCAAAGATCAGGAGTGTGGGACTGAAGTGCAACCAGAATTTGAGGAGCAGCCCCTTCAAATAATGGAATAGGGTCTGCGACCTCGCACATTCCATAAAAACATGGAACACGGACTCTTCCAGACCGCAGAAATTGCAGGTGGCCTGTGAACCCGTGAACTGGCTTAAAAACTTGTTGCACGAGACTGCTCTGTGCACCACCCTCCAGGCCAAGTCCCCAATAAATAGTGGGAGGATCAACAGCTCTACAAATCCTTGAGCATACTCATAGGTGCGTACATTACACGCGTTGAACTGCATCTCCTGACAATTTCAGCCTGGTCTTCCTTTAAATCCATACCTTTTGTAACTTTCCTTTTCATATGTCGCTCCCTGTCCTTTTCAGTGAAAACCGTTTCTGGGTTTTATCGCCATGGTACAATTGCGAGAGATTCATCATTTGGCTGATGATCATCCATGGCTAGATTTTGATATCTGAGGTCACATAGCATCTCTGCCCAGCAAGCCACAATTCTGGAAACAATGTCTTTTTTCCCCTCAGGCACACACTTATAATCTTTCTTTCCAAGAACTTCTGTATCTCCAGGCTCTCCATTGTTACCCCCAGTGATTGTTATCGAGTGACCTCCTTGAGCATCCATTTTGAAGATATTTGGCACTCATGGACCATATATAGCAATTTAAAATAATTGACAGGCGTAGCCATATGTAGCACTGTCAGATAATTGACAGTGAGCCTGAACGCTTGCTATTTCTCTTCAAATTGGACAACTTCGCGTACATGGTTGCTTTTGATGCCTTCTGGATTCATCGCCTTGTGGATTCACTTTCATAGAGGGCACTTCTGCATCCTCTCTTGCCACTTTCAATGATTTGCAGTGCCACATTGTCAAGTGGGGCTCAATACACCTTCCTCACTCCACCAGCACTCAAAGTTTTACACCCCACAGCTGCACCAACGTACTGGGAGTTATTACTGCTGCTTGTGCTTGTGTGACTATTAATAGTGTTATTGGCGATTCAGCACAGCTATTGCAAGGTTTTCATGATTGACACTCGGTTGTGCATTAAGAATAACACATGCTAGACCCACAAATATATGATGAGTGCAGGTGCGAATAGTACTCATAATTAAGTCTTTAGTTTGACGATGGATTCTGGTGGTGAGGGTTCTGTAAAATGCTCTACTGGAACAGGAGAGAGTTGGGTCCACTTTCATTTTGAGCATATATGGGGTGGATGGCAGGCAGAGTGATCACACCCACCCACCCACCTGATGTCACTGGCAGGCGGCCCAATTGGTTTGAATACAACCGGTGCTAAACAGACACTGACAGGCAGCTCAGTTTTTGGGGGTCGGGGGGAGCCAGGAATTCCAGCAATCCTCGGGCCTCTGTCTGCATACCCAAACCTGCAGGGAGACCTTAAGGAGCGGAGGGTGATAGTTGCGCGGAAGGATGAGCAGCAGCTGGGATGAATTTTTGTGGGGCCAGCTCCACCCGGTCCCACAGAAATCGGCAAAAACAAACTTGCCGTCAGATTTTCCGAGTCTGCAGCGATGCCTTTAAGAACCAGCTGGTTGACCGCTTTCTGCTGAGTTCTACTGGGTAGGGCCTTCGCCACGCACAGTGGCCTAGATATTCGTTTAGGTGCCGGGAATGCCCCTTTCCTCCCAAGACGGAGGCCTGAGGATTGCAAGAAATTTGCCCTCGGGTCTCATCGATGTGAACTGCTGCTGTCTGTCTCACTTCCACTGGAAGCTCGCCCAACCGAAGAATTTCGGGCCACAGGTAAGTCTTTGCATGACGAGTGGGGTGGGGGGGAGGAAGGAGGAGAGTGAGAGAGCAAATGGCATGTTGGCCTTCATAGCGAGGGGATTTGAGTACAGGGACAGGGAGGTGTTACTACATTTGTACAGGGCCTTGGTGAGGCCACACCTGGAGTATTGTGTACAGTTTTGGTCTCCTAACTTGAGGAAGGACATTCTTGCTATTGAGCGAATGCAGCGAAGGTTCACCAGACTGATTCCCGGGATGGCGGGACTGACATATCAAGAAAGACTGGATCAACTGGGCTTGTATTCACTGGAGTTCAGAAGAATGAGAGGGGATCTCATAGAAACGTTTAAAATTCTGACGGGTTTAGACAGGTTAGATGCAGGAAGAATGTTCCCAATGTTGGGGAAGTCCAGAACCAGGGGTCACAGTCTAAGGATAAGGGGTAAGCCATTTAGGACCGAGATGAGGAGAAACTTTTTCACCCAGAGAGTGGTGAACCTGTGGAATTCTCTACCACAGAAAGTTGTTGAGGCCAATTCACTAAATATATTCAAAAAGGAGTTAGATGTAGTCCTTACCACTAGGGGGATCAAGGGGTATGGCGAGAAAGCAGGAATGGGGTACTGAAGTTGCATGTTCAGCCATGAACTCATTGAATGACGGTGCAGGCTCGAAGGGCCGAATGGCCTACTCCTGCACCTATTTTCTATGTTTCTATGTTTCTATGTCGATTGCAGCTGGTAGCAGTTGTCAGGAGTGCGATGAAGGAACACGCCTACTCCTCTCGATGCCTTGTGAATTTAATTTTGTACCTTTTTGATGGCTTGCTAGGCCGCATCCATGCTTGGAGAATGTGACAATTTCCCTGAACGGTCCGAAAACTGGTGTCAGGCCCCTCATTAACATATTCAAAGGTGTTAACACCTATTTAGGTGTCCACTCCGGACCCCTGAAAAACAGTCCAACATATTTCGGGCTGAACGTTTTTGAGGTGACTTGGGGCACAGGACAGTGGTTCTTAAAATTGGGCCCATTGTACATAAAATGTCTACCTCATTTTGTCCCCACTGGAAGTCCCAAATTACATCGATCTCAAATACATCATAGGGGCCCTGATTTAAATACATGTATTGGTGGGAGGGGGGAGGGCGGGGGGCTGTCTTCGGGTGGATACCTGAAAAAAGGGATGGTACTGAGATGAAAATTGCCTCTATGTTTACTGGATTGTCAACACATAATAGTGTGTTATCCCCTTGGCTCACCATTCCTCGGCACCGACTTTAAAATTCTCATCATAGTCTTCAAATTCCTCCACTGCCACGCCCTCTCTAGAACCTCCTCCAGCTCCATATCCCTGCTCGCACCCTCTGCTCCTCCAACTCTGGTCTATTGTGTGTTCCACTCTTCCCCTGCTCTATCGCTTGTGACTCTCTAATCTCAGTCCATCTTTTCCCTTCTTCAAAGGCCTTCTCAACAGCAACTCAGCCATCTCCCTAAATACGCTCCTGCTCCCAATCAGAACTGACCCCCCCCCAATTATGATGTACCTCGGGATGCTTTGCTACATTAACGGTAGTATAGAATTGCTTCATTGATTTGAGACGTTTGGTGTTTACTTTGGGGCCAGTGAGATATGTCATAGTCTGACCCAATCGCATATCTTAGAAAAATGGAAGGATAATTCAGTGAAGAGTCACATGGTGATTGATGCCACATTAAAACAAATCACTTGGCCATTGCCAAGAAGAGGTGAATTCAGGTGATCGGCACTGAATCACTGCAGCATATTATGTTGAAATGTACTGACAGAGTAGAAAGTGCACATGATCAAAAAGAAAGGAGATAGCTCATTGTGTCTTTTTAATTCTGCCAGTCAATCTGTTCTGTCAGCCTCTTTAACTCGAATCGCTGTGTATTGTGCTCCATGCTCAGATGGTGACCACAAATTTACATTCTTCTGGGTGATGGATGAACAATCTGGTTCCAGTGGGAGCGTTTATACCCCAAATGAATAATGGAGATCACAGACTCTTTTTTTTACTCACAGTTATGAGTCTGCAGCAAAAAGCTGTGGTTTCTCATTTCCAAAAGGTCGTAATTAAAGATGTTATGATTGAAACCCTTCCTCAGTACAGCTGCAAGCACTCTGAGGAGATTGGTGTTGAACAAGAGATGTCTTGCAAATGCTTCTGAATTACATTGACCTAATCAAGACCTGACTGGAATTCTCAAGGGCTCTTTTGATACCGGTAAAATTCATTTAGATAAACACTTAACTAATAAGCAATGAATATTATTACCCTTTTATAGCTATTGGTTAGCACAGAATAACATTGCTCTGATAATTTCTTTAACGTTCAACAGCTTTGCAATCTTGGGCAACAACTTAGCAAAGCACCATTTTTGATTATGGATGCAGTAGTGTCTAACGGACTGAATAACAGCAACTCTGGATAAGAGACTCAATCGTGCCATTCAGGTTAAGTTCAGTTAACATCATAAATGTCTATTGATGCAACCATTCATTTACTAATACATTGTGAATGAACTGGATTTTATATTTTAATCACATTACTTATTACATTATCTTGCATTTTTTTTTAATGTATTGTTTAAAATTCATTCTTTTTTGACCCCTTAATATAAATCAGGCGTCAATATGGTCCCGTCTTTTGGATGAGACGTTAAACCGAGGCCCCATCTGCTCTCTCAGGTGGACGTAAAAGATCCCATGGCACTATTTCGAAGACGAACAGGGGAGTTATCCCTGGTGTCCTGGCCAATATTTATCCCTCAATCAACATAACAAAAACAGATTATCTGGTCATTATCACATTGCTGTTTGTGGGAACCTGCTGTGCGCAAATTAGCTGCTGAGTTTCCGTCATTACAACAGTGACTACACTCCAAAAGTACTTCATTGGTCGTAAGATGCTTTGGGACGTCCGGTGGTTGTGAAAGACACTATATAAATGCAAGTCATTCTTTGGTTCTTTCTTCCTGGACTCGTTTGCATCACTTCAAGAGGTCGAAGATTTTTTGCCGAATGGTTTGGCTTTGTATCTGTTTTTTTGCCTCTGCCAGGAGATTACTTGGGTAGCGAGTGTCTGATTCATGATGCATACAGCATCACAACTATATGGGATAGACTCGATGGACCAGTCGTTCTTTACTGGTCCATCATTTTCATATGCTCATATGAGGTTTTTGAAAGAGAGGGCCAGCTTTGTTACCATGCTGTGTTTCGGGATCACGCAGAAAGTTTATGATGGTAAAGGGTGCTTACAGAGAAGATTTGTTTTATAGTTTCTTTGTTAACAGAAACAGTAATGTGCTGTTAGAAAGGAGCTTGGTTATTAGTCCACACTTAATTTATATTAGTCAACCTTGCAATAAGTAGGAGGATATGGTCGCTTTGTTATCTGTCTCTGTCATGTTCAGATTGCTCTCTCTCTCTCTCTCTCTCTCTCTCTCTCTCTCTCTCTCTCTCTCTCTCTCTCTCTCTCTCTCTCTCTCTCTCTCTATCTCCTCCTCTTGTACATCTCTACATTTCTCTACTGCTTCGCTCTCTTCTTTTGCTTCTTTTCTTCCCTATCGAGTGGGTGAGGTGATGGGGACAGATGCTGCTGGGGGCTGCAGCTTGCATTTTCCAGTAGCCTATATGTGGAAAATGAAACTTGTAGGCCTCAACAATTCTCTACATATCTGGTCACAATTCACGCCTATCCCTTGCTCCCATCACCTCCCATACTGCCTCCTCTTCCCACCAACCCTTCTCCACAGTTTCCTCCCTACCCTTCCTATCAAGCCCCCAAACCCTTCCCCTTCATTCCCTCCATCCCTCCCAATCTCACCCCTCTGTATCCTCTACCCTCAACCCTCACCAGTGATTCCTTATCCCCAACACCTGCAGCCCTGCCCCATCCCATCTTCACCATTCCCTCACTTTCTCCCACCCTGTTTTATTTATCACTCCCAGCCTTCACTTCCCCTTGACTCACTCCTTTACTCCCTCAGCTCCTGCCCCCTGTTTCACCCGTCACATCTCTCAACTCATATTGCCTCCTCTCCACCAACGTCTCTTATCCCTCTCAGCCCCATTCATGTCCATCAGTGGCTTAATCAAAACGGGCTCTCCTCACCAATATCATTCTAAATCCCCTTCTTCCTACCATCCTCATCCCCAATCCCCTATACTGCCTCCCCACCCCAACCTTAGTGAAGGTGCCATTTTTACTTTCTAAATGGCTTTGAGCACTATAAATAGCTTACTGGTGGTATGCTGATGAAGAAGAAGGAGCTCCATTGGGGACCGGGCGGAGGGCACTAGGCCCGATGGGCAAATGGTCTAGCTGTGGGGAACAGGGTGGCTGAACATCTGAATTGGAGCCAAGCAAGAAGGCAGGGGCGGGAAGGAGGCTGGGAAACCTAAGCCAGCCACAGTCCGAGGCCCTGTGACAGGAAAGACATGATGAGACACGGAGGCAACTGAAAGAAAGCAACGGCACAGTAAATAAAATAAAAATACACGTAAAAAGGCTTAATCAAGTGTGCAAATAAAATGTATAAATTTAAATAAATTTAAAATAAAATGTACCTGCTGGGAAATTTAAAAGAGAAAAACGCTTACCCATTGAGCCATCAAGAAAAACAGATCTGGGAGACTGAACTTGGAAGCGCAAGAGCCCCCCCTGCTTTCGGAGGCCTGAAAGGCAAATTGAACACCATAAAGAGCAATGCATTAATCCACTCATTGTAAAGCAGTTTATCAAGTCCTGCTGAAGTGATGAAGCATTATATAAATGCAAATCTTTCTTTCACATTTTGATTCCTTCACAGAATCTTATACAAACTGTACATTTTTCAAGCACTTCCAGCTAGGGAATGGAAGACCAGCAGGAAGAGTAGTACAAAGAAGGTAGTGCAGGGGTCCCATCTGGTCATCCCCCTGCAAAGCAGATACACTGTTTTGAGTGCTGTTGAGGGAGATGACTCATTAGGGGAGAGCAACAGCAGCCAAGTTCATGGCACCGTGGCTGGCTCTGTTGTACAGGAGGGCATAAAAAAGAGTGGGAGAGCGATAGTGATAGGGGATTCAATCATAAGGGGAATAGACAGGCGTTTCTGCGGCCGCAATCGAGAGTCCAGGATGGTATATTGCCTCCCTGGTGCAAGGGTCAAGGATGTCTCCGAGCGAGTGCAGGAAATTCTGAAAAGGGAGGGAGAACAGCCAGTTGTCGTGGTGCACATTGGTACCAACGACATAGGTTAAAAAAAGGGATAAGGTCCTACGAGATGAATTTAAGGAGCTAGGAGTTAAATTAAAAAGTAGGACCTCAAAAGTAGTAATCTCGGGATTGCTACCAGTGCCACGTGCTAGTCAGAGTAGGAATCGCAGGATAGCACAGATGAATTCGTGGCTTGAGCAGTGGTGCAGCAGGGAGGGATTCAAATTCGTGGGGCATTGGAACAGGTTCTGGGGGAGGTGGGACCAGTACAAACCGGACAGTCTACACTTGGGCAGGAACGGAACCAATGTCCTAGGGGGAGTGTTTGCTAGTGCTGTTGGTGAGGAGTTAAACTAATATGGCAGGGGGATGGGAACCAATACAGGGAGACAGAGGGAAACAAAAAGGAGACAAAAACAAAAGACAGAAAAGTGATGAGTAAAAGTGGAGGGCAGAGAAACCAAAGGCAAGAAACAAAAAGGGCCACTGAATATAAAAGGGTGGCAGGAGGGGTAAAAACTAAAAATCATGGTTTAAAAACTAGGATGAAAACACTCTACTTAAATGCACGCAGCATTAGAAATAAAGTAAATAAGTTGACGGCACAAATCATTACAAATGGGTATGATTTGGTGGCCATTACAGAGACATGGTTGCAAGGTGGCCCGGACTGGGAATTAAACGTACAGGGGTATCTGACGATTCGGAAAGATAGGCAGGAAGGGAAGGGAGGTGGGGTAGCTCTGTTTATAAGGGATGATATCAGGGCAGTTGTGAGGGATGATATTGGCTCCAATGAACAAAATGTTGAATCATTGTGGGTGGAGATTAGAGATAGTAAGGGGAAAAAGTCACTGGTTGGCGTAGTTTATAGGCCCCCAAATAATAACTTCATGGTGGGGCGGGCAATAATCAAGGGAATAATGGAGGCATGTGAAAAAGGAACGGCAGTAGTTATGGGGAATTTTAACCTACATATCGATTGGTCAAATCAAATCGCAGGGGGTAGCCTGGAGGAGGAATTCATAGAATGCATACGGGATTGTTTCTTAGAACAGTATGTAACAGAGCCTACAAGGGAGCAAGCCATTTTGGATCTGGTCCTGTGTAACGAGACAGGAAAAATAGACGATGAAAAGGGGGATTTAATAATGGGAAATGTGGAAATGGCTGAGATCTTAAACAATTATTTTGCTTCCGTCTTCACAGTGGAAGACACAAAAACCATGCTAAAAATTGCTGGTCATAGGAATGTGGGAAGGGAGGACCTTGAGATGATCACTATCACTAGGGAGGTAGTGCTGGACAGACTAATGGGATTGAAGGTAGACAAGTCCCCTGGTCCTGATGAAATGCATCCCAGGGTATTAAAAGAGATGGCGGAAGTTATAGCAGATGCATTTGTTATAATCTACCAAAATTCTCTGGACTCTGGGGAGGTACCAGCGGATTGGAGAGCAGCTAATGTAACGCCTCTGTTTAAAAAAGGGGGCAGACAAAAGGCAGGTAACTATAGGCCGGTTAGTTTAACATCTGTAGTGGGGAAAATGCTTGAAACTATCATTAAGGAAGAAATAGCGGGATATCTGGATAGGAATAGTGCAATCAAGCAGACGCAGCATGGATTCATGAAAGGGAAATCATGTTTAACTAACTTATTGGAATTCTTTGAGGATATAACGAGCATGGTGGATAGAGGTGTACCGATGAATGTGGTGTATTTAGATTTCCAAAAGGCATTCGATAAGGTGCCACACAAAAGGTTACTGCAGAAGATAAAGGTACTCGGAGTCAGAGGAAATGTATTAGCATGGATAGAGAATTGGCTGGCGAACAGAAAGCAGAGAGTCGGGATAAATGGGTCCTTTTCCGGTTGGAAATCAGTGGTTAGTGGTGTGCCACAGGGATCAGTGCTGGGACCACAACTGTTTACAATATACATAGATGACCTAGAGGAGGGGACAGAGTGTAGTGCAACAAAATTTGCAGATGACACTAAGATTAGTGGGAAAGCGGGTTGTGTAGAGGACACAGAGAGGCTTCAAGGAGATTTGGATAGGTTAAGCGAATGGGCTAAGGTTTGGCAGAATGAATACAATGTCGGAAAGTGTGAGGTCATCCACCTTGGGGAAAAAAAACAGTAAAAGGGAATATTATTTGAATGGGGAGAAATTACAACATGCTGTGGTGCAGAGGGACCTGGGGGTCCTTGTGCATGACTTCCAAAAGGTTAGTTTGCAGGTGCAGCAGGTAATCAGCAAGGCAAATGGAATGTTGGCCTTCATTGCGAAAGCGATGGAGTACAAAAGCAGGGAGGTGTTGCTGCAACTGTATAAGGTATTGGTAAGGCCGCACCTGGAGTACTGTGTGCAGTTTTGGTCACCTTACTTAAGGAACGATATACTAGCTTTGGAAGGGGTACAGAGACGATTCACTAGGCTGATTCGAGAAATGAGGGGGTTAACTTATGATGATAGATTGAGTAGACTGGGTCTTTACTCCTTGGAGTTCAGAAGGATGAGGGGTGATCTTATAGAAACATATAAAATCATGAAAGGGATAGACAAGATAGAGGCAGAGAGGTTGTTTCCATTGGTGAGGGAGACTAGAACTAGGGGGCACAGCCTCAAAATATGGAGGAGCCAATTTAAAACCGAGTTGAGAAAGAATTTCTTCTCCCAAAGGGTTGTGAATCTGTGGAATTCTCTGCCCAAGGAAGCAGTTGAGGCTAGGTCATTGAATGTTTTCAAGTCAAAGATAGATAGATTTTTAAGCAATAAGGGAATTAAGGGTTACGGGGAGAGGGCGGGTAAGTGGAGCTGAGTCCACGACCAGATCAGCCATGATCTTATTGAATGGCGGAGCAGGCTCGAGGGGCTAGATGGCCTACTCCTGTTCCTAATTCTTATGTTCTTATGTTCTTATGTTCAGTTCAAAAGTCGTTCCAGATATTACACCCAGGTTTAATGCCAAGTGTGATAAAAATGTGACACAGGAAGTCCGCAAGACATATAGGGATGGGCTCAGAAGGCTTGATTCTGGGAATTAAGCAGGAATATGTTCTGGCATGCTGTATGCAAACTCTGAAATAACTATGAAAGTTCAAATTTGTATTGGGAGATGTATTTGGTTCCTTCAAAAGAGATGCAATAGATTTCAATGTTTTTGCCTGTAGGAATGTAGGCTATTTTTTTAATGCAGAATTTCTCAAGCTATAGCATTTTGATTTAACTAGTTAAATACGGTTATACACCAACAATAGCACAGTTTTGGATAGTTGCAATCAGCTGGCTCTCCATTTCAGGCAGAAGCAGGTGATGTGTAGTTTGTTGATTTATAACCAAAGTCTACATCAGTCTAAAATCATACATAGTGGGTGCTTTATCCAATACATCACACTGTCTATGTCACCCTTCAGGTGTCACTTGTATATATGTACATTTCTTTCAGCTGATTGACTTAAATTTCACGTTCATGACATGACAACAAATTGCAATTGAATATTACGGGGACATGCAAATCAAATATGAGGAGAAACAAGAATGAATTAAATGAGTCAAGCATAAGCAGATAGCCAACTCAACCAAAAAATGGAAATGTGAATCTTGAGATTGTTCCAAATATTCTTTTGGCTGCTATTTTGCTTTCTCCACCAAGCTGTAGATTATTACCAGAAACAAGGTGTTTTTTCTCGTATTCTCTTTTTGCAACTCTTGCTACTTTGTGTTCTTTTATTGTGCTTTGGTCTTGCAGGCCGGGAGCGTGCCGATTTCCGGGCCAGGCCACCGCATGCTGCTCCCTGTAATGGGGAGTGGCAAGAGTTTGTAGAGGGATGTGATCGGGGCTCAGGAGAGGCGAGGGCCCTGGGGCAGCACAGGCCAGCCCACACTGCGATATGTGTGTGCCCTAGGTCCGTGCAACAGAGCTAGTCTCTAATCGTCTTGGGTAATCCTTGCCACTGGACCAAGACCTCGCTCTGTCAAGCCCGTGTGGTGGCTGGTGTGCAACGGCCACCACACGTTAAAAAAATCCATGCATGGGCATCTTCCGTCCTTCAAGATGTAGTACGGTATCCGGAATATTAGGTCCTTCACTGAAACACCTGTGAACTCATCCCTTTTTGGCATGGAAGCAAGCCATCCTCGCTTCGAGGGACTGCCTATGATGATGATGATGACTGTACTTTATATCCGTGACCTCTAGCACCTAGAAGGACAAGGGGAACAGGTGCATGGGAACACCGTCGCCTTCAAGTTCCCCTCCAAGTCACACACCATCCTAACTTGGAAATATATCACCTTTCCTTCATTGTCGCTGGGTCAAAATCCTGGAACTCCCTCCCTAACAGCACTGTGGGAGTACCTTCACCACAAGGACTGCAGCGGTTCAAAAAGGCGACTCACCACCACCTTCTAAAGTTTGTTTTTATTTGTCCAATTAGAGATGGGCAATAAATGCTGGCTTTGCCAGTAACGTCCCCATCCTGGAATAAATTCTCCACTATTCTTTGCATTTGTGCACATTTAGTTTTATGTATCTCTCACCTCTTTTGTTGACCAAAGTTGGTTAATTATTCGAGTGGAGCTCTTGCCCTTCAGGGGTAGGTACAGGTCTTGTATTGTACCAAATACTTTGAACACCTCCCATTGTTCTTCCGTAGTTTTGCCCGTTAACAATTCCGCCCAGTTTACTGTGGTCAATTTCTGTCTTAGCCCTTCAAAGATAGCCTTACCTAAATTTAAAATCTTGGTTTGTGACACACCCTCCTCCTGCATAAAAGTATTTTGTTTACTTTCTCTGGGGAAATCTCTTATAAATTTCTTCCCAAATTCTTTCAGTAGAGATGTACATCCCTTCTCCACTTTCACACATCAGCAACCCACTCTGTAATAGGTTAATCTCTAAACTTATTGAACAACACTGCAGGAGATCTATTAGTATACACAATAAATTTAGCTGATCCTGCTTGTTAATACAAACCTGTATGAAATCAGAATGGAGGGGCTACCTAACATCTCAGTGACTGAATGCACTTTGTGATATGTACGGAGTTGTCAGCCTTGGCTGTGCGATGGCACTCTCGCCTCTGAGTCAGAAGCTAATGAGTTTAAGCCCTACTCAAGGGCTTGAGCACATAATTTAGACTGATACTTAAGTGCAACACCCCCTCAATGCTGCACTGTTGGAGGTGCTGTCTTTCAGATGAGATGCTAAACAGAAGCCCTGTCTGCGCTCTTAAGTGGACATAAAAGATTCAATTGCACTGTCCAAAGAAGAGCAGTGGAGTTCTCCTGATGCCCTGGTCAATATTTATCATTTAAACATTAATAAAACAGATTATCTCATCATTTAGCTTATTCTGTTTGTGGGATCATTGGCTGCCATGTTTCCCGATATAACAAAGATTACACTTCAAAAGTACTTCATTGACGATGTTGAGTGCACCAGATGACATGTCAGGTGATTCAAGTAACTCACAAGACACTTAGCTTTGGCGTATAACTTTACAAGTTCCAAAGTCCACCCAAGCTTAACCAACTATTACATTCATAGATGGATCTTAATTCTATAACACCTATTCTTGTCCAAGTTATGAGCTTTTCTAGCTATTGTACACTCACAGCTCGTGGCAACTCAACTTGTTCAGAATCCACATCCTGTTCTCGCAAAGTGACAGCTAACTCATCTGCTCCCTCTTTTATACAGTCATTCTGGTTTTTCCATTTTTCAGCCAGCTGTGGCTGACAGATTTCCTTTCACAACACAGGCGGTGCCTATAACTACTGCCAAGGCTTCATTCTTATCTGAGCTCTCTCAGGGTTGCAGACGGAACTCAGTAATTTCTATTACTCCACTGCTTCTTCTTGCTTAACCTTTTATTTCTGTTCGGGCTGATTTGCTCAAAACATGTTTGCTTTTTCCAGCTGGGTTTATGTCAGCAAAAGCCTATTGCACGACATGACTGCCTACATGTACTGTAACTCAAGCTAGCTTTGTTGACCCATGATGCCTGTGTTAGTTATATTGTCATTGTTTAATGCTAAAACCTATACAGAAACGCATTTATTTACCAACTGGCTACGAAGCGCTTTGGGACATCATGACGTTCTGAAAGATGTTATGAAAGTGCAATTTCATTCTTTTCTTACTGACCAGGAAAATCCCAAATGGCTACCTACTGCCTCAGTATGCATAGATATTGTTTTGAACCTATGGGCTGGTATTTCCCTATGTTGCCACCTCTGCTCGCGCCCCGGTGGGACAGTAATGGGGGCAGGGATGTTTTTCGGGTGGGCTTCCAGCTCCCAGCACCCTGCTGGGAAATTTGTTACCGGTTTTCCAGGGGCGCAGAGCAGCACTGCTCGGGAGCGTCAAGCCGGCGAGCAATGTCACCGTTTTTGACTGTGTGGTGAAATTTGGTGTTCGCTCATCCTATAGTGCCTCGTAGCGCCGTGCTGGGACTGTCTGGAAAACCAGACAGTCAGAGCTGTCCCGGCAACGGTGACTGATGGAATTGGTGAATGAGGTAAATTTGATTGTTTTGTTCAGTTTTATTTTTGCGATGTAGCTTATTGTGGGCTGTTTATTGTATTGGGAATGATTGTTGTGATTTTAGGTGCGATATTGTTTTTTTCCACAGAAGCCTCTCTTAGGGTGCTCCGAGCCTGGCTCCATAGCAATGGATGTTCAGTTGCTCAGCCGGCCTTGTACCCTAAAAGAGGTGTGCAATGCCTCCCTTAGCGCTCCGCCCCACACTCAGGGCCCAGCTGATGAATTTTGCTGACTGAGGAGCAAACTGTTCCCGGGCGCAAACTTTATTGCCCCACCGCCATTACCGCCCCGAAATGACCAGAACCGAAAATCCAGCCCATGGTCTTTGTACCACTCTGAGCATTAGTGATGGGAGAGAAGCATTTAAAGAGATGTCACGTGTTTGAATAAAGCAGCCATTGTTCTCTTGTTTTGAAAGAAATGATCAATTTATCACATCTGGTCATGATTTTGGCCTTGCAATGAGAGTCGATTTGCTGCCTTAGTGTTTCCGTTACACTGCCTGCACATAGCTTTGTCAAGCTCCAATGGTTCCCATAGCTTAAGTAGCTGGTTTGCTTTGGAAATGTGTGCATCATTCATTCTGAACTACTTCAAAGCAATGTATTCTTCATAGGTTGGTGGCCTGGCCTCAGAAAATGTACGTTGGGCTGAAGCTGTGCATACCTTCAAACAACAGGAGAGTATGCTATGTGGCGATGTGCTCCTCATCACTGCCTTTGTCTCATATCTGGGCTATTTCACCAAGAAGTACAGACAGGATCTAATGGATGGAATGTGGAAGCCTTATCTTGGGCAGCTCAAAGTAAGAAATTTTGGCAATTCTATTTACTAATAAATTGACTGGTTTTGTAACTTACTGAACATTTCCCAACAGACAATATTTAGTAATATTCATACATTATATAAACAAATTAATTTGTTACATTGTGTTATGAATGTTAGTCAGACAATTTATGAGTGAAAGCTTTATTTTTAATCAACTTTTATATTTGCTCATGTCGCATGCAAATTTTAAGGTGTTTAGGGCGAACCTTAAAATGTCATTCTGACCAGAATTTTTCTATTTCAGATAGATCTCGATTTGATTTTTTAAGTTGCATCTAGCTGATATCTACTTGCTGCTGTTCATTGACATTTTAAAAGTTAATTATGAACTTATATGATTATGTAGGTATATCTTTGTAGCATACAGATATAACACCCAAGTCAGCACTTATTGCTGTTTTCTCTGCCATGTAGGTATTTTTCCAAGATAGTTTAGCTCATTGTCTTGATCTTCCATGAATATTGGGTTTTAATCATAAAGGCTGGTTCACTATTTTACCAGCGCTGCCATATGTATCATTGTTCCTTGGTAATGAGATGTTAAATTCTGACAAACAACTTTGACTTATTTTTTCAATATTAGTAGCTTTTATATAGACCTGGTTTAATTAGTACTCTGAGAGACTTTCATCAACGAGCTAGACCTCAGTGTTGACACTAATGCTTGGCTCCCTTATCCCAGTGGTACAGTCACAGAGTCATGAAAATCTAGATTAAATGCTGAGAGCTGGTTCATGGATACCAGTCTCCCAGAATCCAAATTGAAACAAGGCCAATGTAAAAACAACTACAGATGTGCATTGGACGACTGTTCCCAATGAGTTGTCCGTAGCTCTTTAAATGTCCTTTTGCTTTGATATTTGCGTAGTTCAAAATGTGGGATAGTAGCATCTGTGCGCCGACATTTTTGCAGCTAAATCTGGCGCTCTCATCCCGATTTGTGGATTTGCAGAACCACAAAAAACTGTCGGTTATGCTAATGGGACAAGAGTGCTGCTTTCAGGAATGTAAACATGGGGGGATGGTCACTGCCACTGCGATCTGAATGATCCAAATGCCAATGTAAAAGTGTATTTTCCTACAGGACACCTTACGGTCAAAGTCCATAGTTATTGGTCCAAAACAAAATATCTACAGGTCCTCTTCAGAGTAATGCCATCCATCTGGCCTCACTGCTGATTGTTTCTTAACCCCAACCTTCTGAGAATTCACCATTGTCATTGAATTGTTTTCCATTACCCACGATGGCCATATGGCCTCTCTTGTGGTTACCAATTGTGCTGAATTCTGGGCACGTTTATCCCCTGGAATTGTGTCTACCTGGAAGTAGGCGGAGGCTGCCCAGATGTATTTAATGCTTCCAGTCAGCAGAGTGTGGAAACGTTTGTTCAGTCAGTCTGGACTGCATTCAAATCCAGCTCCCAGAGGTGCAAAGGCAGTATTCTGCTGCACTGCATCATGCAGTCCCATTGTGCAACTGAATTTAAAGTAGCACTGTTTCAATCGTTTACAAATTTTTGTGGTAAGTTGAACAGTTGACAGCTGTGTATTCTAAGTATCGTGTAACATTGGTAGCAAGCAATTATCTGCATATTTATATAGCCAGTTGTGTTCTACTGCAACAATGGCTCTTGGCAAATCTGATTAAGTGCCACAATTGCGAGCTAAAGCTAATTACCATTCAAAGGATATCAGCGATTCTCTTCTTATAAATCTTTTACCAACCCATATCATTCAGCTAAATGGAAATGAAGATAGAAATGCTGCATAAACTGTGTTTTGCCTTTTTAATAATTGAAAACTCTCACTTATTCCGCTCAGGAGCTGTCAATTGTTTGTTTCTCCTGAAAGACTTTTTCTTTATTAACTTCCCTTCTTGTCTGGCACATTACTTTCAATGGCGGTTTGTGTTTTATTATTCATATCAGCAGAAGTGTGCGTTAGCAAAAATCCACTCCCAGGAGGCGGGTCGTTCATTTAAATATTTTAATGAGACTGTGTGCCTCAGATATTACAACAATTTGTATTTATATAGCGCCTTTAACATACTATAGTAAAACATCCCAAGGTGCTTTACAGGAGTATTATAAGGCAAACATTTGACACCGAGCCACATACGAGAAGTTAGGATAGGTGACCAAAAAGCTTGGTCAAAGAGGTAGGTTTTAAGGAGTATCTTAGAGCAGGAAAGAGAGGTAGAGAGGCAGAGAGGTTTATAGAGGGGATTTCAAATCTCTGGACAAAGGGGGAAAGGATGTTCCGAATGTGGCCCTCATCCTGATGGCCACCTTTGTGTGCGGCTGCATCAAGCTGTGCATAGACCCTTCGCAAGCAAACACCAAGTGTCAGTACGTGCTGAGATTCTATCTGTCCCCGATGTTGTGAAGGATGGGTCTGGCCAGGCTGCCGCGGAAAGCTCCAGCCAGTTGGACCATGCCTCAGCACCTGTCCTTTGTGGAAAAGTTTTTCAAGAAAAACACCTTTGACCACAAGGCCATAAAGCAGGGGTCGGCATGCAAGGTCCTGGACGCCCTATAAAAGAAGGAGATGATGGATCCTGTGGGACGGTTCCCTGAGCAGACTATCGAACTCGTTTGGCAGAATGTCTCATCGCCAGAGCTTTCACACAAGCACCAAGACGTAGCTTGGTTGGCAGTGAGAAGGGCCCTACCCGTCAGATCCTTCATGCACAGCCGGGGTTTCAGAGACACGGCACTCTGCCCCCGAGTCGGCTATGGTGCGGACGAGACTGTCATCCATTTCCTTCGGGATTGCCCCTTTGCAAGGCAGTTCTGGAAGGAGTTGCAGTGGTTGCTGTCGAGGTTCATCCCAAGCAGCTCCATAACACAGGACTCTGTGCTCTGCGGATTGTTCCCAGGGACGCACACCGAGACAGACATCATCTGCTGCTTGAGAGCCATCAGCTCGGTGAAAGATGCACTTTGGGATTCCTGAAACTTGCTGGTCTTCCAGAGCAAGGAGATGTCCACGGCCAAGTGTTGCAGACTGGCACAATCCAAGGTCCAGGAGTACGTGCTGAGGGACGCACTAAAGATTGGTGCAGTCGCCGCAAAGGCACGATGGGGAAGAGCCACGATTTAAGGCCCTTCCGCCACGGTAAACCCAGGGAATGGAATCAGACCCCCCTCGGGCTGTACTTGTTAATCTGCTTGTATACATAGAGCACCATGTACTGAAAAACACCTGTGTTATGCCATGTATAATGAAAGTCTCTGCATTGTTTCGTAACTTGTAAAGAAATGTAAATGTATTCTTATCCGTTCCGTGTACTGCTTTCATCTGCATAGTGCTACATGTAACGTGATTCGTGATCGGTATTGAAATGTATCTTGGAAGGTAATGTAAACCTGTTCCCATCTGCTCCATGTAATACCCTTATTTGCACAGTACTACATGTAACGTGATTTAAGAATTGTACTAAACTGTACATTGAAATGCAATGCACGCGAGTGCATTGTATGGAATTGCTGTCAGCATCCAAACGAATTGTATGGAATTGCTGACCGCAAGGCACTGAACTATTTTCCAATGTATTGTGAAAATTTTACATGAATAAAGTATATTTTTGAAAAAAAAAATTCAGAGCTTAGGGCCTAGGCACCTGAAGGCAAAGCCACCAATGGTAAAGTGATTATAATCAGGGATGCTCAAGAGGACAGAATTAGAGAAGCGCAGATATCTCGTGGGTTGTGGGGCTGAAGGTGATTACAGAAATAGGGAGGGGCGAGGCCATAGAGGTATTTGAAAGCAAGGATGAGAATTTTGAAATCGAACCATTGCTTAACTGGGAGCCAATGTAGGTTAGCGCCAACAGGGGTGATGGGTGAACGGGACTTGGTGCGAGTTAGGACACGGGCAGCCAAGTTTTGGATCACCTCAAGTTTATGTAGGGTAGAATGTGGAAGGCCAGCCAGGAGTGCATTGGAATAGTCAAGTCTAGAGGTAACAAAGGCATGGATGAGGGTTTCAGCAGCAGAAGAGCTGAGGCAGGGGCGGAGGTGAGCAATTTTACGGTGGTGGAAATATGTCGGTCTTAGTTATGCTGGGGATGTGTCGTCGAGAGCTCATTTCAGGGTCAAATATGTTGCGAACAGTGTAGTTCAGCCTCAGGCAGATGCTAGAGAGAGGGATGGAGTCAGTGGCTAGGAATGCAGTTTGTGGCGGGGTCTGAAGACAATGGCTTCAGTCTTCCCAATATTTAATTGTAGAAAATTTCTGCTCATCCAGTACTGGATGTTGGACAAGCAGTCTGACAATTTAGAGACCGTGGAGGGGTCAAGAGAAGTGGTGGTGAGGTAGAGCTGCATGTTGTCAGCGTACACGTGGAAGCTGATGCCATGTTTTCGGATGATAATGTCACCAAGGGGCTGCAAGTAGATGAGAAATAGGAGGGAGCAAGAATAGATCCTTGGGA
Source organism: Pristiophorus japonicus (assembly GCF_044704955.1). Classification (NCBI taxonomy): domain Eukaryota; kingdom Metazoa; phylum Chordata; class Chondrichthyes; family Pristiophoridae; genus Pristiophorus; species Pristiophorus japonicus. The sequence continues at coordinate 91,007,146 of NC_091992.1, forward strand.
GACACCAGAGGTAACATTGCGGGAGCGGAAATAGAAGCCATTACAGGCGATTCTCTGGCAATGATTAGATAGATAATAATGGAACCAGGCGAGTGCAGTCCCATCCAGCTGGATGATGGTGGAGAGGCATTGGAGGAGGATAGAGTGATCAACCATGACAAAGGCTGCAGACAAGTTGAGAAGGACGAGGGATAGTTAACTGTTATCGCAGTCACAAAGGATATCATTTTTGACTTTGATGAACTCCATTTAAGCCAGTTGGGCTTCCCAGGCCGTTTCACCACCCCCCCACCCCCCCACCCCCCCAACCATGATGTAATTGACCCTCCCCCTTCCTCTGGAGCCACCATGTCCCTCCGAGCCATGATCTCCCATCGACCCAGCCTTTCCGATCTCCCCCCAACCCCCTGATCTTTCCAAACCCTCCCTCCTCTGCACTCCTCGGATGTGGCCTCCAATCACCCACAAACTCTTCCGATCTCCGCCCCCCGACCCTTCCGATCTCCGCCCCCCGACCCTTCCGATCTCCGCCCCCCCCGACCCTTCCGATCTCACCCCTCCCGACCCTTCCGATCTCCGCTCCCCCCGACCCTTCCGATCTCCGCCCCCCGACCCTTCCGATCTCCACCCTCCGACCCTTCCGATCTCCGCCCTCCGACCCTTCCGATCTCACCCCCCCGACCCTTCCGATCTCACCCCCCCCCGATCCTTCCGATCTCACCCCCCCGATCCTTCCGATCTCACCCCCCCCCAACCCTTCCTAATCAACCCTCCCCCCGACCCTTCCAATCTCCATCCCCGACCCTTCCGATCTTCGCCCCCATCCCTTCCGATCTCCGTCCCCTCGACCATTCCAATCAACCCTCCCCCCTCATGACCCTTCCAATCTCCCCCCGACCATTCCGACTCCCCCACCCCCATCCCCCTGACCCTTCCGATCTCCACCCCCCGACCCTTCCGATCCCCGCCCCCCGACCCTTCCGATCTCCCCCTTGCCTCTGATATCCCCTGACACCAGCCCCCGATCTCCCCCCACCCCCCTCAAATCTGTCTGTCCGGGAAATGGAGATAAAATATGTTAATTAGGTCCTGCCATTAAATGCAGCAGGACCTGAGAGAAACCCGTTCTTCTGGGTTTCCCAAAGGCACAACTGCTCCCTCCTCACCTCCCCGTAAATATCGGGACCAGAATTTCAAAGTGTGGATTGATTAGAAGTGTAGCCGAAGTGATGAAACCATAAATGAATGTCTATGCCACAAACCTTGTACTGCCATGTAACATTATAAATTCTTCCAATCTTGCCATGATAAGATTTTGCCAAAATGAAAAATCACTGTAGACTGGTGCGATTCTGTTAAACTGGTCAGTATTGTAAACTGGTGTGATTGTACTGCTCTGCATTATTCTTAGAATACACAATCATTTTTACCATTACTGTTATCAGGGTGAAGTGGTAATCAAATGGCTTTGGAGTTCTGGTTAAAGCAAGGCTAGTTAGGTATAAATGTAGGCAGCAGATGTGCTGACTGTTAGAACAGATTCAAGAAAATAAAGCGCTGAGAACCCCCTACTTGCATTCCCAGAAATTGAGGTAACTTTATACTCTTTCTGTATTTTGTAGTGCTGTTTAATAACAAAATTGTGGTTGTAAGCTTAATTATCTCGTGTCTGAAACCACAAGACTTCCGTATCTTTAGCGGGTCAGCAGAAGTGATGTGCATTTGTAGCTGATGCCTTTGTTGTGCTCTGGTGGAGCCTATTAATTGACCAGTTTCTGTTGAGTGTTCATTGGTAGTTGCCGGGTTGTCATAGCAACGGTGGCAGCACAGTACAAATAGGACCTCTCACCCTCCATTTGACAAGTGCCTTCCCTCTGAATAATGGAGTGTGATTATTTTACCAAATCAGCTAAGTAACATGGCTTTAAAGATTCTACAGAAGTCTTACAAGCTGGATAATGTAGCCCCTGGTTTAAGACCTTGTTGCACAGCACTTAACCCTGCTCCAGCGTATAGCGTAAAGTGGGTGGCTAGAATCTAATTAGGAGGTTCAGATGATGTCAGAATTTTTTTTATAACTGTCAGCAAAAACAGGGATTAGATTGAAGCCTTGAACTCAGCCCCTAATAGTTTTCCTCAAGAAAGAATGAATGCTATTTAGTTTGTGTGGTGTTTTTATCTACTTTCTATCACTTTAATGCCAGCAGGGACTGTCAAGATTACCCATATCCTTGATGCATGGTGATGTTCCTAAAAAGATATAAATGCTTTGAGATGTGTACAAAAGGATATTAATGAGCTACTCCGCATGATATTTTCTCAGGACTTAACCTACACAACTTGTTAGAGAGCATTACTAAACTGATGTGACACTAAGTATTGTGAAAGCAAGCCACTGATTTAGTTGTACAGTGTATTCACTGGGCAATGTTAAAATATCTCTCTCTCTAAGTACCATAGTGTTTGGTCATAAACTGAGATTTATGTGCATAATAAGATTGTGGTTCACTTTTTAGATGGACTGTTTCAGCAACCATTAACAGATCGTGGTTTCCAAGGTGACGCAACATACATTTTCTGGCTTGAAAGAGTTAAGAAACACCATTATGAACAATGTGATTTAAAGGCCAACATTGTCTGCCTTGAAGAATACATAAATAAAATATATTTTATAATTTATTTACTGTAATAATATATTTTTAATCTATCTTCCTCGCAAAGAAATTCTCATATTTTGAAGTAAATCATAATCTTACCCTATTATTAGGCAGAATAATGAAAACATTAATATGGAAGAAAATCCCACAGCCTCCGGCTATGGCTCAAAATGCCTGACTGCCTTAAAAACAGTCACGTTGAAATGATTAATTGCCATGTTGCTTTTGAACTCCCATCCAGTTTAAGTTATGGGACCATATAAAAGAAAGCACCTGTCTCCTGATGTCACACAAGGAAGGTTGTGCATCTACCATCTCCGCCCAACGCTGGCTGAAATAATCAGCTTGTTCAATAGTCAATGAATGATGCACCTGTGCCTTGGATAATATTGTTCTTCATTTGACATTGTGATCCAACTGATAGCAGAGCACTGAAGACAATGACCACTCTAGTCTTGTGACTATATTATCTCCATTATTATAAAATCTTCAATATAAGATAGACCTGCTCTCTCCAGTGTACATCATTCAGGAATGCCCACAGCATCCTTCATACTTCATATTGTACACCAGTCCCTTCTGTAGCTTAGTCATTAGTAAAATGATGGAGGAGGAGAGTGAGTACGAAGGCTGTCAGTAACCTAGGATGCATTTGATATGGACCAGGTGACTTTTCGACTTTGAGGACTGCTAACCTTTGAAGTACTTCCTCTTTATCTATTTTTATGCTATCCAATATTACTACTGCCTCCTCCTTTACTGTTACATTGGCAGCCACCCCTTCTCTCATGAATACAAAGTGCTCATTTAGTACCTCAGCAGTACCTTCTGCCACTACAATAATATCTCCTTTTTGGTTTCTAAACAGCTGCACCCTCCTTTGACTAACCTTTTAATATTTATGTATTTATAAAAGACTTTTGGGTTCTCTTTTATGTTACCCACTAAGCTTTTCTCATACTATCTCTTTGCCCCTCTTATTCCCTTTTTTCGATCTCCTCTGTGCTTTCAATATTCGACGGTTCCCCACTGTATTATGAACCTTACATTTGTCATAAGCCTCCTTTTTCTGTCTCATTTTAACCTCCATGAAATGGAAATTCAGGCACTAGGCCGGCTGAGCAACTGAAAATCCCAAGCTAAAGAGTCGGCCTTGGAACGCCCTAAGAGAGGCTTCCCTGGGAAAAAAAAATCTCCAAAAAACCCACAAAGAACATTCCCAATACCGTACTGACGTCACATAAACATAAATCACAAAAATAAAAACAATCACACTTACCTCATGTAATCATTCCTTCCCTCACTGCCGCCGGAATAGCTCAGACCACCCGCTTTCACAGGCGGTCCCACTAGGGTGCGCTATGGTTCAGAATAGAGTAGTTGAGTCGTTGCACACCAACTTGACTCTCCCGGGCAATGCTGCTCCGCACCCCCGCAAAACTGGCACCAAATATCCTGGCGGGGCGCCGGAAGCTGGCCGCCTGGCCGTAAATCATTTCCACAGCCATTACCCCACCTCTGGGGCACAAACAGAGGTGGCAACCAACCGAAAATCCACCCCCTTATCTTTAGTCATTGGGCAGCTTTGGATGCCCTTCCTTTCCCCCTCCCGGGAATGTGTCTACCCTGTATCCAAACCATCTCCTCTCTGAAGGCCTCCCATTGTTCAATGACTGTTTTTCCAAACAATGTTTGAATCCAGTCCACCGGGCCAGATCCCTTTTCAACTCATTGAACTTAGCCCTCCTCTAGTTAAGTATTTTTATGCTTGATTGTTCATTGTCCTTTTTGATAATTATTCTGAACCTGGTGATATTACAATCACTGTTCCCCAAACCCTCTCCCACTGAAACGTGCTCCACTTGCCCCACTTCATTCCCCAGAATTAGACCCAGCACTGCTTCCTTCCTCATTGGGCTGGACACTCACTGATCAAGAAAGTTCTCTTGTACACATTTGAAATATTTTTTTCCCTCTTTGCTCTTGACACAGTTACTATTCCAGTCTATATTAGGGTAATAAAAATCCCCCATTATCACTATATATTCTGTAATTTGCCTGCAAATTTGCTCCTCTATTTCCTTCCCACTATTTGGTGGCCTACAGTATAGGCGTGTCATAGCGCCTCTGTTGTTCCCTAATTCTAACCAAATAGATTCTGTCTTTGACCCCCTCAACTACTTCATCTCTTACCAGTGCTATAATAGTTTCTTTGATCAATACCCTCTTATTTTTTCTTCCTTGTCTTTCCTGAATACCTTCTAGTCAGGAATATTAAGTTCCCAATTCTCCCCTTCATTGAGCCAGGTCTCTGGTATTGCCATCAAATCATAGTCCTATGTAGTGACTTCTGGCTGCAGCTCACCAACCTGACGCTCCATGCATTTACGCACATATACCCCAAACCCATCTCAGACTGCCTCGCATTTGCCTCTTGTCTGGTCCCTCCTATTCATTTCTCCAGTGCTAATGGTCTCTCCCAGTCCTCTGTACACTTTGTTTCTCCTATCTAATGTTTCATCCTGGTGCCTACCCCCCTGCCAAATGAGTTTAAACCCGCCCCCACAGCACTAGATAAACTTCCCACACGGACATTGGTGCCAGCCCTGTTGAGGTGCAACCTGTGCACCTTGAGCTGGTCCCTCCTGTGTCAGAACTGGCACTAATGCCCCAAGAATCTGAAGTCGTCCTGCATCGTTTCTCCAGCACATGTTAATCTCTCTTCTCCCACTTTTCCTTCACTCACTAGTGCATGGCATTGGGAGTAATCCAGAGATTACTAACTTGGAGGTATCAATTCCTTTGATTGTTCCTCTCTCCTGCAGGAAGATGCCTCTGCTCAATATCTTCCTAGTTAAGTGATGTGGATCAGGAACTAAAACTGCATTTATACCTCCACTCTGGCACTAAATATCACCCATTAATAGTTACACCCATTGCCCAATATTGCTATTCTTTGCAAGAACTGTACCAATCACACTGGCCCAGAAATCCCGGCCGGCTACTTCCCGCCAGCGATCAGGTAAAAAAACCTTTTAAAATAAATAAAATGCGCACTTACCTGAAGCTGCTGCGCTCACGCGAGTTCCCGGTCCTGAGGCCTCCACTGACTGCGGGTCGCAGTGCGTGCACATCAGGACGTGCGCAGGGCTGGAGCTGCAGTCACATGGCTCTGGGCAACCAATCAGGTAAAATATGTTCTCATTCATAATAATGGGAACTCCGTAAGTTGGAGTTCCCATTATTATGAATGAGAAACCACCCCCCCAACACACAAAACATTAATAAAAAATAGAAAGAATACACTACATATTTAACATTAATTTAAATTAAAGTTATTTATGTATTATTAAAAATATATATTTTTCCAATTTTTAATTTTTAAAAAAAATTATGTTTTAAAATAAATTTTACGTAGTGGTTAGGGTTTTAAAAAATAAAATGTGTTTTTTTTTACGTTTTAAGTGTGTTTTAAAACTCTTACGCCTGTAAAAGTAGGCTCCAGCTTGACAGATTGGAAAAGCCGGTTTTCAACGCATGCACATTGTGCGCTGAAAACCGGCTTTTGCGTTGCCTTCCTGGGTCCGTACACACTCCGTACGGACCTGGGGAGGCCCGGAATTTCTGCCCCATTATTGTACAACTTGCTCCCCTATATTCAGAGGATGTAAAACATGCATGAAGGTGGGACTTATACAGTGAAATTTATAGAAATTTAAGAGTCAGAGAGGCTGAAATGTTACTGTGACATCAGCGTATAAAATGTAGCTATCTAGTTGGGAATTAATTAGCAATTTGTCATTTATTTCAAGATTTTGGCCGAGAATAGAGCCATAAGAACGACATTTGTGTTTTGTGGAGCTTGTTTGAACCCTGTGATTAAATTGCATAACTCTTGCACAGGGTATCAAAAAATCAATGCGGTGTTAATATTGATTGAAGGCAAAAATAAAACTCCTCCAAATGGTTGAGCAGGTGAATTTCCTTCCCACGGCATTCTTGAACCGTATAGATGAATGAGATTTCAGGTTTGATCCCCATTCTGTGCTGAGTTAGTTGATCTCAACTGTGGTAATAGAAAGTTGAACACAAAAGCAGGTAATTTGGCCCGCCGAGTATGTGCTGGCTTTCTGTTAGAGCAATCCAAAACTATTCCTACTGCCCAAGTCTCTTCGCATAGCCATGTATATTTCTCTGCTTCAAATGTGTACCTGATATTCCCTGAAAAGATGCTGTTTTCTGTGGCAAAGCTCCAACAATCTTCTTCAAAATTAAATGTCACCTATCTCCTCTCCTTACTTTCTTAGTAGTAATTTTAAATTCCTCAGCACTGACTCCCCAATCCGATGAAATAGTCGTCCCATATTCAGTCTATCCATCAAAATTTTTCAATACCTTTATTAAATCTTCTCTTCGATTCCTCTGCTTCACTGGCAATAGTCCCAGTATCTCAAGTCTCATCATTATAATTTCCCTTCCCTTGTGCCATCCTGTTGAATCAGTCCTTTGGAAACTGGGATTCCCAAAACTCTAAATGTGGTCTAATCAATGCAAGACTCAAAATATCGCTTTCGCCAAAAATTTGGCAATGTCGCACTTGTATTTAGGACAACAAAAACCACCAAGGACAAAGCCCTTGGATCAGCGGTAGTTATGAAGACCTGCAAAAAAAGGTAAGTTAAAGTTTTTATTTTTTAATTCTTTTGCAGCGATTCGCTAGTTATGTGTCTCGTGAATGTTTTGCGATTTTTAAAAAATAGTTTTTTGCTATTTATTTTTTGATGTTTCCCTCCTCCCGCCCCCCACCACCGAGGCCACTCTCGGAGTAAGCCTCTCAAGCCTCAGCGTAAAGTTGCAGAAAATTCGTGGTTTGCACCACGAATCCTCATGCAATGCCGATTTTTACCGCTGCGCAAATTAAAGCTTGAATTTAGGCCTTCTCGCGATGGCGATGCGACAACGGTATTTTTGGTGAAATACGAATTTCTAGCCCTATGTTCTTCCCATGTTCAGATTCCAATCCCTGTGACCACTGGTTTGGATCCCTTGACCATGCTTACAGACGATGCAGATGTTGCAACCTGGCAGAACGAAAGCCTCCCTGCAGACAGAATGTCCACTGAGAATGCTACCATCTTGACCAACTGTGAACGCTGGCCCCTTATGATCGACCCTCAGTTGCAAGGTATCAAATGGATCAAGAACAAGTATGGAGAAGATCTCCGAGTTGTGAGGATTGGCCAGAGAGGGTAAACCATTTCATAACTTGCTTATTTCTAATGAAAAATCTGTTTCTAACTGGTCGCCATCAGTGGGGAATTGTGAGGAAATAGGGTCTCAGTCTGAGGTCGCAATACCTCAATCTCAGTTCCTTGTCTCTCGTGTCCGATTGGTTTAAAGTTCTCCTGCATAATTTCATCAGTCTTTACTGGAGGTGTCTGAAATGCTTTGCCCTCATTGGGAAGGAGTCAATTGCTGAAGGAGCAGGACTGGGAATTAAACATACAGGGGTATCTGACAATTCGGAAAGATGGACACGAAGGGAAAGGAGGTGGTGTAGCTCTGTTAATAAAGGATGATATCAGGGCAGTTGTGAGAGACAATATTGGCTCTAATGAACAAAATGTTGAATCATTGTGGGTGGAGATTAGAGATAGTAAGGGGAAAAAGTCACTGGTAGGCGTAGTTTATAGGCCCCCAAATAATAACTTCACGCTGGGGCGGGCAATAATCAAGGGAATAATGGAGGCATGTGAAAAAGGAACGGCAGTAATCATGGGGGATTTTAACCTACATATCGATTGGTCAAATCAAATCGCACAGGGTAGCCTGGAGGAGGAATTCATAGAATGCATATGGGATTGTTTCTTAGAACAGTATGTTACAGAACCTATAAGGGAGCAAGCTATCTTAGAGCTGGTCCTGTGTAATGAGACAGGAATAATAAATGATCTCCTCGTAAAAGATCCTCTCGTAATGAGTGATCACAGTATGGTTGAATTTGTAACGCAGATTGAGGGTGAGGAAGTAGTGTCTCAAATGAGCGTACTATGTTTAAACAAAGGGGACTACAGTAGGATGAGGGCAGAGTTGGCTAAGGTAGACTGGGAACACAGACTAAACGGTGGCACACTTGAGGAACAGTGGAGGACTTTTAAGGAGCTCTTTCACAGTGCTCAACAAAAATATATTCCAGTGAAAAAGAAGGGCGGTAAGAGAAGGGATAACCAGTCGTGGATAACCAAGGAAATAAAGGTGAGTATCACATTAAAAACCAATGCGTATAAGGTGGCCAAGGTTAGTGGGAAACTAGAAGATTGGGAAAATTTTAAACAACAGCAAAGAATGACTAAGAAAGCAATAAAGAAAGGAAAGATAGATTACAAAAGTAAACTTGCGCAAAACATAAAAACAGATAGTAAAAGCTTTTACAGATATATAAAACGGAAAAGAGTGACTAAAGTAAATGTTGGTCCCTTAGAAGATGAGAAGGGGGATTTAATAATGAGAAATGTGGAAATGGCTGAGACTGTAAACAATTATTTTGCTTCGGTCTTCACAGTGGAAGACACAGAAACCATGCCAGAAATTGCTGGTCACAGAATGTGGGAAGGGAGGACCTTGAGACAATCACTATCACTTGGGGAGTAGTGCTGGACAGGCTAATAAGACTCAAGGTAGACAAGTCCCCTGGTCCTGATGAAATGCATCCCAGGGTATTAAAAGAGATGGCGAAAGTTATAGCAGATACATTCGTTATAATCTATCAAAATTCTCTGGACTCTGGGGAGGTACCAGCGGATTGGAAAGCAGCTAGTGTAACGCCTCTGTTTAAAAAAGGGGGCAGACAAAAGGCAGGTAACTATAGGCCGGTTAGTTTAACATCTGTAGTGGGGAAAATGCTTGAAGCTATCATTAAGGAAGAAATAGCGGGACATCTAGATAGGAATAGTGCAATCAAGCAGACGCAAATGCAACATGGATTCATGAAGGGGAAATCATGTTTAACTAACTTACTGGAATTCTTTGAGGATATAACGAGCATGGTGGATAGAGGTATACCGATGGATGTGGTGTATTTAGATTTCCAAAAGGCATTCGATAAGGTGCCACACAAAAGGTTACTGCAGAAGATAAAGGTACTCGGAGTCAGAGGAAATGTATTAGCATGGATCGAGAATTGGCTGGCCAACAGAAAGCAGAGAGTCGGGATAAATGGGTCCTTTTCAGGTTGGAAATCGGTGGTTAGTGGTGTGCCACAGGGATCGGTGCTGGGACCACAATATACATAGATGATCTGGAAGAGGGGACAGAGTGTAGTGTAACAGAATTTGCAGATGACACTAAGATTAGTGGGAAAGTAGGTTGTGTAGAGGACACAGAGAGGCTGCAAAGAGATTTAGATAGGTTAAGCGAATGGGCTAAGGTTTGGCAGATGGAATACAATGTCGGAAAATGTGAGGTCATCCACCTTGGGGAAAAGAAAACAGTAAAAGGGAATATTATTTGAATGGGGAGAAATTACAACATGCTGCAGTGCAGAGGGACCTGGGGGTCCTTGTGCATGAAACTCTTTTAGAGTCCTTGTGCATGAAACTCTTTTTTTTGAGTTTACCTGAAAATAAACATAAACATTAAAACCATGCCACCCGCCTGGGTGACACAGCAGACATTTTCAAGGCCCCTTTTTTTTTTTTTCCTTTTATGAATCCCAAAAAGTTAGTTTGCAGGTGCAGCAGGTAATCAGGAAGGCGAATGGAATGTTGGCCTTCATTGCGAGAGGGATGGAGTACAAAAGCAGGGAGGTCCTGCTGCAACTGTACAGGGTATTGGTGAGGCCGCACCTGGAGTACTGCGTGCAGTTTTGGTCACCTTACTTAAGGAAGGATATACTAGCTTTGGAGGGGGTACAGAAACGATTCACTAGGCTGATTCCAGAGATGAGGGGGTTACCTTATGATGATAGATTGAGTAGACTGGGTCTTTATTCGTTGGAGTTCAGAAGGATGAGGGGTGATCTTATAGAAACATTTAAAATCATGAAAGGGATGGACAAGATAGAGGCAGAGAGGTTGTTTCCACTGGTCGGGGAGACTAGAACTAGGGGGCACAGCCTCAAAATACGGGGAGCCAATTTAAAACCGAGTTGAGAAGGAATTTCTTCTCCCAGAGGGTTGTGAATCTGTGGAACTCTCTGCCCAAGGAAGCAGTTGAGGCTAGCTCATTGAATGTATTCAAATCACAGATAGATTGATTTTTAACCAATAAAGGAATTAAGGGTTATGGGGAGCGGGCGGGTAAGTGGAGCTGAGTCCACAGCCAGATCAGCCATGATCTTGTTGAATGGCGGAGCAGGCTCGAGGGGCTAGATGGCCTACTCCAGTTCCTAATTCTTATGTTCCTATGTTCTTATGTAACTGATATTTGTGACCATTTTTGGCTGAATTCTTCATCACTTTTCCTGGTACATTTACAGATTGTATAATTACTTGTCAGATTCTGATTCAGAAATTCACACTAAAATTAAAATAAATCCACTCTCGCACTGACTTCTTCTTTGGATTTTCCATCAGTTTTTTAATAGCTCACCAATAGAGATTGCAGGGGTAACTGGCTTAGAACTCTTCAAGGCCAAATTGGGCAAGTATCTTGATGAGAAATACTTATTTGGCTGCTAGTGCCAGAACAGCAGTTCAGCAAATGAAACAGGCCTGTCTTTTCTATCCTTGAGATCTTCTGTTTTGAATAATAGTTGGTTGCTTCAGCCTGCTGCCATTGTCAATCTATTTGTTAATTACGCCTATTCAATTAAGGGAGCAATCTATCATGGGTCCAATGAAATTAAACAAATTAAATGGATTCCTGCTTTGTATTTGTCACTTAATGTGTTCATTCCAAGAGCAAAAAAAGGCTGTAATTGCTTAAAGCAACTTTATGTTAGATAAATACAAGTAACAAGGTGTGCTTCTCCCTCCATCAGTTCTTTAGTATAGGGCAAATATAATGATGATAGTCACTCAAAACAACATTCACCATTTAGTGCAGGACGACTAAAGCGTCATTACTAAAATCCACCACCACTTGATTGTATTTTTACGATTTGGGCTTTCTAACTCCTCTGAAAATTCACTGAAATCCAAACCAATTCCCATCCCTAAAACCTGCTGGAAGAAGCAGATCTGTGGCAAATATAACTAACATGTTGCACAGTGAGAATGCTTAAGGTTTGTTTCAGCATCACTAAACAAAGGATTTAGCATTATAGGTTGTGTTCCTATAAGAGTGTACAAGCACAAATGTAATGGCTGTTTGTCTTAAAAGACTTGAATTTCGCATTTTCCATGAGGAAAGAAAGAACATGCAATGATATAGCTTCTTTCCCATCCTTAGCACGTTCAAGTGCTGCACGATAAATTAATTTTGAAGTCTGGTCACTTATTATTTAAGAAAATATGTCAGCCAATTATTGTCCACTCCAAGGTCTCTAAAACAGCAATGAGATAAATGCCCAGTTCATCTTTGTTGGCTGAGGGGATAAATGTTAACCAGAGGACAACTCCCTAATCTCCTTTAAAAATATACCATGGGATCTTTTTACATCTACCTGATAAGGACTTCAGTTTGACATCTCATCTGAAAGACAGCAATTGTGACAATGCAGCTTTCCCTCAGTGCTTCACTATCGTATCAAGCCTAGATTATGTACCAATGTCCTGGAATAGGGCTTGAAATCACAACCTTGTGACTGAGAGGCATGAGTGCTACCAAGTATTCCAAGCTGACAGTTAAATGGTGTATTCATCAGAATGGTACATATTGCTGTAAAGGATCTGTTGGTAAGGATCACGGCCTGCACGTCGTCGTGGAGCAGGCAGAGGATGTTGACGAACTTTTGTGGGCATCCGAAACGGAGGAGGATGCTCCACAGACTCTCGCGGTTGACAGTGTCAGAGGCCTTTGTAAGGTCAAAGAAGGCCATGTATCTACCACTAAGCTCATGGTCTACAGGGCTGTAGTAATACCCGCCCTTCTGTGTATGGCTCAGAGACATGGACCATGTACAGTAGACACCTCAAATCGCTGGAGAAATACCACCAACTGTTAAGTCCTGACTCTAATGTACTGACTTACACGAGACACATGCTGAAGTCAAGGTCACTCAGGACCTGCACCTTTAATTCCAGCTCTCCAGTGCTGCACTTGCCTGAGACCTCCCTTTATATATCACAGTGGAACAGGTATGGAGTGTCTCCTGCAAGTGCACCCCTGGTGGTAAGGTATGCTTATTGTTACAGGTCATATCCAGTTACAGTCATATATAGCATGGTAAGATACGGTTATATACAGTAATGTAAGATACATGATATCACCCTCCCCCAAGGTCTTATTGCCTTTATAGATTCAGTCTCTCGGGTGATCTGCGCTCTCGCGTGGAGCGTCTTAGTTGTGGTTCAGTTGTTTGCCTTGGTGCCTGTTTTTAGTTCGGTGTGATTGCTGGTATCTCGCCTGGGCTGTCTGTTTCATTCGGTGTGATTGCTGATATCTCGCCTGGGCTGTCTATTGAGACTGCCCTTTCCTCAGGTTGTTCCACCTGTCTGTCCACCAGGTGTGGTGTGAGTTCCACATTGTAGTCTGCCTCTGGTTCTTCAGTGTTATCAGTGAATCTACTTTTTACTTGGTCTACATGCCTCCGGCAGGTTTGACCATTGTCCATTTGTACAACCAGTAGCCTGTTTCCCTCTTTGTCTGTTACTGTCCCTGCAAGCCATTTGGGACCCCGGCCATAGTTTAGCACAAACACTTTGTCCCCTATCTCATTCCATCTCCCTCTCGAATTTCAGTTAGTACTCAGTTAGCTTTTGACGCTTAGCCTCAACAATTTCATGCATGTCTGGGAGCATTAACGAGAGCCTGGTCTTTAAAGTTCGTTTCATCAATAGTTGCACGGGGGGATCCCTAGTCAATGACTGCAGACGAGATCTGTATGCCAGCAGCAGTCGCGACAGGCGGCTCTGCAGCGTGGGACCTTGGATTCTGAGCATGCCTTGTTTAATGATCTGTACTGTTCGCTCCACCTGGCCATTGGAGGCCGGCTTGAAAGATGCCATCTTAACGTGATTTATACCGTGGTCAACTATAAAATCGTGAAATTCTGCGCTGGTGAAGCACGGACCATTATCACTGACTATGTCAGGAATTCCGTGCGTTGCAAACATGGTTCTAAGGCTCTCCACAGTGGTGGAGGTGGTGCTTGAGTTTAAAATGGTGCACTCAATCCATTTTGAAAATGCATCAACGACAATGAGGAACATTTTGCCCATGAATGGGCCCGCATAGTCTACATGCACCCGCGACCACGGTTTGGTGGGCCAGGGCCAGGGGCTTAGGGGGGCCTCCCTGGGGGCATTACTGAGTTGGGCACAAATGGTGCACCGACGGACGCAGAGCTCCAAGTCCGCATCAATGCCAGGCCACCAGACATGAGATCTGGCTATGGCCTTCATAAGGACGATCCCAGGGTGCTCGCGATGGAACTCCCAGACAAACGCCTCCCTGCCTCGTAAGGGCATAACGACTCGGCTGCCCCACATCAGGCAGTCTGCCTGTAGTGAGAGTTCATGCATGCGCCTATGGAAGGGTTTGACCTCCTCGGGGCAGGCATCGCGAGCCTCTGCCCAGTCACCGGTTAAAACGCATCTTTTAACTAGAGATAACGTGGGGTCGCTGGTCGTCCAGGCTCTGATTTGGCGAGCCGTCATGGACGAACCTGTGGATTCAAAGGCATTGATTGCCTTGACCATCTCACAGTCCTGTTCGTTGGACCCTTCTGTGGTCGCCAGGGGTAGCCTGCTAAGCATGTCGGCTCAGTTGTCTGTGCCTGGTCTGTGCCTTATCGTGTAGTCAGTCGTAAGCCGCCAGCATGAGTGCCCACCGCTGAATGCGTGCCGAGGCGTTGGCGTTGATTGCCTTGCACTCGGATAGTAGGGACGTGAGGGGTTTGTGGTCGGTTTCTAACCCCGAAAAGGTATTGATTCATCTTTTTGACACCGTACATGCACGCGAGCGCCTCCTTCTCAACCATACCGTACCCGCGCTCCGCCCGCGAAAGTGACCTGGAGGCATAATCAACGGACTGCAATTTACCCGCATCATTGACGTGCTGTAAAAAGCACCCGACCCCATACACTGACGCATCACACGTAAGGACTAACTTTTTAACTGGGTCAAAAAAGGCTAACACACTCTTGGAACAAAGAAGGTTGCGTGCCTTCCTGGGTGTCCCCCCAAAACCAATCGCACCCCTTTTTGAATAGCACGTGGAGAGGCTCCAGCAGCGTGCTGAAGTTCTGCATAAAGTTCCCAAAGTAATTGAGTAGCCCGAGAAAGGCACGCAGTTCCGAGACATTCCGGGGCCTGGGTGCCAGACGAATCGCTTCAGTTTTGGATTTGGTTGGGCGGATTCCATCAGCGGCAATCCTTCTGCCCAAAAATTCAACCTCAGGCGCGAAAAACAGACACTTGGATTTCTTAGCTCTTAGGCCTACCCGATCCAATCGACTTAGTACTTCCTCAAGATTGTGGAGATGAGAGTCGGTGTCCCTGCCCGTGATGAGTATGTCATCTTGAAACACAACCGTCCCCGGGATGGACTTGAGCAGACTTACGCTGGAATATAGCACCTGCTGACCTGATGCCGAATGGGCCTCGATGTGTGTTGATGGTGCTGAGTAGCTTAGACTCTTCGGTCAGTTCTTGCGTCATATACGTAGATGTGAGGTCAAGTTTCGAGAAAAGTTTTCCTCCAGCCAACGTGGCAAATAGGTCCTCCGCTGTGGGCAGCGGGTATTGGTCCTGTAGGGAGACTCTGTTTATGGTAGATTTGTAATCCCCACAGATTCGCATGGATCCATCAGGCTTCATGACGGGGACGATGGGGCTTGCCCAGTCGCTGAATTCCACGGAAGAAATTATGCCTTCCCGCAGAAGCTGGTCCAGTTTGTTTTTAATCTTTTCCCTCATCACATAGGGCACAGCTCTAGCCTTGCGATGGACCGGTCTGGCATTCTGTGTGATGTAGATTCTATCTATAGTCCCTTTGAAGGTGCCCACACCTGCCTGAAAGAGATGTTCAAAACGGCTTAGAACTGTTGAGCAGGAGGTCCGTTCCTCTGACGACATGGCGTGAACATCATCCCATTTCCAATTAAGTTCTGCTAGCCAGCTTCTCCCCAACAGGGCTGTGAGATCCCCGGGGTCAATCCACAGGGAAAGTTGGTGCACCATCCCTTTGTGTGTGACTGAGAGCATGAAGCTGCCAAGGACTGGGACGATTTCTTTAGTATAGGTCCTTAGTTTGTTGTCAATCTTTGTGAGTTTTAGTCTGTTGCTTTTGTGCGGCCACGGCTGTTCAAATTGTTGAACGCTCATGAGGGATTGACTGGCCCCCGTGTCCAGTTCCATGTTGACGGGCATCCCGTTGAGTAGAACCCTCATCATAACTGGAGGCGTCTTGGTGTAAGGACAGTGGACATTGATCGTGTTAACCCGCTGTACCTCGGCGTCCCGTGGACTGTTCCAACCGTCTTTTGGTCCGCTTTCTGACCCTTCCAATTCGTATACCAGCTGAGCTGTTGTTTTTCTGCACATGCGAGCCAGATGCCCTGTGTAGTTGCAGTTTCTGCAAACGGCATGCTGAAATCGACATACCCTGGTTGAGTGCCTTTCCCCACATCTCCAACACAGACCGTTTCCATTGTTTCCGAAGGATGAGTTGCATCTGGATGATCTCCCTTGAGCTTCTCTCAATCTGTTGTGGATTGCTCGCATTGTGGGTTGATGAGGTGTGATCGGCCGTTCATGTGGCCCTTGATTTTGATGGCTTCTGGCATCACTGTCTGCTGTTGAAGGCCTGCTGTCTTGCCTTTGTCTGTGTGTGGGGGTGGCGGTTTGTTTCACAATGTGAACCCCTTGTTCCAATGCCTTATTGGTTGTTGTACCCGAAGTATAGATCAGCCTCGTTTCTTCTTCACCTGCCAAGAATGTCTGTGCGACCAGTGCTGCTGCCTCTAGAGTCAAGTTCTTAGTCTCTATAAGCTTTCGGAATATGCCTGCGTGGCCTATTCCTTCAATAAAAAAATCCCTCAGTACTTCTCTCCTTAATTCATCGGGGAACTCACATGAACTAGCCAGCCTCCGAAGTTCCGCCACGAAGTCGGGTATGCTTTGGCCCACACAGTGTGTGTAGTTGTAGAACCTGTGTCTGGCCATGTGTAGGCTGCTCGCTGGCTTCAGGTGGTCTCTCACCAGTGTGCTCAACTCCTCAAACGACTTGCTTGCTGGTTTCTCGGGTGCCAGCAGGTCTTTCATTAAAGCGTATGTTTTCGAGCCACAGCTGGTCAAGAGATGGACTCTTCTCTTGTCTGCCTTATCGTCGCCCAGCCAGTCTTTGGTCACAAAGCTTTGCTGGAACCTTTCTGTAAAGTCATCCCAATTGTCTCCAGCATTGTATTTCTCATCTGAGCTGTTGGTAGCCATTCTGTGGATTCTGTGATCCCGTAACTCGTCGCCACTGTAAAGTCCTGACTCTAATGTACTGACTTACACGAGACACATGCTGAAGTCAAGGTCACTCAGGACCTGCACCTTTAATTCCCAGCTCTCCAGTGCTGCACTTGCCTGAGACCTCCCTTTATATACCACAGTGGGACAGGTATGAAGTGTCTCCTGCAAGTGCACCCCTGGTGGTAAGGTATGCTTATTGTTACAGGTCATATCCAGTTACAGTCATGTATAGCATGGTAAGATACGGTTATATACAGTAATGTGAGATACATGACACCAACGATGCCTCCGCAAGATTCTACAAATCCCCTGGGAGGACAGACACACCAACATCAGTGTCCTCTTCCAGGCCAACATCCCCAGCATTGAAGCACTGATCACACTTGATCAGTTCCGCTGGGCAGGCCACATTGTCCGCATGCCAGACACGAAACCCCCAAAGCAAGCGCTCTATTCAGAACTCCTTTATGGCAAACGAGCCAAAAATGGACAGAGGAAACATTACAAGGACACCCTCAACGCTTCCCTGACAAAGTGCAGCATCCCCACTGACACCTGGGAGTCCCTGGCCAAAGCCCACCCGAAGTGGGGGAAGTTCATCCGGAAGTGCGCTGAGCACCTCGAGTCTCATCGCCGAGAGCATGCAGAAGACAAGCGCAGGCAGCGGAAAGAACGTGCGGCAAACCTGTCCCACCCTCCTTTCCCCTCAACGATTGTCTGTCCCACCTGTGGCAGGGACTGTGGCTCTCGTATTGGACTGTTCAGCCACCTAAGGACTCATTCTAAGAGTGGAAGCAAGTCTTCCTCGATTCCGAGGGACTGCCTATGGTGGTGACATATTGCTGGAAAATAGGAAGGCCTTTGCACTTTCTGGAACTAACATAAGTATCAAGCAGTCTTGTCATTTTGTGCAGTGGGCTCTTGATCACAAGAACAGAGACTATCCCAAGCTTATTTCATATAAGAACATAAGAATTAGGAACAGGAGTAGGCCATCTAGCCCCTCGAGCCTGCTCCACCATTCAATAAGATCATGGCTGATCTGGTCGTGGACTCAGTTCCACTTACCCGCCCTCTCCCCGTAACCCTTAATTCCCTTATTGGTTAAAAATCTATTTATCTTTGACTTGAAAACATTCAATGAACTAGCCTCAACTGCTTCCTTGGGCAGAGAATTCCACAGATTCACAACCCTCTGGGAGAAGAAATTATTTCTCAACTCGGTTTTAAATTGGCTCCTCCGTATTTTGAGGTTGTGCCCCCTAGCTCTAGTCTCCCCTACCAATGGAAACAACCTCTCTGCCTCTATCTTGTCTATTCCTTTCATGATTTTAAATGTTTCTATAAGATCACCCCTCATCCTTCTGAACTCCAAGGAGTAAAGACCCAGTCTACTCAATCTATCATCATAAGGTCACCCCCTCATTTCTGGAATCAGCCTAGTGAATCATCTCTGTACCCCTTCCAAAGCTAGTATATCGTTCCTTAAGTAAGGTGACCAAAACTGCACGCAGTACTCCAGGTGCGGCCTTACCAATACCTTATACAGTTGCAGCAAGACCTCCCTGCTTTTGTACTCCATCCCTCTCGCAATGAAGGCCAACATTCCATTTGCCTTCCTGATTACCTGCTGCACCTGCAAACTTACCTTTTGGGATTCATGCACAAGGACCCCCAGGTCCCTCTGCACCACAGCATGTTGTAATTTCTCCCCATTCAAATAATATTCCCTTTTACTGTTTTTTTTCCCCAAGGTGGATGACCTCACACTTTCCGACATTGTATTCATTCTGCCAAACCTTAGCCCATTCGCTTAACCTATCCAAATCTCTTTGCAGCCTCTCTGAGTCCTCTACACAACCCACTTTCCCACTAATCTTAGTGTCATCTGCAAATTTTGTTGCACTACACTCTGTCCCCTCTTCTAGGTCATCTATGTATATTGTAAACAGTTGTGGTCCCAGCACTGATCCCTGTGGCACACCACTAACCACTGATTTCCAACCGGAAAAGGACCCATTTATCCCGACACTCTGCTTTCTGTTCGCCAGCCAATTCTCTATCCATGCTAATACATTTCCTCTGACTCCGAGTACCTTTATCTTCTGCAGTAACCTTTTGTGTGGCACCTTATCGAATGCCTTTTGGAAATCTAAATACACCACATCCATCGGTACACCTCTATCCACCATGCTCGTTATATCCTCAAAGAATTCCAGTTAGTTAGTTAAACATGATTTCCCTTTCATGAATCCATGCTGCGTCTGCTTGATTGCACTATTCCTATCTAGATGTCCCGCTATTTCTTCCTTAATGATAGTTTCAAGCATTTTCCCCACTACAGATGTTAAACTAACCGGCCTATAGTTACCTGCCTTTTGTCTGCCCCCTTTTTTAAACAGAGGCGTTACATTAGCTGCTTTCCAATCCGCTGGTACCTCCCCAGAGTCCAGAGAATTTTGGTAGATTATAACGAAAGCATCTGCTATAACTTCCGCCATCTCTTTTAATACCCTGGGATGCATTTCATCAGGACCAGGGGACTTGTCTACCTTGAGTCCCATTAGCCTGTCCAGCACTACCCCCCTAGTGATAGTGATTGTCTCAAGGTCCTCCCTTCCCACATTCCTGTGGCCTGCAAATTTTGGCATGGTTTTTGTGTCTTCCACTGTGAAGACGGAAGCAAAATAATTGTTTAAGGTCTCAGCCATTTCCACATTTCCCATTATTAAATCCCCCTTTTCATCTTCTAAGGGACCAACATTTACTTTAGTCACTCTTTTCCATTTTATATATCTGTAAAAGCTTTTACTATCTGTTTTTATGTTTTGCGCAAGTTTACCTTCGAAATCTATCTTCCCTTTCTTTATTGCTTTTTTAGTCATTCTTTGCTGTTGCTTAAAATTTTCCCAATCCTCTAGTTTCCCACTAACTTTGGCCACCTTATACGCATTGGTCTTTGATTTGATACTTTCCTTTATTTCCTTGGTTATCCACGGCTGGTTATCCCTTCTCTTGCCAACCTTTTTCACTGGAATATATTTTTGTTGCGCAGTATGAAAGAGCTCCTTAAAAGTCCTCCACTGTTCCTCAATTGTGCCACCGTTTAGTCCTTGTTTCCAGTCTACTTTAGCCAACTCTGCCCTCATCCTACTGTAGTCCCCTTTGTTTAAGCATAGTACGCTCGTTTCTGACACAACTTCCTCATCCTCAATCTGTATTACAAATTCAACCATATTGTGATCACTCATTCCGAGAGGATCTTTTACGAGTAGATCGTTTATTTTTCCTGTCTCATTACACAGGACCAGATCTAAGATGGCTTGCTCCCTTGTAGGTTCTGTTACATACTGTTCTAAGAAACAATCTCATATGCATTCTATGAATTCCTCCTCCGGGCTACCCCGTGCGATTTGATTTGACCAATCGATATGTAGGTTAAAATCCCCCATGACTACTGCCATTCCTTTTTCACATGCCTCCATTATTCCCTTGATTATTGCCCGCCCCACCGTGAAGTTATTATTTGGGGGCCTATAAACTATGCCGACCAGTGACTTTTTCCCCTTACTATCTCTAATCTCCACCCACAATGATTCAACATTTTGTTCATTGGAGCCAATATCATCCCTCACAACTGCCCTGATATCATCTTTTATTAACAGAGCTACCCCACCTCCTTTCCCTTCTTACCTATCTTTCTGAATCGTCAGATACCCCTGTATGTTTAATTCCCAGTCTTGGAATTATGTGTGCTTACAGCTGTCAGAGAAGGCAAACATTTGTGCCGTCTATCTGGTCTAGATTCAGACACTGGTCACTGAGTGTTTTAACCTATTGTGCCATTTGTTCTTGATTCTGGGAGCAAATTTCCATCTATTGTTTTATTAATAGTTTTGTAGTTCAAACCAACCTGCAAACCCCCATTGCCCTCTGTGTAAATGCTGCTGAATTGTTAATGTTATTGCTAGACTCTAACCCTAGTATCAGTGTTGTATTTTTTTTAAGCAGTGTTAAAGTTTAATTGCTTCACCCCCAGTAATTTCCACTTCATCGTGCATCTTTCCTTGGCCAGAAGTAGGGAGGTGACCTTTTTGCAGCTCTCTGTCTGAGCTGCTTTGAACTGTATGGGAACTGGATTTGCCCTTCCATTACCCACGGGAAGATAACCAATATCTGCTTCATACTTCCTCTTGATGTAGAGCTACAATAGTGTGCTATTATGCACTTGATTAATTGATAGTTGTTTTGGAATACTTTTCTATGATACTGTAAAGTGCCAGATGTACACTTTAAGAAATTCTATCCCACATACTGATCTAGAAGATCTTATTATCTCTTTCCTCTTTGTGGCTTCTGCCTTCCTGCTTCAGCAGGGAACTGTGCTGCAGGTATTGAGGCCAGCTCTGACTTATTGCCCATGTTTCACCATTCTTATCCACCAGGAGGTGTGCCTGTTACATGACGAGACTTGGCATTTTCCTCCCAAGCAAAGTTTTAGCTTATCAGTCCAGCTAAGAACAAACTGAAGGGCCTTTCACTCTTTTATTACCCTCCGCACATTCACTTTGAGTTCTGTTATGGAGTACAGATGGCTGAGGGGTGATCTAATTAAGGTCGTTAAAGGGATTCATTATGATAGATACAGAGAAACTGTTTCGTCTGAGGTGGTGGGCGGGAGGTGGGGGGCAGGTGGGGTGGCAGTCCAGAAAAAGGGTTGTAATCTTATAAATAAATCTAGGCCATTTAGAAGTGAAATCAGGAAGCATTTTTTTCACACAAAGGACTGCATTTTTCGCCAACTTTGCGATCGGGTTTTCGCCGCGATTTGACCCTCCGTGGCGAAAAGCCGGTTGACGGGATCTTCGGGCACGTTTCTGCAGCGGCGCTTCCACATACCGCCGGGGAGGGAAGCGCCGATGTGAAACGACGTGCAACGCTGCGAGTTGCATTACCGTCGTACTTTCGGCTCTCTCCGGACCCGTACTCTGCTCCCAGAATACCAACAGGTCAAACCTGTCAGTGCAGCCCTGCCAGCAGCGGTGTATGAAGACCTGCAAAAAAGGTAAGTTAAAGTTTTCATATTTTAATTATTTTTCAGTGATTTAGTAGGTAAGAGTTTTGTGAATGTTTTTTGAATGTTTTTTGCAATATATATATATATATATATATATATTTTTCCCCCTTCCAAGGCCTCCCTCGCAGCCCTGGACAAAGGTTGCCGAAACTCGTGGTTTGCACCGCGAAGTCTCGTGCAATGCCGACTTTACCAATGCACACGTAAAGGTTGAAAGTTCGGCCTAAAAACGGTAGAGCAGCGAAAATGGTAATTTTGGCAAAAAAACAGCGTTTTCGGCGAAATCTGAAAATCTAGCCCAAAGGGTAGTGGAAATCTGGAACTCACTCCCCAAAAACCTGTGGGTAAGTGGGTGCTGAGTGAATTAATGTTTTCAAGGCTGAGATTGATAAAGTAATAAGTAGATATTTTTTTAACAATTCGTAAGTGTAGTAATTAATTATTTGCATCCTTGAGTTACAAATCTACCTGCTGGCATTAAAATATATACTTTATTATTTGACTTTTAAATAAATACATTCAGATATAATGTAAGTCATTTTGTGCATAATAAAACGCTATGAACTGGAGCACCTAGCATTTAACTTAATGTGCTCAATTTTCCCCAAAGCTGTTTTTTTGGCGTACTTGAAGAGTTACGCCTGTTTTTTTGGGGCCCAAGTAGGCCAAAAAAAAAATGTTCTAAGTTTCTTGGATTTCTTCATTTTGGCGCAGCCTAACCTGCCCTTTAGTTTTGGGGGGTGGAGCTTTGGTCTGCGCCAAAAAGATCAGGTTGCCACGGTAACCAACAATGTGGGCTGAGGCTATAAAGTGAACCATTCAGCCAGCTCGCAACCTGCACAAGGACATTAAACATTGCAGCAACTTAAAAACAATTTAAAATATATTGTGGCAACTTGCCTCCAATTAGTAAAGTGTCCCCCTTCCTCCAGATGCTGGTGCCGATCCCTGCCCCTATTCCAGACTGAAGGGCTTGCCGATCCCGCTCACCCGCCCGATCCTCGCCCCGAGTGGCCTCCCAGTCCGCTCCCCCACCCCAGCCCAGGCCGAGTGGCCTCCTCCCTCCCGGTCCCCACACTTAACTATATCGAAAACTTCCCCTCCCGCTCTCTCCCGCTCTCTCCCCCTTACCTCTCCTGCTGCTGCTCTCCGGACATCTGCTGCACTTACCTGCGCTGATTTCCTTAACTCTCCGGAAGGTTTTTCTGCGGAGGCCGCATACACTGGCCTAAGAAGAACTGGAGTAACTCTCAGCTGGTCAAACTTGTCTAACTGACCAGAATTGGTGCGGCTGGCAGACCACGCCCCCTTTGGCTGAAAAAAAAATTGTACCTAAAAAAATCGTAACTGGTGCAAATTGATCGGGGAAACTGTTTTTTTTAACTTCGGCCAAAAAAAGCAGCCTGCTCCAAAAAAATGTTGCAAATCACTGGGGAAAATTGAACCCAATATAAGTGAAAAAAGTATGGGCTCGAGATTCAGTAATGCTCGCTCTGAGGCGGTGAGGCGCCAGAGTGCTACTTTTAGCGTCGGGCGATGTTTACCTCCTCAAAGTGAGATATTCAGTTGTATCACCCCAAGAGGAGAGTGGAGCGCTAAGGGAAGAGTTCCACACTCCTCTTTGGGTGCTCACGGAGCGATAGCGCAGGAAGTTGACTCCATTTTTTGGCGCCTGACGATGAAAAAAAAATCTTGCTGAAAAATTCAATAAACCTTACCCACACATCCCCACTACTGCAACAAATGAATAGAAGTTGAAAAACGGAAGTTTCAGCACTGACCTCGCACTCCGTCCGGATGATATCATCGCTGGACCGACTGCTTTACCCTGCCGGTGTCAGCACCAGGCGCTACGGCAAGTGAAAGGCTGAATTTAGGTGATTACAGGGGCGTTGCACATTCGGTGAAGTCACCCAGTGGACGGTGCTAGCGAGCACAGTGCAAACTGTCAGCGCCACCACTAAACCTTCACTGAAGTTCGCAGCAGGCGCTGAGAGCACGGCGCTCGGGTGGGAGGTGCTTAGTGCCCCGTTAGTGCTAACCAACCGAATTTCTCCCCCTATATATTATAGGAAACATTTCACCGATCAACTGGATGCTAACTCTTCAGTTGTAGGTGCTGTTCCTGTTGGAAGCAAAAGGATTGATTTCTCTTGTAAGTTGGAATTTCAACAGCTTTGGTTAGGAGGGCATTGAGCTCTTCGAGTCTCAACGCAAAGAGTGTGAAGAGGTCAAGCGCCGACAGCAGAAGGAGCGTGTGGCAAACCAGTCCCACCCACCCCTTCCCTTGACGAAAGTCTGTCCCACCTGTGACAGGGTCTGTGGCTCTTATATTGGACTGTTCAGCCACCAGAGAACTCACTTTGGGAGCGGAAGCAAGTCTTCCTCGATTCCGAGGGACTGCCTATGATGGTATGATGATGGTTATATTATCATTCACAAAAGAATCGACTTTGCTGCATATTGACTAAGGGAAGGTCAGAGAATACATCAGATGTCCCGCGCGGTTTATTATGAGAGTAATATTGCTTTAAACCACTCATTCTGAATTAATACGGAAGGTTCATTGAGCTGTTTCTGCAGATAATGTTAAGATGCTTTGATTTTTGAAAAGCCTGTGGGGAAAAGAACATTATCTATTTCAAACATTAATGAACACACAAGTCAGTGTCAGATAGGGCTTTAATGAATCATTGTACATAACTAACGTGGTCAACCAAGAGGAATACGAGACATTTAAATATATTTGTGGTTTTATTTTAAGTTACCTCGACATAATGGAAAATGCTCTTGGGGCCGGTGAAGTGGTCCTGATTGAAAACCTAGAAGAATCAATGGATCCTGTGCTGGGGCCTCTATTGGGCCGAGAAACCATTAAAAAGGGCAGGTAAGAAAATGAACGAAACATGCTTAAGAAGTTAAGACTGTAGTTCTTAGTAACTTCTGGGGAACATCTGAAGTCTGAATCAATAAAACATACTTTCAAACTCCATCCAGATCCTCAGCAAGAGCATTGCTAGCACAGGAAAGATCTGGTACAAGTTTAGCTCCCAATCGTAGCACTACCTGAATTCTGATCCTTTGTGGCCAACATTTATATAATACATGACAGAATGGATTTACCTCAGGGGGTCTAGTTGGTGGAGCAATGGTGTAACATCTCAAAACTTGATTGTTTCTAAATTGTCTCAATATAAAACTTACAAACCAAAGCATCCAACAGGAAAAGCCAGTCCCATGCAGTCCTAATGGCTTATGCATAACGTCAAGGGTCTCCTTACCGCATAGGTGCCATGTAGTGCTGTGATATATTCACAGAGCACAAGCAACAGCTTCCAACATGGCAGGCAGCTCTCTCGGAAGCCTCCGGAAAACTGCCTGGTTCTGTTTATTAATAACCCTGCACTTGCAGTACACAATACGTCCACATCCACAGTGTGGCGCTACAAACATTACAAGCTTACAGACATTACACTTCTCTCTCCTTAATGAAGAAGTTATTATAACAAACATCATACATAACTTTCATGTTTATACATAACACAGGATATAAACTTATTTTTTTTCCATATTTACAAATTTAACTTTACCACTTGTTTTCTGTTTCGAAAAGGATACCTTCGCTCTCGAATAGAACCTTCCAAACATGTTGTCGATTTCACACTCATTCAAGGCTCATCCTGAGGAATGTTTCCCTCTATGGAATTTCCTTGAATTTCATTTGAATTCACTCTAACTTCAGGCTCTTTGTTTCCCTGACTCGGACTCAGACTTTCATTCTGATTCTCTCCTGGATTTGTTTCCAGTACATTGGATTTAGGATTTGCTACTGGTGTATCAAAACTATCTGATGCGTCAGAAATAATTGATTCATTCCCACCTTCAACTCCTTCCATGTCTGTAGGTAAAATATGAGCAATATGAACAAACCTAACCTGTCCATTATCAAACATCTTTACCAAATATGTGCGAGGACCACATATTTTCACCACTCTTCTTGGTAACCATTTTACCCATTTATGGTGATGGTTCTTCACTCTCACCTTCTGGTTTAATTTCACACTTCTCTCTTTTACTCTACCTCTATCATGATTCTCTTTCTGTCTTAATTGTGTTTCTTCTTTGGACTGTGCCAAATTTGGCTTTAACAATGAGAATCTGGTTCATGGCTGTCGTTTGAGAAACAACTCTGCTGGTATTCTACCAGTAGTTGTATGAGGAGTATTCGATATGTAATCAAAACATTAGCCAATTTGTAATCCAATGACAATGATTTGGATCTAACATTTGTTTTATGTGGGCACGTTTTACAATTTGTACAGTGCGCTCTGCTGCACCATTCGAAGCAGGATGGTATGGTGGAACCTTGGTATGTTTCACACCATTTTTGCTTGTGAATTGTGCAAATTCTTCTGAACAAAATTGTGGTCCATTATCTGAAACAATCTCTTCAGGGAGGCCAAATGAAGAAAATAATTTTCGTAAAATGTCCAATGTTTTACTTGTTATTTTCTACATTGGAAACCCCCAACCCACTTCGAATGGCTATCAATCACAATGAACAATTGTTGTCCTTCTAACTCAGCAAAATCAATATGTAGCCTTTGCCACACCCTGGACGGCCATTTCCATGGCTGTAATGGTACTGGTGGTGGTTGCTTGCTTACCGATTGACATGTCGTACACTGACTCACGATGTACTCTATATCTTTATCAAGACCTGGCCACCATAAATAACTGCGTGCAAAACTCTTGGTCAAGCACATTCCCAGGTGCTGGTCGTGGAGGTCTCCTAATAATTTGGACCTGAATTTATTTGGTATAACCACTCTTGCACCCCACATGATACAATCTTTATCTACTGATAATTAATTCCTCCGAATGAAGAATGGATGTGTATCTTTGTCTGTTACCTGGTTTGGCCATCCATTTGCAATATACTCATATACCTTTGACATCACTGGGTCACGTTTGGTTGCCCTACCAATCTTTTCAGCCGTGACTGGCAGTTCATCAATGTATGAAAAATAAAAAACTTCTTCCCTATCGGGTGTAACTTGTGATGGGGAAGGCAATCTAGACAGTGCATCAGCATTACTGTGATCAGCTGATCATCTGTATTCAATATTATATGTATATGCTGACAAAATCAAAGTCCATCTCTGCATTCGGCTGCAGTTAATGTTGGAACTGGGGACTTTGGATGGAGGATTGCTGTTTGGGGCTTATGGTCCGTAACGATGGTGAACTTACGACTTTACAAGTATTTGTGAAACTTCTTGACCCCAAAAATTAATGCCAAACATAGAAAATAGGTGCAGGAGTAGGCCATTCGGCCCTTCGAGCCTGCACCGCCATTCAATGAGCTCATGGCTGAACATGCAACTTCAGTACCCCATTCCTGCTTTCTCGCCATACCCTTGATCCCCCTAGTAGTAAGGACTACATCTAACTCCTTTTTGAATATATTTAGTGAATTGGCCTCAACAACTTTCTGTGGCAGAGAATTCCACAGGTTCACCACTCTCTGGGTGAAGAAGTTTCTCCTCATCTCGGTCCTAAATGACTTACCCCTTAGACTGTGACCCCTGGTTCTGGACTTCCCCAACAATTTGAGCATAATTACTCTCACTGGCACTGAGAGCGCGTGAAGCAAAAGCAATTAGTCTCTCCTCCCCACTACTTAATACATGAGCGGTTACTGCCCCAACTCCATACGGAGAGGCATCACATGCTAGCTTAATCTCCTTAGATATGTCATAGTGAACTAACATGGTGCTCTCTACCAATTTGCTTTTACACTCCTTGAGAGCTGTATTGCATTCTTTTGACCACTTCCAATGGACCTGTTTTTTCAAAAGTTCATTCAGTGGATGTAATACTGTAGCCAAATTTGGTAGGAACTTCCCATAATAGTTCAAAAGATCCAAGAATGAATGAAGTTCAGTGACATTCCTGGGAGTGGGTGCATTTCTGATTGCATCCAATTTTTCCATGGTTGGATGTAAACCATCTTTGTCTACTCTGTACCCTAAGTACTCCACTGAGTTTTTAAATAACTCAGACTTACGAGCAGACACTCGTACTCTGTGCTTCTCTAGGACTTTGAGGAATTCATTCAAAATGTTATTATGAATTTGCCTATTTGGTGCTGAAATTAGTATATCATCCAAATAACATACTACCCCTTCAATACCTTGCAAAATCTGTTTCATCACCCCTTGGAATATGACAGGGGCGGAAGACACTCCAAACGGTAGCCTATTAAATTGATACAGGCCTAGATGAGTATTTATAGTCAAACATGACTTGGACTCCTCATCGAGTTCGAGCTGTAAGTAGGCATTCGTAAGAACCAGTTTTGAGAAGATCCGACCACCTGTCAGTGTTGTGAACAAATCTTCTATATTCGGCAATGTATTGGGGACATTACCCTCGAGAACCTGGTTTACGGTTACTTTATAATCACCACACAATCTTACCTTACCATCGACTTAGGTACAACAACAATGGGTGTAGCCCAATTACATTGATCTATCTTACAAATAATGTTCTCAGTCTCTAGTCTTTTGAGTTCTTGCTCAACTTTCTCCTTGAGTGCATATGGTATGGAACGTGGCTTGTAGTAAACCGATCTAGCATCCCTCTGTACCCTGACACTCACCTTGAAGCCTTGGATCGGACTGCCCGTTTCGCAGAACACCTTCAGATACTTCTTGATAACCTCATCCGTTGATGCAAATCTCGCTTCCACACAGAAAATCTTACTTCAATCCAGCTTCAGTGAGCTCAACCAATTTCTTCCTAGTAAGGCAGACTTGTCTCCTTTCACTACTATTAAGGCAAGTTCTGAAATTGATCTTTATATTTCACTGGCACGGTGATACGACCTACCACAGGAATTTTCTCGCCTGAGTAGGCTCGTAGCTCTATCTTGGATTTCTCCAATTTGTTGCGGTATACTGACTCCGGTATGACACTCACGGATGTACCCGTGTCCATTTCCATTGGTATCTTGAATCCTGCAACATCTATGTGGATTTTGATGCTTTCCGAATCACTGTCCGTTAACCACGTGCTCCTGATGACGTGTAACTCGTCCTCATCTCCTCGTCCTGTTGTTGTTCTTCCATGCTATGTCGTCTCTTGGGATTTCTACTCATAGCTTTGAACGCTGGGTTCATAGCTTTGGAAGCTGGTTTACCCTTCAGTCGGCATGCCTTCACAAGATGCCTAGTCTTCCTGCAGAAGAAACACTCTGCCTTCACGTATGGACAACTTTGAGCAATGTGTTGTCCCAGGCACCTATAGCACGACTTTGATGCTCTGTTAGAATTTCCAGTTTCTGAGACTTTGGGCCCCCACCGTCTTTTACTTTGAACCTGCAGGTGATTTACCTCAGTTGACTGACAACCGTAATTATTATTTAATTCTCGGGAATATTGTTCGGCCATGCCCATCGACCTTGCTGTCTGACAAGCAATCTCAAAAGTCAAGTCATCCATCAATAACTTCCTTCTGATCGCATCATTTTTCACCCCACAAACAAAACGATCCCGTAATACTCGGTTTTGAAAGTTTCCAAAATTGCAGTGCATTGATAGCTTTTTTAATGCTACGATGTAATCACTAATACTTACATCAGCCTTTTGATTCCGAATCCCGAAACGATAGCTTTCAGCAATTTCTAACGGTTTGGGGTTATAGTGCTGCCCCAGCTTCGTTAAAATCTCTTTAAGCGTTGTGTCCTTTGGCTCGTCAGGCACAAGCAGATTTACAAGGGTTTCGTATAATGCCGGACCCACCACCGATAAGAAGATCACTTTCTTACTTTCCAACACAGCCCGGTTCTGGACTGCATTGTCTGGAACTTCGATTATGTTATTTGCAGTGAAATAAATTTTTAGCCGATCCACATACGCTTTAAAACATTCCCGGTCGTGTCTATATTCCCCAAAATGTCCGATTACATCTGCCATTTTAATCTCTAGCTATTCACACCGTGTGCTGTATTTTACCTCGGATTTTATAGCTTTTTTCCAAAGACAGAAACTTCCAAAGTCTTTCTGTCGGCTGGCTGAATCCTTCACCAACAAAATTTAAGCTTTAAATCATCTGAAAAAATCCCATCTCGCCGCCAACTTTGATATCTTCACATAGCACAGCACACACAGCTCCTAACATGGCAGGCAGCTCTCTCGGAAGCCTCCGGAAAACTGCCTGGTTCTGTTTATTATTAACCCTGCACTAGCAGTACACAATACGTCCACATCCACAGTGTGGAGCTACAAACATTACAAGCTTACAAACATTACAAGTGCCATGACATGCTCAGTTGCGTGCTGCACCCAGTGTTCCATAATGTACTTAACAAGTCGCCTAACATTTGTTTTCTCCTAGGCTATGTCAGTAGCATTGCCTTGTGTTTCTCTTTGTTACTGTGATATTGGATACAATTCTACTGATGTTGTTGCATTTGAGACTAAAGATGAATCTTTCCCCACCTAGGTGTATTAAAATTGGAGACAAGGAATGTGAGTACAATTCCAGCTTCCGTCTCATCCTTCACACCAAACTGGCAAACCCCCATTACCAACCTGAGATGCAGGCCCAGTGTACCCTCATTAACTTCACTGTTACACGAGACGGCTTGGAGGACCAACTTTTGGCTGCTGTAGTCAGCATGGAGAGGCCAGACTTGGAAGAACTGAAGGTATACTTCATTCTTTGCCGGGACACTGTATATCACAAAAGTCTTTCCACTGTTCAACAGGCACATCGGCTAGTTAATAATGTTATTTTATCTGACTCAGAATCGTAGAATTTTACAGTACAGAAGAAGTTAATTTGGCCCAGCAGCCTGTGCTGGCTCTTTGAATGGGCAATCCTGATAGTCCCACTCCACTTTTGGATATTAAGGGAATCAACGGATATGGGGATAGTGCATGAAAGTGGAATTGAGGTAGAAGATCAGCCATGATCTAATTGAATGGTGGAGCAGGCTCGAGGGGCCGAATGGCCTACTCCTGCTCCTAATTCTTATGTTCTTCCCTGCTCTTTACTCAGAGCCCTGCAAATTTTTACTTTTCAAGTATATATCCAAGCCAGAAGTCTGTAACAATGACATTGTCAATTGTGTTTCTCAATGAGAAATCTCAAAGTAGTCCTGTCTATACTAAAAAAAAACTACTGCTGTTCCACTGGTTTGCATCAGATTAGAATGCGATTGTTCTATATCTGATACCTGGGCTCTCATACTGCTCTGACTGTTGGGTATCATATGAACACATGAAAATGATGGGCAAGAGAAGACCAGCTGGTCCCACAAGACTGTCATACACTCAGGAAACCTGGAGCATCGAGGAGATGCTTCCTAACCACCACCCACCCCGCAGCCATGTAATCTCCTGGGAGATGCAAAAAAACCCCAGAAAGAAACTCGGGGCCAATAAGAGGGGCAAAACGCGGGAAAATTCCTCTCCAATCCTCTCAGGTGAAACCAGTCCAAGAGATCACATTGACCATGCGAGACGCAAGACTGAAGAGGATTCAAGACTCCGCTCCCGTGGCTACAAGGGATTTTAAGCCAAATGTGGATTGTTTTCACCCAGTTCTGAAGAACTTCCAGCCAATATATCAATCCTGGTGATAAGTTGGCACTAAATTAACAACTTTACTCTGGGGTGATGATGTTTGATATGATAAATGGAAATATCACGCGAGTGCAGTATGGGACGGGCATATCTGAGGTTGGGATGGAAGGCATTGCTGGAGCAGAGCAGCCTGCAGCATGAATCCCTCGGGTAAGATGGCCCAGGAACAGATCGCAGGGCAGTTGTTGGCAGCAGGGGGCAGCGGAACCCTCTAGAACTGTTGCTGTTGGCCCGACAATGGCGTGGCCTACCAGAGAGGGCAAGTCTATTCCAGGGTCTCCATGTTGGAAATAAAACCGTTCCTTTAAAATCAAACTGGTGAAAGAAATGTTTCGTAATATTATTTTTCATAAAATGGGGGAAGAGGTACTTTGAACAAAAAATATTCTTCCGTATTCTTTTTCCCCTTTTTACAATAGTATCGTCCTTTGTACATTTTTAACATTCCTTGAAGACTTCTTTCTCAACATCCTAGTGATGTACACATTGTACTCACACAAACAAACTCAAGTTTCCAATCTATACCATGGAACCATAGAAATTTACAGCATAGAAGGAGGCCATTCAGCCCATCGTGTCCGCGCTGGCCGACAAAGAGCTATCCAGCCTAATTCCACTTTCCAGCTCTTGGTCCGTAGCCCTGTAAGTTACAATACTTCAAGTGCATATTCAAGTACTTTTTAAATGTGCTGAGGGTTTCTGCCTCTACCACACTTTCAGGCAGTGAGTTCCAGACCCCCACCACCCTCCTGAGTGAAAAAAATTCTCCTCAAATTTCCTTTAAACCTCCTGCCACTTATTTTAAATCTATGCCCCCTGGTTATTGACCCCTCTGCTAAGGGAAATAGGTCCTTCCTATCCACTCTAGCTAGGCCCCTCATAATTTTATACACCTCAATAAGGTTTTCCCTCAGCCTCATCTATTCCAACGAAAACAACCCCAGTTTATCCAATCTTTCCTCATAGCTAAAATTCTCCAGTCCAGGCAACATCCTCGTAAATCTCCTCTGTACCCTCTCTAGTGCAATCACATCTTTCCTGTAATGTGGTGACCAGAACTGCATGCAATCGCCTTCACATCTTCATGTATATCTTGGTGACAAAACAGACTTGATAATAAATCATGGAGGAATTTTTCCAAGTGCCATCTGATGCCAGCACAGAAGCTTTAACAAGGATTGGATCCACGGTACATTTCCTCACAACGGAGATGCACTGAAGACGATATGAAAGGGGCTTGGTATAATACCTGGCAATACTTCACCTGTGTGACAGGTGTTTGATTGGGAATCTCTCTGTTTGATACAACAATATTTAAAAACTATTCAATTTAAGGCGGATTGAAAAGCATTTTTTTCTTTAATGAACACCGGATCCTCAAGTTAGTCTCTCCCACCTCCACTTTTCTTGGAGACAGGTTTTGAATTGCAGGGGACAAGTAATTTTGCTATTCAAATTCAGTCTCATTAGCAAAATGCTCCCCACAATGAGGCTACTAAAGTTCCACAAACATAGCGCTTGCTATTTTTAAATTAAGTTGGGTAATGTCTGGTTCTTGATTTGTTATTAGCATTGTCAAATATGACTAATTAGCATAGTTTGTCAGTATATCCTCCCTGCTGTCCCAAAGATTTTCAGGTTTTACAAATCCACAGCTAACAGTTTTTAACTTGTATAGAAAAGCCTATATTCTAATTCTTCTCATTTGCATTAATAAATTGGGTAGCGTTAATATATGACACTGTGAGCCCAATTTTCCCCAGTGCTTTTTTTTGGTGTACTTGAAGAGTTATGCCCTTTTTTGGGGGCCCAAGTATGCCAAAAAAAAATGTTCTGAGTTTCCCCGTTTGATTTCTTCATTTTGGCACAGCCTAACCTGTCCTTTAGTTTTTGGGGTGGGACCTTGATCTGCGCCAAAAAGTTTGGGTTGCCACGGTAACCAGGGACACAATGTGGGCTGAGGCTGCAAAGTGAAACATACAGCCAGCTTGCAACACATTAAAATACATTGCAGCAACTTAAAAACACATTAACATAAATTGCAGCAACTTAAAAGCACATTAAAATACATTCCAGCAACTTACCTCCAATTATTGAAGTTCCCCCCTCCTGGTGCCGATCTCCGCCCCTATCCCAGGCCGAATGGCCTCCTCTCTCCTGGTTCCTGCACCTGACTACATCTGAAAGGCTTTCCCCACCTCTCTCCCCCCCCTCTCTCCCCCTCTCTCTCCCCCTCTCTCCCCCTCTCTCTCCCCCTCTCTCTTACCTCTCCTGCTGCTGCTGTCCGGGCATCTGCTGCACTTACCTGCGCCGATTTCTTTAACTCTCCAGAAGGTTTTTCTGCAAAGGCCACATACGCTGGCCTAAGCAGAACTGGAGTAACTCTCAGCTGGCCAAACTGGTCAGAATTGGTGCGGGTGGCAGGTTACGCCCCCTTTGGCTGAAAAAAAAACTTACCTAAAAAAATTCATAACTGAGTTACATTGGTGCAAATTGATCGGGGAAACTGTTTTTGTAAACTTAGGCCAAAAAAAGCAGCCTGCTCGAAAAAAATGGTGCAAATCACTGGGGAAAATTGAGCTCACTGAGTGTGTTGGTGTTTACGGTCTGTGATTGGCATAGGTTGAGGGGTCAAAAGCAAAAATGAACAATTTGATGGTGCTCTCTGCTGTAGAGGCTCCTAACTTAAACTCA
Organism: Pristiophorus japonicus; assembly: GCF_044704955.1. Taxonomy (NCBI): domain Eukaryota; kingdom Metazoa; phylum Chordata; class Chondrichthyes; family Pristiophoridae; genus Pristiophorus; species Pristiophorus japonicus. The sequence goes on from NC_091992.1 coordinate 91,041,789, forward strand.
AATGGTTCAAGTGGCCCTTTTTCTGAGTAGCTTAAGTTGAATTGACTCTTACATAATTCATGAAGAAAACCATGGTGAATTGTGCTCTCCCCCGCCCCATCTCTATTTTTCTATTTTCTCAATCTCCTGAACTCCTTAGAGTTGATTGACTCTTGCTAGGTCACAGTTCCAAAGGGTGCCAGCAGCCATCCATGACCTTGCCCAAGTGGCTACTGTTCATGTGTGAGTCTTTACAGCAGGCTATTCAACTGGAAGAGGCATTGCAGATGAGCCCAGTACTTTCAAGAACAACAACTTGTATGTATGTCGCACCTTTAAAGTAGTGAAGCTTCCCAAGGTACTTCACAGGAGCGGTATCAAACAAAATTTGATTCTGATTCACATAAGGAGATATTAGGACAGATGACCAAAAGCTTGTTGAAAGAGATAGGTTTTAAGGAGATTCTTGAAGGAAGGTAGACTGGCGGAGAGGTTTAGGGAGAGAATTCCAGACCTTGGGGCCTTGGTAGCTGAAGGCATGGCCGCCAATGAGGGAGCGATTTAAAATCACGGATGTGCAAGAGACCAGCATTGGAAGAGAGCAGCGATCGCGGAGGGTTGTAGGCCTGGAGGAGGTGAAAGAGATACGGAGGGGTAAGGCCATGGAGGGATTTGAAGACAAGGGTGAGAACTTTAAAAGCGAGGCGTTGCCAGACCGGGAGCAAATGTAGGTCACCGAGCACAGGGGTGATGGGTGAGCGGGATTTGGTGCGAGTTCGGATATGGGCAGCAACTTTTGGATGAACTGAAGTTTATGTAGGGTGAACGATGGGAGGCCAGTCAGGAGAGCATCAGAATAGTCCAGTCAAGAGGTAACAAAGGCATGGATTCCCTAGCCATAGACTCCATCCCTCTCCCCAACATATGTCTAAGGCTGAACCACACTGTTCGCAACCTTGTTGTCATATTTGACCCTCCCGCCACATATTCACAGCATAACTAAGACCGACCATTTCCACCTCCGTAACATTGCCTATCTCCGCCCCTGTCTCAATTCATCCGCTGCTGAAAAACTCATCCATGCCTTTGTTACCTCTACACTTGACTATTCCAACACACTACTGGCTGGCCTCCCACACTCTACCTATGTAAACTAGAGGTCATCCAAAATTCGGCTGCCAGTGTCCTAACTCGCACCAAGTCCCGCTCACCCATCATCCCTCGCTGACCTACATTGGCTCCGGGTTAAGCAACGACTCAATTTCCAAATTCTCATCCTTGTTTTCAAGTCCCTCCATGGCCTCGCCCCTCACTATCTCTGTAATCTTCTCCAGCCCTGTGTCCCTCTGAGATATCTGCGCTCCTCTAATTCTGCCCTCTTGAGCATCCCTGATTATAATCGCTCAACCATTACTGGCCGTGCCTTCTGTTGCCTGGGCCCCAAGCTCTGGATCTCCCTCCCTAAGCCTCGCCGCCTCTCTAACGCTCTTTCCTCCTTTCAGACGCTCCTTAAAATCTACCTCTTTGGCCAAGCTTTTGGTCACCTGCTCTAATTTCTCTTATGTAGCTCAGTGTCAATTTTATTTGTCTTATAGTACTCCTGCGTAGTGCCTTGGGATGTTTTACCACATGAAAAGAGCTATATAAATTACAAGTTGTTATTGTTGTTGCATTAGTGTTTCAGCAGCAGATGGGCTGAGGCAGACAGTGAGATGGGCTGAGGCAGACAGTGAGATGGGCTGAGGCAGACAGTGAGATGGGCTGAGGCAGACAGTGAGTTGGGCTGAGGCAGACAGTGAGATGGGCTGAGGCAGACAGTGAGATGGGCGATGTAACGGAGGTGGAAGCAGGCAGTCGTGGTGATGGAGCGGATGTGTGGTCGGAAGTTCATCTCGGGGTCAAATACGACTCCAAGGTTGTGAACGGTCTCGTTCCTCCTCAGACAGTTGCCAGGGAGAGGGATGGAGTTTGTCGCAAGGAACAAAGACCAATAGCTTTGGTCTTCCAATATTTAGTTGGAGGAAATTGCTGCTCATCTAGTACTGGGTGCCAAACAAGCAATGTGACAAATCAGAGACCATAGAGGGGTCGTGAGAGGTGCTGGTTGTTGTGTTCAGAATAACTCCACAAGACTGTATACTGTAAGCTCAAACTGTTGTGACCTTGGTCTCATTAATGTAACTCCAGAGTGAGGAAGCAGCATAGTAGACTACCTTTTATACCTGTTTGCCCAGGGTGTGCAGGTGACCCTTGGGGCTCCAACAGGTGCGTCCCCTGGTGGCAAATCTTACACACTAGTAAAGTTTACATACATAACACTGGTGAGGTCGAGCTGGGTGTCGTCAGCGTACATGTGGAACCTGACCTGCAGATGAGAAATAGGAGGGAACCAAGGATAGATCCTCAGGGGACTCCAAGGCTAACGGTATGGGAGTGGGACAAGCCATTGCAAGTGATTCTCTGGCTACGAATGGATAGATAAGAATGGAACTTGGCAAGGGTAGTCCCACTCAGATTTGAAGGCGAGAGGGACTGTGCCTGAGGAGAGGGATATACGATGGCCGAAGGGTCTCCTTCTGTGTCCTATTTTTCTTATGATTCTAACTTGGGGACCAGGAAGGGAAGTTGGGTGGTCACTAGTTTGGTGAGAATAGGCTCAAGGGAGCAGCAGCTGGGTCTCATGGACAAGATGAGCTCGGAGAGGGCATGAAGGGAGATAGGAGAGAAACTAGAAAGAGATGTGAGTTCAGGATTAGGGCCGGGGAGGGGGGAAACCTGAGGGGAGGTTTGGCCTGGTGGGCTAGGGGAAGGGAAGAAAGTGGTGGAGGCAACTGAACGGATGGTCTCAATCTTAATGACAAAGAAGTTCGTTGATGGCTGCACGGTCACTTTCCAGTACAGGATCACTGGATAAAGATCTGGTATGGGGGCCATGGCTAATTTTTTTTCTTCATCCTGAGCGCAGGGACACTGAACCCAATGATAACATTCACACTGCGTATCTGCAATCTTCCCGTCAAGCTGTGCATGGCCTGGAGGGCCCGTGCAGGCTACTTGCTGGCTCGTCAATGGAAAAACCGCGCCTGCGCGAAGATTTGAATTGGCGCGCAGCCCATTAAAGGGGCTGTGCACACAGAAAAAATATTGACAGGGAACATTGCTTATCTGTATGGCTTAGTGCAACACCCATTAAAGTTATTCGGGCAGCAGCGAGGATACCCGAGCTGCGTGAGAACACCAGCGGCAGGTCGGGGCCATAAAAGCCGAGTGGCGAGTGGCCCTGGGAGCAGCGTGGTGGCATATCGCTTCAGCGAGCAGCGCGAGCTGGTGCAGGATGGTAACGGCAGTGAAGAAGGCGACTGGATTGGACGTCACCATAATGTAGGTCGCTGATTGGAGCGTGGGCAGGTGCAGCAGGGGCGGCGAGGTCGGGGTGTAGAGCAGCGAGTGATCAGGCCCAGGAGAGGCGTGAGTTCAGGGCCAGGGGCAGCACGGGCCAGCCAACACTGCAATATGTGTGCGCACTCGGTCCATGCAGCAGAGCTGGTCTTCAGTCATCCTGGTTAATCCTTGCCACTGGACCAAGAACTAGCTCTGTCAAGTCCGTATGGTGGCTGGTGTGCAACGGCCACCACATGTTAAACAAATCCACGCACAGGCATCTTCCACCCTTCAGGATGTAGTTCGGCACCTGGAATATTAGGTCCTTCATTGAAACACCTGTGAACTCATCCCTTTTTGGTGTGGAAATAAGTCATCCTCGATATGAGGGACTGCCTAAGAATAAGAAAGTCATTCGAGGGAAGGAACAATAAACCTATCTGCAGGTAAATGAGCCATTAACTTCCGATCTCCATCTGTATTCCTTCTGCTGCATTGAGTAAGATTATTGGAGCATGTTAAAATTGTAATAATACTTTTAAATTGGCTCTTTTCCTCGCACTTTTAGATAAGCCTACCTGTACAGTGTTCAGCAATTAATTTCCAAACCTTGTCAACTGCAGTATTGAAAACTATAATCAGTATTTTATAGCTGTTTCTTCCGGGGACTGAAAGTTATTTCAAGAAGAATCCTTAAAACCTCATCAGAGACCTGATCAGCTTCAGGCAAAGTTTCACAGATCTGACCTTTGATAGTTTTAAAATGCCACGTACGTAAGAGGAAAATGAAAAAGGCATTTCTCTGTTATCTGGTTCGGTTCATTACAAAGGAGCTTTATCACTTTGTGGGTTTTATTTTCTTCCTACTCCTCTCTTTCTCAGAAGAGACATTTTGGTTTCATGGACACTGGCCACCTTGCGTTACCTTGTCCCAGTCACATTCCTGTTTGAACCCAGGCTTAAACTTTGACCTTAAAGCAGCAGCACGGCAGAACCAATCCTGTGTAAATATCAAGGGGTGGGCATTCGGTTGCGCCTCTGTTGTGGTGTTAATCCTGGCGGAGTGGTACATTTTGCGCTGGGAAATGGATTGCGTCTCCAGCCACAAGATTCACCACTCGGCCTCGAGTGTGGAGCGGAGCGCTAAGGGAGGCATTCCACACTTCTTTTAGGGCGCTCGGCCAGCTGAGCAACTTAAAATCCCGAGCAAAACAGCTGGCCTCGGAGTGCCATAAGAGAGGCTTCTGTGGAAAAAAAAATCTGAAAAAAACTCACCAAAAACATTCCCAATACATCACTGGTGCCACATCAACATTAATCGCAAAAATAAAATCTAATCACACTTACCTCAGGTGGACATTACTTCACTCACTGTGACCGGTACAGCTCGGACCGCCCGTTGACACAGGCGGTGCTACTAGGGTACGCTGTGGATCGGGCGACAACCAAATATCGAGCCGGTATCGCAACCAGGGGCGTTGCACACGGGCTCGCCTCTCCCGGACGGTACTGCTCTGCACCCCCGCAAACCTGGCACCGAATGTTCTGGCAGGGCGCTGGAAGCTGGCCGCCCGCCCCAAAATATTCTTGCCGCCATTACTGCCACTCCTGGGTGAAAAAAGAGGCAATAGTGAACCGAAAATCCAGCCTAAGAGGCCGAAATTGGCCGATGCATGAGGTCTGCCCATTTCTAGGCGGTATGCTGGCAGTGCGTCATTTCAAACCACCGGCATACCGCCGAGACCGAAGAGGACAAAATTGGTCAACATTTTTTTGCCGGTATGTCAGCGGTCTGCAGCGGGCGCTATGTATCTTAGTAGTCAATCCAGATCGACTTTCTCTTCGATGGATGGTGTGGCACTGAACTGCGGATGCGCAATTTTTTTTCCCCTTTTTTTTTTACAGAAGCGCTTTACCCGCAATTTTGGTGGTCAGGGGTCACCTGCGCATGCGCAGTGACTTGAACAGGACGGCAAGAGAGTGAGAAGGAACAGCAAGCTAGTCGATGGGCAGTTACTTGAAAAACACATTACAGAGTTAAAAAATATTCCTAACAACTAATAATTCTACAGTTTGAAGAATAAGACACATTTAAAAAGCAAAAATCATAACAACATAAATATAATGGAAATGTTAAAAAAAGATAGTTGAAACGCAGGAACATCGAGAAGGACGGGAGGTTGAGGGAGCCTGCCTTCGATGAGACGGAGTTACCTGCCCTTCACGAGCATATAACAGAGAGGTACTCTGAGCTAATGAAGGATGGTCATGGAAAGCACCCCCCCCCCCCCACCCGGCCCCCACCCCCAAAGGAGTACAACAGAATATGGGACGAGATCGGTGAGACTGTGTCCTCCACCAGTACCAGTTGGGTCAAATTGCCTGCCGTAAGAGGTGGAATGACCTAGTGAGGGTAGCAAGAGTAAGTAATGATTTTATTTATGTACCCCTCATGTGCGCTGAGCACCTCGAGTTTCATCGCCGAGAGCATGCAGAATTCAAGCACAGGCAACGGAAAGAGTGTGCGGCAAACCAGTCCCACCCACCCTTTCCCTCAACGATTGTCTGTCTCTCCTGTGACGGACTGTGTTTCCCGTATTGTACTGTTCATTCACATAAGAACTCATTTTTAGAGTGGAAACAAGTCTTCCTCGATCCCGAGGGACTGTTGATGATGATGATGATGACCATGTAAATGTAGGTTCAGTATCACACAGATGATGTTATTTATCTTCAGGTTACAGAGAGACCAGATGACAGACCCACTGCCTCTGTCTCTGGCATCACCCAGCCCTCTCCTGACTTCACCCCTGGCAGAGATGAGGAAGAGGAAGAGCCGCTGATCCTGGAGCCAGTGGAGGTGGGAGTGGAGACGGACCAGCTCCATGTGGGACAGATGGAACATCCTCAACCATGGAGTCTGTATTCAGGGGATTCCCCCGTGTCTCTTCTGATTCTGCAGGACCAAGCCGTGTGCAGCAAGACACCCCCAGTGTTGCAGCGCCTTTGCCGCAGCGACGGAGATTGGTGCAGGAAAGGTCGGTTGTTGTAGGCATGTACCAGGACATGGTGCGCCTGTCACAAGCCAGCGTCGACATAGGTCGAGAGCTGCTCAAGGCCATGACTATGATAGCTGCAAACATCGCGGCTCTATCAGAGCGGCAGTCGGCGGATATGTCGCGTATGATCACCGTGATGGAACAAACTGCCGACGCTGTCGAAGAAATGCGGCAATCGACGGGATCGGGACATGGCACAGAACCCCCCCCCCACTGTGCCATAGCAGTCGGGTCGACAGCACCTGAGGGTTGGGAGCTGCCAGCAGCTTCCAGCCCTGAAGCCACGCCTTCCACATCGCGAGCTTCTCCTGAGGCCCCATTCATTGCGCCTGCAATGTCTGACCCCCATCGACAGTAACAGCACTCGGAGTGCACTGCTGCGCACCGGCTTGGTACCACCACGGGGAGGTCTGGGCTCAGGGGCACAGGGAAAGGGAGGACAGGAGTAAGAAAGGGGGGATTGGCCCAAGGGTGGTGTAGCATATGGTCAAGGACAGGGTCGAGGTCATGGCTGAGGCCAGTAAAGGGTCTTTTTGTTGTTCTTGTGCATTGAATAATTGAAGTTTGATTTGTAAAAGTTTATTAAAGTTGAAAAGTTTTGTTAACGTTGTTAATAAAATTGTTAAAGTTGTTAGAGTTGTTTTAAGGTAAGTTTTACAAAGTTTTAAAATTGTTGTATATTTTTGAGATTTTTACGTAAACATTTGAATTTAATTTAAGCACTCTTGTACAGTGTCAAACTTTTGGGGTAACAGTCATCAGGGTATGGCCTCCTCCTCCTCATCAGTCTGTGACCTCCTCCATTACCCTTATAACTCTGCTCAATAAACCTTCTCACATTTGGTTCCTCCATTAAACAGGTAGTCAGCAATATAGGCTGAGATATTACAGGCCCCATTCTTTTTAAATCTCCCAAATATTTTTCGATGAAAAAATATAACTAAAATGCCTTCTATCTTAATAAGTTACATAGTAACAATAAAAATATCTTTTCCACTGTAAATTGCACTGTAAAGTCACTGTTCACCTTTGAAATACAGAGGTGCTGCTTTTGTTCCCGATTTCCAAAATGGCAGCTCCGAGCACGCCACCCATTCCCGGCCATTTAACATCGAGTAAAACCACCTTTTCCAGGACGGTATGGAGCTCCAGTGGTATGTTGGTGGTCTGCAATGAAAATCGGACTTTTTGGGTGGTCTGTGGGCGGTCCTGCATGGCGGACGGTGTGCATACCGCTCAGTGGTATGTCAATGACGAATATTCCGGCGGTATGTAGGGGTTTTTTGACCAAAATCGCATTTTTGGGCGGTAGGGGGCGGTATGTCGCCCAATTTCCGTCCCTTGGAGTGCTGTGAGTAATTTTGAAAATTGAAGCAAAGGAGAAATTGCAGAAAAGATTTCGAAGGACGTTCCCAGAATTGAGAGGATGCAGCTGTCAGGAAAGACTGAGCAGGCTGAGGCTCTTTTCTCTAAAAAAGGGAAGATGACCTGACGGAGGTCTTGAAAATGATGGAGGGACTTGATAGAGAAACTGTGAGGAAACTGTTTCCATTTGTAGGTGAGTCCAGCACAACGGGCCATAAATACAAGAAAGCTATGAATAGATCAAATAAAGAATTTTAAAGGAAGCTCTTTACACAACGAATGGTGAGAGTGTGGAACTCGCTGCCATGTGGACTGGTTAAAGCAGAGAACATTGATACAGATAAGGGGAGGTTTGATGCATGATAGAAAAGGGAATAGAGCGATACGGTGCAGGGTGTGAAGAGGTAATTAGAGTGGGAACAAGCTCGTGTGGAGAATCAACACCGACATGGACCAGTTGGGTCAAATTGCCTGTGTAGAACTCCCCTGTCTTATCTCCTTACCCAAGGAGGTAATAATTCAAATATAATGTTGTGGCCTGTCATTTGTGGCTCATTCAGTATTTTTAATATTGGAATAGGTGTAAATCAATGTATGCCTTTCCTCCCCAAAGTGCTGTTCCGCTCCAGCGGAGATATGAATAACATAATATTGACCCCATTCTAATTAGCAAAATAATAAAAACGCTGCACTCTATAATTGCTCTGATCTTCTAATTAGGTCACAGGAGTGATGTTAGAACAAAATCACCAAACACGCATTGTATCGTGCAGACAGCAACCTCATTGTTGCAGTCATTTGTAATTTTAATTGACTGAGGCTTTCATGAAAGGCGCGTCTCCTTGCAACTTTTGCTCTTGTGGAGCAGTTGATGTTCTTAAAATATGACTGAAAGTCTCTGTGGTATTCTCTTTGTAGTCCAACCTCACAAAGCAGCAAAATGGCTTCAAGATCACCTTAAAAACCTTGGAGGACAACCTGCTTTCCCGCCTTTCCTCAGCTTCTGGAAACTTCCTCGGAGACACAGCCTTGGTAGAAAACCTGGAGATTACTAAGAGGACTGCAGCAGAGATTGAAGAGAAGGTGAGCCCAAGTCAGGCTACAAGGAGAATGTCACTTAGACAGAGAACGTGCCTTCAAACACAGTTAGAAGTGATTTACGATGAGAATGGGGACATATTAATTCTCGGTCTGTTTGAGAAACTTGTTGAACACTGTAGGCAGCTTAAAACTAAAATAACATGTCATTTACAATGTTTTCTGCCAAGGCCAACTTATGCAGAGTTCAGTCTGGCAAGCAGCCTGCTTATCAGCCCAGATTAATTAACGGATTAAGAATACTTGAATGTAACCGGACATTTTTTTTTGCATTACTATCTGGCCTATTTTGCTTCTCTGAGTTCCAAGTGTCCTCTGCAGTATTAATAAAACAGCCAGTTCACATCATAGCATGTGAAAAAGAAATGAATAATGTTCTCTAAATTTGCTGTGTAATATGCAGTTTTTGCCTTTTGGTTGTGATTTAACCCTTGTAAAATATTTTAAAAGTTCTACAAAATGTTCTTTTCTCGGTGAGACCAAAGAGCGGGAGTTACAAGCAGAATAATCTACATGCCATTTAGTTGTAAACAGGTTAATGTCAGTGTAAAATAACACAGACGTAGGGATGTTGCTCAAGTACATTAAAGATTCAGATGTGAACTTCCTGGTCATAATGTCTGCACCCAAACGTGCAGTTTTTGAAAGACTTCTAAAGTTGTAACGGTGACTCTTTGAGTTCTCCATTTGATCCATTTTCCCCACGTTGGCTTGAGAATTCCACCAATAAAGGTCAGGTATTGAAAGATATGTTATAGAAGTACGGGTTCAGAAGAGCAGGTGATGGAGTTGGTGATGGAGGATATCCAACATCTCTGACAGACACTTTGTTTTCTCGGAATGTACAATATCGTTAACAAGATCAATTTTATTCTGTGTGAGGTTCATTAAGATAATAAATTGCAGTGCAGCAGAAAAGCAGGTTTTCTCTGCTGTCCTCCCTTGACCAGGCCGCTCATTTCTAGGTCAGAATGTGTGTCAGCAACAATTTAAGATTTTTAAGAGTGACGGGACAAGGGGTCCAATTCTCAAATGTCCTGACATTATGCAGTGGGCACACCGTTGTCCGTATGCAATATTAAGCATTTATACTCTAGCATCTCACAGTGTAGTGGCAGACCTAAAATCTTTGTATCCTCTTTTTTACCTTTGGCATTTGGCTGCATTTTAGCTGGTTTGATATTCCAATTAGTCGTGTGTTCTGTATTGGAGAGATATTTGGCGAATTAAAGCACCGAAGGCAGAGCACGAGTGTAACTTTGGGGAGAAAGCATTCGAGCAAAATAAGGTTTCTTTCAAAGGAGCAATGGATATTTTTAGAAAGTAGAACCTTGCATGTGAACATAAGAAAGACCCTCAAAGCCTTCTTGATAAAGTGCAACATCCCCACCGACACCTGGGAATCCCTGGCCAAAGGCCGCCCTAAGTGAAGGAAGAGCATCCGGGAGGGCACTGAGCACCTCGAGTCCCGTCACCGAGAGCATGCAGAAAACAAGCGCAGGCAGTGGAAGGAACATGCGGCAAACCAGACTCCCCACCCACCCTTACCTTCAACGATTGCCCCACCTGTGACAGAGACTGTAATTCCAGTATTGGACTGTTCAGTCACCTGAGAACTCACTTTTGGAGTGGCTACAAGACATAAATGTTTGTGGGGCCTAGGTATGGAAGGAACTGCTCATGAGGTCAGCATACCTCAATGACGCACAGCCCTTCCTCGATTTCAAGGGACTGCCTATGATGATGAGGGAGGATTTTTCTCCCCTCCCAACCTCGCTTGTAACTGCACTAAAAAGTATATTTTTAAAACTCCTCAGAGGTAAATCCCATCGAAGAGTTATTTGACAGGCAAATTGCAGGAGAATAAATGTTCACATGTTCCTCCCATTCTCAGGCACTGCCCCGGGTCCTGCTACTTTTACATGTTTACAGATTTATAAAACGCAGGTATAGTTCAGCTGTGAAGTGAGACGCCACAACTTTTGAAGGTATTGTTTGTATTTTTCTGGAATGGGTACAAGACATAAATGTTTGTGGGGCCCAGGTATGGAAGGAGCTGCTCGTGAGGTCAGCACACCTCAATGACGCACAGCCCTTCCATTCTGTACACCTGAATCTCGGGTCTGTGCTGACTGGGGATTACTGACTTGGAGAGTCTGTGCTGTTTGGCGGAGAATTCTTCTGTCTTAAAGTGCACGAGCTTTGCTCTTTCAGATATCCATTCACGAACCATTCATGCTCTCAGCAAGAGACAGCTCCTATCACCTTTGCCCTGCATGAGACATCTCAAAATATGGCAATTTTCTTGAACATGTCCTTCTGTGCCTGAAAATGGAAGTAAAAGGCAAATAATCCCCAGATGGCACTTTTCAGAATCCATCGGCCTGTAGCCGCATCCTGCGAATAGACCAGTTGTCTCGTTAAGTAAAATCACCTGTTTCTTGCCATCTTACCGTCTCCTCCATTTTACTACAGGTAAAAGAGGCCAAGGTAACGGAGCTTAAGATCAATGAGGCACGTGAGCACTACCGACTTGCAGCAGGCCGAGCTTCTCTATTGTACTTCATAATGAATGACCTCAATAAAATCCATCCCATGTACCAGTTCTCTTTGAAGGTATGCCAGCACAAGCTCACCAGATGTTCCCTTCACTCCCTCTTGGTCAATAAACAGTCGTGATTTTTAAATGTGGTTTGATTTCCCCCCCTGCCCCCCTCCCCATTGTTCTCAGTCCTTTCACATTATTGCATTGAAAACAAAGGGTCAGATGTCAACATCTTATCAGATTTGGTAAGAAAAGCCATAAGTATAAAATTCATTGCGTTAGAGAGTGATCAAAGAATTACTCCCCAGGGATTTTATGCTATTCATTTTATGTTTCTGAAAGAAACTGCTTTTTGATATTAAATTGCCAGTGAAGAATAGAGAGCTAAATCTAATCTGGTGTTTGACATGTTTATAGAATAAAGACTTTATTGCTATATAATGTTCAATAACATAATTTGCTAATAAATTCTGCTGCTGTTTTCTTCAGGCTTTCAGTGTCGTATTCCAAATGGCCGTGAAAAAGGCACCAGCTGATGAGGTCCTCAAGCAGAGAGTGGCCCACTTGATTGACAGCATCACCTTTTCCGTGTTCCAATACACAACGAGAGGTCTGTTCGAATGCGATAAGCTGACCTACACGGCCCAGGTTACCTTCCAGGTAAATCAGAGCTATTCTGCAACTCTCCGTTTAATCCACATTCATTTCAACACTCCCTCCCTCACAAAGCCATCCTTGGATGCTGGAGCCTGGCTTCTCCAGTGATGTAGTGGATGAGTGCGCTGCCTGGCACTGCCAGAAATTCTTCCCACTGTTTACTGAGTTAGCTGATCTCAGGCAGGGTGCACATGTGAGGTCATCTACTTAGGACCTAAAAAGGATAGAACAGGGTACTTTCTAAATGGTGAAAAGCTAAAAACAGTGGGAGGTCCAAAGAGACATAAAAACATAAGAATTAGGAACAGGAGTAGGCCGTAGGACCCTCGAGCTTGCTCCGCCATTCAATAAGATCATGGCTGATCTTCTACTTCAACTCCACTTTCCTGCACTATCCCCATATCCCTTGATTCCCTTAATATTCAATATTAAGAGACTTGGGGTTCCAGGTACATAGATCATTAAAATATCATGAATAGGTGCAGAAAATAATCAAAAAGGCTAATGGAATGCTGGCCTTTAGATCTAGAGGACTTGAATACAAGGGGGTAGAAGTTATGCTGCAGTTGTACAAAACCCTGGTTAGACCACAAGCTGGAGTACTGTGAGCAGTTCTGGGCACCACACCTTAGGAAGAATATATTGGCCTTGCAGGGAGTGCAGTGTAGCTAGAGAGCAACTATTTCTACTGGTTGGGGATTCTAGGACGAGGGAGCCAGACCTTTCAGGAGTGAAATTAGGAAACACTGCCACACTCAACGGGTGCCAGAAGTTTCGAGCTCTCTTCCGCAAAGGGCAATTAATGCTAGATCAATTGTTAATTTTATATTGGAGATTGATGGCTTTTTGTTAACCAAAGGTATGAAGGGATATAGGTCATAGGTAGGCATTTGAAGTTAGGTTGCAGATCAGCCATGATCTTATTAAATGGTGGAACAAGCTTGAAAGGCTCAATGACCAACTCCTTTTCCTATGTGCAACAATCAGCCTGAACTGTTGAGAAGAATATTCAGCCAGGGTTCTCGCTCCTTATTGCTGTCCAGTGACCCATACTGAAAACAGCATGTGTGTGGGTATTGGGTGAGGACGGGAGCTCAGGTGTCAAGGTCTCCAGAGTTGAATATCCTACAACGCTCATTGTCTATGCTCATATGTGTAGAATGACCAGTTGGGTGATGACTGAAGAATTCTCTGGTACCATTTATAATCTTGCATAAGAACATAAGAAATAGGAGCAGGAGTAGGCCATTTGTTCCCATGAGCCTGCTCCGCCATTTAATACGATCATGGCTGACCTGATCCTGGACTCAGTTCCACTTCCCCGCCCGCTCCCCAGAACCCTTTACTCCCTTATCGCTCAAAAATCTGTCTATCTCCACCTTAAATATATTCAATGACCCAGCTTCCACAGCTCTCTTGGGCAACGAATTCCACAGATTTGCAACCCTCTGAGAGAAGAAATTCCTCCTTATCTCATTTTTAAATGGGCGGCCCCTTATTCTGAGACTATGCCCCCTAGTTCTAGTCTCCCCCATCAGTGGAAATATCCTCTCTGCATCCACCTTGTTGAGCCCCCTCGTTATCTTATATGTTTCGATACGATCACCTCTCATTCTTCTGAATTCCAATGTGTATCGGCCCAACCTGCTCAATCTTTCTTCAAAAGTCAATCTCTTCATCTCCGGAATCAACCTACCACAGCAAGTCAGTGCCCTGAGAGGGAAAAAATTGTGTGGAAAGAAATAAACTGGAGTTTAGTTTAAGACTTTCTCATCCAACCTTTTGTGCTCTGTTTTGTGATATTTCCTAGAAGAAGCGTGGCTCCTGTAATTTGTGTTGTGATTCTTTGCTGACAGTGTGATTACAGAGAAAAATACATTTGTTCTGAATTGTTGTTGAATTGTGCAAAAGCCTATAAATACAGTAATAAAACAGAAAATGGTGGATAATCACAGAATTATGATCAGAAAATGTGAAAATTAATATTGTAGGTCTTCATTCGAATAATTTCTTGCTCTGTGTCAGATGCTCAGACGAGATTCTTCATTTTCTTTCAGCTTAATTATTTTCCGCCTTCTGTTTTAATTTTCGATTTCCAGCGTTGCCATTTTTCTTTTTATCTCTTTTCGCTGTAACCACTGTCCACACCGAGTTTAGGGGAACGATCTAGTAGAACTTTGCAGAAATTAGAATAAATGTTCCCAGGCTCCACACCTGCCAGGGGCCATACTCTGCCGGAGTGCCGATCGGAGAATCCAGCCCGGCGATCACTGCTCCCAATCCGACGAGCTCCCAACCTTCCGCTGTTGATGTTAATGGTTGGAAAATCGTGAGTGTCTCAAATTGGGCACGGGGTCTCAGAAAATTTACTCTACTGCGTTGAAACCAAATGGAGCATCACACCCACCTCAGAATACCTAGATCCTGCATTCGGAATGGCCACAGCTTAAAGACTTCTGATAAATCAAGTTTTACTGCAATCCCTATGGTTTAAGATTTATCCTGTTCATTATCTGATCTGCAAATTGTTCTTATGTACAATTTCTGGATTTTGTTTTTTGTTTTACTGCCTTTATTTTTGCTTCTCTGTGCAAAAGAGAACTCACACTTTGTGGGGAATAAAATCTATTTTAGTTTGAAATAACACTACGTCTGAATGATGGAAACTTGATAGCAAAAGAAAAGCTGATCCAGAAAGAGCCCTTAATGATGGCTAATAAAAACCACTGAATGACATATATTAACTCTGAGCTTTTAATTTTTCCAAGAACGATGTTGCTCATATTTACCTACTAAAATATTTGGAAAGTTGAGAATCATTGTGCAATGAAAGCAAACTGTAGCCATTACCTCTGCAGTCTCGTTGCTTGCACTGGAGACCACCCATCATGAGCCAAGCCGAGGGGGTGTAAAGCCTCACGGTTATTTAATACTATAGATTCTTTTAAATAAAACAATTCTAAACTTTTGTTGAAAAGGCACAGCATTCATGGTTGTACCATGTCTGGAAACCTAATAGGTTGATGTGTGCGCTGTCTGATATCACATGCTGTACACCAACTTCATTGAAGGCCCTTTCAAAATGTCCTTTGTAAGCATCTGCTTGAATTGATGTTGACAGTCTGAAATATTAGATGTCTCTACTCTGACTCAGATACAACAACATTATTGTACCCATATTGGATCAGCCTGAATATCAGTTCAGTATCTGAGAAGTCATTGAACTCAAAATGGTTCATGTTGTTGTGCTTTAGTGTCTTTCCTTGTTAACATCAAGTAAAGCTTAACAGTGCAGAAAGGAATATACTAGTCCTGTGGAGCATAGGACACTGAGCAGAACACCTGCAGTTTACACTGCTTTAGTTGCTGTATAATGTCGCTTTCATGTGGCCCAATGGGATCCTGGGATACAGTGATCTTCACAATTATACAAGCCAATGCTAAGCCAGAAATAAGTGCTCATTAATTTCTAACACAAATCCCTTTATACCTTCCTATAACAAGGCAAAGGAGTGGGTGGGGGTGGGGGTTGATGGAGGGGTGGCAGGTAATTTGTGCCAAGGCTTTGGTCTATGTCTTACTGTATCTGACTGGAAGTATTTCAGAGTGACCTCAGGAGACACTCGCATCTGTTTTTCCCTGATAGCCTATGGAGATGCACCTGACCTCCCAACAATATGACAACCAAGTCTGCAACTCGCCATGCGCATATTAGGCTGGGGGTCTGGCTGTGTTGTGCAACGAACAAAATATTTTGCCAGCTTGTGATGCAGCGTGTTGGCCTTCTAATTGCACTCTGCCACTGTGCAGCCCTGCCTTGAAGTACCTGTAAAAACAGCAATACTAGGCCTTTCGAGCGGTATTGGAAGCAGGACTTTTTGATACTGGAAGTGCTTTTTTTAAGAGGGGTTTCAATTGTCCTTTCAGTTGCGTAACATAAATTAAGTCTAGATAGATGGAACTGCCTTGTTGTCTCTGATGGCCAACACGTCCCCAGTGAACCCCAGCCGTCAGTGCAAAATTACCCATAATCCAGTCTTAATTGGACACCTTCACTGTGAAGGGCTATCGTCATAGCTCATATGAAAACTGGAAATGTTACGCTGCTAGAGTTATAGGTGCTCTTTAAGTTTGAGGTTGAAATGTGTTATCGGAGAGGTCCAGAGGGAAATGTGATGCTCATTTAGCTGGTTCTGTACACAGACAGGGGATTCTTAAAATGGAGGTTATTTCATTGCCTTGAGCTTGTCATTCCTCATCGTCATTATCGCAGAATTCACCAGAAATTAGGTGTCCTCAAAAAATTGCTGACCATGAAATCTGTCCACTTTTTGAAAGTCTTGTCTTCTCTACACTGCCAAGTTCTCTGCTATAATATACTATTCCTATTTTTTTTTCTTCAAAATGCTGTTTTATTCATGGGAATATTGTGCAAAAGCATTTTGTTAGTGGATGACAAAGAAACTTAATTCCCGAAGTGGAGTTCCCTTTGCAGTGACCCACATCCCTGTTCCCCAACACGCATCTCTATTTAATGACACTATGCCTATTTAGGTTTGACCGCAGGGTCTTCCGAAGCAACATTAACCTATATATCAGCAGTCAACCTTATCCTTTTTATTTGAATTGAAATGTGGTTACTCCACTTAAAAAGGAAACTCCATACTTTTATTCTCTGCTTCTGTTGATTATTATGTATGTGCTGGTTTAAAATGTTTGATGAAATAACAGGGGAATTCCGGAGGTGACAGCCAAATCAATCAAGAGCAGGAGATAAGCATTAACCCTGGGAGTTTCAGATATCTCATCATTATGTGTTAGTTCTGCCCCTTCCCCCTATGGAGTTTGGTAACTCCTCCCAGCCACTGACTCCAATGACATTGCCTGCACTCACTGGTCAGTTTTGGGCATGCATATATTATGTACATGTATGGCTTTAGAAATAACCAAGGAAATACTGACAGGGTTGCAGTAAAGTGTGGGTTTACAGATCATCTGTCACTAGTTAATGCAAAATCTTGCGACAATCAAGATTGCCAACTGACTTACCTTAACTCAATTTATACCGAATTTTATCAATGGGATTAATGTAAGTCGGTAATTAGTGTGTGATTGCTTGATAAGATTGGCAGTTGTTGTCAACTTGTGAATTGGTTATTAATATCTGTCAGCTCCCATAGTGAGTTTGGACATGCTGGTGCTGAATCATAGCGAGTAAAATGGCAAAGTGGGAAATCTGAAATTATAAGCAGCAAGTGATGGAAATAAATAGCAGGCCAAGCAGTGCCTGAAACAGAAAGAGAGATTAATGTTGCAATGGACTCAAAGCAGATCAACCTTCTGTGCATATCTGCAATGTTTTTTTTTGCTGCATTATAGGATGTTGTGGCATTCAACAATGATTCATAACTGCATTCATATCTGGGAGCAATTCCTGTCAGATTGGAAAATTCCACTGCACCCTGGCTTCAGTTCCTCATCTGTGCTGTGTTAGCTGATACCACTTGGTGCCGTAGTTGGCATCGCTGTCTCGGGCTGAGGGAGATAACAAAATCTGGCAGGGTTGCTTCTCCTGATCACTGTCCATTAACTACCGCCAAGATTTGTCTGTGTGTGATGTCGGATGTGGACAGGATCAAATTGGTTACAATGCCCCGTCCCACCATCAAACAGCCTCCTGACACTCTCCAGACTCACACATGAAGGGTAGCCACTTGGACAAAGCACCAGGGGCTTCCTCCACCTGTGTAACTATACCTGAGCATGGGCCATGAGAAGAAACTTGAGGTGGGCTGTGAGAGACAAACAGGATGACATGAGAACATTAGCCACGATGGTGATATTTAATTGCTTTCTGATTTGAATCCTCATTCAAGAAACATAAAAATATAAGAAATAGGAGCAGGAGTAGGCCATTTGGCCCCTCGAGCCTACTCCCCCATTCAATAAGATCATGGCTGATCTGATCTTGGCCTTAACTCCACTTCCCTGCCCGCTCCCCATAACTCTTGACTCCCTTATCGCTCAAAAATCTGTCTATCTCCACCTTAAATATATTCACTGACACAGCCTCCACAGCTCTCTGGGGTAGAGAGTTCCAAAGATTCACGACCCTCTGAGAGAAGAAATTCCTCCTCATTTCCATTTTAAATGGGTGACCCCTTATTCTGAAACTATACCCGTTTGTTCCAGATTCCCCCACAAGGGGCAAAACACCCTTGCTGCATCTACCCTGTCAAGCCACAGGAAGAATTCTGATTCCGGGACTGACTGGCTGAGTACATGTAAAGCCTGCACCTGACCATGACGGAACAGCACCAAGCCGCATTTCTCCGAACATTTAAGTATTTAAGTGATTCTTAATTTGAAAAGTTAAAGTGTACACGAAGAAGTGTTTTGGAGTGTGCTGCTCCGTTGAGTGTCCTTCTGCTTTTGAGATAAGTTGAGATGAGACAACCCTGTCCCGTGCGGGCTGACTGCTCTTAAAATACCAGCCGTGACTCACCGGCATGGTGCTGTTGGTAAGATAAGGATGCTAGAATAAAGTGTGAAAGGAATGTACACGGGGGAAGACGTCAAAAATGGGAAATTTATGCTGCATTAACATTTAGGATGTTAAATTAAAAAGCTAACACTGTGGAAGCAAAACTTTCTCCGAGCTGATTTGAACTTTATCCTCACCAGTTTTAAATTAACGTCAATTCTTGCTGGTCGCTAGTGATGGGCTTTATCAGATAGCGACTGCAGATGCATGAACAGGTACCACTAATCTGTATGTCTGTCTTTTTCTGTTCCCCTCAATTTGACAGATACTTCTGATTAACAAAGAAATTAACCCAAAGGAGCTGGATTTCCTGCTTCGTTATCCAACCCAGCCAGGAGTCTCTACCCCCGTGGATTTCCTTTCCAACCAGTCGTGGGGTGGCATTAAGGTATACATTTCTTACTCCTTTGTTGCCGTCAATATAGGAATCACTGACCCAGGCCATCAGGTTCACTACTTTACTGCATTTACTTTCATGAAAACTGAGTCAAGTTCTGATAATAAGAAGAGGGACCTTGACTGATTCGCTGCACCTTGGGCGGTAATATTTATCTTCACCATCTGGGTGGCAATGTGACGGAGGGAGTGGATCATCTGCCCATTGTACAACCTGCCCAATTTTCACAATGAAAATTGTGTGGGTTTTATAAAAGGAAGGCGAATTTGCTCTGCTAGTTTCCCACCCAGGCAGTGAAGACAAAAAATTAACCCCTCATGTCTCAGTTATAATACCCATCTGAATCCACTTGAGTAATGTGTGTTCCATCGGTCACGGTCCAATTTGCACAATTCCTTAGTGGGGCTTCTCTCTAATATAATGGGCCAAAAATTGCGGTCACTACAGGCGCGCACAATGTGCGCACACACCCCTAGAGACCCTGCAAGCGTCGGTTCTTGGCACGCGATGCGTATGCGCCGAAATCTGGCACTTGAGAACTGTCAAAATTTCTTTTGACAGTTTCAACACATCCCCGGGAGATGGGCCTTCCCGGGCGGAGATTTGGGATATTTGCTCAACTCTTGCTCAGCGAATGACCTTCAAACTGTCATGCCTGGTAAAAGCAGGAGTAAGGACAACTTTTACCAGTGTAAGAATTTTAAGATGAAAAATTACATTTGATCAATTTTTATATTAAAACACTGTCCATTAAGGTAAGTTTATTTTTACCTCTATTAAAACATATTAAAAAAATTCCAAAAATTAAAAAAAAAAATAAATTCAATTTCAATTAATTTTAAATATGTGAAGTTCTTTTCTTCTTTATTTAAAATATTTATGTGGTTTTGGAGCTATTTTCCTTCATAGAAATGGTGATCTCTGTAGAAACGGAACTCACCATTACTGTGAACGGGGATACGCCATTTCCGTCGGTTGGTCCAGCCCATGTGATCCCAGGCTATACATACGCTCCTGGAATACATGAGCCCCTACACTGGACTGTGCAGCAAGGCCTCGGAGCGCAAGTCTACATTCCTCCGGGACCACCAACTAGTTTTGTTAAAAACATTTTGGTCGGAGGCATCCTAGGCCTCCGACTGCAATTTTTGGCCCAATATTGCTCACTTCACCTGTATGATTCATTCACCTGTCCCCATTTCAGGATGATTTATGAAGCATATTGGCTCATTTGATCAACATGCTGCCCACTGAGTAGGTGAGCACCAGAGCGCAGGAAAGCCCAAGCTTAG
Organism: Pristiophorus japonicus; assembly: GCF_044704955.1. Taxonomy (NCBI): domain Eukaryota; kingdom Metazoa; phylum Chordata; class Chondrichthyes; family Pristiophoridae; genus Pristiophorus; species Pristiophorus japonicus. Next base: position 91,062,106 of record NC_091992.1, read on the forward strand.
GGTCCGGCCTGCACTTAATTGGCTGGTGCACAACTGGGGCTGCAGTTGGAGTGCTGCATTTGGAGTCAGTACTCTTGGTCTACGGGAAGGGAATAATGCATCCTTGGGCTATGGGACAGGAACAATCTGTCAATGATCCAATTCCTGATGACTATCCAATCATCCCTTGCTGTAAAGTGTGGATGTTGGATGACCACAGGATCAGGCTTGGTTGTGATAACCGTCAACACTCGCTGTTCAGGATCCCAGCAGAGCTGCTGTAGAATCTGAGCCCAGCAACAATCAGTGCCATCACTGCCCTCCCCTATAAATGTGTCCCTCGTTTCACGCTGGTTTACCTATTTGTGCATTGTGTTATACATTTTGCTCACAGAGCATTTACAGGAGCTTACATTGAGGTGACTGAGTCTGCGGGCATTGTGCGTACTGTTACAGGGGTTGTTGCATGTATTGGGATCAGAGTATTGTTTTTGATGGGGTAGCTGGGCAGGGGTGATACTGCACAGGGGTGATACTGCACCACATCCGGATTCTCACTGGGTTGACTCACCATTCTTGTGCTGCCTGCAGTGGCTGGGAGTGCACTCTCAAACCAGCTTGACTCTCCTACTGGGTATAGCTGCAGAGCTTGTTGAAAGCAGAGAATTGCATAGGATGAAGGGGAGGAGGAGCATACTGCCTGATCTTTTTCTAGCCTTATGCAGAGGCGAAATATCACTTTCTACAATTTAACTCCCAATAATGCATAATGCACATGTTTGTGATGTGGGAGTTGGGGGTCTCACATCAGCAGAGTGGTGTATCCCCTCAACACGCAACCAAAGTTGACCATTTGGTTTTAAAACAAAAAAGGTGTTGAAGCTCATTAAACGCTAAGGCAATATGGTCGACGAGAATCCATTTCTTGGGCAGCAGAAGATTAACCAGTTTTCTCTAGTTATGTGGATGTGCAGCCTTGACACTAATCTGTATGAGCAACTGCCAGGTGTTTAGGCTCTTAGGAGACGTAGGGTTAGAGCTGTACATCTGTTCACTGATATCACTGTCTCTTTAGTGTACACAGAGGTGATGCCAACAGCTATTTATCTGTGACCAATTTCAATGACTTGCTGCTCTCCGAGTAGTGATAAATTGGAAAAGCTGTCGGGCCAACACAGGACTAAGCAGTGAAGGAGGTTGTAAAGTCCTGTCCCCTCAGTACAGATTCACACGAGGCATGTAGTGAAGTCAAGGTCACTCTGGACCTGCACCTTTATTTCACAGTTCTGGAATGCTGCACTTGCCTGAGACCTGTCCTTATATACCTGTCTGGGGCAGGTATCCCAGTGTCTCCTGCAAGTGCACCCCTGGTGGTAAGGTATACTGGTGGTTACAGGTCATATCTTATTACAGTCATGTGTAGCATGTTAGGATACAGTTATATATAATAATGTAAGATACATGACGTCACCCTCCCCCAAGGTCTTATTGTCTTTATAGGTTCAGTCTCTCAGGTGGTCTACGCTCTTGCGTGGAGCGTCTGAGTTGTGGCTCAGTTGTTTGCCTTGGTGTCTGTTTTTCTTTGGGTGTGGTTGCTGGTATCTCACCTGGGCTGTCTGTCTCGATTGGTGTGATTGTTGTTGACTCGCCTGGGCTGTCAGTTGGGATTGCCCTTTCCTCAGGTTGTTCCCTCTGTCTGTCCACCAGTGTGGTGCGAGTTCCACATTGTAGTCTGCCTCTGGTTCTGCAGTGTTGTTGGTAAATCTGCTTTTGACTTGGTCTACACGCCTCCGGCAGGTTTGGCCATTGTCCATTTGTACGACCAGTAGCCTGTTTCCTTCCTTGCCCGTTACTGTCCCTGCAAGCCATTTGGGACCCCTGCCATAGTTTAGTACAAACACTTTGTCCCCTATCTCATTTCATCTCCCGCTCGAATTCTGTCATGGTACTCAGTCAGCTTACGGCGCTTTGCCTCAACGATTTCGTGCATGTCTGGGAGGATTAATGAGAGCCTTGTTTTTAAAGTCCTTTTCATCAACAGTTGCGCGGGGGGAGTCCCAGTCAATGAGTGCGGACGAGATCTGTATGCCAGCAGCAGTCGCGACAGGCGACCCTGCAGCGTGGGACCTTGGATTTTAAACATGCCTTGTTTAATGATTTGCACTGCTCTCTCCACCTGGCCGTTGGAGGGCCGCTTGAACGGTGCCGTCTTGACGTGATTTATGCCATGGTCAATTATAAAGTCTTGGAATTCTGCACTGGTGAAGCACGGACCAGTGTCACTGACCAATATGTCAGGAATTCCGAGCGTTGCAAACATGGTTGCGAGGCTCTCCACAGTGATGGAGGTTGTGCTCGAGTTTAAAATGGTGCATTCGATCCACTTTGAAAATGCATCAACAACTACGAGGAACATTTTGCCCATGAATCTGCCCGCATAGTCTACGTGCACCCGCGACCACGGTTTGGTAGGCCAGGGCCAGGGGCTCAGGAGAGCCTCCCTGGGGGCATTGCTGAGTTGGGCACAAATGGTGCACCGCCGGACGCAGAGCTCCAAGTCCGCATCAATACCAGGCCACCAGACGTGTGATCTGGCTATGGCCTTCATGAGAACGATCCCCGGGTGCTCGCGGTGGAGCTCCCGGACAAATGCCTCTGCCTCGCAGAGGCATGACTACTCGGCTGTCCCACATCAGGCAGTCCACTTGTAGTGATAGCTCATGCATGCGCCTGTGAAAGGGTTTGATTTCCTCGGAGCAGGCATCGCGAGCCTCTGCCCAGTCACCGGTTAGGACACATCTTTTTACTAAGGATAACGTGGGGTCGCTGGCAGTCCAGGTTCTGATTTGGTGAGCCGTCATGGGTGAACCTGTGGACTCAAAGGCATTGATTGCCATGACTATCTCACAGTCCTGTTCGTCAGACCCTTCCGTGGTCGCCAGGGGTAGCCTGCTGAGCGCGTCGGCACAGTTGTCTGTGCCTGGTCTGTGCCTTATGGTATAGTCGTAGGACGCCAGCATGAGTGCCCACTGTTGAATTCACGCCAAGGCGTTGGTGTTTATTGCCTTGCTCTCAGATAGGAGGGACTTGAGGGGCTTGTGGTCGGTTTCTAATGCGAACTTGGCCCCGAAAAGGTATTGGTGCATCTTTTTGACACCGTACACGCACGCGAGCGCCTCCTTCTCTACCATTCCGTACCCGCGCTCCGCCCGCGAAAGTGACCTGGAGGCATAAGCTATAGGTTGTAATTTTCCTGCACTATTGACATGTTGCAAAACGCACCCGACCCCATACGCTGACGCATCACATGTGAGAACTAGCTTTTTACCTGGATCAAAGAAAGTCAAAACACTTGGAACACAGAAGGTTGAGTGCCTTATTGAAGGCGCGTTCCTGGGCGTCCCCCAAAACCAATCGCACCCCTTCCTGAGTAGTACGTGGAGAGGCTCCAGCAGAGTGCTTAAGTTCTGCATAAAGTTCCCAAAGTGTTGAGTAGCCCGAGAAAGGCGCGCAGTTCCGAGACATTCCGGGGCCTGGGTGCCAGGCGAATTGCTTCTGTTTTGGACTCTGTTTAGGCGGATTCCATCAGCGGCAATCCTTCTGCCCAAAAATTCAATCTTGGGTGCGAGAAACAAGCACTTGGATTTCTTAACTCTTAGGCCTACCCGATCCAACCGCTTTAGTACTTCCTCCAAATTACGGAGATGGGAGTCGGTGTCCCTGCCCGTGATAAGTATGTCGTCTTGAAATACAACCGTCCCCGGGATGGACTTGAGCAGACTCTCCATGTTGCGCTGGAATATGGCAGCTGCCGATCTGATGCCGAATGGGCATCGATTGTACATGAAAAGGCCTCGATGTGTGTTGATGGTGGTGAGTAGCTTGGATTCCTCAGTCAATTCTTGCGTCATATACGCAGATGTGAGGTTTAGTTTTGAGAAAAGTTTGCCTCCAGCCAATGTGGCAAATAAGTCCTCCGCTCTGGGCAGCGGGTACTGGTCCTGTAGGGAGACTCTGTTTATGGTAGATTTGTAGTCCACACAGATTCGTACGGATCCATCAGGCTTCATGACTGGGATGATGGGACTTGCCCAGTCGCTAAATTCCACAGATGATATAATGCCTTCCTGTAGAAGCCTGTCTAGTTCATGTTCAATCTTTTCTCTCATCACATAGAGTACAGCTCTGGCCTTGTGATGGACCGGTCTAGCATCCTGTGTGATGTAGATTTTGACTTTGGCCCCTTTGAAAGTCCCTACACCTGGCTGAAAGAGATGTTCAAATCGCTTTATAACTGTTGAGCAGGAGGTCCGTTCCTTTGACGACATGGCATGAACATCATCCCATTTCCAGTTTAGTTTTGCCAGCCAGCTTCTCCCCAGCAGTGCTGGGGGGTCTCCGGGGACAATCCATGGGGGAAGTCGGTTCACTGTCTCTTTGTGTGTGACGGAGAGCATGGCACTGCCGAGGACTGGTTCGATTTCTTTGGTATAAGTCCTCAGTTTGGTGTCGACCATTGTGAGTTTTGGTCTGTCTCTTTTCTGCGGCCACAGTTGTTCAAATTGTTGAGCGATCATGAGAGATTGACTCGCTCCCGTATCCAGCTCCCTGTTGATAGGTATCCCGTTGAGTAGGACCCTCATCATTATAGGAGGTGTCTTGTTGTAGGAGCAGCGGTCATTGATCGTGTTGACCCGCTGTACATCGGTGTCCCAGGTACTGTCCCCACCGTCTTCTGGTCCGCTTTCCGACCCATCCGATTCGTATACCAGCCGAGCTGCCTTTTTTTGCACATGCGGGCCAGATGCCCTGTATATTCACAGTTCCTTCAAACAGCCTGCTGAAATCGACACCCCCTTGACGAGTGCCCACCCCCACACCTCCAGCACAGACCGCTTCCATTGTTTCCAAAGAATGAGCTGCGTCTGGCTGATCTCTCTTGAGCTTCTCTCAGTTTGTAGTTGATTGCTCGCATTGTGGGTTGATGAGATGTGAACGGCCGTTCCTGTGGCCCTTGATGGCTTCTGGCGCCACTGCCTGCTGTTGAGGGCCTGCTCTCCCGCTTTTGTCTGTGTGTGGAGGTAGCAGCTTGTTTCACGCTGTGAACTCCTTGTTCCGATATTTCATTAGTTGTCGTACCTGCATTGTAAATCAACCTCGTTTCTTCTTCCCCTGCCAAGAATGTCTATGCAGCCAGTGCTGCTGCCTCTAAGGTCAGGTTCTTGGTCTCTTTGAGCTTTTTGAATATGCCTGCGTGGCTTATTCCTTCAATGAAAAAGTCTCTCAGCATTTCTCTCCTCAGTTCATCGGAGAACTCACATAAACTAGCCAACTTCTGAAGTTCTGCCACGAATTCGGGTATGCTCTGGCCCACACAGCGTCTGTAGTTGTAGAACCTGTGTCTGGCCATGTGTAGGCTGCTCGCTGGCTTCAGGTGGTCTCTTACCAGTGTGCTCAATTCTTCAAACGACTTGCTTGCTGGTTTCTCGGGTGCCAGCAGATCCTTCATTAAAGTGTATGTTTTCGAGCCACAGCTGGTCAAGAGATGGGCTCTTTTCTTGTCTGCTTTGTCGTCTCCTAACCAGTCTATAGTTACAAAGCTTTGCTGGAGCCTTTCTATAAAGTCCTCCCAATTGTCTCCAGCATTGTACTTTTCATCTGATCTGTTGTTCGCCATTCTGTGGATTCTGTAATCCCATAACTCGTCGCCACTGTAAAGCCCTGTCCCCTCAGTACAGATTCACACGAGGCATGTAGTGAAGTCAAGGTCACTCTGGACCTGCACGTTTATTTCACAGCTCTGGAATGCTGCACTTGCCTGAGACCTGTCCTTATATACCTGTCTGGGGCAGGTATCCAGTGTCTCCTGCAAGTGCACTCCTGGTGGTAAGGTATGCTGGTGGTTACAGATCATATCTTATTACAGTCATGTATAGCATGTTAGGATACAGTTATATATAATAATGTAAGATACATGACAGAGGTCCGTTTCTTTTGGGATGTGTATCTTCTGAGAACAGGATTTATATATTACTTTACCACATGTCTCAGAAATGTTTAAAAGCAATGGATTATTTTGAAGTGCGGTGACTGATGTCATGCAGGCAAACGCAGCAGTCACTTTTCACCTAGCAAGATCCCACAAGTTGCAAAGAGATGAGTGACCAGTTGACCTGCTTTTGGTGGTACTGGTTGGGACAGGGATGTTGGCCAAGACACCAAGGGAACCAATGCTCTTTGAATGGGATCTTTAAAGTCTACCTCAACCAGAAGAACAGCCAGACCGGGCCTCGGTTTTAATGTCTTATCCAAAGATGGTCATCTCTGTCAATACAGTTTTCCCTCAGTACTCTGCTGGAATACCACCCGAAATTGGTTCTAAGCTGCAGGGCTATGGGTTTGGCACAAAGAACTGGTCCATTGAAAAAACAGCTGCAGATACAAAAGGGGTCATTTTAATTTTTATCGCCGGGCAAAAAACAGATATCATCGAATCGGAACCGCATTTTGCATCTTGACAATTTTGATTTTTATTGAAGTCAGTGGAAAAGAAAATTGGGTGAGGTGTAAAACAGGTGGCTGATTTTCTGGCACCCTTTTTTCCACTCGGTGATAAAAGTTAAAATGAGCCCCAATCAATATTCCCTTGAACTTTTGGGGGGTGCACAGCCCCTTTAACGGGTTGCACGGCCCATCAAATTCCCACGGTTTTTCCTATTGTAAAGCGACCTGCACGGGAGCGCCAGACTGCTGCGTGTGGCAGCATTGCCCCCAATATATTCCTAATGTATCTTACACGTTGGAAATTTCCTCCGAGCCGGCCCTGCTTCATAACTTTACCTAAAATGCACGGAATCAGCGCTCACTGGCATAAACGAGCCTCCTCCGTACTTTCGGCAAAGTTATGGCAGTGGAGCGGGAGCAGCTCCGAGGAAATGGTGGTGGGAGCAGACTCGGTAACAGCTTTCAAATGGGAATTAGATCAATACTTGAAGGAAAAATATTTACAGGGCTGTGGGGAAACAGCAGGGGAGTGGGACTAATTGGATAACTCGATGGCCTTCTTCTCTGCTGTAAGATTTTCTAAAATTCCCAGCCACAGTGATGCTTGAGGCCTGTTGCACAGTTTGCAAAAGGACCTTTTTGGCTGCGAGGATGTGAGTATGCATTGGTGTTGGAACACATTCACTGTTCAATTCAAAGAAAGACTTGCATTTATATGGCGCCTTTCATGGCCACCAGACATCTCAAAGCACTTTACAGCCAATGAAGTACTTTTTGAAGTGTAGTCACTGTTGTAATGTATGAAACGCGGCTGCCAATTTTCGCACAGCAAGCTCCCACAAACAGCAATGTGATCAGATAATCTGTTTTTGTTATGTTGATTGAAGGATAAATATTGGCCAGGACATCAGGGATAACTCCCCTGCTCTTCTTCGAAATAGTGACATAGGATCTTTTATGTCCACCTGAGAGAACAAACGGGGCCTCGGTTTAATGTCTCATCTGAAAGACGGCACCTCCGACAGTGCAGCACTCCCTCAGTACTGCACTGGGAGTATCAGCCTAGATTTGTGTGCTCAAGTCTCTGGAGTGGGACTTGATCCCACGACCCTCTGAGGCAAGGGTACTACCCACTGAGCCACAGCTGACATTGCACTGTTCGACCAGTCAGGCTTCCACTGATATTAATCTATTGCTAATAGCACTGGACCAGCCTCGCAGGCCGACATTCATTCTGAACCTTGTTCTGAGCATAGCACAGTAGTGGTTGCATTGTGGCAGCAATTCGGTACACAGTGAGCTTCCAGTCTTAGTTAAAGCTATCAGAGAGACGATGGGAGTATGAGGAACAATTAGTGATGGAGCGTGCTGACTCCTGTCATTCAATCCCTTCCCCAACTCCCCTTGCAAGATGTGGGAAGCATGTTACTAGTTTGTCCCCTTGAGTGGAGGTAATGCTTCACACAGGGTATAAAAACACACATCTGAGAAAAAAGATCTATAAAAATACAGTTTTGGATTTTTAAGCTTCATTATTTAAACATAGAGCAAATGTGATAAGTTACTCTGTACCTTACTGAATAGACTCAGACTTTTTATTATCTTAATATAAAAGATAGCATTGTTTTAGATCGTAATTCAATATAGAATAAAAATATCAAGTGAGGTAACAAAAAAATCTTTTTATTTTTAATTAGTCCAGAAATACTAGAACAGCATATGGAGCAGGGTGATGACTCAACAGCCTTAAAGATTCAGGCTGGATGTTACTGAATGAGCTATAATGTAATCGTAGCATTTTGATGTGCATATAGAGCAAACCCAAGTGAACTCTTTGTGACGCAGTTGTAAACAATAAAAGTCTCCTTTCTTGTGGCCTCTGTTAGCTGTAGAAGGAGGTTGCAATCCAATTATTTCCCACGCAGCGATTAAAACTGTTTGCGTTGGGACAGCACAGGGCATAAGTTATTTATAAAACGCAGCAAATATTAACATGACTGCAGCTAACTTTTATTAAATATTAAAACAGTATTATTTTTGATGGTATTTGGTAAACCTTTTTTGCTTTCCAAATACTGCACTGTAATAATGAAACAGACATTTACAAGCATCATCTCTGTCATGTAAGTAAATCAGTTACCCTTTCCCCGACATGTTAAAGGCCCTATCTTCTAAGTTGATTCCTGTAGAGAAAATAAGACCCACACTTTTTTGTCTTATCATGAGGTATGACCATATATTTCATAATTTCCAATGGTAGTATTTGAACTTACAACTTCTCGGTTGCTATTTTAGTACCATGACCACAATATTACCATGACCAAGTATATGTAAGAAAGTAATAAGGTGTGCAAAAAGGAATATGAGAAAAATTGCAAGGGATATAAAAGCTTACAACAAAAGTTTTAATACATATATTGGGCCCAAGTTTCGGCTCGAGTTGCACCTATTTTTTTTGAGCAACTAGTTTAGTATGGTGTATCTTAGAAATCGCAATTCTCGGCATTTAGTTTGCTCCAATTCTAGTTCGAATAGTTTCGTTTTAGTACAACTTTTTTTTCAAAAGGGGGCGTTACCAGCCCTTACGCCTGTTTTGCAAGTTTAGGCAGAGAAAAGTTACTCCAAACTAACTTAGAACGGAGTAAGTGTTGATTTTTGTACGCTCAGAAAAACCTTGCCTACATTTTAGAAATTAGGCGCAGGGAGCGAGAGACGGGGGTGGGGTGGGGCGGTGGGGGAAGGGAAGTTAGGGATTTTACAAAGCATTAAACACTTCACTTTTACCAATAAAGAGCCATCATCAATAATAAATGATAAATAAATCAATAAATAAAAAAGTAAATTTTCCTACCTCTCCATCAAAACAGCGGCAGCAGGCACCGAGCTGTGATCTTTCGGCCGTTCGGCCAGGGGATAGGGAGGGTTGAAAAACACCGGGAGGGAGAGCCAGCCAGTTAGCATGCACCTTTGAAAATTTAATTTTTACTTAAAGTATGGGTGCTGCATTATCAACGCCATGGATTATGCAATGGTTCTCCATTAATTCGCTACAAAGGTGAGAATTGATTAGAGCTCACCGCACCAGGAACGTCATAGCCCGTAGGCTGATGGGCAGGAGGCCTTACCCACGTTGGCAATATCGAGTCAGGCGCACGTACCTGGACATGAGTGAGGCTGATTTTGTCAAAAGGCTGTGTTTCCATAGAGAGGTTGTCGTTGAGATCTGTGATATGCTGAGAGCAGATTTACAGCCAAGAAGCAGAATGCCGACTGCCTTGTCTGTTGAAGTGAAGGTTTTAGCTGCATTTTCTTTCTATGCCTCGGGATCGTTTCAAGCTACAACTGGAGATGCGTGCGCCATCTCTCAACGTGCAATACATGTCTGCGTTCACGGCTGCATTGTATGCTTGGAGGAATGCCTCCATCAAGTTCCCAATGACCAGCCAAGCCATGCATGACAGGGCTGTGGGCTTCTCCAGAATTGCTGGCTTCCCAAAGGTACAGGGCTGCATTGATTGTACCCACATCGCCTTGCGAGCACCTGTGGAGGATGCCGTGCAATTCAGGAATAGAAAAGGTTTCCACTCCATTAATGTGCAGCTCGTGTGTGATATCTGCCATGTTTCAGCAGCAGCCAGAAGGACAGAGCAGGCTACTGGGAGACAAAGGGTACCGCCTCGCCACCTGGCTCATGACGCCCCTACGCGTAACCTGGACGGAAGCTGGCTCTCAATACAACATGTCGCACATTGCGATGCGCAGAATCATGGAGAGGACCATTGGCATCTTGAAACAGCGTTTCCGATGCCTGGACCATTCCAGAGGCCACTTGCAATACTCCCCTGAGATTGTCAGTCAGTTCACTGTTGTGTGCTGCTTGCTGCATAACTTAGCCATCATGAGACAGCAGGAGCTGGTAATGGAACCAGAAGACCCACAAGAGGTGAGAGTGCCTGATGATAGTAATTTGGAAGAGCAGGATGAGGATGATGACGACGATCAGGAAAGCATGCAAGTGCCTGATGCTCGAGCACGAGGTCAGAGGAGGGCGGTCCATCTTGCTCCTTTAACGATTGCTTGAGCCCTGCGCGAGCAACTCATCCGGGAACGCTTCAATTACTAATGCCTGAGGGCTCTGCGACAACTGTTCCGCATGGACGTGTTTATTTTTTGGAGTTGTTCCTATGTTGTGTTGTGTTATTGGAACATGATTCAGTTTTAATGTAAAAATATTTTATTGAAAAGTTCACAATGTACTGCATGTTAGTGTAATAAATATTGTATCAAACTTTACTTTAATACGACTCTTTAAGATCACTTAAAAACTTTACGATCATTTATAAACTTGTAAAGTTACAAAAATTACAAAACAATTTAAATGTGAAAAATCTTACACTCTGAAGATCACTGAAACTTCAAGATCACTTTTTAGGTGCAAAATTAAATAACTTCCAAAATGTGAGAACACTTACACTCTAAGATCACTTAAAAACCCTAAGATCACTTTTAAACTTGTAAAGTTACAAAACTTACAAAACAATTTCAACTTGAAAAAAGTTACTACAGTTACATCAAGAACAAGAACAAAAGCAGCAAAGAAAGGCTGCAACCATTTCTCATCCACATCTCGGTGAATATTCACTTCTTCTTGGGGGTGTCATTTGATTGGCCGGGCTGTGTGCCCTTATTTCAGTAGCTACCTCACCCAAGCCCTCCCTGATGGCCTGTGCTGTCATTTGCATGCCCTCCCTGATGGCCTGTGCCGTTGCTTGCAATCCCTCTGGCATTCCCTCCCTCATTTCTCGTGTCATTACTGCTATTTCTCCCGTCAGTACTGTTACTCTTCACCCACCGCACTGACGTTGCCCACGAGTGATCGGGTAATGTCATTGCTCTCCACACCCAATGCCATAACCTGAGCCACATCTGTTGCACGCTGCATCTCAGGAGAGCGTGTTTCCAATCTCCTCTGCCTGTGTTATATATTTAACCCCTTGCAACCTGTATCACAGTACCACCAGAGGGCCTGCCTGTTGGAGTCCCAAGGGATCCCAGCATCCCTTGGGAGCACTGTATATAAGCAGGCCACCCACGAGGTACCTGCTCTCTGGAGTCTTATTAAAGGAGCTAAGGTCATGCTTGCTCATTGTTCACAGTACTCAGTTTCATCCTTTATTATGAGTGTATCAATTGGCGACGAGGTAACGAACAAACGCGCGAAAATGCAAAGAACAGTTGGTATTCTGGAGAAGTTCTCAGAAGGGGATGATTGGGAGGCCTTCGTGGAGAGACTCGACCAATACTTTGTGGCCAACGAGCTGGAAGGGGATGAGAATGCTGCCAAACAAAAAGCGATCCTCCTTACTGTCTGTGGGGCAAAATCCTATGGCCTCATGAAGAATCTTCTAGCTCCGGCAAAACCAACAACTAAATCCTGTGAAGAATTGTGTACGCTGGTCCGGGAGTACCTAATCCTAAGGAAAGTGTTTTGATGGCGAGATATTGGTTCTACACGTGTCAACAGTCGGAGGGACAGGAAGTGGCGAGCTATGTCGCCAAACTAAGGTACCTTGCAGGACAATGCGAATTTGAGGGATTCCTAGTACAAATGCTTAGACACTTTTTTGTACTGGGCATTGACCATGAGATAATCCTTCGCAAACTGTTGACTGTTGAAACTCCGAATCTAAGCAAAGCCATAACGATAGCCCAGGCATTTATGTCCACCAGCGACAACACCAAACACATTTTGCAGAGTAAAGAGGTTTCAGCCAATACTGTGCACAAAGTAACGTAGTTTTCGAGCAGGAATATACATGGCAAAACGTACACGCCGGCTGCTGCTGCCTGACCTCAGATGACCCAGAGTCCGCCATCAATCGTTAATGCGAGGCAGCTAACACCTTGTTGACGTTGTGGAGGTGATCATCGGGCCCATCAATGCTGCTTCAAGCACTATGCGTGCAACTGTTGCAGAACAATGGGACACCTCCAGCGAATGTGTAGTCGAGCTGCAAACCCTGCAAACCGCCACGTTGCAGAGAAAGATCGATCCACTGTGGATCAGGCTGAATTGGAGACTTGTACCGAGGAGGCAAAAGTGTACGGGGTACACACATTCACCATGAAATGTCCACCAATAATGTTGAAAGTTGAACTGAATGGAATTCCAGTATCTATGGAACTGGACATGGGTGCGAGTCAGTCCATAATGAGTAAAAAGGCCTTCGGCAGGCTGTGGTGCAACAAGGTACACAGGCCCAAGCTCAGCCCCATTCACACCAAACTAAGGACTTATACCAAGGAACTAATCCCTGTAATTGGCAGTGCAGAAGTCAAAGTCTCCAAGCTGGAGTAGTACATGAATTCCTGCCCCACACTGTTCGGCAGAAACTGGCTGGGAAAAATCCGCTGGAACTGGGACGACATCCGAGCGTTTTTGTCCGTCAACGACGCCTCATGTGCCCAGGTTCTGAGCAGATTTCCATCGTTGTTTGAGCCTGGCATTGGAACCTTCTTGGGCACAAAAGTGCAGATCTATTTGATTCCCAGTACGCGACCCATCCACTACTAGGCATGGGTGGTACCATATATGATGCGTGAGAAAGTGGAAATTGAGCTGGACAGGCTGCAGCAAGAAGGCATCATCGCGCCGGTGGAATTCAACGAGTGGGCCAGTCTGATTTTCCCGGTACTTAAAGAGGTCGGCACGGTCAGAATTTGTGGGAACTATAAAGTAACAATTAACCTTTTCTCGCTGCAGGACCAGTACCCACTACCCAAGGCAGACGACCTATTTGCGACATTGGCTGAAGGGAAGACATTCACCAAGTTGGACCTGACCTCGGCCTACTTGATGCAGGAGCTGTAGGAGTCTTCGAAAGGCCTCACCTGCATCAACATGCACAAAGGTCTGTTCATATATAACAGATGCCCGTTCGGGATTCGGTCGGCCGCAGCAATCTTCCAACGGAACATGGAGAGCCTACTAAAGTTGGTTCCTCGCACCGTGGTTTTCCAGGACGACATACTGGTTACAGGTTGGGACACCATTGAGCACTTGAAGAATCTGGAAGAGGTCCTTAGTTGGTTGGATCGCGTGGGACTCAGGTTGAAATGCACGAAGTTGTGTTTTCCTGGCGCCGGAGGTCGAGTTCTTGGGAAGAAGAATCGCAGCAGACGGCATCAGACCCACCGATGCCAAGACGGAGGCCATCAAGAACACACCGAGACCACAGAATGTGATGGAGCTGTGGTCATTCCATCCTTAACTATTTCGGTAATTTCCTACCTGGGTTAAGCACGCTGCTAGAACCCCTACATGTGCTACTGCGCAAGGGAGATGACTGGGTATGGGGGAATTCACAAGAGGCTGCCTTTGAGAAAGCCAGAAATCTGTTGTGTTCAAACAAACTGCTTGTCCTGCATAACCCTTGTAAACGATTAGTGCTAGCTTACGATGCGTCATCATACGGAGTCGGGTGTGTGTTACAACAGGCTAACGAATCGGGGATTTTGCAACCGGTTGCTTATGCATCCAGGAGTTTGTCTAAGGCCGAAAGGGCCGACAACGATTGAAAAAGAGGCTCTGGCGTGCATTTACGAGGTAAAAAAAAATGCACCAGTACTTGTTTGACCTTAAGTTTGAGCTTGAAACTGACCACAAGCCGCTCATATCGCTGTTCTCTGAGAGCAAAGGGATTAACACCAATGCCTCTGCCCGCATCCAAAGATGGGCACTCACTCTGTCGGCATACAACTATGTAATCCGCCACAGACCGGGCACAGAAAACTGCGCTGATGCTCTCAGTCTGCTACCATTGCCCACCACCGGGGTAGAAATGGCACAACCTGCGGACTTGCTCATGGTAATGGAGACATTCAAAAACGAAAAGTCACCCGTTACGGCCCGAAAGATCAGGACCTGGACCAGTCAAGATCTTTTACTGTCCTTGGTAAAAAAAACTGTGTCCTCCATGGGAGCTGGTCCAGCGTCCCAGCGGAGATGCAGGAGGCAATTAAGCTGTTCCACAGGTGCAAAGACGAAATGTCCCTGCAGGCGGACTGTCTGTTGTGGGGTAATCGTGTGGTCTTGCCCAAGAAAGACAGAGATATGTTCATTTGTGAACTGCACAGCACCCACCCAGGCATCGTAATGATAAAAGCCATAGCCAGATCCCACGTGTGGTGGCCCGGCATCGACTCAGATTTAAAGTCATGCGTGCGCCAGTGCAACACTTGCTCTCAGCTGAGTAATGCACCCAGAGAGGCACCGCTAAGTTTGTGGTCGTGTCCCTCCAAACCGTGGTCGAGGATCCATATGGACTATTTCTAGGCAAAATGTTCTTGGTTGTCGTGGATGCTTACTCAAAATGGATTAAATGTGCAATAATATCTGTAAGCACGCCCACAACCACCATTGAAAGTCTACGAGCTATGTTTGCCACGCATGGCCTGCCTGATGTCCTAGTCAGCGACAATGGGCCATTTTTCACCAGCGCTGAATTCAAGGAATTCATGACCCGCAATGGGATCAAGCACATCACATCGACCCTATTCAAGCCCGCATCCAATGGCCAGGCAGAACGGGCAGTTCAGACCATCAAGCAAAGCTTGAAACGTGTGTCGGAAGGCCCCTGCAGACCCGACTGTCCCGAGTGCTGCTCAGCTACCGCATGAGACCTCACTCACTCACCGGGGTTCCCCCAGCCGACGTGCTCATGAAAAAGGCGCTCAAAACAAGGCTCTCTCTTGTCCACCCTGATCTCCATGACCACGTGTAGGGCAGGCGGCATCAACAAAATGTGTACCATGACTGCGCAAATTTGTCACGCGATATTGAGGTCAATGACCCTGTGTTTTTACTCAATTATGGACATGGTCCCAAATGGCTCACTGGCACGGTCATAGCCAAAGAGGGGAGTAGAGTGTTTCAGGTCAAATTGGCCAATGGATTAACGTGCAGAAAACATTTGGACCAAATCAAATTGCGGTTCACCAACAGCGACGATCAACCCAAAGAAGACACCATCAACTTTGATCCTCCAACACACACACAAGTGGCAACCGACATCATGGTTGACCACGAAGCCAAACTCAACATCCCCAGCAGCCCGGCAAGGCCAGCTGCCCAGCAGCCCAGTGAAGAACTGACCAACTCACCCACACCCGCATTTGTACCGAAACGATCGACAAGGGAGCGAAAAGCCCCAGATCGTCTCACCTTGTAAATAAGTGTACTATTAACTTTATGAGGGAGTGATGTTATGTATTTAACCCCTTGCAACCTGTATCACACTACCACCAGAGGGCCTACCTGTTGGAGTCCCAAGGGATCCCAGCATTCCTTGGGAGCATTGTATTTAAGCAAGCCACCACGAGGTACCTGCACTCTGGAGTCTTATTAAAGGAGCTAAGGTCACGCTTGCTCATTGTTCACAGTACTCGGTTTCATCCTTTATTATCAGCCTGGGTCTGCCTTGTGACACCACTCCAGTGGGAGGCGCAGGCTGCGCCGGTGGGGCACTGGGTGTAAAATGCTGCATTACACCACCAGCACCACTGGGACCCGCAACGTTGGAATCTGTGAAACCACAGAATGTTGGACCAGAACCTATGCAAGTGTTTGAAACACTGATGTCCGTTAATGTGGGCTGATACATATTAAGTTCAGAAGTCTCCCCTGAAGACATTTCAGTCAAGCCCTGCACCCACCCTTGGTCTGGATCCTCCGCTTCTGGTTCTTCTTCTGTATCTTCTGTATCTTCAGGATTGGCATCATCTTCTGCAAAATATAACAGAACAGTCAAATGGTTAGCAGCACAGGAGGGGGCAGGATTGGTGGCATGAGTACTCTCACACATAGCAGGCCAGGCAGCAGGTTGATTTGAAGGGCCACGATGCATTTTCAGTACTTATCCTCTCCCTTGCGTATGGGCCCAGCTTGTGCAGTACTGATTGTTTTTCTCCAGGTACGACTCATCAAAGCAGCGACCCCCTGTTCCAAGGGTGTCAGTGGATGTAGATTTGGCGGGCCTCCTCCTGTTCGAGTTCTTTACCTTTTGTGGGCCAATTTCTTCTGCAATGTTTAAAATATAATTTTTTACAGAGTGCGTCTTTCTGCAGGGTGGGACATATACAAATGGTCACATTTACAATTGAGATTCCATTGAAAAATGAAAATATTATTACACTAACGACTTGACCAAGGTCGTGCCATTTCTTTTTACATTGGCATCCAGATCTCTTGGTAATCACCACTGCACAGTAATCTTCTGCAACTTGGTTCCAGCGTTTCTTCATTTCTTTGGGTGGCACTTTTGTGCGACCTCTGTTGCTGGTATCCAGCTCTTGCCATCTCTGCTCAATGACATTAACTAGTGTCTCCATTCCTCATGCAAGAAATTCTTTGTTCTTGGTGGACATTGTTCCATTGATGTATTGAATTGACACTCAGTGATTTTTCAAAACACACAGTCCTTACTTTGCATGCACCTATGCAGCGCTCCTGCTGGAAGTTTAGCAGCAACAAACAGCACTCACTGATTCCAGCAGCTGATTTCTTCCACAGTAATGCCAACAGCACTCCTTCAGGCACAAAACAATCAGTCAGAAGGCTTTGCATAGCTCCACACACCCAAAAATCTCTTTTCTGCATGTCCCTTTAAAGATGGCTGATTGCCAATGTTTGTGTGCCATTGCGCATATGTGCACGCTGCAACGCGCATGCACATCACTGACAGCACTCAAACTGATGCTGGGCCCTAGCCCCGCTCCCTTGCTAGCGGTGCTTGCTCAGAATGCGTTTGCTCCGCCCCCAGCAGCTCCTGCTGTGCCGCGCTGAGCTGGAAACAGGCCTACAGATATCGGAGAATTGCGAGGTAAGTTTTTGGTGCTTTTTGAGTTCTAGAAATTAGGCGGGCCTCTCCGAGGTGCGCCCTTCTACCGGGGATTCGAAACTTGGGCCCATTAAGAGGAAAAAGGGGAACGTGGCCCATTGAAGGTAAATGCTATAATGGATGATAAAAAGATGCAGATTTTTTAAATTAGTACTTTGTATCAATTTTCACAGTGGAGGAAGAGGACAAAATAAAAGCAAAGCTAAAAATAAGTAAAATAAAGGTACTTAGTAGATTTAATATAAGTAAAAACTGGTGATGGAAAAAAATAATAGGACTTGCGATAGACAGATCTCTAGGACCTGGTGGTTTCTAGTTCAGGGTATTAAAAGAATTAGGTGAAGAATATTGCAGAAGCATAAGTTGTAATTTTCCAAAGCTCTACATTCATGAATTTTGCCTTTGGATTGGAAAATTGCAAATGTCACTCCATTATTTAAGATGGAAGGGAGGGAGAAACCTGGTAACTAAGAGCTATCAGTTTAGCATCAATTATGGGGAAGTTGCTGGAATCTATCATCAGCGACAAAGTGACTGAACACTTGGACAAGTATCAGCTGATCTAAGAGAGTTAGTGTGGATTTGTGAAGGTTGGGTCATGTCTACTGATTTAGTTGAATTTTTCGTGGAGGTCACTAGCATGGTGGATAGGGGCGTGCCAATGGATGTTGACTATGTAGACTTTCAGAAGACATTTGATAAGGTTCCACACAAACGATTAGAGCTACGGTATTTAGAAGTGAAATAAGGAAGCATTTTTTTGCACAAAGGGTGTTTGAACTCTGGAACTCTCTCCCCAAAAGGCTGTGGGGCTGAAATTCAGGGCCTCAGAAAGACCTGTTATTACCCGTTTGTGGTGGCCGTGCGGTGGAATCCCGTGGCCGACGCTTTGTGATCAAATGGCCGCCCCAACCCAAATTCAGGTCAGGGATTTTTCGGCCTGGACCCGATTCCGCCCCGATGCCGATGACCGCCGAAAGCGGAGGTGCCAATCAATCGAATTGTTTGGTCCTGGATGGTGTTCAGCTTCTTGACTATTTTAGCTGCATCAGGTGAGTGGTGCGTATTTCCATTGCACTCCTGACTTGAGCCATGTAAATGTTGGAGAGCTGTTGAAGAGGTTAGACTCAGGAGGTGAGCCATCTATCATAGAGTACCCAGCCTTTGGTCTGTCCTTTTATCCACAGCATTAATACGGATGTTGATAGTGGGGGATGCAGCAACAGTGGTGGTTTTCAAGGTCGGGGCAAGTGGTTGGGCCATCTTTTGTTGGCGATGGTCATTGCCTGGCACTTACGTTGTGCGAATGTTAACTGCCATTTGTCAGCTCAAGTCTGGATGCCATTCAAGTCTTGCAGTGGGCTGGCATAAGCTGTTTCATTATCAGAGGAGTTGTGAATGGAGCCGAATACTAGAGAATCATTATTAAACAGCCTGACTGTTGAACATCTGGCAGAAGGAACGTCATTGATGAAGCAGCTGAATGTTGTCTTTCCGAGGATGTTGCCCTGAGGAGCTCCAGCAGTGATGTTCTGGGGCTATGAAGATTGGCTTCCGACATCCACGACCATCTACCCATGTATCCCTCATGACTGCAACCCCATTGACCGCCATTTTGATTAGTGTGTGAGACAGCTCTTCCAATTTGGCACCAATCCCGAGATGTTGGTGAGGAGGACCTTACAGGATCGACGGACCAGAGATTGCATAAGTATTGTTTTGGTATGACACCTAGGTCCGGCCAACAACAACCCCTCTTAGGGTTCTCTTTTGTAGCTGTTTTCTAACTACTGAGAGGCTTGCTAGGCCACATCTGAGGGCAGTAAGAGTCAACCATATATTGTGGGACTAGGTGTACATGTAGATGAAATTGGGAAGGGCTGGCAGCTTCCTTTTCCTAAATTTTTGCAAGGAACTGGCAACATTCATCGTGATTTGTCTGCTGCTAGCTCATAAATGACTAGATTTATTGAAATCAGTTTCACAATTCGCTGTGATGGACTTTGAACTCAAACTAAGCTGTGGATCCAGAACCATAAGCACTATGCTGCACTGTTTAATTCAAAGATGCAAGTGATAGACCACGGGTGTAGACCAATTTGAAAAGAATAATTGGCAAACCAGGAAAAGTCAAGAGTGCCAATGCATGATGGCTCAGCATGTTTATTCAGTGAATAGTGTGGACTTCGGGTGAGGACAGGATCGAGCCCACTGTGATGCCCTCGTGATTGAATAGCCTGCTCACTGTCAAAACTCACACATGAAGAATGTTCACTTGGCTGAGGAATTAGAGGACAAGTGGAGTCCATGAACGTGAACCATATGAAGGAGTCCACTTTTTGGGAGAGATAAAGAGGAGAACTTGTTTTAAATCAAGAAGAATAGATGAAGCAAAGTTCGTTATTTTTAAAGATTGTAAGAAGCGAGGAAAACTGAGGAAAGAAATCAGTTCAACAGCTTTCAGGTCCTGAGGAAGAATAAGTTAGAATAAGAGATGTTGCAGTGAGTCTTGAATTCAACAGCACCACGTAAGTGATCTCAGTACAGTGTAGTGGGAATTCCCTAGTTCGATCTGCTGTGTGATGTCAGCAAGCTGTCTAAGCAGCCAATCACATTGCAGAATTCTCACAGACAGGGAACCAGGAAATGAGAAGCTGCTTTTATCCGGATTTTAAAAAAATGTTACAGAGAGCAAAACAAAGATTGGAGCTCTCACATGGGGATAAGGTAGAAGCTGAAATATCTTGAACAAACTTTAAAGAAAAATGTTTTTTTAAGTTTCTTACAAATTGTAATCTTTATCATGATTAAGAAATTTGACACTCCACAAAATTAAAATTTATTTAGCAGTCAAGACACTGTTAAAACTTCAGTTGCACCTAATCCAACAAGGCTCAACATTTAATAGGGTATTTAACAGCGATATTGCCGCGGAAAAGCCCACGTTTCCATCAGTTTCACTGATTTCCCTGGTTACACTGATTGCCGGCTGCGTGGGGGAGGGGAGGGGGAGGGGGAGGGGTGCACAGCGCAGCCGTGACTGGGAGCAGTGACTGATTGATCACAACTTGAGGATTTTTGCTTTTAGATGCGCATGCTCTTCATCCTGAAGTTGCGGTCAGTTTCAAAGGGGTAATAATGGCGAACACTGATACCGCACTGCTAATACCCACCGCAAATTCCGGGCCAATAATAAAACAGGGGAAGGCAAGGAACAGAGAGAGAAAGAGGGCGAAGAGTTGTTGGATAGTGACAGGAGACGCAGAACCTTTCCAGTGCTGGTCACAGTTATGCAGCTCCCAAACAAGGTTCTTAGAATCCATTTTGATAGGTTAGTTGAGGGCAGCAGGAAATTGTGCAGAATATACATTGCCATCCCAATTGAAAACAAATTTGTTAGTGATCCAGTTATTGGCCGGTATTGGCAAGGCTGGATCCTGTGTGTTGGGGATGGGGTGGGAGCGATCTTAATCGTTGATTGATAAAATAGGACCTCTGCCTGTGATATCTTCACAGAGCACAAGCACACACGGCTTCCTACATGGCAGGCTGCTCTGTCGGAGCTCTCCAGAACTGCCTGTGGTTTAATGATTAACTATACAGCTGCAGTACACAATACGTCCACATCCACAGCGTGGAGCTACAAGCATTACAAGCTTACAGACATTACACTGCTTTTTCGCTTAAGTAACATTGTAAAACAATAGGGTTATTAGCAACATGATTTGTGTAATTTAGTTAGGGTAATCGACTCGAAGTAATTAATCTGTTGGTGCATGTTACGTTTTAAAAATCCTTTTAATCCACACTATCAGTAGTAGCTGTTACATTCCCCGAAGAAGCTTAAAAGAATGTAACATTTTTTTAAAGTATTTTCAACATCTTGCTTTTGGTATTCGGAACATGCTTCTGCAGCAAGAGACAATGCAGACCACTGTAAATTACATTGATTGACATGCTCTTGATCGTTTTAAACGCTCAATGGAGTTTACTGTGCATGAAAGATAATACTAATTTAGAAAATAACTGGTGGGTGCTTGGGGAGTTTTCTTCCTTCAACAGCGATCCTAGGGAAATCAAACATTACTATTAAGAACCCAAATAACGCAAATGTGTTGAGAAGGCAGTAATTCAGCTTTCTGGCAGGATATAGATTCCTGAGATCCTTTTTAATATGAATGTAAAACATGACTGCGTTTGACTGTAGACCAATGAAAGGGAAAGACACCAGTTCAGCACAGAAGTTAATGAAAAGTTAATTGCACAATAAAGTCCAGCAGTGTGATGCAATGTGCTTTGACCTCTTTTTCCAGCACAATTTTAATGACTTGCTAATGTGTGGCAGAGTTTTATTCATTTTGTGGTGCTGCTAAAAATTCGCCCCCTGTAGTAGTGGCAAAGCAGGATTGTAAAATGCTCCAATCGGGCGAGGCTGAGGACAGGACATTCTCCATTAATACACAGGGCTTGGCCTACTGCTGGCACTAAAGAAAGGGAAGAGGAGTAAGGGGGCTCTGCTGAATTGGAAGATAGAAATAACTAGTATTTACATAGTGCCTTTCTAATTTTCAGGATGCCTAAAAGGTACTTCACAGCCAATTAAATACTTTTAAAAGTGTAGTCACAGGTAAAGACAGCAGCCTAGGTTCCACAAGCAGCAATGAGATAGTTGACCAGATATTGTGTTTTTTGTAGTGGTGTTAATTGAAGGATAAATGTTTGCCAGCACAGCAGGAGAATTCCCCTGATGGTCTTCAAATAGTGCCATGTAATCTTTTTCACCCACCTGAGCAGGCCGATAAAGCCTCAGTTTAATGTGTCATCTGAAAAGCAGCACTGAAGTGTTAGCCTGGATTATTTGCTCAAGTCTCTGGCGTAGGGATATAACCCACGGCTTTCTGACTCCGAGGCAAAAGTGCTTGCCAACAGAGCCAAGGCTGGCACTGATGCTTCTGAATGTTGTAAAGGGAATTATGTGTGTCCATCATTGTCCTCGCCTCTTCCAGTGTCTTGTGCTTACAAAATGCCAGGAAGGAAATATTTTGCATTGAATCCCTTCTCTGTTAAGAACAGGAGAGTTTTCTTCAATTACATTCTTTGAAATATATCCCTATAATACTAAGCTCTCACCAAACCAACCCTGCTGATCTTTTTTTAAAACCTTTATCAAAAAAAAGTTATTCTGAGTAACATTCCAGTTACATGGACAGCTTGTGGTGCCCCATGTTTACTTCACAACACATCCTGTTACAGATGCAGGTCTGCTGTAATAAGTTGGACCCTGGCATCAGAGGCTTGAGTTAGAGAAACATAGAAACATAGAAAATAGGTGCAGGAGCAGGCCATTCGGCCCTTCGAGCCTGCACCGCCATTCAATATGATCAGGCTGATCATGCAATCTCAGTACCCCAGCCCTGCCTTCTCTCCATACCCCCGATCCCTTTAGCCGTAAGGGCCACATCTAACTCCTTTTTGAATATGTCCAATGAACTGGACTCAACAACTTTCTGTGGCAGAGAATTCAACAGTTTCACAACTCTCTGGATTAAAAAGTTTCTCCTCATCTCAGTCCTATATGGCTTACCCTTTATCTTTAGACTGTGACCCCTGGTTCTGGATTTCCCCAACATCAGGAACATTCTACTTGCATCTAACCGTCGAGTCCCGTCAGCATTTTATACGTTTCTATGAGATCCCCTCTCATTCTTCTAAATTCCAGTGAGTATAACCCTAGCCTCATTCCTCATATGTCGGTCCTGCCATCCCAGGAATCAGTCTGGCGAACCTTCGCTGCACTCCCTCAATAGCAAGCACGTCCTTCCTCAGATTAGGAGACCAAAACTACACACGATACTCAAGGTGTGATCTCACAAGACCCTGTATAACTGCAGTAAGACCTCCTTGTTCCTATACTCAAATCCCCTCGCTATGAAGGCCAGCATGCCAGTTGCTTTCTTTACTGCCTGTTGTACTTGCATGCCTACCTTCAATGACTGATGTACCATGACACCCAGGTCTCTTTGCAGCTCCCCTTTTATTAATCTGTCACCATTCAGATAATAATCTGCCCTCTTGTTTTTGCCACCAAAGTGGATAACCTCACATTTATCCACATTATACTGCCTCTGCCATGCATTTGCCCACTCACCTAACTTATCCAAGTCCCCCTGCAACCTCTTAGCATCCTCCTCGCAGCTCGCATTGCCACCCAGCTTAGTGTCATCTGCAAACTTGGAGATATTGCCTTCAATTCCTTGGTCTAAATCATTGATGTATAATGTAAATAGCTGGGATCCCAGCACTGAACCCTGCCATTCTGAAAAGGACCCATTTATTCCCACTCTTTGCTTCCTGTCTGCAAACCAGTTCCCTATCCACATCAATACATTACCCCCAATACCATGTGCCTTAATTTTGCACACTAATCTCTTGTGTGGGACTTTGTCAAAAGCCTTTTGAAAGTCCAACTACACCACATCCACTGGTTCTCCCTTATCCACTCTACTAGTTACATCCTCAAAAAGCTGTAGAAGATTTGTCATGCATGATTTCCCTTTCATAAATCCATGCTGACTTGGACCAATCCTGTCATTGCTTTCCAGATGCGCTGCTATTACATCTTTAATAATTGATTCCAGCATTTTCCCCACCACCGATGTCAGGCTAACCGGTCTATAATTCCCTGTTTTCTCTCTCCTTTTTTAAAAAGTGGGGTTACATTAGCTACCCTTATGAAAAGAGACTGGAGAAACCTGTGCATTTCAACCCTGTAAACATAAGAACATAAGAACATAGGAAATAGAAGCGGGAGTAGGCCATTTGGCCCCTCGAGCCTGCTCTGCCATTCAATAAGATCATGGCTGATCTCATCATGGACTCAGCTCCACTTCACTGCCCGCTCCCCATAACCCTTTATTCCCTTATCATTCAAAAATCTATAAATATATTCAATGTCCCAGCTTCTACAGCTCTCTGGGGCAGAGAATTCCATAGATTTACAACCCACTGAGAGAAGAAATTCCTCTTCATCTCAGTTTTAAATGGGCGGCCCCTTATTCTGAGACTATGTCCCCTAGTTCGAATTTCCCCTATGAGTGGAGATGGTTGAGAGACGAGGTATTATGCGCACTATTGTAATGTAGGAAATGCAACATCAAGATCCCATAAACAGCAATGAGATAATTACCAGATCATTCATTTCTGGTGAAGTTAGTTAAAGGATAATTATTGGCCAGGACACCGGGAATAACTCCCCTGCTTTTCTTTGAAATAATGCCATGGGATCTTTTAGAATAACCTGAGAGGGCGCACGGGGCCTCGGTTCAACAGGCTGGCACCTCTGACAGTGCAGAGCTCCCTCAGCACTGCACTGAACAATCGGCCTGGATCAAGTCTCTGGAGTGGGACTTGAACCCACAACCTTCTGACTTAGGTGAGAATGCTACCCACTGAGCCATGGCTGACACTTTAACCTCACTCTGGCAGTGTTACAGGGAGATGTCAAAATAAAAGGAGTGATAAAATAAGAAATTAGAGGTATGGACATGCCTTTAAAATTATTTTGATTGTGACTTTATTGTGAATAATTTGAGTTGTGTTAATGGTTTGATCATTGCCAATAATTTACACTGGAGTTGTCATATTACCAGTAAGAAGTGTTGCAAAAAGGTTTAGAATTTGTACAGTCTTTTCTGAAAAGCAATTACAAAATATGACACAGCATTTTCCTAATCATATTTCTCTGAGCTTCACCACTGCTCTTGAATCACTTGTCCAATGGATGCACTAGGCTCCTCCGCTTTACAAATTGGCAGTCATTTTAATCAATAAAACCAACTAAATGATAGCCACAGTGTTATTGCTGCTCGTTTCTGAGGGCACCAGACTTCGTCAACCATGGCATGACTTATTAAGAGCAGAGAGATGGAGCCTTTCAATTCGACAGGATCATAGGCTCCCCCGTGGTGCTGGGGATTATTGACAGCACCCTTGTGACTCTGACGTCACCAACGTGTAACCCACTGCCATTCGTCAACAGGAGGGGTATCCACTTGCTGGATGCGTAAATTATCTGTGATAATCAGCAATGGGTACTGTTTGTCAACACATAGCACACGAGAAGCTATCACGGTGCTTTCCACCTGAGGCATTCAACCATCAAACAGCTGTTGAGGGACACACCTGGCGAGGAGCCTGTTGCACCAGAAGATCCTGAGCTGTCGGCCTCAGTGCCCATGGACGATGCGCGCTTAGACATGTCACTGCTTGAAGCTGCCATTACTGTTGGAGAGTATCTGACTACAGAGGCCTTTGGCATCTGATCGCCTCCCCTACAGGACACAGCTTGTCTACCTTCTCCCCCAACGATCCCTCTTCTGGGTCCCTTGGGCTATGTGTCTCACTCGGTGGGCTTTCCTGACTATGGCTAACTAGCTCCTCCCTCCCTGGCACCAATCTCTGTGCTGGTGCCCGGAACAGGTGAGCCGAGTGACTGAGATGTTTGAGGGGTTTGGGGTTCTCGAGGTTGGCACACTCTCCGAGGAAGACCGAAAGATAGGCCGCTGGTCTTCTGTTTCCGCCTCATCATCCCATTCATCAGGGCCCAGGCTGTCTTTCTCCTTCATCAAGCTGTTCCCCCTCCAGCTGCAATGCTGGATCTCAGAATGGTTAACATGTCTCCTTTGGGATGCAGTATATATCACAGCTGGGTCTGTGTAATGATGCAGAGAGCTGCTATAAAGAGATGCAGGGCTTAGCGACTTAGCTCGTGGTGAGCCAGTGCAATGTCACAGCCCAATGACTGCATGGCCTTGTCCTCAAGGGGGCAGGAGGGGGGAGGAATCACAGTTTTCAAAAAGATTATCCCCTTCTGGTTGTCTGGCAGGCATTGTGCACCACTTGTGCTGCAACAAGAAAGGAGAATGTAAGAGATGCAAGCAAGGGTGAGCCAGCGGGAAAGGGAGAGCATGGTCAGTGACTTACTTTTCCACCTCTGGTCAAGTCATTGAACCTCTTTCTGCACTGGTCTGTGCTCCTGGGAGTAAGACAGTTGATACTCTGTGCCAATGCCACCTCCCTCAATGTGTCGTGATTTGTGATCCTGAGCAGCTTGGCCATTCTGCTACCCAGAAGTCAGTTTTCCTCACTTCAGTCTTCTCCAGGATGGCTTACAAATCTTCATCAGCGAAGTTGTAGTTCCTGCTCCTGGCTGCCTTGTGTTTTTTATTGCCGCACAGACACAGACGGCACTGGGGTGGTCAAGTCTCTCTGAAAAGATCAATCAAAATGCTGTTGAGACACTGAAAATACACAGTGTATAGAAACAATTTTTGAAAATGAAAGCGAGAAGCAGGATCTGACACTTTCCTCTCACGGCCAAGTCTGCTGTGGAAGAATGGTGTATCCACGGTGATCTGTAGTACTACGCACAGATTTGCTCAGGTCCCTTTTGGTTATGCTAAAGTTCCATGCAAGTATTCACATTGCAGCATAAGCAAATGAGCTGTGCAGGAAATTGGCATGTAGCTTCCTGTCAGAGTGATTGGCGAGTACAACGGTGTAAATACCAGCACATTTATGGCAAAAATGAGGTTGAGAAAATTCTGGGCCTAGGTTGCTTGGGACTCCCTGAGTGTTCAGTGCAGCATTTATCCATCGGAAAGCAGCAGAGCATTCAGCCTCACAACACTAATCTTTACTCATCAAATCCCACTGTGCTGGCAAAATTTACCATTTTCCTTGGACTCAAATTTAAAGCAGTCCCATGTGTTGACTGCAAATTCTAACCAGCTTAGTGAATATAGTGGTTGGCAACCTGTTGTCTATCCATGCACTTTATAAAAAACGCCCATGTTCTCAAATATAAAGAGCCTTTAAGGATGTTGGGAAATACGAGAACTGTATTTTGTGTGAGCTGTGAGCTTTTTTCTCCATTAGTGACTGGCTCTCAGTACCACCACTCATGTGCCTTTTGATACTTGCCCAACAGAAACAGATTGGTGTTACCATTTTACTTGAGGTTGAGGTAGACAATGGCAATTGGCACCAGTCTCTAATATGCAGAAGAGTGGGGTAATGAAGTTAAATTGAAGCAGGTTTAAGCGCATTAAACAGTAACTGCTGATTTGTCCCAATCATCATCATCATAGGCAGTCCCTCGGAATCGAGGAAGACTTGCTTCCACTCATGAAGTGAGTCCTTTGGTGGCTGAACAGTCCAATACGAGAGCCACAGACTCTGTCACAGGTGGGACAGATAGTCATTGAGGGAAGGGGAGGGTGGGACTGGTTTGCCGCATGCTGTTTCTTCTGCTTGCTCGACGATACTTGATTACTGCATGCTCTTGGCATTGAGACTCGAGGTGCTCAGCGCCCTCTCGGATACACTTCCTCCACTTAGGGCGGTCTTGGGCCAGGGGCTCCCAGGTGTCAGTGGGGATGTTGCACTTTATCAGGGAGGCTTTGAGGGTGTCCTTGTAGCATTTCCGCTGCCCACCTTTGGCTCATTTTCCGTGAAGGAGCTCCGAATAGAGCACTTGTTTGGGAGTCTCGTGTCTGGCATGCGGACTATGTGGCCTGCCCAGCGGAGCTGATCAAGTGTGGTCAATGCTTCAATGCTGGGGATGTTAGCCTGAGTGAGGATGCTGATGTTGGTGCGCCTGTCCTTCCAGGGGATTTGTAGAATCTTGCGGAGACATCATTGGTGATATTTCTCCAGCAATTTGAGGTGCCTACTGTACATGGTCCATGTCTCTGAGCCATACAGGTGGGCAGATATTACTACAGCCCTGTAGACCATGAGCTTGGTGGCAGTTTTGAGGGCCTGGTCTTCAAAAACTCTTTTCCTCAGTCGGCCGAAGGCTGCATTGGCGCACTGGAGGCAGTGTTGGATCTCGTCGTCAATGCCTGCTCTTGTTGATAGGAGGTCCCGAGATATGGGAAATGGTCCACGGTGTCCAGGGCTGTGCCGTGAATCTTGATGATTGGGGGGCAGTGCTGTGCGGTGAGGACAGGCTGGTGGAGGACCTTTGTCTTTGGATGTTTAGCATAAGGCCCATGCTTTCGTACGCCTCAGTAAATACGTCGACTATGTCCTTGAGTGCAGCCTCTGTATGTGCGCAGACGCAAGCATCGTCTGCGTACTGTTGCTCGACGACAGAGGTTGGGGTGGTCTTGGATCTGGCCTGGAGACGCGCAGGTTGAACAGATTCCCACTGGTTCTACAGTTTAGTTCCACTCCAGCGGGGAGCTTGTTGATTATGAGGTGGAGCATGGCGGCAAGAAAGATTGAGAAGAGGGTTGGGACGATGACGCAGCCCTGTTTGACCCCGGTCCTGTCGTGGATTGGGTCTGTGATGGATCCATTAGTAAGGATCACGGCCTGCAGGTCGTCGTGGAGCAGGCGGAGGATGGTGACAAACTTTTGGGGGCATCCGAAATGGAGGAGGACGCTCCATAGACCCTCGTGGTTGACAGTGTCAAAGGCCTTTTTAAGGTCGAAGAAGGCCATGTATAAGGGCTGCCACTGTTCTCTGCATTTTTCCTGTAGCTGTCGTGCTGTAAAGTTCATGTCCATTGTGCCCCGTAGGGGATGAAATCCGCACTGTGACTCTGGGAGGAGCTCCTCGGCCACGTGAAGAATTCGGTTGAGGAGGACTCTAGCGACGACTTTCCCAGTGGCTGATAGCCTCTGCAGTT
Organism: Pristiophorus japonicus; assembly: GCF_044704955.1. Classification (NCBI taxonomy): domain Eukaryota; kingdom Metazoa; phylum Chordata; class Chondrichthyes; family Pristiophoridae; genus Pristiophorus; species Pristiophorus japonicus. Next base: position 91,091,183 of record NC_091992.1, read on the forward strand.
GCCGCAGACAGACTTGTCCCCTTTTTTAAAGATGGTCATGATTACTGCATCTCTGAGATCTCCCGGCATGCTCTCCTCCCTCCAGATGAGAGAGATTAGGTCATGTATTCGTGCCAGCAGTGCCTCTCCGCCATACTTCAATGCCTCAGCAGGGATTCCGTCTGCACCCGTAGCCTTGTTTTTAAGCTGTCTTATAGCTTTTTCTACCTCGTGCAGTGTTGGGGTCTCACTGAGGTGGTGGCGGGTAGCATGCTGCAGGATGGAGTCGTGAACACTTGAGTCAAAGGCAGAGTCTTGATTGAGGACATCTTCGAAGTGCTCCTTCCAGCCGGCCCTGACTGCCTCAGTGTCGTTGATGAGTGTTTGGCCCATAGGTGGCCTTAACTGCGACAAAGAATCCTCGCACATCATGGTTGTCGGCCAGCTGCTGTATCTCCTGTGCTTTCTTCATGCACCACCTGTTCTTTAAGTCCTGGGTTTTTTGTTGGACCTTGGCCTTGATCCGTCTGTAATGCTACTTTGCTGCTCCCGCATTGGGTTGTTGTTTAAGGCTCAGAAATTTCCTGTGCTTGCGATCTATTAGCTCTTGGATCTCCTGATCATTCTCATCAAACCAGTCCTGGTGTTTCCCAGTTGAGTGACCAAGCGTCTCTTTGCAGGCACTGGTTAAGGTGTGCCTGGAGGGCAGACCAAGCGCTGTGGGCATTCTGCGTCTCGGGGTTGTCAAGGCATGCTAGGTTAGCTGTGAGGCACTGGCTGTATAGGGCTCTCTTAGCTGGGTCCTTAAGTCCTCCGGATTTACTTTTTTGCGGCACTGCTTCTGCTGCCCCCTCCGCTTTGGGGCTATGTTGATGTCGATGATGGATCGGATTAGGCGGTGGTCCGTCCAACAGTCGTCAGCTCCTGTCATGGCGTGGGTGATGCGCACATCCTTGCGATCCCTGGCTCGGACGATGACATAATCGAGCAGGTGCTAGTGCTTGGAGCGAGGGTGCTGCCACGATGCCTTGTATTTGTCCCTCTGGCGGAACAAGGTGTTCTTGCCTGGTCTCCAGTCGTCTTGGACCCCCTTGCCACTGGACCAAGACCTTGCACAGCTAAGCCCGTATGGTAACCGGTGTGCTACGACCACCCCACGTTAAAAGAACTCATGAACAGGCATCTTCCACTCCGTTAACATGAAGTTCGGGACCGGGAACGTCAGGACCCTCATGGACAACCCCAACAGCAACAGGCTGGAACACCACACCATCATAGTTGCCCGGGAACTTAGATGCTTTCATATCGACATCGCCGCCCTAAGTGAAACCCGAAGGCCAGCTCAAGGAACAAGGTGGAGGTTACACCTTCTTCGGGAAAGGGAAATCAGAAGAAGAACGCCGCCTCCATGGAGTCAGCTTCGCCATCAAAATTGAGCTGGTTGCCCGCCTCAAAGACTCCCCCTGCGGGGCTAACGAACGCCTCATGACTCTTCGACTCACCCTATCCCGGAACCAGTGCGCCACAGTCATCAGTGTGTACGCCCCGACACTCGATGCAACTGACGAGGCCAAAGTGGGTTTTTACACCAACCTCGAAAAATCTCTGCTCTGCTTCCTCGCGGGCGACAAACTGATCCTCCTCAGTGACTTCAACGCCATGGTCGGCAAGGACACAGACTTCTGGGGAGGCATGATTGGCAGAAAGGAGGTAGGGAAAGCCAACTCCAGTGGTACCCTACTCCTGACAAAATGTCCCAATACCTATCCAGAACAAACACTTTTCACTGGGTAGGATGATATGAGCTATAATTGCAGACCTGATTCGTGCTGATGGTATATTCAGCTTATTGTACCACCCAGTACAAAGGCCCATCAGAAGCACAGATTATTCTTTCTGTGTAATAGGGCTTTGAACCCACTGTTCAGCTGATTGATTTTGAAGCGGACCTTGCAGACATACCATTAAAAGTAGTTGAGCGATCACAGGCCAGGTAGATTTTTGATTTCATGGAATGGTTCCTTGTAGTTACCTCTACATTCCAAAATAGGGCAAATCTACAAGTGGTGTACACTTTTTAATCGATCTTCTGTTGATGGAGAGCAAGGAAAGCAATAGCACTGACTCCCAGCTTAGTCAGTATCTTATTGCTTGGCAGGTTGTGAAAGGTCGACCAGAAACAAGTGTGTCAAGGGTGTAACGTATTTGCTTCATGGGTTCTTTGTTTAAGAATTCATAGCAACACATTGCTATTAAGAACTAATTGGTTTATTGACAAAGATTTAACAATCACACCACCACATTACCTGTTCATCCACCAGGCTCACAACCACCTGCCTCATCGTGGATCCCCTGAACCCAACTGGCTGGGGTTTTATTGAGTCCTGTGAACATCACGTGACTGGCTAAGCCACTCCCAACTCAACAGCTCTACAAACCTGTGAGCATGTAGTACAAAGGGGCGCAGAGGAAGTAGATGTCCCTGTCGTTATTATGCTACCACTGCAGCTGATATCGATCTATAGCCAACCCAGCCCGATCACTGCAGGTGGGCAAGTATTTGGGAGATTCAAAAGTTCTTAAAAATGAAAGTGAATTTTTTACTGAACAAAGTGGGACTCTGCCAAATATTTTTATTTCTGGTTTCTGAATGCCCATTCACGTTGAATGAAGTAAAGTTGAAATATTTGGGCTGCATTGCACCCATTACATTTCCATGTTTTAACTGTTAGTTGACGACCATTCTTGATTTTATAGTTAAGTGCAAGGTAGTCATTCTTCTAGTTGTTAATGTACATTGATTTTGCCAGATTTCCCTGAGGATTAGAATTAATGGGAACCGCATTCCTGCCATGCCAAGGTAAATCAACACAGGAACGCACAGTAACAAAAAGGATATATCAGCCATAGTCAATATTACATACACTGCTGATTTGATTAATTGGCTTTGAAACACTTAATTCAAAACACCATTTTCCATTTCACCACATAACTATAAGAAGCACTTTCATTTGCTTCTCCCTCATCCAATTGTGCCTTTCTCATTATACTTGATTTCCCCGTCGAGTCATGTTATCCTTTCCAGTGGCATTGGATGCCCTTGTGAAGTACAGCAGTGTTATTTTGTCCGTCTTTAACATGTAAACAGTGATGTACACCAAATAACAAAGCATTTCACTTTGTAGCGGATCTAGAATCTTAGATTTTTTTCAAAGTTAGATCGATTCCTACTCATCATAATTTGTTCGTTCCAGCTTGATGATCTAGATAATCCTTGGGCTGAAAGGCTTAGTGGACTTTGCAGTTGTTAGACAGGACAGATGTGTGTCTTTCCAGTTGTGCAGGAAAACAATAGAGCAGCAAACATCACTAAAATAGATTTTCTGGTCTGCTGTTTGTGGGAGCTTGCTGTGCCAAATTGGCTACCACGTTTTCCACATTACAACAGTGACTACACTTCAAAAAGTACTTCAGTGGCTGTGATGCTCTTTGGAACATCCTGAGGTCATGAAAGCTGCTTTATAAATGCAAGTCTTTCTTTTTTTCTTTCAAAGTATGTAAACAGTTTAAATTATTAATTTTAGATTTTAGTGTTTCAGGAATAAATCTATTATTGTGCAAATTATCAAAAACCAACAGAGTTTTTTGCATTCATACCCAGCTTAAACTCCCTGAGTTGGTTAATGGGCAAAATCCACAGCTCTTTCATTTCTTCAACTTTGCCAGCTGTATTATGCTAAATTAAAATTGTCATCTTTATAGCACTTCCAAGGAAGGGCGCAGAAAGGGAGTGGGACGATTTTTCTGGCATCACTTTGCGCAGGCTCTCAAAGTTCACTACACCTGTCCAGGCCAAGCAGAGTCCAGATTTGGTGGCCCCCTCTATTAACATGGCCTGGTGGTACCTTCGGTGCAGGCTCACCTCCTGGTACGGTCATGCGCTGGAAAACAGGGATGGAAAGGGGTGAGCAGCCGCAGGCTTGATAGACTTTCAGCTGTGTTCCTAGCCAATGGCTTTGGAGCCTTACACCTGCCCATCTCACATCACCCAATATGAGGGTGCATGGCTCTCCGCTAGTTTCTTGGGGCGCTCCCTGTCATGAACTCCAATGGCGGGAATCTGGGACCATAATAAAGCTCATAATAAAGGGTAAAACTGAGTACTGTGCACAATGAGCAAGTGTGGCTTTAGCTCTTTTAATGAGATTCTAGAGTGTCAGTACCTTGTGGGTGGCCTGTTTATATACTGTGCTCCCTTGGGACTCCAACAGATGGGCCCTCTGGTGGTCAGGTGTCATGCAGGTTATAAAGGATTAAATACATAACAATCCCCTTCCCGCCTTATTAGCATTGCCTTGTGGCGACTGTGCCTATTGCAGGTGCAGAGGAAGCCCTGGAAATCCCTCAGCAATGCAACCTCTGCTCCCTTTTTCTTGACTTTTGTGCGTGAGAAATAGACATTTCGTAGGGGACAAAGTTCAGGAAAATCATCATCAATGCACTATGAAGTGGAGGTTCTGTATCATGCGTAGGAAGGGGAGACCACGTGTGCTTTTAACCAGATATACAATCAAAGTGTCTCATGAGATATTCTGGCGCTGGTTCACTGGATGGTGAGCTTACCTTTTCTTATAACCATTGAAAAAAAAATTTTCTCTACACAGATGTGCTGGTGGGATAACAATGGCCGACAGTTAAACACGTAAGCCAACATACATGTGACATGTTTCAGCAGCAGTCAAACTACACATTTATTGTGGCTTCCCACCTTATTCAGTGATCTGTAGTCCACCTCTGGCATTTCATGTAGTGCCAGCTTCCTTTCTTGCCGAGGAGTTGATGTTTTTCTTATGTGGAGATGAATAGATAACCAACAAAACGATGAAATCAAATAAAGCAAGGAGTAGCCCTGCTCTGTAGCTCAGCTGTGAATAGTTGAGCCCTAGAACAAGAACATAAGAAATAGGAGCAGGAGTAGGCCATTTTACCACTCGAGCCTGCTCCGCCATTCAATAAGATGATGGCTGATCTGATCTTGGCCTCAACTCCACTTCCCTGCCCGCTCCCTATAAGCCTTGACCCAGGTTTGATCCCTAGTATGTTCTGCATGAGTTGATCTGGGTAGCACTCGTGGTGCAAGAGTTGGCCTCAATGATGCCCCATTGGAGAAGAGCAGATCAGAACGGGTTGCTACTCCTAATTGCTATGCAGTGGTCCTTGTCGTGATAGTGCTTGTGTGTGGGCATCCAGCGAGGTCAGGAATGCTCTTATGGTTAAATGAACTGCTGTGAATTACTAATTAGGTTCAAACATGAAGAATGACTACTTAGTCAAGGTACTGAGGACAATTAGCAGCCATGGAGCTAAGAGTTGTGATGTTATTAGAAGCGAAGCGGAGAGGGAACAACATCGGCAGAAAAAAGGATTTTAAAAAAGCAATAAAATAGACCTTTTATTATCCTACAGCATTTGACTGACTTTCCAACACACACCATGCACTGAGAAGTTGAGCACATAGTAGTATTCATTATACACATTGCCATCAGCTTCATTTATTTGCATATGAATAGTATCTTATTCTCTGTGTGCAGAGATTCTTTCCAAGCAGTGTCTCACTGATGGGTAAACATAATGCAGGTATCACGCCAGAAATGCCAAAATAATTGCTCAATGCAGTGATGCTGGATGTCGTTTTGTCCATGTGAAAGTAAGTAATACACTTATAGATTGTAGGCAGGAGGAAGACTGAGGGATATGAGTTCCGCAGTTCCGGGGAGAACCAGTGAGTTGATTTCAACATCGGTTGAGGGTGCAGTGAGGTGCAATAGTGTGTAGGATGGCAAATTCAGAGCTTGGGATGAAGAAGGTTGTGAGAAACTTTAACAAAATCTGTTGTCCCTCTTGATGTTAGGCACTGGTATTGATGGAGGAGTTTCGAAACCTTGACCGTGATATTGAAGGCTCTGCCAAACGATGGAAGAAATTTGTGGAGTCTGAATGCCCAGAGAAAGAGAAGTTTCCACAAGAATGGAAGAGCAAGACAACATTGCAGCAGCTGTGTATGATGAGGGCATTGCGTCCTGACAGAATGACCTACGCCATACGGTAAGAACAAGGGTGGGAAAGGTCCTTCCATTTTTGGTATTTTTCTAAATACTCGCTAATGGCTCATGGTGCTGAAAACTCTATCATCTTCATTCTTTACCAACTTGTTATTATACTGCTTATCATAAAATTCTGAAATAGCAAACACTTTCCTCTTCAATTCGATGTAATTGATCCAGTTTGATCCTACATGAAAAATTTGCAGGGCTATGGGGAAAGGGCAGGGGAGTGGGACTCGCTGAGAGTCAGCACAGGCTCGATGGGCCGAATGGCCTTCGTCTGTGCTGTATCCATTCTATGATTACATTTAACGCGTAGTCTAATTTTATCTTCATGAACGAGACAATGGCCTCGATAATAACAGGGAGGCGGGGCGATTTTAGTGGCCAGGAAACCCAGACGTGCGAGTTTCCTGGAGGTCCTGCCGAAAAATTTTCCTGGAATGTAATTGCCTGGTGCATGCATTGGTGCTCACCACTATTTCTGGCTGAAGGTTGTCACATTAAAACATTTGCAGGGCTAGGGGCAATGGTAACCAGAGATAATTGTCACTTTTTGCATACTTTTTCCATGAACCAGTGAGAGAACAGTGGCAGATGGTGGATCCCAAACCTCCACCTTTGAGGAGGAAGCTCTCCAAATACCGGTGAAGTCTGCCATAGAGAGTGTCTGGGATGAGGAAGTAGGAAGCCAGGTGCAAGTTACAAGTTTGAGATGGCATTCTGCTTCTCATCCTACTGTGCCTCGTTACTGCCGGCAAAATCGATCATGAAAAACTCATGTACACATGACGGTTAATGCGGTGGCCAGATGAGGTAGTCAAGAGAAGGTGTGCTGTATCATGACTGTCCTTCAGCCAGCAACCGGTTACCCTGTGCATCCTCTTCAAGCTGTTATTGTTCCTCTTTATGACCCCTTTGTTATCCACGAGGGGTGGCCTCCAAGTTGTGCAGCATTCAGCATACGATCCTTGAGACCTCAGCCAGATGGTATTGCAGCACCCCTTCAAATTGATCCAGGCACCTGAAATGTCCTTTCAACATAGTTCCCCTTCACACTGATGGATCAATAGCTTTAATTGATGGAAGTTTGCCAAATGTATTTGAATGCCGGCAAATAACGCAATCAATATATATTGTGATGTAGTAATACAAACCTGTCTTTTTTCTCTCAGAGATTTTGTTGAAGAAAAATTGGGCAGCAAATACGTTGTGGGGCGGTCACTGGATTTTTCGACATCCTTTGAAGAGTCTGGGCCTGCCATACCAATGTTTTTTATCCTTTCCCCCGGTGTCGATCCACTCAAGGATGTAGAACGACATGGTAATATTTCACAGGCTTTTATTGCCAATTCCTAAAGAGATAAAATTCAGATAAAGCTAAAATGAAGCAAGTGTTCATTATTGGCAAAAATAACATTGAGGTTGCATCAGTAATATTTAACAATGAAATTTAATGTCGAAGTTAAAGGATCAAGGGGGAGAAATTCCCCTGTTGTGCACCTCCCATTGGTGCCTCCAGGGTGGCGCGAATGGGGCGCAAACCTGTTTTCGCCCATGGGGGCAGGGGGCACTACCGGCTCCCGTGAATTTGCGTGGGAGTTAGCGGAAGCACGAACACGGTAGCGCTGCACCCCGCAGGTAGCGCCCCAGGCTGGCGCGCAACCAGCGATGACGTCATCACCATGCGCGGCGATCCCATTTCTCCTGCGGCGACCACTTTCCACCCCACGGCGGAAATTGAACAGTGCCCCGTGAGGCTTCCACGAGCGGTATGAATGCCAGCCTCGCGGGGCACGAACCTGGCCGATCTCCGCTCCCAGGGCGAAAGTTAGAAGGGAGGTACGCTGTGTCATTTTGCCTGACTGACCGGTCGACCTGTCTTGGTGCTCCGTGGCGTGGTCCAGGCCACCATTGTGCACGGCACCATGCCGCTCTGGTGGCCCAGTGGAGGCCATTAGATGCCCTGCAGGGGGCGCGGCTGTCCTCCCCTTTACGGAAGGGGCGTAGCATTGAATCGCGTGAATGCTACACAGAGAAGCCGCGTAGCGCTGCCGATTCCGCCCGAATAGTGCCCCGGGCACCACCCCAACAGGAAGTGGCACGCATGACATTGTGCTCCACTTTCTGTGAGGGTGACAGTCCCAAATTCGCGGCCGGGGCGGCATTCCACACTGGGCGCAGGAAGTCCCTTCTCAACTGGGTTGCCGACCCCAAACAGGCCGCTGAGGAAGTTCTCCCCCTAAGTGTATAAACTGAAGATAACGCACCATCTTTCCAGCTTGTAGTCAGTAAGTGACAAATTGGACACATCTGAAAATATTACAAACTGCACTTTATCACTTTTATATTGCATATAGGAGGGCCAGGTATTTTGTCAAATCACATCCTGCTTATGTGTTGGTTATAACTTACAAGGGACCAATCCACAAATCAGGTGTAAATTTTACTTTGGCCTTGGCAAAGAACATCTTTCACTGATGTTGTGTCAAATGCTGTCAAAATAACCCATGCAGGTCTGCAGCAGTCGTGGAGTATCAATGAAATATAATGGAGGCTTGTAAAAAAAGGAATGGCAATAATCATGGGAGATTTTAACTTTCATATTGATTGGACAAAGCAAACCGGCCAGGGTAGCCTTGAGGAAGAGTTCATAGAGTGTATCCGGGATAGTTTCCTTGAACAGTACGTTGTGGAACCAACCAGGGAGCAGACTATCATAGATCTGGTACTGTGCAATGAGACAGGATTATTAAACGATCTCCTAGTAAAGAATACTCCAGGAATGAGTTATCACAACATGGTTGAATTTCAAATTCAGTTCGAAAGTGAGAAAGTTGGATCTGAAACCAGTGTCCTAAGCTTAAATAAAGGAGACGACAAAGGTATGAAGGCAGTGTTGGCTAAAGTAGACTGGGAAAATAGATTAAAATGTGAGATGGTTGACAGTGGCAGACATTTAAGGAGATATTTCATAACTCTCAACAAAAATAGATCCCAATAAGAAGGAAAGGCTGTAAAAGAAGGGATAATAACCATCCGTGGCTAACTAAGGAAATAAGGGATGGTATCAAATTAAAAACAAGGGCGTACAATGTGGCCAAGACTAGTGGGAGGCCAGACGATTGGGAAACATTTAAAAGCCAGCAAAGAAAAACTAAAAAAAAATAAAGAGAGGGAAGATAGATTATGAAAGTAAACTAGCACAAAATATAAAAACAGATAGTAAGAGTTTCTACAGGTACAGAAAAAGGAAAAGCAGTAGTATTCGGTAAAATAATGGGATTAAAGATTAAAAATGGGACGTCCCCTGGACCTTGCATCCTAGGGTCCTAAAAGACGTGGCTGCAGAGATAGTGGATGTATTGGTTATAATCTACCAAAATTCCCAGGATTTTGGGGAGGTCCCAGCGGATTGGAAAACCGCAAATGTAACACCCCTATTTAAAAAAGGAGGTAGACAGAAAGCAGAAAATTATAGACCAGTTAGCCTAGCATCTGTCGTTGGGAAAATGCTGGAATCCATTATTAATGAATCAGTCTCAGGACATTTGGAAAAGCATAATTCAATCAAGCAGAATCAGCATGGTTTTATGAAAGGGAAATCATGTTTGACAAATTTGCTGGAGTTCTTTGAGGATGTAACGAGCAGAGTCGATAAGGGGGAACCAGTGGATGTGGTGTATTTGGATTTCTAGAAGGCATTTGATAAGATGCCACATAAAAGGTAATTGCACAAGATAAAAGCTCACGGGGTTGGGGGTAATATATTAGCATGGATAGAGGATTGGCTAACTAATAGAAAACAGAGAGTCAGGATAAATGGGTTATTTTCCGGTTGGCAAACAGTAACTAGTGGGGTGCCGCGGGGATCGGTGCTGGGTGGGAAAGCAAATTATGAGGAGGACACAAAATATCTACACAGGCTCAGTGAGTGGGCAAAAATTTTGCAGATGGAGTAAAATGTGGGAAAATGTGAGGTTATATATTTTGGCGGAAAAAATAGAAAAGCAAATTATAATTTAAATGAAGAAAAATTGCAAAATGCTGCATTTCAGAGGGACCTGGGGGTACTTGTGCATGAAACACAAAATGTTAATATGCAGGTACAACAATTAATCAGGAAGGCACATGGAATGTTGACCTTTATTGCAAGGGGGTGGAGTATAAAAGCAGAGAAGTCCTACTACAACTGTACAGGGTATTGGTGAGGCCGCACCTGGAGTACTGCGTGCAGTTTTGGTCTCCGTATTTAAGGAAGGATATACTTGAATTGGAGGCTGTTCAGGGAAGGTTTGAAGGAATAGGCCATGCAGGCATATTCCAAAAGCTCATAGAGACCAAGAACCTGACCTTAGAGGCAGCAGCACTGGTTGCACAGACATTCTTGGTAGGGGAAGAAGAAACGAGGTAGATTTACAATGCAGGTACGACAACTAACGAAATATCAGAAAAAGAAGTTCACAGCACTAAACAAGCTGCTACCCCCACACACAGACAAAACCGGGAGAACAGGCTCTCGACAGTAGGCAGAAGCCATCAAGGGCCACAGGAACGGCCGTTCACACCTCATCAACCCACAATGCCAGCAATCAACTACAAACTGAGAGAAGCTCAAGAGAGATCAGCCAGATGCAGCTCATTCTTTGGGAACACTTTGAACAATGGAACAGGTCTGTGCTGGAGGTGTGGGGGTGGGCAATCGTCAAGGGGATGTCGATTTCAGCAGGCTGTTTGCAGAAATTGTGAATATACAGGGCATTTGGCCCGCATGTGCAAAAAAACGGCAGCTCGGCTGGTATACAAATCAGATGGGTCGGAAAGCGGACCAGAAGATGGTGGGGACAGTACCTGGGACACCGATGTACAGCGGGTCAACACGATCAATGGTCGCTGCTCCTACAACAGGACGCCTCCTATAATGATGAGGATCCTACTCAACGGGATATCTGTCAACATGGAGCTGGATACGGGAGCGAGTCAATCTCTCATGGGCACTCAACAATTTGAACAACTGTGGCCGCAGAAAAGAGACAGACAAAAACTCACAAGGGTCGACACCAAACTAAGGACCTATACCAAAGAAATTGTACCAGTCCTCGGCAGCGCCATGTTCTCTTCCACACACAAAGGGACAGTGAACCGACTTCCTCTATGGATTGTCCCCGGAGACCCCCCAGCACTGCTGGGGAGAAGCTGGCTGGCAAAACTAAACTGGAAATGGGATGATGTCCATGCCATGTCATTAGAGGAACGGACCTCCTGCTCAACAGTTATAAAGCGATTTGAACATCTCTTTCAGCCATGTGTGGGCACTTTCAAAGGGGCCAAAGTCAAAATCTACATCACACAGGATGCTAGACCAGTCCATCACAAGGCCAGAGCTGTACCCTATGTGATGAGGGTAAAGATTGAACACAAACTAGACAGGCTTCTGCGGGAAGGCATTATATCACCTGTGGAATTTAGCGACTGGGCAAATCCCATCGTCCCAGTCATGAAGCCTGATGGATCCGTACGAATCTGTGGGGACTACAAAACTACCATAAACAGAGTCTCCCTACAGGACCAGTACCCGCTGCCCAGAGCGGAGGACTTATTTGCCACATTGGCTGGAGGTAAACTTTTCTCAAAATCAGACCTCACATCTGCGTATATGACGCAAGAATTGACCAAGGAATCCAAGCTACTCACCACCCTCAACACACATCGAGGCCTTTTCATCTACAATTGATGCCCATTCGGCATCCGGTCGGCAGCTGCCATATTCCAGCGCAACATGGAGAGTCTGCTCAAGTCCATCCCGGGGACGGTTGTATTTCAAGACGACATAATTATCACGGGCAGGGACACCGACTCCCATCTCCGCAATTTGGAGGAAGTGCTAAAGCGATTGGATCGGGTAGGCCTACGAGTCAAGAAATCTAAGTGCTTGTTTCTCACACCCGAGGTTGAATTTTTGGGCAGAAGGATTGCCGCTGATGGAATCTGCCCAACAGAGTCCAAAACAGAAGCAATTCGCCTGGCACCCAGGCCCCGGAATGTCTCAGAACTGCACGCCTTTCTCGGGCTACTCAATTACTTTGGGAACTTTATGCAGAACTTAAGCACGCTGCTGGAGCCTCTCCACGTGCTACTCAGGAAGGGGTGTGATTGCTTTTGGGGGAACGCCCAAGAACGCGCCTTCAATAAGGCACTCAACCTTCTGTGTTCCAACAGTGTTTTGACTTTCTTTGACCCAGGTAAAAAGCTAGTTCTCACATGCGATAAGTCAGCGTATGGGGTCGGGTGCGTTTTGCAACATGTCAATAGTGGGGGCAAATTACAACCCATAGCTTATGCCATCAGGTCACTTTCGCGGGTGGAGCGCGGGTATGGAATGGTAGAGAAGGAGGCACTCGCGTGCGTGTACGGTGTCAAAAAGATGCACCAATACCTTTTCGGGGCCAAGTTCGCGTTAGAAACCGACCACAAGCCCCTCACGTCCCTCCTATCCGAGAGCAAGGCAATAAACGCCAACGCCTCGGCGCGAATTCAACGGTGGGCACTCATGCTGGCGTCCTACGACTATACCATCAGGCACAGACCAGGCACAGACAACTGTGCAGACGTGCTCAGCAGGCTACCCCTGGCGACCACGGAAGTGTCTGACGAACAGGACTGTGAGATAGTCATGGCAATCAATGCCTTTGAGTCCACAGGTTCACCCATGACGGCTCGCCAAATCAGAGCCTGGATGGCCAGCAACCCCACGTTATCCTTAGTAAAAAGATGTGTCCTAACCGGTGACTGGGCAGAGGCTCACCGGTGACTGAGCTATCACTACATGCAGACTGCCTGTTGTGGGGCAGCCGAGTAGTCATGCCTCTGCAAGGCAGAGAGGCATTTGTCTGGGAGCTCCACCGCGAGCACCCGGGGATCGTTCTCATGAAGGCCATAGCCAGATCCCACATCTGGTGGCCTGGTATTGATGCGGACTTGGAGCTCTGCGTCCGAAGGTGCACCATTTGTGCCCAACTCAGCAATGCCCCCAGGGAGGCTCCATTGAGCCCCAGGCCCTGGCCTACCAAACCGTGGTCGCGGGTGCACGTAGACTATGTGGGCCCATTCATGGGCAAAATGTTTCTCGTAGTTGTAGATGCATTTTCAAAGTGGATCGTATGCACCATTTTAAACTCAAGCACAACCTTCACAACTGTGGACAGCCTCGCAACCATGTTTGCAATGCATGGAATCCCTGACACATTGGTCAGTGACAATGGTCCGTGCTTCATCAGTGCAAAATTCCAAGATTTTATAATTGATCACGGTATAAATCACGTCAAGACGGCACCGTTCAAGCCGGCCTCCAATGGCCAGGTGGAGAGAGCAGTGCAAATCATTAAACAAGGCATGCTTAAAATCCAAGGTCCCACGCTACAGGGTCGCCTGTCGCGACTGCTCCTCGCATTCAGATCTCGTCCGCACTCACTGACTGGGATCCCCCCCGCGCAACTGTTGATGAAAAGGACTTTAAAAACAAGGCTCTCATTAATCCTCCCAGACATGCACAAAATCGTTGAGGCAAAGCGCCGTAAGCTGACTGAGTACCACGACAGAAATTCGAGGGGGAGATGGAATGAGATCGGGGACAAAGTGTTTGTACTAAACTATGGCAGGGGTCCCAAATGGCTTGCAGGGACAGTAACGGGCAAGGAAGGAAACATGCTACTGGTAGTACAAATGGACAATGGCCAAACCTGCCGGAGACATGTAGACCAAGTCAAAAGTCCGATAACACTGCGGAACCAGAGGCAGACTACAATGTGAAACTCGCACCACACCTGGTGGACAGACAGAGGGAACAACCTGAGGAAAGGGCAATCCCAACAGACAGCCCAGGCAAGTCAACAACAATCACACCAATCGAAACAGACAGCCCAGGCGAGATACCAGCAACCAAACCCAAAGAAAAACAGACACCAAGGCAAACAACTGAACCACAACTCAGACGCTCCACGCGAGAGCGTAGACCACCTGAGAGACTGAACCTATAAAGACAATAAGACCTTGGGAGAGGGTGATGTCATGTATCTTACATTATTATATATAACTGTAACCTAACATGCTATACATGACTGTAATAAGATATGACCTATAACCACCAGCATACCTTACCACCAGGGGTGCACTTGCAAGAGACAGGTATATAAGGACAGGTCTCAGGCAAGTGCAGCATTCCAGAGCTGTGAAATAAAGGTGCAGGTCCAGAGTGACCTTGACCTCACTACATCCCTCGTGTGAATCTGTACTGAGGAGACAAGTCTTTACAATATCAGAATCAGGGGCCTCCCATTTAAAACTGAGATGAGGAGGAATTTCTTCTCTTGAGAGGGTTGTAAAGCTGTGGAATTCTCTGCCCCAGAGAGCTGTGGAGGCTGGGTCATTGAATATATTTAAGATGGAGATAGATGGAATTTTGAGCCATAAGTGAATAAAGGGGAGCAGGCAGGGAAGTGGAACTGAGTCCATGATCAGATCAGCCTTGATCTTATTGAATGGCGGAGCAGGCTCGAGGGGTCAAATGGGCAACTCCTGCTCCTATTTCTTATATTCTTTTTATGTTCTTATGTGGCTGGATCTGGGAGCCTAGTGCATTTTCCAAGTGGACGTGTAAACTGTTGATGGTGGATTGATCAGGGGCACTGTGCCCGAAATCCACTCCAATTTTGACACAACATTTTGGTTTGGCCGTAATTTATTTTGGAGGCAGCTGCCCAGTTGTTCGAACTGATGAGTTGTCAAGCTGCACTTTGTCTTCATAAAAGACACAAAAAAGACAGCTTAAAGTATGGAACACAACATTAATACTGCAGATGGGCCAGGGATAACCAGCCGTGGATAACCAAGGAAATAAAGGAGAGTATCAAATCAAAGACCAATGCGTATAAGGTGGCCAAGGTTAGTGGGAAACTAGAAGATTGAGAAAATTTTAAACAACAGCAAAGAATGACTAAAAAAGCAATAAAGAAAGGAAAGATAGATTACGAAGGTAAACTTGCGCAAAACATAAAAACAGATAGTAAAAGCTTTTACAGATATATAAAACGGAAAAGAGTGACTAAAGTAAATGTTGGTCCCTTGGAAGATGAGAAGGGGGATTTAATAATGGGAAATGTGGAAATGGCTGAGACCTTAAACAATTATTTTGCTTTGGTCTTCACAGTGGAAGACACAAAAACCATGCCAAAAATTGCTGGTCACAGGAATGTGGGAAGGGAGGACCTTGAGACAATCACTATCACTAGGGGGGTAGTGCTGGACAGGGTAATGGGACTGAAGGTAGACAAGTCCCCTGGTCCTGATGAAATGCAACCCAGGGTATTAAAAGAGATGGCGGAAGTTATAGCAGATGCATTCGTTATAATCTACCAAAAGTCTCTGGACTCTGGGGAGGTACCAGCAGATTGGAAAGCAGCTAATAGAAACATAGAAACATAGAAAATAGGTGCAGGAGCAGGCCATTCAGCCCTTCTAGCCTGCACCGCCATTCAATGAGTTCATGGCTGAACATGAAACTTCAGTACCCCCTTCCTGCTTTCTCGCCATAACCCTTGATCCCCCGAGTAGTAAGGACTTCATCTAACTCCCTTTTGAATATATTTAGTAAATTGGCCTCAACTACTTTCTGTGGTAGAGAATTCCACAGGTTCACCACTCTCTGGGTGAAGAAGTTTCTCCTCATCTCGGTCCTAAATGGCTTACCCCTTATCCTCAGACTGTGACCCCTGGTTCTGGACTTCCCCAACATTGGGAACATTCTTTCTGCATCTAACCTGTCTAATGTAATGCCTCTGTTTAAAAAAGGGGGCAGACAAAAGGCAGGTAACTATAGGCCGGTTAGTTTAACATCTGTAGTGGGGAAAATGCTTGAAACTATCATTAAGGAAGAAATAGCGGGACATCTAGATAGGAATAGTGCAATCAAGCAGACGCAGCATGGATTCATGAAGGGGAAATCATGTTTAACTAATTTACTGGAATTCTTTGAGGATATAACGAGCATGGTGGATAGAGGTGTACCGATGGATATGGTGTATTTAGATTTCCAAAAGGCATTCGATAAGGTGCCACACAAAAGGTTACTGCAGAAGATAGAGGTACGCGGAGTCAGAGGAAATGTATTAGCATGGATAGAGAATTGGCTGGTGAACAGAAAGCAGAGAGTTGGGATAAATGGGTCCTTTTCGTGTTGGAAATTGGTGGTTAGTGGTGTGCCACAGGGATCGGTGCTGGGACCACAACTGTTTACAATATACATAGATGACCTGGAAGAGGGGACAGAGTGTAGTGTAACAAAATTTGCAGATGACACAAAGATTAGTGGGAAAGCGGGTTGTGTAGAGGACACAGAGAGGCTGCAAAGAGATTTGGACAGGTTAAGCGAATGGGCTAAGGTTTGGCAGATGGAATACAATGTCGGAAAGTGTGAGGTCATCCACCTTGGGGAAAAAAAACAGTAAAAGGGAATATTATTTGAATGGGGAGAAATTCCAACATGCTGAGGTACAGAGGGACCTGGG
This sequence comes from Pristiophorus japonicus, assembly GCF_044704955.1. NCBI lineage: Eukaryota > Metazoa > Chordata > Chondrichthyes > Pristiophoridae > Pristiophorus > Pristiophorus japonicus. The sequence goes on from NC_091992.1 coordinate 91,107,828, forward strand.
GGTCCTTGTGCATGAAACTCTTTTGAGTTTACCTGAAAAAAAAACCAAACATTAACCCGTGCCACCCGCCTGGGTGACACAGCAGACATTTTCAAGGCCCCTTTTTTTTCCTTTTTTTTTCTTTTTTTTCGTTTTTTTTTTGGGCGCTAAAATTACATTTTTCCAAGTGCCCCCTATAAAAGGGGAGGGGGACAATAAAAGCACCGGCAATTAAAACAAATTAAACTTTAAAACGTAAAATCAAATTAAAATTTGGTTGCCGGGCGTGATGATGCACTCCAGTCCCTCCGGTGCCCACCTCTCGCGGAAGGCCGCGAGCGTACCGGTGGACACCGCGTGCTCCTTGTGCATGAAACTCTTTTGAGTTTACCTGCAAAACATAAAAACATTAAACGGTGCCACCCGACCTGGGTGACACTCCAGACATTTACAAGGCCCTTTTTTTCCCCCCCTTTTTTTTTGTTTTTTTTTGTGTTTTTCTTTTTTGGTTTTTTTTTTTGGGCACTAAATTCACAATTTTCCCCAGTGCCCCCTATAAAAGGGAAGGGGGACACTAAAAGCACCGGCAATTAAAACAAATTAAACTTAAAAAACGTAAAATCAAATTAAAATTTGGTTGCCGGGCGTGATGATGCACTCCAGTCCCTCCGGTGCCCACCTCTCGCGGAAGGCCGCGAGCGTACCGGTGGACACCGCGTGCTCCATCTCCAAGGACACCCTGGACCGGATGTAAGAGCGGAAGAGAGGCAGGCAGTCAGGTTGAACGACCCCCTCGACCGCCCGCTGCCTGGACCGGCTGATGGCACCCTTGGCCGTGCCCAGGAGCAGTCCTACGAGGAGGCCTTCGGACCTACCCGCTCCCCTCCGCACAGGGTGCCCAAAGATCAGGAGAGTGGGACTGAAGTGCAGCCAGAATTTCAGGAGCAGCCCCTTCAAATAGTGGAACAGGGGCTGCAACCTTGTGCATTCAATAAAAACATGGAACACGGACTCCTCCAGACCGCAGAAATTGCAGGCGGCCTGGGAGTCCGTGAACCGGCTTAAAAATTTGTTGCACGGCACTGCTCCGTGCACCACCCTCCAGGCCAAGTCCCCGATGAATAGTGGGAGGACCCCTGCGTAGAGTGCCCTCCATCGGGGACCCCCGCCTCCTCCGGACGGCAAGATGGTACGCCATGGCGTGTCCGGACGGCCGGCGAGGATGGCAAAGTTGAGGGTGTGCAGGAGCAGCCCGTACAGGAAACCCCTCCGCGCGGAACTGAAAGGCACGGAGGGGATTTCCCCGAGGCGGCTCAAGTTGTGAGGCGCCGGCCCCCGAGGGAGGTTCCGGGGTTTGGCGCCGATGAGGAATTCCGTCCGGACGGGGGTCAGTTCGGACGGGATCTCCCCACGTGCTTGAGCCTCCTCGATGCACCTAACGGAGTCAGGGCCCAGAGCTGTTTTTAGCGACTCGATGGCATCGGCCGCGTGGCGGACGTTGGCAGAATTTAGGCGCCGCGCCAGCGTGTCTGGCGCCATCCAGCCCGCTCCTCCGCCATCGAGCAGGTCCCTGACCCTGGTCACCTCACCAGCCACAGCCCTCTCTTCCGACCGCCACATAAAGCCTCGGCCGTGGAGGTACGGATTCCCGAGCAGCGGTTCCTGCAGGACGGCCGCCACTCCAGCCAGCGGAGAGCTGCGCTTGGTGGAGACTTTGTTCCAGACCCTGATGAGTTCCCTGTAAAAGACAGGCAGCTCCCGGAGGGCGGTCCTGGCACCCCCCAAGTTCACAAACACGAGCTGCGTGTCATAATTGAGGTCGAGCTGCTGGCGGAAGAAATACCTCGCCAGAGCGCACCACCTAGGAGGGGGCTCGACGTAAAGGTATCTCTGCAGGGTCTGAAGACGGAAAGTCGCGAGCTGGGCGCTGACGCACACCAACGACTGACCGCCCTCCTCAAGCGGGAGACTCAAGACCGCGGCAGAGACCCAGTGCTTCCTGTTGTTCCAGAAGAAGTCCACCAGCTTCTTCTGTATCTTGGCGACAAACGCAGGGGGAGGGGTCAAAGTGACCAGCCGGTACCACAGCATTGCGGCCACCAGCTGGTTTATGACTAGCGCTCGACCCCTGTAGGACAGCACTCGGAGCAGTCCTGTCCAGCGCCCTAGGCGAGCGGCGACCTTGGCCTCCAGCTCCTGCCAGTTCGCCGGCCAGGCTCCCTCGTCGGGGCTAAGGTAGACTCCCAGATAGAGGAGATGGGTCGTGCTCCAGGCAAAAGGCCTGAGCTCCTCCGGCAGGGAGTCCACCCGCCACTGACCCACCAGGAGTCCGGAACATTTCTCCCAGTTGATCCTGGCGGAGGACGCGGCCGAGTAAATCTCCTGGCACTCACGCATCCTCCGCAGGTCAGCGGGATCCTCTATCGCGAGGAGCACGTCATCGGCGTAAGCCGAGAGGACGACCTCCACGCCCGGCCCTTGCAGAGCCAGTCCCGTCAACCTCGTCCGCAAGAGGCGCAGGAAAGGCTCCACGCAAACGACGTATAACTGGCCGGACATGGGGCATCCTTGTGCATGAATCCCAAAAAGTTAGTTTGCAGGTGCAGCAGGTAATCAGGAAGGCGAATGGAATGTTGGCCTTCATTCCGAGAGGGTTGGAGTACAAAAGCAGGGAGGTCCTGCTGCAACTGTATAGGGTATTGGTGAGGCCGCACCTGGAGTACTGTGTGCAGTTTTGGTCACCTTACTTAAGGAAGGATATACTGGCTTTGGAGGGGGTACATAGACGATTCACTCAGCTGATTCCGGAGATGAGGGGGTTACCTTATGATGATAGATTGAGTAGACTGGGTCTTTACTCGTTGGAGTTCAGAAGGATGAGGGGTGATCTTATAGAAACATTTAAAATAATGAAAGGGATAGACAAGATAGAGGCAGAGAGGTTGTTTCCATGGTAGGGGAGACTTGAAACTAGCGGGCACAGCCTCAAAATACGGGGGAGCCAATTTAAAACCGAGTTGAGAGGGAATTTCTTCTCCCAGAGGGTTGTGAATCTGTGGAATTCTCTGCCCAAGGAAGCAGTTGAGGCTAGCTCATTGAATGTATTCAAGTCACAGATAGATAGATTTTTAACCAATAAGGGAATTAAGGGTTACGGGGAGCGGGCGGGTAAGTGGAGCTGAGTCCACGGCCAGATCAACCATGATCTTGTGGAATGGTGGAGCAGGCTCGAGGGGCTAGATGGCCTACTCCTGTTCCTAATTCTTATGTTCTTATGTTGTTATGTATTTTCACTTGTTGGGCTCAATTTTCCTCGGTTATCTGCGCTGTTTTTTGGGCAGCGCCGCTTTTTTTGGCGTATATTAAAATATTCAAGTTTCCCCAAAGTTTCTAAACCAGCGTAACTCAGTTAGTTACAATTTTTTTAGGTTAGGTTTTTTTTTGCGTCATAGGGGGTGTAACCGATGTCTGTGCCAGTTTTTCACATTTAAGCAAGTTTGGCCAACTTACATTTTTCCTTGGATGGCATATGTGAGCACTCCCAAAAAACATTCTAGGCACTTAAGAAAAAACAGCGCACATTAAAAAAAATCGATGCAGAAAGACACCATTGTTTTTATGCGATGTTTTGGAGGGAGTCAAGAAGACAAAGGATATGAATCATGGAGCTCAATTTTTTGAAACTCAAAATGGAGAAAATGGAAGTCCAATGCAATTCTTTCACTTTGATTTATTTCAAAGTGCCACTTCACCACCGAACGTCTCCTCACCGGGCTCAAGGGTTGGAGCGGCGGCCAGCAGAATCGCTCTCTCACCCGGACACAGGTGCTCGGGGCTCGGCTTTAAAAGAAGACTGGGTGGGTGGTTGAAGAAGAACTGAAGGGATAAGAAGAGCCAGTGGGGGCAGGCGGGTGTTTGTTTAGCTCCTGTGTCTGTGTGAGGGAGCAATTCTGCCAGCCGACCCTCAAGCCTGGCGAGGAGACGTTCAGTCAGTACTTTGAAAACAATCTAAAATTAAATAATTGCATTAGACTTTGTTGCCCAAATGTCCTCATTGAATGCCTAGTTTCTTGTTCTAAGCAAGCTTATTGCGCATGCGCAGACCAGGGTGTGATCCATACTAGGCCGTAGACCTTGTGGGTAGAGAGAGAGGAGAGAAGCTTTATCTCCTTTATCAACTGTTTTGAGCTTCTTGCAAAGTTACAATTTAATTATGGGCGCAATATTGACAATGCCATACCTCGTGCAAGCCTTCTGCATGATGGTGCTGCGGAGGAGACGATTGATTCAAAGTCATCACATGAGGAACCTCAGAGCATGTAGGATGATGGGCAGGAGGCCTTACTCACATCGAGTATATTGAGTCAGGCATTCATACCTGCACCTGAGTGATGCAGACTGTGTGAGAAGGCTACATTTTCGCAAAGAAGTTGTAACCGAGATCTGTGAATTAGTAAAAGCAGATCTCCAACCTGGATGCATCAGGAGGACTGCTTTGTCAGTTGAAGTGAAGGTTACAGCTGCACTTTCATTCTCTACATCTTGATCATTCCAGGCCACAACTGGGGATATGTGCACCATTTCTCAACATGCAACACATATCTGCATTTGGCAGGTGACAGCTGCACTATATGCCTGGAGGAATGACTAAATAAAGTTCCCCATGACCGTCCAGGCAATGCGTGAAAAGGCTGTGGGCTTCTCAAGGATTGCTGGCTTCCCAAATGTACAGAGCTGCATTGATTGTACCCACATCACCTTGCGAGCACCTTTGGAGGATTCCGAGATGTATGGGAACAGAAAAGGCTTCCACTCCGTTAATGTGCAGCTCATGTGTGACGATATGCATCGCATCATGTCAGTTGATGCGAGATACCCTGGGAGCACCCATGATGCGTTCATCCTACGCAAGAACGCTATATCTGCCATGTTTCAGCAGCAACCAGTACGGCAGAGCTGGCTGCTGGAAGACAAAGGGTACAGGCTCGCCACCTGGCTCATGACGCCCCTATGTATAACCCAGACGGAAGCTGACTGGGAATACAACATGTCGCACATAGCGAGGACCATTGTCACCTTGAAGCAGCATTACCGATGCCTGGACCACTCCGGAGGCTACTTGCAATACTCCCCTGAGATTGTCGGTCACTTCACTGTTGTGTACTGAATGCTGCATAACTTAGCGGTTGACAGTGTCAAAGGCCTCTGTAAGGTCGAAGAAGGCCATGTATAAGGGCTGACACTGTTCCCTGCATTTTTATTGCAGCTGTCGCGCTGCAAAAATCATGTCCGTTGTGCCCCGTAGGGGACGAAATCCGCACTGTGACTCTGGGAGGAGCTCCTCAGCCCCAGGGAGAAGATGGTTGAGGAGGACTCTCGCGATAACTTTCACAGTGGCTGATAGCAGGGAGATTCCTCTGATGTTGCCGCAGTCGGACTTGTCCCCTTTTTTAAAGATGGTCACGATCACTGTATCTCTGAGATCTCCCAGCATGCTCTCCTCCCTCCAGATGAGAGAGATGAGGACATGTATTCGTGCCAACAGCACCTCTCCACCATACTTTAGCGCCTCAGCAGGGATTCCATCCACTCCAGTAGCCTTGTTGTTCTTAAGCTGTCTTACGGTTTTTTCTACATCGTGCAGTGTTGGGATTTTACTGAGGTGGTGGCAAGTAGCATGCTGCGGGATGGAGTCAAGAACACGCGAATCAAAGGCAGAGTCTCGATTGAGGAGATCTTCGAAGTGCTCCTTCCAGCGGGCCCTGACTGCCTCGGTGTCTTTGAGTGTTTCCCCGTTTCTTGGGCAGCAGTGGGGTGGGGCCTTGGGAGATTGGACCTTGGGAGTTTCCATTTGCCGATACCATTTATAACCACCATAACTTACCATCCTCTGACTGCCTATTTGGGGTATTTGGACCTTCTGTTCCTTCGTGTCATTCTCTAAGTCCTTGATTATTTGCTGATCTCTAGCCTGTGCCTTTAAAGTCATGTAACTGCTTACAGAGTTCCATTACAAATTTCCGTATCCTGTCTTTATATGGTCCTATGTCCTCACTTCCTGAAACCAAGACTTCTGGCAGTCTCATTAGTTTAAAGGGTGTCAATCCTGTCGTCCGACTAGGGGTTGCCTTGAGCTTCATCAGCACTCGGGGTATCCTGTATACCCACCCCTTTCCAGTCTCTTCGATTGCCTCGGCTTGGGCTGTTTTTTAAGGTCCTATTCATTCATTCCCCCAATCTGGAAGATTCCAGATGATATGGGATATTTTTGCCTGATCCCTTGTAAAGCGCAGGCCTGTTTGATTATCTTCGCTGTGAAGTGTGTACCTTGTTTTGAGTCCAGCTGTAGTAGCATTATTTCTTCTGCTAGGATAAAGGCCACGGTTTCTGCTGAACAATTATAACTAGGCAGTATGTCTTCCCCTTGTTGCTGGGTAACGGTCCAGTAAAATCTATATGCAAGTTTTCCTTTCAATCGGGGCTGATGTCCCATTCTGACCTTTACTTTCTCCCCTGGGTTGTATTTTGCGCACGTCACGCACCTTCTACAGTGGTCCTCTATATCTCTACCCATTCCCTTCCACCACCAGCTTATCGAGCTTATCATGTTGGTTCTACCTGTATGGACATAGCCATGGTATAAATGTAATAGACTCCCCTGGATGCATTCCAGGGCCACCACATTCCCATTATTTCTTCCATATCCCAATCGGTCCCTTGTTGGGCCCCTCTCTGCTTACGCCCCTCCTTTTCCTGTTGAGTGGCTTCTCCCTTAAACTTAAGCATGTTTACTTCCTCAGACCCGATTGTACATACTCCGACTTGGGCTTCCCCGGCCAGTGTACCTGTCTCCGCCACCCGCTTGGCTGCTTCGTCTGCCCATCGCATACTCCTGGGGTAGGAGGGAGGCATCCACTAATTTTTTAACAATCTCCTCATGTTTAATCGAGCCCTCCTCCTGAGGTCATGTATCCCTGTCTGCTCCAGGCTACCATATAGATGTTTATTCTTTTTCTGCTAGCCAGCCTCAGAGCCTCAGTAAGAGCCACTAATTCAGCCACTTGAGCTGATTGACTCCCTTTGAACCGTCCTTCCCTTTTGACCTGTCCACTGCTATCTACCATGGCCCATCCGCGATGTCACATATAGCGCCAAGACCCATGTACATATAGATCCATGTCTGCCTCCTCAAGCCTACCTACTTCCCTCGTCTTCTCCTGTCGGGCTACACTGCTGCTCCGTTCCCTGCATGATGATCTATCCTGCAGAGTTGTCTTTTATTGTGCCTCCCCGTTGGGGGGGTAAGAGCATTGCTTCCCACCTAGCCCTTCGCGCGTCGGATACCGTTTTTAGCCTTCCTGTGTGAAGCAATTCTACAAAAGTATGCTGGGTATGTGTCCCGACATTACTATGCCACTAGCCTATGCCTGTCCCCATGTAATTAGCTTTACTGTGGTGGGTATAGATGTGGAAGGGCCTATTCTGGTCGGGTAACCCCAGAGCTGGAGCACTTGTGAGAGCTTGTTTTAATCTTATAACCACAATTTCCTGATCTCGACATTTCTGCAGTAGTTGAATAGCCCTAGTACCTGCCTGACCCCTTTCACGGATCCTGGCCTGGGCATTGATTGAATTGCTTCCTTTCTGTCCTTAGGCATCTGTCTCTTCCCTTGTGATATTATACATCCTAGTTATGTTACTTCACTCCTTCCCACCTGCACCTTCCTAGGATTTATTTTTAATCCCGCACTCTGTAGAGCTCCTAGCACTGTAGTTAAAGCTAGTACGTGTTGTTATTCTGTGCTGGAGGCATTAAGAATATCATCCACATACTTCTTTGCCTGTTGGGGGCATTGCCTTCCTGCATCTCCTTCCTTATTGCAATGGATTACGCGGTGGTCCATCCAGCAGTGATCAGCTACTGTCATGGTGCGGGTGATGCGCACATTCTTGCGATCCCTGACCCGGACGATGACATTGTCGAGCAGGTCCCAGTGTTTGGAGCGAGGGTGTTGCCACGATGCCTTGTATTTGCCCCTCTGGCAGAACAAGGTGTTGGTGATGAAAACTTTGTTCCAGAAATTTTGTCAGGAGTAGGGTACCGCTGGAGTTGGATTTCCCTACCCCATCTCTGCCAATCACAGAGGGCTGTATCTTTGCCGACCCTGGCGTTGAAGTCATCAAGGAGGATCAGTTTGTCAGCCACGAGGGTCTACGGAGCGTCCTCCTCCGTTTTGGATGCCCCCAAAATTTCACCAACATCCTCCACCTGCTCCACGATGACATGCAGGCCGTGATCCTTAGCAACGGAGCCATTACAGACCCAATCCACATCCGGACCGGGGTCAAACAAGGCTGCGTCCTCGCCCCAACCGTCTTCTCAATCTTCCTCGCTGCCATGCTCCCCTTCACAGTCAACAAGCTCCCCACTGGAGTGGAACTAAACTGCAGAACCAGTGGAAACCTGTTCAAACTTCGCCATCTCCAGGCCAGGTCCAAGACTACCCCAACCTCTGTCGTCGAGCTATAGTACGCGGACGACGTCTGCGTCTGCACACATACCGAGGCTGAACTCCAGGACATAGTTGGCGTATTTACTGAGGCGTATGAAAGCATGGGCCTCACGCTAAACATCTGTAAGACAAAAGTCCTCCACCAGCCTGTCCTCGCCGCACATCACTGCCCCCCAGTCATCAAGATTCACGGCGTGGCCCTCGACAACGTGGACCATTTCCCATACCTCAGGAGCCTCTTATCAACAAAAGCAGACATTGATGACGAGATTCAACATCTCCTCCAGTGCAGCCTTCGGTCGCCTGAGGAAAAGAGTGTTCGAAGACCAGGCCCTCAAATCTGCCATCAAGCTCATGGTCTATAGGGCTGTAGTAATACCTGCCATCCTGTATGGCTCAAAGACATGGGCCATGTACAGTAGACACCTCAAGTCGCTGGAGAAATACCACCAGCGATGTCTCCACAAAATCCTACAAATCCTCTGGGAGGACAGATGCACCAACATTAGTGTACTCGTCCAGGCCAACATAGAAACTTAGAAAATAGGTACAGGAGTAGGCCATCCGGCCCTTCGAGTCTGCACCACCATTCAGAAAGATCATGGCTGAGCATTCCTTCAGTACCCCGTTCCTGCTTTCTCTCCATACCCCTTGATCCCTTTAGCCGCAAGGGCCAAATCTAACTCCCTCTTGAAAATATATCCAATGAACTGGCATCAACAACTCTCTGCGGTAGGGAATTCCACAGGTTAACAATTCTCTGAGTGAAGAAGTTTCTCCTCATCTCAGTCCTAAATGGCTTACCCCTTATCCTTAGACTATGTCCCCTTGTTCTGGACTTCCCCAACATCGGGAACATTCTTCCCGCATCTAACCTGTCCAGTCCCGTCAGAATTTTATGTGTTTCTATGAGATCCCCTTCTAAACTCCAGTGAATATAGGCCCAGTCGATCCAATTTCTCCTCATATATCAGTCCTGCCATCCCGGGAATCAGTCTGGTGAACCTTCACTGCACTCCCTCAATAGCAAGAATGTCCTTCCTCAGATTAGGAGACCAAATCTGAACACAATATTCCAGGTGAGGCCTCACCAAGGCCCTGTACAACTGCAGTAAGACTTCCCTGCTCCTATACTCAAAACCCTTTGCTATGAAGGCCAACATACCATTTGCCTTCTTCACCGCCTGCTGTACCTGCATGCCAACCTTCAATGACTGATGAACCATGATACCCAGGTCTCGCTGCACTTCCCCCTTTCCTAATCTGCTGCCATTCAGATAATATTCTGCCTTCGTGTTTTTGCCCCCAAAGTGGATAACCTCACATTTATTCATATTATACTGCATCTGCCATGTATTTGCCCACTCGCCTAACCTGTCCAAATCACCCTGCAGCCTCTTAGCGTCCTCCTCACAGCTCACACCGCCACCCAGTTTAGTGTCATCTGCAAACTTGGAGATATTACACTCAATTCCATCATCTAAATCATTAATATATATTGTAAAGAGCTGGGGTCCCAGCACTGAGCCCTGCGGCACTCTACTAATCACTGCCTGCCATTCTGAAAAGGACCCGTTAATCCCGACTCTCTGCTTCCTGTCTGCCAACCAGTTCTCTATCCACGTCAGTACATTACCCCCAATACCATGTGCTTTGATTTTGCACACCAATCTCTTGTGTGGGACCTTGTCAAAAGCCTTTTGAAAGTCCAAATACACCACATCCACTGGTTCTCCCTTGTCCACTCTACTAGTTACATCCTCAAAATATTCTGGAAGATTTGTCAGGCATGATTTCCACTTCATAAATTCATGCTAACTTGGACCAATCCTATCACTGCTTTCCAAATGCACTACTATTTCATCCTTAATGATTGATTCCAACATTTTCCCCACTACTGATGTCAGGCTAACCGGTCTATAATTACCCGTTTTCTCTCCTTTTTTAAAAAGTGGGGTTACATTAGCTACTCTCCAGTCCATAGGAACTGATCCAGAGTCGATAGACTGTTGGAAAATTATCACCAATGCATCCACTATTTCTCAGGCCACTTCCTTAAGTACTCTGGGATGTAGACTATCAGGCCCTGGGGATTTATCGGCCTTCAATCCCGTCAATTTCCCTAACACAATTTCCCGCCTAATAAGGATATCCTTCAGTTCCTCCTTCTCTCTAGACCTTCAGTCCCCTAGTACATCCGGAAGGTTATTTTTGTGTTCCTTTGTTGAAGCATTGAAGCACTGACCACACTTGATCAGCTCCGTTGGGCAGGCCAGATTGTCCGCATGCCAGACACGAGACTCTCAAAGCAAGCGCTCTACTTGGAATTCCTTCAGGGCAAACGAACCAAAGGTGGGCAGAGGAATCATTACAAGGATCCCCTCAAAGCTTCCCTGATAAGGTGCAATATCCCCTCAGACACGTGGGAGTCCCTAGCCAAAGACCGTCCTAAGTGGAGGAAGTGTATCCGGGAGGGCGCTGAGCACCTCGAGTCTCATCGCCGAGAGCATGCAGAAATCAAGTGCAGATAGCGGAAAGAGCGTGCAGCAAATCTGTCCCACCCTCCCTTATCCTCAACGACAATCTGTCCCAACTGTGACAGGGACTGTGGCTCTCGTATTGGATTGTTCAGCCACCTAAGGACTCATTATGCATAACTTAGCCATCGTGAGGCAACAGCAGCTGATAGTAGAAGACCCACCTGAGCTGCGAGTGGCTGATGATCAGGAGGAAGATGCAGATGACGAGGAGGAGGCGGAGGATGACGAGGACGCCATGCAACCCCCTGAACCTGGACGACGATGGCGGAGGAGAGCAGAGGAGAGCGAGCCTTGTGCCAGCAGTTCATCCGTGAACGCTTTGCTGCCTGAAGGCTCAGCGGCAACTATTCCACATGGACCATGTTTCCTGTTTGGACCTGTTCTGTAATGTTTGGTTGTGTTAATGGAACAAATAATGTAAATGATTCTTCTTTAGTTCAAAAAGTTGTGTTAATTATGGAACACATAATGGAAATGATGCAGTTATAATTTAAAATATATTTTATTCAAAAGTTTAACACTTGTTTGTGTTTAACTTAACTTTAATAAAAATATTCTTGTATCAAAGTTTTCAGTTAAGATCACTTACAAACTCTAAGATCACTTAAAAACTTTAAGATCACTTGCAAATTTTTAAACTTGTAAATTTATATAACTTACAATAAACTTTTAATTTAAGAACAGTTGCAACAGTAATAGCAATAATAATAACAACAACAGCAAAGAAAGGCTGCACCCATCTCTCCCCCACCGTATTCTAAGACCGCCCGCTGTGCTTGGTCTTGTTGACTCCACCCCTGTCCGCAGGCGGTGGCGCAGCGTTTCTTGGGTTAGTACCTAGCTTATTCTTTCGAGCATCTCGGGTAATGCGCACTTCTTAATGGGGGGGTGTGGGGTAATGTGAAAGGCCCGGCTTGGGTGTCTTCAGGGGTTGGTCTGGTGATTGGGGTGGGAGTGGCAGTTGATTCTGGGCGCGTGTTCCTTTATTGCAGCAGCTAACTCCAACATTTCCTCCCTCATGTTCGCCGACAGTGTCTCAATTACCTGCAACATTTCCTCCCTCATGTTCATCGACATTGTATCAGCTACCTGCGACATTCCCTCTCTCATGTGCCCGGACAGTGTTCCCATTTCTCGCGAGAGTGTTGTTACTTCTCCCAACAGTCCCAATACCTCATCACCCACCCCACTGATGGTGTCCAGGAGTGATCGTGTAAGGTCTCTGCTCTCCGCACTCATTGCCATCATCTGAACCACATCTGTTCGATCCTGCACCCCAGGCGAGCACTGTCGAGCTCTCCTTCCCCTCCTTACCCTGGTTGTCCCTCGCTGCATCCCACTGGAATCCCCAGCCTCGGACTGTGAGAAACCATGGAATGTCCCAACACTCGCACCGTTCAGGAAAGGGCCTGACACCTCAATGGGCGGCATCTGCACCTTCTTCAGTGTGAGTACAAGAATGGGGGCTTCATCCATCCCCTCCCCCTCACCCTCACCTCCATGCTCTTGGTCTGGAAGGTGGGATTGGAAGATGTTCTCTTCAGGCTCGTCCGTGTCTGAATCTTCTTCTGCATCAGCTTCAGCCTCGTCAGGGTTGGCCTCAAGTTCTGCAAAATATAACAGAACAGACAAATGGTTAGCTGCAGAGGAGGGGGCAGGGTGGGTGGCATGAGTAGGCTCACACAGCACAGGCAGCAGACCCATTTGAAGGACCACGATGAATGATAGCACATTGCATCAACCGAAACATAGTTGACAGAGACATCCCTATGAAGTCCCTTGCAGTCAGAATCAGGTGAATTCATAATGGGGAACAAGGAAATGGCAGACCAATTGAACAAATACATTGGTTCTGTCTTCACTAGGGAAGGCACGAATAACCTCCCCAAAATACTAGGGGACCGAGGGTCTAGCGAGAAGGAGGTACTGAGGGAAATCCTTATTAGTCAGGAAATGGTGCGAGGGAAACTGATGGCACTGAAGGCCGATAAATCCCCAGGGCCTGATAGTCTGCATCGCAGAGTACTTAAGGAAGTGGCCCTGGAAATAACAGATGCATTGGCAATCATTTTCCCAAATTCCAGGGACTCTGGATCAATACCTATGAATTGGAGGGTAGCTAATGTAACCCAATTTTTTTAAAAAGGAGGGAGAGAGAAAACAGGGAATTATAGACCAGTTAGCCTGACGTTGGTGGTGGGGAAAAAGCTGGAATCGATTATTAAAGATGTAATAGCAGCGCATTTGGAAAGCAGTCGGTACAAGTCAGCATGGATTTATGAAAGGGAAATCATGCTTGACAAATCTTCTGGAATTTTTTGAGGATGTAACTAATAGAGTGGACAAGGGAGAACCAGTGGATATGGTGTATTTGGATTTTCAAAAGGCTTTTGACAAGGTCCCACACAAGAGATTAGTGTGCAAAATTAAAGCACATGGTATTGGGGGTAATGTATTGATGCGGATAGAGAACTGGTTGGCAGATGGCAAGCAGTGACTAGTGGAGTGCCGCAAGGTTCAGAGGATACCAGCTATTTACAATATAGATTAATGATTTGGACAAAGGAATTGAGTGTAATATCTCCAAGTTTGCAGATGACACTAAGCTGGGTGGCAGTGTGAGCTGTGAGGAGGATGCCAAGAGGCTGCAGGGTGACTTGGATAGGTTAGGTGAATGGGCAAATGCATCGCAAATGCAGTATAATGTGGATAAGTGTGAGGTTATCCACTTTGGTGGCAAAAACACGAAGGCAGATTATTATCTGAATGGTGACAGATTAGTAAAAGGGGAGGTGCAACGAGACCTGGGTGTCGTGGTACATCAGTCACTGAAGGTAGGCATGCAGGTAAAGCAGGCAGTAAAGAAAGCAAATGGCATGCTGGCCTTCATAGCAAGAGGATTTGAGTCTTGGTGAGACCACACCTTGAGCATTGTGTGCAGTTTTGGTCTCCTAATCTGAGGAAGGATTGCGGGAGTGCAGTGAAGGTTCACCAGACTAATTCCCGGGATGGCAGGACTGACATATGAAGAAAGACTAGGCTTATACTCACTGGAATTTAGAAGAATGAGAGGGGATCTCATAGAAACATATAAAATTATGACGGGACTGGACAGGTTAGATGCAGGAAGAATGTTCCCAATGTTGGGAAAGTCCAGAACCAGGGGTCACAGTCTAAGGATAAGGGGTAAGCCATATAGGACCAAGATGAGGAGAAACTTTTTCACCCAGAGTGGTGAACCTGTGGAATTCTCTACCACAGAAAGTTGTTGAGTCCAGTCCTTTGGATATATTCAAGAGGGATTTAGATGTGGCCCTTACGGCGAAGGGGATCAGCGGGTATGGAGAGAAGGCGCGAGTGGGGTATTGAAGTTGCATGATCAGCCATGATCATATTGAATGGCGGTGCAGGCTCGAGGGGCCAAATGGCCTGTTCCTGCACCTATTTTCTATGTTTCTATATTTCTATGAACCGAAGCATGGCTAGCACACGCAATACTTAACATTTACCAAAGTCAGACTGTGGAATTTGCAGGACTTACTCTCTCCCTCGAGTGTGGGCCCAGCTTGTGCAGTGGTGGTTGCTTTTCTCCAGGCAGCGACCCTGTCTTCCAAGTGTGTCAGTGTGTCCTGTTCGAGTTCTTTCCCTTTTGTTGTGTGCCACCTTCCTTTGCAAAGATGAAAATATTCCTTTTTAGAGTGGGTGTCTTTCTGCTGGGTGGGACATATACAGGTGGTCACATTTACAATCGCAATTCGATTGAATAAATGAAAATATTACTTACACTAACTACTTGACCAAGGCCCTGCCACTTCTTTTTGCACTGGCCTCCAGACCTCGGGTGGTCACCATTGCACAGTAATCTTCTGCAAGTTGGTTCCAGCGTTTCTTCATTTCTTTTGGTGAAACTTTGATGTGACCTCTGCTGGTGTCTAGCTCGTGCCATCTGGCCTCAATTACAGTAACTAGTTTCTCCACTTCATCCTGTGAGAAATTCTTGGTCCTTGAGCCACGTTGCATCTTGTATTGCAGCTCAGATTTTTCCATTGAGAATTAAAGTTCTCTCACACAACTGGCTCTTTAAAAATGGCCGAATACAGATTGGGAGGTGTACTAGGCATGCGCGTCCATAGCAATCAGGTCAAAAAATTTCTTTTTTTTGCGCATGCGCAGAAGGTGGGGCGTCGTTTTTTCGGCGCAGACATTAGTTTCCATCCCCCTGAAGCTAAAGGACAGGCTGCGCAGTGACAATTTCAAAAAATTGAATGGGGAAACTTGCAAGTTATTTTTTGGTGTAATCGGGGCCAAAAAAGATTAGCGTAACTCTTGCAATACGCCCAAAAACGGCATTGGGGAAAATTGAGCTCAAGGATTTGTGATATTATAGGTGAAAGTACCATGAGCATTGAATTCTGGATGTGTTTGTGGTTTCACTGAGGAAGTAATGAATTAAACAGATCAATTTAGTTCTATAGAACTGAGTTTAGCAGTTCAGCAAGCGATTTGGCTAATGACAGTTTAAAGATTACATTGCCTGTCAAGGCTTTATATCCAATAATAAATAGAAGTTGATTATGCCTCAAAATCTGATAAAATATATTGCATCTTTACTTTTTTGTATATGATTTCATGTAACCAAAGCTCCAATATATTGTGTTTAATATTGTTTCAGCCATAAATGCTGACTCGTAATTTTTTGCACAAGAGAATTAGATCACATCAACAATGGATGGCATGCTCTGTATTCACAGCTGTTCTTCAACAACAGGTAAAAAGCTGGGATGCACGTTCGATAATGGAAACTTGCACAATGTCTCACTTGGACAAGGCCAGGAGGTGGTGGCTGAACAAGCTCTCGACCTGGCAGCCAAAGAAGGGCACTGGGTTATTCTACAGGTAAGTAACACACGTTGCTGCTGTTTGGATATATTGCCATGAAGGACTAATCCTTGAGCTTGGTCCTATGGACTGAGGTCTGTAAAAAAAACAACCATCGCAAATTATTGAGGGTGCAATCCTCTGGATTTTTCTTCCTATTAAATGGAGGAATAGAGTGTTGGGAGAAATGTACTGTGGCACTTAAAAATGGACAGCATCCATTTGATTTGAACTGTCACGAGTGTTAGTCAGAACTGATGCTCTGTGAATCCAGGCGAGTGTCGAAACCTAAAGCTTCCAGTGCTTGCCCCTTCTTTCATTATTGCTTATGTTCCCAGCCTAATTCATGACATTGATGGATTTGACCCCGTCCTCTACAGCTAACACAAACAGATCTGTACAATTTGCTGGAGGAAAGTGCAGCTTTATGTGAGCATGGCATAGGGATTTGGAGAGCTTGAAATATGCGCTGGTGAAATTTTGAGAGATTACAGAAAATCACGGGATGCGGTGGAACGCTGATATTACTCTCCAGTTACTTAAATGGCGAGTAATATCATGCGGGATGTAAAATCATCGTTTCACTTGACCATTGGCGGATTCGATTAAAATCTGAATTTTACCTTGTGATTCAAAATGGTATATCCGCATTCCGGTGGCCCGGCAAGCTGTATCCTACCACGCACCAAGCCCTTTGCATGTGTGCTGTCTTACAGCTCAGTCCTCTCTCTTTTTGGTTGCACCACGTACAGTAACCTTAGTAACCAGCCCCCCCCAGAGTTAAATACATTCTGTGGGCGAAATTCCCCTGCTGTGTGTCTGTCGTCAGCGCCTCCGGGGGGCGCTAACAGGGCGCAACAGTGTTTTCATCCATTAGGAGAGGGGGCGGCTACCAGCTACTGCAAAATTGCGCGGGAGTTAGCGGAGTGGTGAAATCGGTAATGCCACGCCTCCGCTGGTGGCGCCCCAGGCCGTTGCACCTCCGGCGATGACGTCATCGGCGTGCGCGGCATCCCCTTTTCACACCGCAGCAGGAATTGGGCACGCCCCGTGAGGCTGCTATGGATGATGTCAGTGACTGCCTTGCAGGTTGCAAACCGGGCCACACTTCGCTCGCGAGGCACAACTTAAAGGGGAGGTGGTCGCAGCCATTTTTTTTTTGCCGACTTCCCAGTCGGGCCTTTCCTCTGCCGATTTCACGGGGTCCGGGCCATAACCGTACAGCCCGGCACTCAGTTTCGGTGCTGGGCTGCAGCCACAGTTCTCCGCATCTCCAGTGGCCTAGTGAAGGCCCATCAAGAGCCATGCACAGCTCGCAGCATCCCTCCACTTTAACGTAAGGGGAGGGCCCCTGGATCACATCAGTGCTACGTGGAGAGGGCGCATAGCACTCTGACGTTTGCCCGGGTAGCACCCCCGAACCTGCCCCGAGAGGAAGTGGAGCGCGCGATAATGTGCTCCACTTTCTGTCAGGGGCAGTAAAGCCCAATTTCGCTTCCGGGGCGGGACCTCTGCACCGGGCGCAGAATGTCCGGCCTCGGAAAAGCTGTCGCCTCCAGCCGGGCGATACCCAATTTTGGCCCCTCTGTTTTTTTGAAGTTAAGCCGAATTAATTTGAAATCTAGTAAAGTTGAGCAGATTATGATTCATTTGTTTTATGCTTTCCTGCAATTAAAGCCTTACACTCAGCAGTGGAAATTGCCCTGTTTGTTGACGCCCATTAGCGCCTCCAGGGGACACGGGGCGCAGAACTGTTTTCACCCGGGCATTACCGGCTCCTGTGAAATTGTGCGGGAGTTAGCAGAGATGTGGCGCAAACGCGATGACATCACCACCATGCGCGGCGACCCCTTAGTGCCAGCGCCGACCCCTTTCCACCCCGTGGTTGTCATTGGTCAGCGCCCTGTGGGACTGGCATGAGCAAGGTCAGCGGCAGACTCGTGGGTCGCAAACCGCTCCATCATTCGTTCACGGTGCGGAGGTTAAAGGGGAAGTGGAGAGCACGCTGCGCTGCCACCTTGCCGGTTTGGCCGACTCGCCTCTGTTGTCTGGTCTGGACGCCATTGCGTACCCCTGCACTCTGTTTTGGGTGCCGGGCCACGGCGTCGGCACCATGCCGCCCTGGTGGTTCAGTGGAGGCCATCAGAGGCCCAGCAGATTGCGTAGCACCCCTCCCCTTTAACCGAAGCGGAGAGGCATTGAAATGCATCAGCGCTACACAGTGCAGCCGCGCAGCGTTAATGAACACATCCAAGTAGCGCCCAGGAACCCACCCCAACAGGAAGTGGAACGCACGAGATTGCACTCCACTTCCTGTGAGAGACGATAACCACAAATTGGCGGCTGGGCCGGGATGTCCGCGCCGGGCGCAGGAAGTCCCGCCCTGAGCCGCTTATCGTTCCCAATCGGGTGGTGGGGAATTTCGCCCCCTATGTTTCATACATTGGAAGGCTACAATAAAGGTTACGAAGGAACAATTATTGAGGTTCAAGACCATACAGAAAATGTGTGGCTCCTGTAAGCCATTATTCCGGATTAGAGGTTAATGCTGCATTTTTGCTCCATTCTATGAATGAAAAATACATAAAAAGCTTTGTCAGAAATGTAATTGCTTCATACGAACAAAAGCAAATTGCATACGTGGACCTTGATTGCTTTGAATTTTTGCATTCAGTGCACGAGCCAGCAGAAGAATTACAAGCACAGTGCCTGGCCCAATTCTCCTTGATTGTAATGTGTGCAGTTTTGTGAGTTATAAGACTCCAGATGCATCTAGTTCACCTGTAAATGAAGAAATGTACATTTTAATAGTGTAGCACAGCACCTTCATTACACTAGCGTTAAAAGTATTAGATGACGTAATGCTTAATGTCAGCATTGTCACTGTTGTCCATCCTATCTGTTGTCCGTTCTGGATGAACTTGCCTCGGCTCATTTTAAAGGCCCCAATGTTGGTTCATATCCGCCTTCCATACACTTCTGGCTACACAGTCGCGCCAAGCTTTTCTCTACATCTGGTCGTTCCTTCACTGCTCAGGATCTCTGTTACTTGATCTCTTTGCCTGGCTGTTGAATGCAGTCTTCTAATCGGTTTTCTTCAAGTATTTGAATCATTTCCAGACTTTCTGCGGGTTCCCTTTTTCATTGAGAATGGCTTGAACCATCATGGCATCTCTCCTATTGTGTAGGGATTTTTGGGGGGAGTGGGAGGGAGTGTAGGGCAGAATTGACATTGGTTCTCATTATTTCTGATCTCGTTCTGGTCACAAAGTCTCTTCCACAATTAAGGCCACCCTGCCGATCAGTGAAATGGGCCTCCCTTGTACTTATTCTGCTCAGCTCTGCCGCTGAATTTCACGCCTGGTGACTTACAGGAGTCAAATCTCTGATTTCCTACTGTTTAGGTACTTAATTACAATGAATCTACCTGTTTCATGATTTTAACTCTACAATAATCGCTGCAGAGTGGAACTTGCCACACCCTCGAATGAATAAGAACTGAATATACTCAACGCTGCATAAACTCTCTAAACTCTCTAAACTGACTGCTGACAGTAATAAAATCAGAACTTAAATCTTCAGTCTCAACACCAACAACAAATTGTATTTATATAGCACCTTTAATGTAGAGAAACGTCCTAAGGTGCTTCACAGGAGTATTATGAGATAAAAAATTTGACACCGAACCGCATAAGGAGAAATTAGCACAGGTGACCAAAAGCTTGGTCAAAGAGGTAGGTTTTAAAGAATGTCTTGAAGGAGGAAAGAGAGGTAGAGAGGCGGAGAGGTTTAGGCAGGGAATTCCAGAGCTTGGGGCTTAGGCAACAAAAGGCACGGCCACCAATGGTTGAGTGATTACAATCAGGGATGCTCAGGAGGACAGAATTAGAGGAGCGCAGACACCTCGGAGGGGTTGGGGGGCTGGAGGAGATTACAGAGATAATGAGGGGCGAGGCCATGGAAGGATTTGAAAACAAGGATGAGAATTTTGAAATTGAGGCGTTGCTTAACCAGGAGCCAATATAGGTCAGCGAGCACAGGGGTGATGGGTGAGTGGGACTTGGTGCGAGTTAGGACATGGGCAGCCGAGTTTTGGTTCACCTCTAGTTTACGTAGGGTAGAATGTAGGAGGCCAGCCAGGAGTGCGTTGGATTAGTCAAGTCTAGAGGTAAAGACATGGATGAGGGCTTCAGCAACAGATGAGCTGAGGCAAGGGCAGAGACGGGCAATGTTACGGAGGTGGAAATAGACGGTCTTTGTTATGCTGCGGATATGTGGTCGAAAGTTCATTTCAGGGTTAAATATCGCACCAAGGTTGCGAATAGTCTGGTTCAGCCTCAGACAGAGGTTGGGGAGAGGGATGGAGTCAGTGGCTAGGGAATGGAGTTTGTGGCGCGGACCAAAAACAATGGCTTCGGTCTTCCCAATATTCAATTGGAGAAAATTTCTGCTCATCCAGAACTGGATCAGAACTTAAAGCTTCAGTCCCAAGAAATAAAAGATGATATTTCTTTTGAATAACTTTTTAGCACACTGTAAATAATCCATTTTCAAATGCCATCCCAGTAATAGGTTTGTAAAGAGCAAATATGGAAGTTGTATAAATATTGACAATGAAATAGGCCCACGTGACAAATTGTAGACATATTGTCTAAACCTGAGGGTCTTCACAGCAAACAGCAATTTTACATTCATTATCTGAAATGTCACTTCAATTATTTCACGATCAACTTAATTTATTTCACGAATGGCTTTAGCTTTCATACATTGTTGCTTCATTAGCTTCAGTTCCTGTAATAAGTTGAACAACAAGCTTCCAGTTGGATGATAGATGTTAATCAAGATTTTCCAGCAGAAACAGTACAATTCATCAATTCATTCAGCTCTGCACAGCCCCTTCTGTTTAAATTATTTAGTGTTGGCAAAATGGGGAGCTTTCAGCCATTCTCCAACTCTCATTACAATTGTCTGAAGTAATGGTTTTCTCTTTTATAAGACAGTGAAGGTCACTGAGGTAATGCTATTTTGCTCGGTGTCTCTCTTCAAAGGGAGATATTGTTGTTAAATTGCTGCTTGAAGCTGTAATAGATGTTTCCTTTGGCTTGCCAGTGGCGATTATACTCCCTGTATTGTACAAAATGGGAGCTTGGTTTAGAAAATGTTCTATAATTTGTGCTGTGATTTTCTGTGCATCCAGCCAATTGATTCAGTTCAGTAAAGTGTATTTACTGGAAAGAGTTAACCTGATTGTAAAAAGAATAATAATACCATTCTATGAATAGATAAGCAGCTTGGAGATTGTTCCATGAAATTGGCCCAGAACCAGTTATACATTGTTTATAATAAAGAATGGAGTTTCGTAATGTGATGTGACAGCAGAGTATCACTGACTCTTGACTGCATCACCTGACACTGTCCACCTCCATGGAATTGAGGGCTAACAGATTGAAACATGAACCGCAACTGCAATGCAGGCTATATTTACTGTTTCACAATACAAACAACAACAATTTGCATATTAAAAGTGCCTTTAACATAGAAAAACATCTCATCATCATAGGCATGCCCTTGAAATCGAGGAACATAAGAAATAGGAGCAGGAGTAGGCCATTTGGTCCCTCGAGCCTGCTCCGCCATTCAATAAGATCATGGCTGATCTGATCATTGACTCAACTCCACTTCACTGCCCGCTCCTCGTAACCCTTTATTCCCTGATCACTCAAAAATCTATCTATCTCCACCTTAAATATATTCAACCTCCTTAGCTCTCTGGGGCAGAGAATTCCATTGATTTACAACCCTCTGAGAAAAGAAATTTCTCCTCATCTCAGTTTTAAATGGGCGGCCCCTTATTCTAAGACTATGTTCCCGAGTTTTAATTTCCCTTATGAGTGGCAATATCCTCTCTGCATCCACCTTGTCAAGTCCCCTCATAATCTTATACGTTTCGATATGATCATCTTTCATTCTTCTGAACTCCAGTGTGTACAGGCCCAATCTACTCCACCTATCTTCATGAGTCAACCCCCTCATCTCCGGAATCAACCTCATGAACGTTCTCTGAACAGCCTTCAATATAAGTACCTGTATATCCTTCCTTAAATACGGAGACCAAAACTGTACGCAGTACTCCAGGTATAGCCTCATCAATACCCTGTACAGTTGTAGCAGGACTTCTCTGCTTTTATACTCTAATCCCCTTGCAATAAAGGCCAACACTCCATTTGCCTCCACTCTAAAAGTGAGTTCTCAGGTGACTGTACAGCCCAATATGGGAATTACAGTCTCTGTCATAGGTGGGACAGACAGTTGTTGAGGGAAAGGGTGGGTAGGGAGTCTGGTTTGCCGCACGCTCCTTCCGCTGCCTGTGCTAGTTTTCTGCAAGCTCTCGACAACAAGACTCGAGGTGCTCAGTGCCTTCCCGGATGCTCTTCCTCCACTTAAGGCGGTCTTTGGCCAGCGATTCCCAGGTGTCGGTGAGGATGTTGCACTTTATCAAGGAGACTTTGAGGATGTCCTTGAAATGTTTCCTTTGCCCACCTGGGGATTGTTTGCCGTGTAGGAATTCTGAGTAGAGCGCTTGCTTTGGGGGGTCTTGTGTTGGGCAGGCAGATGATGTGGCCCAACGGAGCTGGTCGAGTGTGGTCAGTGCTTTGATGCTGGGATGTTGGCCTGATCGAGAACACTGATGTTGGTGCGTCTTTCCTGTGATGTATGAAATGATACAATGAACTCTGTGCTGTGAGCCAGTGACTAGGTGTAACCTGGTCAGTCTTTAATGGCTTCCAGAAGTGAAGATACAAAGGTGAAGTTCAGGTTATATACCGGGCCCAGCATGAGTGTACCTATGACCCTAGGACCTCCAACAGTAGTTGCCCCTGTTGGTGGACAGACCTTATATATATACATTACATCATTCCCCCCCACCTCAGTTCTTGGCACAAGTCCATATTACAAAGTTCAGACGGTCCGGGGCCCTTCGCTCCCTGGTTGACCGTCTCAGTATAATCCCAGTGCTTTCCGAGTCTCTCATGACTTGGGGCTGGGCATTGACCAGAGTGGGTTCTTCTGATAGCTGGACGTGAGTTGGTTAGTCGTCTAAGCTTGCGGTGTCTTCTTCCAACTGCTCCGGTTCGTCAGTGTGTCTTAGCTTGATTTGATCAATGTGTTTCCTGCACATCTGCCCATTCTTGAGCTTAACCATATACACTTGGTTACCCCCCCTTATGCGTAACATTACCCGGGAGCCACTTGGGCCCTTGACCATGGTTAAGTACATATATTGGGCCATTTACAGATCATCATCATCATCATCATAGGCAGTCCCTCGGAATCGAGGAAGACTTGCTTCCACTCTTAGCATAAGTTCTTAGGTGGCTGTACAGTCCAATACGAGAACCACAGTCTCTGTCACAGGTCGGACAGATAGTCGTTGAGGGAAAGGGTGGACAGGGAGCCTGGTTTGCCGCACGCTCCTTCCGTTGCCTGCGCTTGATTTCTGCATGCTCTCGGCGACGATACTCGAGGAGCTCAGCGCCCTCCCGAATGCACTTTCTCCACCTAAGGCGGTCCATGGCCAAGAACTACCAGGTATCAGTGGGGACGCCGCACTTTATCAGGGAGGCTTTGAGGATGTCCTTGTAACGTTTCCTCCGCCTGCTTTTGGCTTGTTTGCCGTCGGCGAGGTCCGAGTAGAGCGCTTGCTTTGGAAGTCTCGTGTCTGGCATGCGGACTATGTGGCCTGCCCAGCGGAGCTGATCAAGTCTGGTCAGTGCTTCAATGCTGGGGTTGTTGACCTGGATGAGGATGTTAATGTGTGTGCGTCAGTCCTCCCAGGGGATTTGCAGGATCTTGCGGAGACATCGCTGGTGGTATTTCTCCAGCGACTTGAGATGTCCACTGTACATGGTCTACGTCTCTGAGCCATACAGGAGGGCGGATATCATTACGGCCTTGTAGACCATGAGCTTGGCGATAGTTTTGAGGGACTGACCTTCAAACACTCTTTTCCTCAGACAGCCGAAGGCTGCACTGGCGCAATGGAGGCAGTGTTGGATCTCATCATCAATGCCCGTTCTTGTTGATAGGAGGCCCACGTTGGTCCACGTTGTCCAGGGCCACACCGTGGATCTTGATGTTTGGGGGGCAGTGCTATGCGGTAAGGAGGCTGGTGGAGGACCTTTGTCTTACTAATGTTTAGCGTAAAGCCCATGCTTTCATACGCCTCAGTAAATATGTCGACTATGTCCTGGAGTTCAGCCTATGTGTGTGCACAGGCACAGGCCTCGTCCGCATACTGTAGCTCGACGACAGAGATTAGAATGGTCTTGGACCTGGCCTGGAGACCATGAAAGTTGAACAGCTTCCCACTGGTTCTGTAGTTTAGCTCCACTCCAGCAGAGAGCTTATCAACTGTGAGGTGGAACATGGCAGCGAGGAAGACTGCGAAGAGGGTTGGGGGCGATGACGCAGCCCTGCTTGACCCCAGTCCAGACATGAATTGGGTCTGTGATTACAGCATTACAGATGGCTAAACACTAAGGTCCAACAAAAAACTCGGGATCTAAAGAACAGGTGGTGGATGGAGAAAGCACAGGAGATACAGCAGTTGGCCGACAGCCATGATGCGCGAGGATTCTTCACCGCAGTCAAGGCCACATACGGACCAAACTACCAAGGCCCCACCCCACTCCTGGCCAAGAACATGGAAACACTCATCAAGGTCACCGAGGCAGTCAGGGCCCGCTGGAAGGAATACCATCCCGCAGCATGCTACCCGCCACCACCTCAGTGAGACCCCAACACTGCATGAGATAGAAAAGGCCATAAGACAGCTAAAAAACAACAAGGCTACAGGCACGGATGGAATCCCTGCTGAGGCACTGAAGTATGGCGGAGAGGCACTACTGGCGCAAATACACTGATATATCCTTACTATATAGTATAAATGCACACGAGGCCCATACTTGTGGTCACTCTGTGACCAGTTACCTTTATTACCAAGACCTCAAGTGATGAAGGTGGGTGAAGCTTCACCTTTTATACCTGAAAGTCCAGGTTAGGAGTGTCTCCCACAAGTTCGTCCCTTGTGGTCAATGTTCTCAAGGTGTACAACTTAGGTCAGCTTATATATGGGTTAAAATGATAGTGGAATACATGACATTCACGACCTCATCTCTCTCATCTGGAGGGAGGAGAGCTTGCCGGGAGATCTTAGAGATGCAGTGATCGTGACCATCTTTAAAAAAGGGGACAAGTCCGACTGCAGCAACTACAGAGGAATCTCCCTGCTATCAACCACTGGGAAAGTCATCGCTAGAGTCCTCCTCAATCGTCTTCTCCCTGTGGCCGAGGAGCTTCTCTCGGAGTCGCAGTGCGGATTTCGTCCCCTACGGGGCACAACGGACATAATCTTTGCAGCACGACAGCTGCAGGAAAAATGCAGGGAACAGCGCCAGCCCTTATACATGGCCTTCTTCAACCTTACAAAGGCCTTCGACACTGTCAACCGCGAGGGTCTATGGAGCGTACTTCTCCGTTTCGGATGCCCCCAAAAGTACGTCACCATACTCCGGCTGCTCTATGATGACATGCAAACCGTGATCCTTACCAATGGATCCATCACAGACCCATTTACAGATATGTCGCGTGATACCTCGGCGCGGTCATGATACCACTGCTGGCGCTGACGTCGGGTTTCGACTAAGGTCAAGATGGACTTGAGAGAGCCTGTTTTTGAGGCCTCGCTTCATCAATAGTTCCACAGGGGGGACCCCAGTGAGCGTGTGTGGCCTTGTCCTGTAACTGAGCAGTATGCGTGACAGGCATATCTGCAAGGAACCGTGAGTTACGGGTTTCAGGCTCTGCTTGATGGTTTGAACTGCCCGCTCCACTTGACCATTGGACGTGGGTTTGAATGGGGCTGACCTCACGTGTTTTATGCCATTGCGTTTCATGAACTCTTGAAACTCCAGGCTCGTGAAACATGGTCCGTTGTCACTGACAACGATGTCTGGCAGACCATGCGTGGCAAACATGGCTCTCAGGTTCACAATGGTGGCAGTGGAAGTGCTGGATGACATGATCACACATTCTATCCATTTGGAGTATGTATCCACCACCACAAAAAACATTTTACCGAGGAAGGGGCCCGCAAAGCCGATGTGGATTCTCGACCACGGTTTGGATGGCCATGACCACAGACTGAGCGGAGCTTCCTTTGAGGCATTGCATAACTGCTTGCAAGTGCTGCACTGATGCATGCATGACTCTAAGTCCGAGTCAATGCCAGGCCACCAAACATGGGACCTGGTGATGGCCTTCATCATGACAATACCGGGATGCGTACTGTGTAACTCCCGTACAAATCTCACCCTGTCTTTCTTGGGCATTACAACACGATTACACCACAGTAAACAGTTGGACTGGATGGAAAGCTCATCTTTGTGACGGCTGTACGGTTTGGTTTCATCACCCATTTCCTTGGGGATGGTCGGCCAATCCCCGTTAAGAACACAACGTTTTACAACCGATAGGGTCGGATCCTGGTTGGTCCAGGTCTTAACCTGTTGAGCAGTGACAGGCGACCCTTCACTCTCAAAGGCATCCATGACCATGAGTAGCTCTGCGGGCATTGGCGTTTCCACCTCCCGTGTGGGCAACGGTAACCGGCTCAATGCATCAGCGCAGTTGTCAGTGCCTGGTCTATGGCGAATGACATAATCATACGCAGATAATGTCAGCGCTCACCTCTGGATGCGGGATGACGTGTTGGTATTGATATCTTTATGTTCTGAGAGCAGCGCTATAAGCGGCTTGTGATCAGTTTCCAGCTCAAAGCGTGCCCAAAAAGGTACTGGTGCATTTTTGTTACCCCATAAACACATGCTGAAGCTTCTTTCTCTACCATGCCATAGGCTCTTTCCACCTTGGACAGGCTTCGAGACGCGTAGGCAACTGGTTGTAGTTTGCCTGACTCATTGGCTTGCTGGAGTACGCAGCCGATTCCATAGGACAATGCATCACAGGTCAAAACTAGATGCTTGCATGGGTCATACAATACCAGTAGCTTGTGGGAACACAACAGATTTCTAGCCTTCTCAAAGGCTCTGTCTTGAAGTTCACCTCACACTCAGTCATCTCCTTTCCTGAGCAGCTTGTGCAAAGGCTCTAATACTGTGCTCAATTTGGGTAAGATGTTACTGAAGTAGTTGAGAAGACCCAGGAACGAATGCAGCTCCGTCACATTCTGGGGCTTGGGCACATTTTTGATGGCCTCTATTTTCACGTCTGCAGCAATCTTTCGTCCAAGGAATTTGACCTCTGGTGCCATGAAAACGCACTTAGAATGTTTCAGCCTGAGTCCCAATTTATCCAGATGATGCAGAACTTCTTCTAGATAGTGACAGGTGCTCGGCGGTGTCACGACCTGTGGCTAGGATGTCCTCTTGGAATACCACGGTCTTGGGGACGGATTTCAATAGGCTCTCCATGTTTCTCTGAAATATGGCTGCCACTGAACGAATGCCAAAAGGGCACTTGTTGTAAATAAACAGTCCTTTGTGCGTGTTGATGCACGTAAGTTTCTTTGATGATTCAACCAGTTCCTGTGTCACGTATGCCGACATTAGATCCAATTTGTCGAACGATTTTCCACCGGCTAGCTTTACAAACAGCGTTGAAATCAGCTTTCGGTCGCAGGTACTGATCTTGTTTCGAAACTTGGTTGATCGTGACCTTGTAGTCTCCACAAATCCTGACCATGCCATCACTCTTTAACACCGGAAAAATGGGACTGGCTCATTCATTAAATTCGACTGGTGAGATGACCCCCTCGCGTTGTAGCCTGTCCAATTCGAGCTCGACTTTTTCTCTCATCATGTGTGGGACCGCTCTGGCTTTGTGATGGATGGGCCTTGCGTCTGGGCCTAGGTGAATCTGCACCTTGGATCCCTTGAAGCTGCCAATTCCCGGTTCAAACAGTGAGGGAAATTTGCTCAGCACTTGAGCACACAAATCATCAACCGCTGATGACAAAGCTTTGATAGCGTACCATTTCCATTTTATTTTCTTGAGCCAACTCCTGCCGAATAATCCATAATTGTAGATCATGAACCGTTCCCTCGTACAACACTATTACTGCTACACTACCGATCTCTGGTATGAGCTCTTTGGTGTTGGTACGCAACTTTGCATTTATCGGACTCAGCTTGGGTCTCTCTGCCTTGGTCTCCCACAGCTTTTCAAAAGTCCTCTGGCTCATTATCGATTGACTCGCACCCGTGTCTAATTCTATGGATACCGGCACGCTGTTTAATTTTACCTCCATCATTATCAGTTGGCTCTTTGTTAGGGACACACGTACACTATACACTTCCTGCTCGGAGCTCTCAAATGTCTCGGGCTACATCGCCAGATCCACGCTGAATTGATCATCATCCACATGGTGTGTCGCAGCTCGCTTGATCTGCTGCGTACATGTCCGCTGAAGATGCCTCGTCTTTGCACACCCTCTGCATACATACTGCCTGAAGCGGCACTGATGGGGTCGGTGATTGTCCCCGCAACGCCAACACGTTGAGCTCGGATTTGCGCCCAATGGCGGGCTTTGAGTGGCTCCCGTTCTTGCATATGCAGTCGAGTAGGCAATGCCATGTACAGCTCTGCCAACCGTCGATACAATTTTGTGCACAGTACTTGCCGTGGAGTTACTGTTTTGTCGCGATATCTGCTTTGTGCTTTTCTGCGTGGACATGTAAGCCTGGGCGATGGTGATGACCTTGCTGAGGTAAGCCAGCAGCTTACTTAAATCACCTCATGGTTGAACCCGATCACGAAAAAGTCTCACAGCGTGTCTTCCAACACAGGCCCAAATTTTCAAAGTCCTGCAAGAGGTCTCAGGTCATCAACAAATGGCACTACATCCTGGCCTTCTGGACAAACGTGCGTATGGAAGCGATATCTGGATATGAGGATTCCTTCTGTGGGTTTAAGGAACTCGAGCACACAGTTCTTTGTAATCCTTTTCTGTAGGAAGAGTGGGTGAGAGCAGATTCTTGATGAGTGCATAAATCATGGGGCCACAGATGGTGAGAAGAACTGCCCTGCGCTTCTCTGCATCCTTGTCTTTGTTTAGGTCGTTTGCCATGAAGTACTGGTCCATGAAATCTCCCCAATCCTCACCCTCATTGAATCTCTCAAGAATTCCGACAGTACTCGATCTTGCTGTGCTCGCCATACTTTTGCGTGGATTCGTATTTTCCTCGTCGCCAGTTGTGGTGTATGAAATGATACAATGAACTCTATACTGTGAGCCAGTGACTAGGTGTAACCTGGTCAGTCTTTAATGACTTCCAGAAGTGAAGATACAAAGGTGAAGTTCAGGTTATATACCAGGCTCAGCACGAGTGTACCTATGACCCTAGGACCTCCGGCCGTAGTGCCCCCTGGTGGTGGGCAGACCTTATGTACATACATTACATATCCTCCATGGGGATTTGCAGGATCTTGCGGAGACAGCGTTGGTGGTATTTCTCCAGCGATTTGAGATGTCTACTGTATATTGTCTCAAGGCACTTCCGAGGTACATCAGAAAAAATGGCCGCTGAGCCAAACAAGGAGGGGGTGGCGATCAAAATCTTGATCAAAGATGTCATTTGTTACGGAGGGCCTTGAAGGAGGAGAGGGAGATATAGAGATGGATGGGTTTAAGGACTGACATTCAGAGTGTGGGACCTAAGTAACTAAAGGCAGAGTCGTCAGTGGTGGAGTGAAGAAGGGACTGCATAAAAGGAGCATCGGTGAATTCAGGTGGTGGTCACAGAGTTAGGGAGATGTGAGATCTTGAATTTAGACTGAATTTTGAGCCATTGGGTGACTGGGAGTCAATGTAAATCAGTGAGGACCGTGGTAGATGGGTAAGCGGGAGTTGATACGGGATAGGATATGGCGGTAGAGTTTCAGATGAGCTAATGTTTATGGAGTACAAAAGCAAAATACTGCGGATGCTGGAATATAGAATAAAAACAGAAAATGCTGGCAATCTCAGCAGGTCAGACAGCATCTGTGGAGAGGAAGCAGAGTTAACCTTTCGGGTTGATGACTCTTTGTCAGAACTGGTGAATGTTCTAAAAGAACAGATTCTTAACAAGCACTGAAAGGGGGAGTGGAAGAAAGAACAAAAGGGAAGGTCTGTGATCGGTTGGAAGACAGGAGAGATTAGAGAGACAAAAGGGATGATGGCCCAAATTCAAATGCTAATGCCAGGAGTTAGAAAAACATTAGTTAAGATAGGGTGTGAATGGTGGGATTATGACCATCTGCCATTAGTGATGAGGAGAAAAAAAAGAAGAAACAGGCTCCGGGGGTTGGGGGGGGGGGGCGCAGAGGGAGGGGGAAAGGGAGCCAAAGATTGGCAGCGGTTACGTCTGAAATTTTTGAACTCAATGTTGAGCCCAATGAAAGATGAGGTGCTGTTCCTTGAGCTTTGTTGGAGCAGAGTAGGAGACCAAAGACAGAGAGGTCAGAGTGAGAGTGGAGTGGAGAATTAAAGTGACAGGCGACCGGAAACTCAGAGTCACACTTGCAGACCGAACGGAGGTGCGCCACAAAGTGCTCACCCAATCTACGCTTGGTCTCCCCAATGTAGAGACCACCACATTGTGAGCAGCGAATACAGTATACTAAATTGAAAGATGTACAAGTAAATCGCTGTTTCACATGGAAGGAATATTTGGGGCCCTGGATAGTGGGAAGGGAGGAGGTAAAAGGGCAGGTGTTGCGCATCTCCTGCATTGCACAAAATGGTGCCGTGGGAAGGGGGAGGGAGTGCTGGGAGTGACTGCAGAATGGACCAGGGTGTCGCGGAGGGAGTGGTCCCTTCAGAATGCTGAGAGGGGAGGGGAGGGAAAGATGTGAGTGGTGGTGGGATCATGCTGGAGGTGGCGGAAATGGCGGAAGATGATCCGTCGAATGTGGAGGCTGGTGGGGTGAAAGGTGAGGACAAGGAGAACCCTGTCTTGGCTCGGTGAGGGAGAGGAAGGTTATGGAGGGTGATGGATGGGAAGTTATCCAGGAGAGCATGGAGTAATCAACGGTATGGATGAGGGTTTCAGCAGCAGAGGGGCTGAGGTCAGCACAGGAAGAGCATTATATTCTGAAGGTGATGGACAGCGTATGAAGACAGAAATTTAACCCGGGGCCAAACAGAATGATGAGTTTTGGGAATGACCGTTAGCAGGCATAACAATTTTTAAAACAGAAAATATTTGAAGATACCACAATATAATCCATGTTTGACTTTGCTTACATGGCTAGGTTGTTCTATTTGCTTTATTTTTCTTAATTCTGTTTAAACTTCGACGACAAATGAGCATATTTTGCAGTTATTGAATTGGGAAAATTACTTGGGACACTGTCCCGAAAAAAAAATCTTGACCTATGTGGTCAGGTGACCTTCCCCCACTCTTCTGCAAATATTGGCCCAGAAATTGTGGTCAGAAGCTTCCTGCAGGCGGGAGCCTCCAACTGAAATGTTTTTTACGAAAGTGAGTGGAGGCTCCGAAGCCTCCAATCACAGTCCAGCATATGGGCCCACACATCCCAAGAACGTAAGTGCAACCTGAGGGCCTGTGGGCCTGGACCAAAATGAACCTGGAGCACTCTCATTGATAATAATGGTGAGGTCCGTCTGTCTGAGCTCCCATTACTATCAATGAGAATACGCTCCAAAACACAGAACACAGCACAATAAATTAAAAAAAACACCTCACATATTTAAAATTCATTGAAATTGAATTAAATTATTTGGACAAAAATGTATTTTTTTAATGGGCTGATAATTCTGGCCTGGCCGGGTATGTACGAAGTGCGCATGGACCCGGCCAGGCCTCGCAAAAGCCAGTTTTCTGCAATTTACGGCCCATTGCTTCATTCTGGTCACACTCTTGGTTTTTCTTTATTGTCAGCTCTGTTGTCTTTTCAGAAAAAGTTTAATTGAGCAATTTATTGGATTTTGTATCAATATTTTTTAGAAAGCTGCTCCCAATCCTTATCGACCATTGCAGGGACCATTGAGCAAACATTCTGAGTTTTCTCGTTTACTTTCCAGACCACAGCCTCATGCATCATTCTTTTTTTTTACTGAAATGGTGAGTTCCTTGAGTTTCAGTCTGCTGGGGTTTACATCAATTAGATTGACCCATTTGGTCCATACTAGAGCTGCCGGCCAATGCTTGCTGCTGAATTTAAAATGTAGGTCACCTGCTCTGATCCTTCCCAGTAACTGACTCTTTTGGTACTTATCTTCAATGTCACATGACATTGGGA
Organism: Pristiophorus japonicus; assembly: GCF_044704955.1. Classification (NCBI taxonomy): domain Eukaryota; kingdom Metazoa; phylum Chordata; class Chondrichthyes; family Pristiophoridae; genus Pristiophorus; species Pristiophorus japonicus. Next base: position 91,140,064 of record NC_091992.1, read on the forward strand.
CTGTGTAGCCTGCTCCAAACTTACCCTTAGGGCAAAATACAACTACCAGCTGATTTATTGGAAGACAAGAAGTTTGAAGTTCAATTTATTTTGGTGTCCTATTCAGCAAATAAGTAGTCTCCCACTTATCTCAAGATAGTTGGCCCCTGTTGCATATCAGTTCATACAGCTAGAGCGAAGGCTTCAGAAGTCTCTGCACATACACAGTCTCCTCCACCATTATTCACAAGGTGCTCAACCTGTGGATGACTAGTAGACCTTGGCTTGTATCCTTCTGAGCTGAGTGGTCAGCAAGTCCAGATCAGTAACTCGATTTCTGCTGACTTCCTGTTGGTGCAATCTCTAGCATCTGTCTCCAGAGAGACAGACTATTATCTGAATGGTGACAGATTAGGAAAAGGGGAGGTGCAACGAGACCTGGGTGTCATGGTACATCAGTCATTGAAGGTTGGCATGCAGGTAGAGCAGGCAGTTAAGAAAGCAAATGGCATGTTGGCCTTCATAGCGAGGGGATTTGAGTACCGGGGCAGGAAGGTGTTGCTACAGTTATACAGGGCCTTGGTGAGGCCACACCTGGAGTATTGTGTACAGTTTTGGTCTCCTAACTTGAGGAAGGACATTCTTGCTATTGAGGGAGTGCAGCGAAGGTTCACCAGACTGATTCCCGGGATGGCGGGACTGACATATCAAGAAAGACTGGATCAACTGGGCTTGTATTCACTGGAGTTCAGAAGAATGAGAGGGGATCTCATAGAAACGTTTAAAATTCTGATGTGTTTAGACAGGTTAGATGCAGGAAGAATGTTCCCAATGTTGGGGAAGTCCAGAACCAGGGGTCACAGTCTAAGGATAAGGGGTAAGCTATTTAGGACCGAGATGAAGAGAAACTTCTTCACCCAGAGAGTGGTGAACCTGTGGAATTCTCTACCACAGAAAGTTGTTGAGGCCAATTCACTAAATATATTCAAAAAGGAGTTAGATGTAGTCCTTTCCTACTAGGGGGGTCAAGGGGTATGGCAAGAAAGCAGGAATGGGGTACTGAAGTTGCATGTTCAGCCATGAACTCATTAAATGGCAGTGCAGACTCGAAGGGCCGAATGACCTACTCCTGCACCTATTTTCTATGTTTCTATGTTTCTATCTTTGACGTCGTCAGCACAGTGCTGGAACAGATATTATACAGGTGGTCTCGACCCCAAACGCTAACCAGACAAGGCCTATCGCCTGACACTGATACCAGCATTGTTCATGTCAGAAAAGAATTAAAGCGTCAGGCAGGAACCGTCTCTGAGAGACTTCCTTAAGGACTTCTTTGATGTCCTCTGCATGACCCAAGACATTACCACAGTTGTCACCAGGTATGGCCATATCACAGGGCCGAGATCCCAGTTCTGATACAAGCACTGATGAGTATCGGGGCTTACTTATTAGAGTACCCTACCCAAGACAAGTGACTGGTTTTGTAAAAGGGTGAATGGACTTCTTTGTCTCCTCTGGGAAGGAGGACAAGGTGAGTGGGGAGGGAGAGGTGGGGGAAGAGAAGGAGGGAAACAGAGACTTTCAATTTGCAACAGCAGATCTAAGGATGGGGCCAATGGGTGCACATGTCATGTGCGAGAAGTAGCTGTCTGGAAAAAGTGTGTGGCTCTGGAAAGCAGTGGGGACACCAAGGATATGTGCAGGCTAACTGATACTCCCATTTTAGATGAGAGACTATTCATGAGATTGTGACCTCCTGCCCCCGCCCCCACCCTCGCTTCCACAGTCCCCTATGTGTAATTTACTGAGCCAGTAATTCCCTGCAATTCCCCTGTGGCTATAGAATTTTATGGGATTGGGCAAGGGGTTACTACACTATCGCCGTGGAAGCCCTGCCAATAGCCTTCTCTTGCTTTCTCTGGCTCTCGAGCAAGTAAAATACTCTCCGATCCAATGGTCAGCTAGTCTGCAAAGAGAGAAAAAGAATAGAAAGAGAGGGGAAACTGGGTTAGAGAGCAGAATGTATTCCTGAAACTTGGCCATCCCCTGCAGCATGTGTGATGGATGCTGATTGTTGCTTTGAAATCGCTTTGTGTTTTTCTCACAAGGCAAAGTCTCAGTTAAATGGCCTGTGACTGAAAACCTCACCCAGGGAGTTTGCTAAGTCTTGGCAGTTCTGGGTACGTGGTCGAAAATCAGATGTTGAAAATGTATCCAGTCTTAACAACTATTGATCAACACAAGCCGGGCATCTGGGGATGGCCAAAGTTGCTTGGAGACCAGCAGGAGCAGTGGGAGGAGGAAAAGGGTGAAAAACATGGGAAAAAAATAAGAAATGTTCAACAAAATAGAACTCAAACTGCCTGTTCTTAATTACAACCTCCTTGTACTGCCATGTATCTGCATTGCTTCAGTGAGTAGTCAAATATCACTACAGCGTGGCGGGTTGTAATCAGGTCTTTTCACCGGTGTCTGAATGAGCCAAGTGTAAACAATACCTGTTACACAACACCATGGAGACCTGAACTAGCATCAGCGGAGCTGCCTTACTTTCATCAGCTGCTAGAGGCAGTGTAAATATTAGCTTTAAATTGTCATCCGTTGACTCAACATTGTCCTCTTCAGAATATCCATCTGGTGGAGAAGTGGCTCAGTAATCTGGAGAAGAAAATGGAGCAGCACAGCGAGGGCAGCCATGAGAATTTCCGCGTCTTCATTAGCGCAGAGCCAGCCCCCTCGCCCGACGGCCACATCATCCCTCAAGGTATCTTGGAGAACTCCATCAAGATCACCAACGAACCACCCACTGGAATGCATGCCAATTTGCACAAGTCCCTGGATAACTTCAATCAGGTACGTGCTGGTTTACATACTGTCAATGCTTGTTTCCCCGAGCCATAAAACTGAAACTTTTCAGCTTAATTTGAGATTTTAATAACACTTTTGCTCTGTGCTGCTCAATTTTATTCAATCTATTTTATGTTCTCTATCCCCCAAAAATCACAAAACTGTGCGGTCTCTCGAAAGCATGCTTCAAAGAACACATCCGATTATGTTAGCACTCCAGTGTGTCAGGATACTGATCCAGTGTGAACACTCTCCAGTGTCAGGATACTGATCCAATGTGAACACTCTCCAGTGTCAGGATACTGAGTTGGTGTGAACACACTCCAGTGTATCAATAATTGAGCAAGTTTGGTCATACAAGTTTTGCAGTTATGAGAATCTTATCATTTGCCACTATTTCATGACTTGTGTTGCTTTATTGCCATTAAGTAATTCCCATTATAAATTGCACAGTATCGGGCACCCTAACCAACAATGATGGCTCTCCCAGCTTTGAAGACCAAGGGACTGCTCAGACACAACATTGGAGGACAAAACCTCCATTTTCCTTTTTTTCCCTTCTGAGTTTTCCAATTTTCTCCTTTACTCTCATAAAGGTATTAACTCATACTGGTTTAGGGTTTCCCAGCAGCTTTTTACCCTCCAATATCCTGTCTATATGTCCTGTTCTTCATGTGTGAACCTCAGCATTGGGTTCTGGCAACGTATCTGACCTTCGAGGTCATCAGAGCCAAGCCTGATCCCATGCACACTTGCACATTTATCATCGCAGGCCACTGGATTCTGAGCAGGAAGGAAACCCTCGCGGGGTTTTACTCTCATAGCCGAGAGGGTCGATGGCCCTGATGCTAACTCAGGGCAGACTGGGGATTGAACGTGACATGTTTCTGGTCTGTTTAACTCATTAGCACACTGGGAAGTGCATTCAGCACAGCCACTGTGGAAGTTCAAACTACCATTGCTTTGGCCTTGTTTTTTGGGTGAGGGGAGCTGCTACAAATCTCAATTTGTTTCTTTTGCTGAGAGCTGCTAGATGCATATTGTTGCATAGTGGGCCCGCAGTCTTTTCATTTGAATCATGTCTCATTTGATGATCTGATTTTTTTTTCCCTCCAATGAACACATGCCTGCACCAGGAAGAAGGTAATGCGATTGTAATTAAAATAAATTGCAGAGAGTGAAAAAATTAGATTTGAGCTTTTTAACGATTGCAACCATTTAGTCAGACAGGAAGTTGCTACACTATAATGCTGGAATCAACTAAATTTTATTGGTGAATAGCAACTTTAAATCCTGGGGATGTTTGAATAGATGGATGCTCTGCAGTTTTGCTTTCCTGTAGGAATCAGAGAAATATTTTACAGAAGTTTTCTTCAAAGATTAAATAAGTGCGCTAGACATGGTCTGTGAAAGAAGTGGCTTGATAGGCCGAATTATTTTCTGTACTCCGTACCAGAGGTGATGCCTTGAATTCGGTGGAATCCTGTTACCTGTAACTGGCTCAGGCAAATAAAAAATGAAATCATTCAATCCTAGATCTCAGCATAACATGACTGCTGTAAAGGTGTTTGGAAAATGTATATACAACAGGATTTGTATCCTTCCGGGGAGCGAAATAATTGGACTTGACTGCACAAAATTATAGTTTCCTATTCCTTAAAGCAGACTCCACTGAGTTGCTGTGTGCAGTCAAAAAACTCAATAGAGAAATGGGATTATTTGGGAGTAATGCATGTCCTGTGAAATGCATTTCTGTTCTTTATCCCCAGGACACATTGGAGATGTGTGCTCGTGAGAATGAATTCAAGAGCATTCTCTTTGCTCTTTGCTACTTTCATGCAGTTGTGGCGGAGAGACGCAAGTTTGGGCCTCAGGGTTGGAACCGTTCTTACCCGTTCAACACCGGGGACCTCACCATCTCGGTCAATGTGCTGTACAACTACTTGGAGGCCAACGTAAAGGTAAGAGGTGACTGCAGGAGTTGGGGGATCGGGTGTGTCTTGGAGTTAGCTCTCCTCTCACACTTGAATTGAAATCCAGTCAGGTTGATGGGATGAAAGCCTCTTTCTGCCATCTGTAATGTGATAACTTGCCGTTCTCTAGACCATAGTACAGTTATCCATAATTCAGTACCATAATAATCTCACTCAGACATTGTTAACATGTATTTTGTGGGCATTGATAATGTATTGGTGCATGAGGGAGTGCTGTTTGAAGGGTGGGGACAGAATGCATTCCTGTGGGAGAGGGAAGAGACTGTGGTTGAATCTGTTTGATTCCATGCCAGTAACATCCCTCACCTTGATAAGTATCTAAATGTATCCGAAAATATTCAGAAAAAGGAGGCCTAACACTGTGAGCAGCGGTTTAATCCAATCAATATATAGGGCTAGAGTTTCCGTTTTGGGCATAATCGGCAATCAGGCGCAAATTGCGCTCAAAATTGTGCTAGTTTTCTGAATTAAGTTCTTGCACAAGTTCCTGCTCAAACTCATTTGCATATTGAACATAAAATCTTCCCTGAACCAGCACAATCGAGCAGCATCTCAGAAAGTAATTTTTTTTGCATTAAAAAATATACCTTGATATATTTAAGAGTGGTAACCTGGTGCTGGTTTATTATTACAGCTGAAAATGGCTTTATCACAAAAAATAAGCATTTTTAATCAAGGTGTCCAGTCCTCCACCTCTGAGTAACCGGAATTTAAATAACTGGAAATGACTTTAAAAATCTATACAGAACCATTTACTGGTTTCATTGGTGTACAGTAATCAGTTTCTTAGTAAATGAAATATTTGTTAATATTTAAAACTTTTAAAAGGTGCCCATTAGTGTCCTTGCGCCTAAAAAAAACAAAAGCAGTATAATTTTACGAGCCTCCTTGAAGGCCCGCAAATGGGCACAATTAGCAGGAACTCGCCATGGTGATTAACTCGATCAGGGGCGTGGCCAGTTTCTAATGCAATCTTTTTTAAACCAGTGTAAACGGTCACAGAAATTCGATTTGTGCTGAACGTAATTTACGCTTGAAATTTCTTGATCCTTCGCGCTGGTTTGGCTAATTGTAGGAGAATTGTGCTGTTAAAACCCGCAAAAACTAGTGGAAACTCCAGGCCATAATGTCAAACCCAATCACTCTTTTTTTTCTGTCCAATTTTCATCCGTCCCCTTCTTTCCCATAGGCTTTGACCAATGCTGTAGGTACATTTCCACAGGCATTTCCGGTATATTACCCAAACAGCTACTTTTAATGTGAGTCTTTGACACTAATGGGAAGGCGACGGTGGGTACAGAGCCTGATCCTGTCACCACTCAATCTGCACACATCCTCACCCAGCAAGATTCACTAGATAGCGATCAGGAGCAAGAATCCTGGCTATTTTTATTCTTGATAGCTTAGGGATGCTGAGGTCAACTGTAGCAGGCTCTACTCCCTCAGGTCAGCAACGTCAGTCACATTGTTTTTAATCATTCTGGGATGTGGGAATCGCTGGTGTGGCTGGCATTTATTTATTGCTGATCCCTAGTTGGCCTGAGATGGTGTGGTTGACCTTCTTGGTACAACCAACTCGGCCACTTCCGATGGGATTGGAGTCACATGTCGACCACACCAGGTAAGGACTTCTCTAAAGGACATTTCCAAACCAGTTGGTTTTTTTTGACAATCTGACCGCTTCACTTTGGTAGCAACTTTTTATTTCTAGGTATTTTACAAAACTAAATTCAAATTCTCAAACTTTTTATTTCTAGATTAAAAAAAAATGCAAATTCTCAAACTGCTGTGGTGGGATTTGATCTCACGTTGTCTGAATTATTAGCCCAGTAACATAACCATTGCACCAACGTGCCCTGGTTTGTATTGCAGAGATACCCACTGTATAAATCTGTTGAGCTATCACTGTTCAGAATGTTGTTGGTGTTATTAGTCTAAAGATTAATTGTTTGCAGTAAAGATAACCCTTTTTTAATTTGTAGAAATGTATCCCTTGTGTATATATCTGTAAGTCATGCCGCCTTTAGTTTTAAAACAGATGCATCTTCCTGCCGTGGAAATATTTAAACAAGCATGAGTCATCTGGAAAAAAAAACCTATCCTCCCGAGTAACAAGGTTGCAGCTGCTGGTACTCTTGAGTTTTAATATGCTATCAACCACACTGCACAAAATCTTTGTTGTGTTGTCTCTGTAGAAATTCATAGGGAAAGGTTGACAGGAGTTCTGAGAGTCGGAACAGTATGCTGATGTGGAAAGCACATTAACATAAACTGCACAACTGAACACGCCAAATGCTGCTTTGCACCAAGTCAACAATATGTTGTAATTATCACCATTTCAAAAAGACTTCCTGAATATCACTGAACATCACGAACTGCTGTTGAAACACATGTCGAGGCAATTATTTAGAGAATGATGGATATCCGGCACTAATTTCATTGAAGAGTTTCAGAAAATGTCATAGCTGACATCTTGGCCCCAAGTTTCCACATGATTTGCTCCTGATTTTTAGGAGCAACTGGTGTAGAACGGAATATCTTCGAAATCGGAATTCTCCACATTTAGTTTTCTGCAGTTCTAGTCAGGTAGAACAGTTTCACTTTGGAACTGATTTTTTTTTTTCAAGAGGGGGCGTGTCCAGCCACTGACGCCTGATTTCAAAGTTTCCACAGTGAAAACATACTCCAAACTAACTTAGAATGGAGTAAGTGAAGATTTTTGTACGCTTGAAAAAACCTTGTCTACACTTTAAAAAAATCAGGCGCAGGTTACAAATTAGGCGTAGGGAACGAGGTTGGGGGGGGGGGAGGGGGAGGGAAGGGAAGTCATTAAATTCTACAATCAATCCTTAGTTATACTTATACAAATATTATACAAATAAATCCAACCTGAATAAAAATTTATAAGCAAAGAAAAGATTAAATAAACCATGTTCCTACCTGTGTGAAAGTGCTTCAGGCAGGCCTTTCAGACAGCGGTGTGGCGTCAGTGTCTCGACAGCAGCGGCAGGCAGCAAGCAGCCTTCGAGCTGAGCTACAGTGCTTGAGGTAGGGGTGTGGCATCAGTGTCTCGACGGCAGCGGCAGGCAGCAAGCAGCCTTCGAGCGGAGCTGCGGTGCTTGAGGCAGGCCTTCATTCCCCGCTAAGATGCAGCACCCGGACGGACGTGAGGCCATTCGGCCATGGGATTGCAGCAGCGTCAGTGGCTGGTCGGGAGCCGAAGAAAGAACAGCAGCAGCCTTCGAGCTGTGAGGGGGACTGACTGAGGCCATTTGGTCAGGGAGAGGCAGCCACATCAACATCTTTATATTTAAATTTGCAGAATGGGTGCACCACATATTATGCAATGGTTTGCTTCCTCATGCAAGAAATTCTTCGTTCTTGGTGGAAGTTGATCCATTGCAAAGTTGAATTGGCACTTTTATTTCTCCAAACATACAGTCCTTAATTTGCAGGCACCGGTTCTGCAAGTTTAGCAGTGAAAAGCTGAACTCACTGATTTCAGCAGGTGATTTATTCAGCAGTGCTGCTAAAAGCACTCCCTCACACACAGAAATATCAAGAAAATTAAAATACAAGCCTTTGCAGGGGTCCAAGAAACAAATCTTCACTTTTTCTGCAGTACTTTTAAAAATGGCCGAGTGCCAATGTTTACTTCAGACTGTGCGCGCGCGAATGCTCCAACGCGCACGCGCAGGGTTGCTGGCACCAAGAAGCCTCATTTCAATTGTACCCGCCCCCTCCTACTTACAAAATCGGCGCGAGTGGTAAGCTCCGCCCCCTGTGCGCCACGCCAAGCAGACATCGAGCTCCAAGGAGCTCGAGAATACCGCACTTTTTTTTCGGCGCGAAAAACAGGCGCCCAGCTCTGAGGTGCGCCTTTTTTGCCGCGTGTGGAAACTTGGGGCCATAAACCCTGAAATTGCAGCATTAGAATTACTCCTGTGCACTCACTATTTAAAAGCTCTCTCTCTCTCCACTAGTAGATCTGCGATTGTGTTATTCATGATAAGTTGGATGATGCTTCTGTTTTATAATGGCAGAAACATTAGACCATGCAATGCACAATATATTGCTATGCTGCTCAGGCGAAACTGTGTTTAATCTAGCGTTTAGACTTTATCCTCTTTAAGGGCACAAAGTCTAAATGCAACAAGTGAACACGGCCAAAGGTCATTTAGAGTTCAATTTTGTGGTCAGAGAACTTTCCTGATTGGAATGTGATTTTCAGTTTCACACTGTAGCTCAAAACCACCAATATGTTAAGATGGTTTTGCATCTGTATATGATATCTGTATTGTGCTATATGATTTTAATATTTTACTACTTGAACTCCTGTGCAATGTTCCCACTAAGCTGAAGATCACGCGTGTAAGGGTTACTAAATGCCTAGTCCCCCGTTACACAGTTCTTGACGTCAGGTTTTATAAGAATAAAATTACACATGGCACAAGATTTTGGCTCAACCAAGATTCGTACATTTTACTGAACGTACACGCAACCACCTCGCCAGTATAAATCACTACAATCTGTGCTGGACTAACAAACCCACAATACAAACCCCTACGAAAGGTCATTTGTATTGGCATCACTTGACACAGTTAAACTCGTTGGCAACTTGACTGTTACACATAAAGTTACCCAGACCCAAACACAAAACCCTTCTATGACTTGGCTGGAACAAAACATACAATCACCCTCGGCTGGGTTGATGGTAGATCCGTTTCCTTAGTTGCAGCTTGCATCCCAAAGATTAGCTGGCTTCTCTTGATGTTTTGATACCGTTCCTGTACTTCGAAAATGGGTCTTCTTTATTCCAAAAACCAAGTTGTGATCTTGAAAAAGATTTCCTGTTCCCTCCTGTGAAATCAGCTCTCCTGCAGTGCAACACAATGCAAAGCCTTCGATGGTTGAGGAATGTGCGAATGTCCCTGCATCTTTTCAGACAGAAAACCCGAGCAGCATAGGCCGTCCCTCGAAACGAGGATGACTTGCTTCCACGCCAAAAAAAAGAATGAGTTCACCGGTGTTTCAAATGAAGAACCCGAACTACATCTTCATGGTTAGAAGATGCCTGTGCATGGATTTTTTTAACGTGTGGTGGCCGTTGCACATCAGCCACCACACGGGCTTGACAGAGCTAGGTCTTGGTCCAGTGGCAAGGATTAACCAAGGCAACTGGAGACCTGCTCGGCTGCACAGACCAAGTGCGCACACATATCGCAGTGTGGGCTGGCCCGTGCTGCCCCTGGGCCACTGGCCCCGAACTTACGCCTCCCCTGGGCCCCGATCACATCCCTCCACAGTCTCTCACCGCTCCTGCTGCATCTGCCCATGCTCCAATCACCAACCTGGACCTTGCCGACGTCACTCTTTGTTGCCGTTGCCCTCCTGCACCAGCTCACGCTGTACCTTGTAGTGGTACGTCTCCACGTTGCTCCTGGGCCGCAAGTCACCCTTTTTATGGCCCCAACCTGCAGCTGATGGTTTCTCGCAGGTTGGGGCCTCCACGCTGCTCAGGGCCGCCGTTCACATTGTTTTCAAGGAGCGGCGTGCGGCCCAGGGAGCAGCGTGGAGGCCCCGACCTGCGAGAAACTATCAGCGGCAGGTCGGGGCCATAAAAGGAGTGGCGAGACAGAAAACCAATGAAGGTATGAATGTCTTTCTATCTTTTCAGACAGAAAACCATTGAAGGTGTGAATGTCTCTCTTTTGAAGCCATTGTATGTGTGGATTCCTCTCCCTGGTCCAGACAGAAAACCCATCATCGTGGGCAGTCGCTCGGCATCAAGGAAACATAGAAACTTAGAAACATAGAAAATAGGTGCAGGAGTAGGCCATTCGGCCCTTCGAACCTGCACCACCATTCAATAAGATCATGGCTGATCATTCACCTCAGTACCCCTTTCCTGCTTTCTCTCCATACCCCTTGATCCCTTTAGCCGTAATGGCCACATTGGCCACATCTAACTCCCTCTTGAATATATCCAATGAACTGGCATCAACAACTCTCTGCGGTAGGGAATTCCACAGGTTAACAACTCTCTGAGTGATCCTAACTCTTATCCTTAGACTGAGTCAGCTGGTTCTGGACTTCCCAAACATCGGGAACATTCTTCCTGCAACTAACCTGTCCAGTCCCGTCAGAAGTTTCTATGTTTCTATGAGATCCCCTCTCATCCTTCTAAACTCCAGTGAATAAAGGTCCAGTCGATCCAGTCTCTCCTCATATGTCAGTCCAGCCATCCCGGGAATCAGTCTGGTGAACCTTGGCTGCACTTCCTCAATAGCAAGAACATCCTGCCTCAGATTAGGAGACCAAAACTGAACACAATATTCCAGACGAGGCCTCACCAAGGCCCTGGTGGGTATTACTACAATCCTGTAGACCATGAGCTTGGTGGCAGATTTGAGGGTCTAGTCTTCAGTCACTCTTTTCCTCAGGTGGCCGAAGGCTGCACTAGTGCACTGGAGGCGGTGTTGAATCTCGTCTTCAACGTCTGCTCTTGTTGATAAGAGGCTCCCAAGGTATGGGAAATCGTCCACGTTGTCCAGGGCCATGGCGTGGTTCTTGATGACTGGTGGACAGTGCTGAGCAGCGAGGACAGGCTGGTGGAGGACCTTTGTCTTACGCATGTTTAGTGTAAGGCCCATGCTTTCGTACGCCTCAGTAAATACGTTGACTATGACTTGGAGTTCAGCCTCTGTATGTGCGCAGACGCAGGCGTTGTCCGCGTACTGCAGCTTGACGACAGAGGTTGGGGTTCTCTTGGACCTGGCCTGGAGATGGCGAAGGTTGAACAGCTTCCCACTGGTTCTGTAGTTTAGTTCCACTCCAGCGGGGAGCTTGTTGACTGTGAGGTGGAGCATGGCAGCGAGGAAGATTGAGAGGAGTGCTGGGGTGATGGCACAGCCCTGTTTGACCCCGGTCCGGACGTGGATTGGGTCTGTGATGGATCCGTTGGTAAGGATCACAATCTGTATGTCATCGTGGAGCAGGCGGAGGATGGTGACGAACTTTTGGTGCCATCCAAAATGGAGGAGGACGCTCCATAGACCCTCGCGGTCGACAGAAAACCATTGAAGGTGTGGATCTCTCTCTTCTGCTGCCATTGTCTAGTGATTTAGGTCGATGACATATATCCTGTATCATTGTTCCTCCTGATGTCTGATGGTTTGGCTGTAATGTATCCTTTCCTGCCCAGCTCTTTTTGCAGGCTGTAATGCAGTTCTGAGGTTTTATATTCAATTTTTACCGTTGCGGGGGAGAAACGGATTCTATCGCACAGGCTGCTCACTGGCTTTTATATGGAGGAAACCGTGCATGTGTGAAAATTTGAAGGACCGCATACCAAAAAAAATTAGAGAGAACAGTGAACCTATGGTATAGTAGGTGGGCAGTCAAAAACAAGTGAACTGAGAAAATTGGCCTCTTTACCACCTCCCGTTATCATCTCTGGGGGGCGCTAACCGGGTTGCAACCGGGCGCAGCGAAATCTTCGACTCCCATCATATTTGGCGGGAGTTTTGCGGCGGTGGCACAGCATTGCGCCCCGATCTTCTTGCCTGGAAATCGTGACATCATCACCGTGCGCAGCGTCCTGGCAGCACCCTGGATCCGAACTTGCGTTCCGCCCCCTGCAGCGTTGCCGGACAAAAACACCGGCAGCTGCAGGAGGCATCCATCGGGAGGCTGGGTGATTCTTAAAGGCGAGGTGGCCGGGATAAGTAAATTAGCCAAATGGGGCGCTCCTGAGTTTCTCCCTTGTGTAGTATTTACGTGAAGCAGGGTTAGAGGGTGAGAGATGGTTGGACTGGGATGAACAGATATAATTAGCCCCATTTTAAAGTCATACATTGTGCCATTATTTTTATTTTTCTAGTATGAATTCGTATGCCTACACTTATAATGTAAACTCCCTATGTAAACTTGTCACACTGTAATTACCCCTCATGCCAGTGGTGTTGCTACAGAAGCTTCACTGGGCCAGTGGGGAAGGAGGGTTCAATTGCAGCCTGACAAATTTTACATAAGCTGTTTCCATCGTAAATATGGACATAGGAATGTATAATGGGAAAGTCGACAGAAAGTGCATACCTGCATAATAGATAGATACTGAGTGACAGACTGGTGTATAATCAGATCCATCATTAACATTTCCACCTTTGGTAGCACAATTAGATTACACTGCTCATTTGTATCAAGATTCAAGAGGAAACAGGGAACCAGGCAGCTCATTTTCGATAGCTCTCAATCACATCACTAGGTTTAGCCTCTAATCCTGTGTAATCAGTGCTATAGAATTCTTTTTGCCATTGACCAAGACCGAAAATGGATGCTTAGTTTGATGTCCGCTGTAAATAATGGTGCCTCCTGCACTTGCCATACAAAGGTGACAATATATATTAGGTGTAAACTCACATTCCTTGAGTTAGGATTTGAACTCACGACCTTCTGATCAAGAGAAAAGATCAGGACCAAATGGATCAAAGCAAGTTCAAGCCTCAGAGAGAGGAGGCAGATGCTGAAGTACACGGGGTGCACACATTTTTGACGAAATGTCCACCTATAACGCTAAACGTAAAATTGAATGGCTTACCCGTAGCCATGGAACTGGACACTGGTGCTAGCCAATCCATCATGAGTAAAAAGATGTTTGAGAGAATGTGGTGCAACAAGGCATTCAGACTAGCCCTGAGCTCCATCCACACGAAACTGAGAATGTACACCAAAGAGCTCATCACTGTCCTGGGCAGCGCCATAGTCAAGGTCACCTACGAGGGCACGGTGCATGAACTGCCACACTGGATTGTCCCGGGCGATGGCCCCACACTGCTTGGAAGGAGCTGGCTGGGCAAAATCCACTGGAACTGGGATGACATCCGAGCACTGTGACATGTCGATGAGGCCTCATGTACCCAGGTTCTCAACAAATTTCCTTCCCTTTTTGAGCCAGGCATTGGAAACTTTTCCAGGGCGAAGGTGCGGATCCACTTGGTCCCAGAGGCACGACCCATTCACCACAACGTGCGAGTGGTACCTCACATGATGAGGGAGAGAGTGGAAATTGAGCTGGACGAGCTGCAATGCGAGGTCATCATCTCCCCAGTGGAATTCAGCGAGTGGGCCAGCCCGACTCTTCCAGTACTCAAAAGTGATGGCACGGTCAGGATTTGCGGCGATTATAAAGTAACTATTAATTGTTTCTCGCTACAGGACCAATACCCGCTACCTAAGGCAGACGACCTGTTTGCGACGCTGACAGGAGGCAAGACATTCACCAAGCTCGACCTGACTTTGGCCTACACGACACAGGAGCTGGAGGAGTCTTCGAAGGGCCTCACCTGCATTCACGCACAAGGGACTGTTCATCTACAACAGATGCCCGTTTGGAATTCAGTCAGCTGCAGCGATCTTCCAGAGAAACATGGAGAGCCTACTCGAGTCGGTACCACACACGGTGATCTTTCAGGATGACATATTGGTCACGGGTCGGGACACCCTCGAGCAACTACAAAACCTGGAGGAGGTCCTCCAGCGACTGGATCGCGTAGGGCTGCGGCTGAAAAGATCGAAATGCGTCTTCATGGCAACAGAAGTGGAGTTTTTGGGGAGAAAGGCATTCGGCCCACAGACGCCAAGACAGAGGCTATCAGGAACGCGCCCAGGCCACAGAATGTCGCGGAGCTGCGGTCATTCCTGGGACTCCTCAACTACTTTGGTAACTTCCTACCGGGGTTAAGCACCCTTTTAGAGCCCCTACATGTGTTATTACGCAAAGGTGAGAACTGGGTATGGGGAAAAAAACAAGTAATTGCTTTTGAGAAAGCCAGAAACATTTTATGCTCCAACAAGCTGCTTGTATTGTATAACCCGTGTAAAAGACTTGTGCTAGCATGTGACGCGTCGTCGTACGGAGTCGGGTGTGTATTACAACAAGCTGACGCAGGGAGGTTGCAACCTGTCGCCTATGCTTCCAGCAGCTTGTCTAAGGCCGAGAGGTCCAAAAGCATGATTCAGAAAGAGGCATTAGCGTGTGTGTTCACGGTAAAGAAAATGCATCAGTACCTGTTTGGCCTCAAATTTGAGCTGGAAACCGATCACAAGCCCCTCACATCCCTGTTCGCTGAAAACAAGGGGATAAATACTCATGCCTCAGCCTGCATACAAAGGTGGGCACTCGCGCTATCAGCGTATAACTATACCATCCGCCACAGGCCAAGCACCAAGAACTGTGCAGATGCTCTGACGGCTACCATCGCCCACCACGGGGGTGGAAATGGCGCAGCCTGCAAACTTGTTGATGGTGGCGCAGCCCGCAGACTTGTTGATGGTCATGGAAGTGTTTGAAAATGATAAATCACCTGTCACGGCCCGCCAGATTAGGACTTGAACCAGCCAGGATCCTCTGCTGTCCCTAGTAAAAAACTGTGTACTGCATGGGAGCTGGGCCAGCATCCCCGTTGAAATGCAAGAGCCAATCAAGCCGTACCAGCGGAGAAAGGACGAGCTGTCCACTCAGGCAGACTGCCTGTTGTGGGGTAACCGCGTAGTGCTACCAAAAAAGGGCAGGGAGACGTTCATCTCGGACCTCCACAGCACACACCCGGGTATAGTAGTGATGAAAGCGATAGCCAGATCCCACATGTGGTGGCCCGGTATCGACTCTGACTTAGAGTCCTATGTACGGCAATGTTGAGCAACGCGCCCAGAGAGGCACCATTAAGTTTGTGGTCCTGGCCCTCCAGACTATGGTCGAGGATCCATGTCGACTATGCGGGCCAGTTTCTCGATAAAATGTTCCTGGTGTTGGTTGATGCTTTTTCAAAATGGATTGAATGTGAAATAATGTCGGGAAGCACCGCCACCGCCACCATTGAAAGCCTAAGGGCCATGTTTGCCACCCACGGCCTGCCTGACAATACTGGTCAGTGACAACGGGCCATGTTTCTCCAGTGCCGAATTTAAAGAATTCATGACCCGCAATGGGATCAAGCATGTCACCTCGACCCCGTTTAAACCAGCTTCCAATGGGCAGGCAGAGCGGGCAGTACAAACAATCAAACAGGGCCTTAAACGAGTCACAGAAGGCTCACTCCATACCCGCCTGTCCCGAGTACTGCTCAGCTACCGCACGAGACCCCACTCGCTCACAGGGGTGCCCCCGGCTGAGCTACTCATGAAAAGGACACATAAAACCAGACTCTCGCTGGTTCACCCCAACCTGCATGATCAGGTAGAGAGCAGGCAGCAGCAACAAAATGTAAACGATGGTCGCGCCACTATGTCACGGGAAATTGATCTGAATGACCCTGTGTATGTGCTAAACTATGGACATGGTCCCAAGTGGATCGCGGGCACGGTGATAGCTAAAGAAGGGAATAGGGTGTTTGTAGTCAAACTAGACAATGGACAATTTTTCAGAAAGCACCTGGACCAAACGAGGCTACGGTTCACAGACTGCCCTGAACAACCCACAGCAGACACCACCTTTTTCGAGCCCACAGCACACACCCAAAGGATCAACGACACCACCCCGGACCAGGAAATTGATCCCATCATGCCCAACAACCCAGCAAGGCCAGGCTCACCCGGCAGCCCTTCAGGGCCAACACTACGCCAGCCCAGCGAGGGCACAGCCAACACACCAGAATAGACATTTGTACCGAGGCGGTTCACCAGGAAAAGGAAGGCTCCCAACCACCTCAACTTGTAAATAGTTTTCACTTTGACTTGGGGGGGGCGGGGGGAGTGATGTTGTGTATCTGTAAAGAATGCACTCCCATGTTCCGCCACCAGGGAGCTCATCCCCTGAAGTCTATGTATATAAGTCGGCCCCTAAGGCCTGTTCCTCACTCTGGAGTGTCTTATTAAAGACTGAGGTCACTGTTACTTTAACCTCGCTGTGTGCAGCCTCATCTGTGTTAGGAACACAATACTATCCATGTAGCGCTGCCTCGCTTCAACGCCCCTCACCTTCGCTTAAAGGGGAGGGCCGCTGCACACTCTGCAAGGCCTTTGATGGCCTCCACTAGGCCGCCAGGGCAACATGGGACCGGGGATGCAGATCAACACCCAAAACAGAGTGCCGCGCTGCACAATGGCGGCCCGGACCATGCAAGCAAGCCGGCAGTGCAGCCGACCCGAGAGTCGGCAAACCACTTAAGGTGGTGGCGCGGAGCGCTGGCGCCCTCCCCTTTAAGTCCCTCCCCACGAGCGGATGTCAGTCAGCTTCGCGACTTGCAAAGCAGGCATTCTCATCCGCTCACGCCAGCCTCGCTGCCCGCGGGGCAATTTCTGCCACGGGGTGGAAAAGGCTCGGCAATCATAATCACATATTGTCCTCAAATCCCACCTTTTAGAAGACTTTAATTTATGGTTGCACTGCTAACTTACATAAGAGTACATAACTTATCTTTCTGACTGCTGCTAAAGGCCTTCCAAGTATTCAGACTTTCTCGGGCTAATGAGCAGACAGCTTTTACACCATTTGGAAATTTGTACATACCTTGTTCCCCCTTCATGGACTGTTGAAGATCTCGACCTTCTTGAATGTAATCTTCCAGCTTTTGAACTTTTGAGCACTACAGCAGGCACAGGATTTTGTTATGGGCACTTTACACGTTCAAATAATAATACTGTGCAGTGTAATTCGCTCATTTTGGTCCCTTAATAATGCCCATAAAGTAGAGAGTTGGGACCTTTCAAACCATAAAACTTTTCATACTTCATAAGCCAGTTGTGACACTAGGCTGCAGTCCCTCATTTTACAGCTTGCTGAGCAGTTTTTAAACTCTCTGTTCAGCCTTGCTCTTGATTCTTTAAACAAACAGCCTAATGTAAACTAAGCTGCAGACTCTGCGATGGTACATAATCAAAACTGAACATGCTGATAAACAAAAATGTAAACAATGACTACACGAGGCAATTGAAATTATTTTCCCAAAGACATGCAGTGGTAAGAATAATGTGAATTCATATCTAACTCTTGCCATTGCATTCTTCATTCAAGCTTTATTGCCGAAATTAATGAATGAAGACATGTACGTGAACTTGGCTGATAATAAGCTTCAAAACTTCTTAGTGTGGACACCGGGGAAATTTGACAACTTATGCTAAGCAATTAAACCTCCAAATCATTCCCTGACCTCTTTATGTGAGGACACATGAGTTCTGATTATTAATAATTTAGACATTTTATACATCCTTCACTGCTGAATAGAAATGAGCAAGTTCATAAGGACCACTGTGTGTAACATCACATGAGTAAAAACTGAAAGCTATTCAATTTATGAGAGTAGGTCACAAAACAATCTGCATGACGATGATGCTGATTAGATAGATTTTTAAAATATGGGCCCAGAAATCCCGATTTCTCCTTCCCGCGGGCATTCGGCAGGATTCTAGAAAAAAGAAGCGCGCCTCCCTGAAGCTGCTGCGCCCACGCGAGTTCCCGGTCCGGAGACCTCTCCTGAGTGCGTGTCGCAGCACGTGCACGTCGGGACATGCGCAGGCCAAGAGCTGGAGTCACATGGCTCTGGGCAACCAATCAGGTAAAGTATATTCTCATTCATAGTAATAGGAGTTTTGTAAGTCCGAAACTCCTCTTACTATGAATGATAAACACCCCAAACACTACATAAAACATTAAAAAAACACCTCACATAAATACACATTAAAAAAATTAAAGTTGATAGAAATGTTTTTGAAA
Organism: Pristiophorus japonicus; assembly: GCF_044704955.1. NCBI lineage: Eukaryota > Metazoa > Chordata > Chondrichthyes > Pristiophoridae > Pristiophorus > Pristiophorus japonicus. The sequence goes on from NC_091992.1 coordinate 91,158,595, forward strand.
AAAAATATTTGCCGAATTTTAAAAAAAAGTTTTAATTATGGTTTAAAATAAAATTACCTGAGTGGGCAGAGTTTTTAACATAAATATGTATTTTTTAATTTTATTTTAATTTGTTTTTGATATGTTTTTAAACTCTTACGCTGGTAAAAGTAGGCTATGCGCCTGCTTTTACCAGGCGTAAGAGTTTTAAGGACATTCGCAGGGTAAGAGATGGGCAAATAGCCCGATCTCTGCCGTGGGAATGTCCCTTACCTCGTGATGCGTGCGGTCTGTCAAGCCAGAAACTTGACAGATCAGAAAAGCCATGTTTCAGTGCATGCGCATTGCGTGCCGAAAACCGGCTTTTCCGATGCCTTGCCGGGTCCGTAGAAACTCTGTACGGACCGGGGAGGCCACGATTTCTGGGCCATCATTTCATCCCCAGTCTAGTGTCTCAATTTTTTTTTTTTTTTGCCTCGTCAAGTATTATTCTGACTATCTTAAAGAGGAAAATGCAGTGACTTCTTATTGCTTTTCTGCCCAGGCAGGCTTAAAAGCATCCTACGAATGTAATTAGCGACAACCAAGGGGAAGCCTTGTTCTTTTTAGAGTAGAAACGATTGACCACAGCAGTAATGAGCAAGCAATAATGAATGCAAACATCGAACTTCTCCAGCAGTGCCTGTCGTGCCTTCACTGGCCTGGGCATTGAAGGAGTTGACTAATTGTTAATTCATGCTGATAAACAATGCGAACAGTTAGCACTCTGGACTGCTCAAGTTTCAGTACACATCCGGGAATGGAAGGTTCTATAAATCAGGAAATTTTCATTTTTATTGCTATGCATATTTATAATATGACAGAGCCAACTGACATAAGCTCAAATCTTTCTTAAAATTTACCCTCTTCCATGTCCCATTCTCCCTAATCCCAATACTAGTTTGTTGTTGGGAACATCGACTGCGAAAGATCAGATCTTGCTACAGACAGAGTTTTTACACCAGACCAGAAAGAGAGGATGTGCATTTATATAGCGCCTCTCACGACTTCAAGACGTCCCAAAGTGCTTCAGGGTCAATGAAGTGCTTTCGAAGTGTAGTCATTGTTGTAATGTAGGGAAACGCGGCAGCTCATCTGTGCACAGCAAGGTTCCACAGACAGCAGTGACATAAATGAACAGATTGCCTGTTTTTAGGTGTTGGTTGAGGGATAAATAATGGCCAAGACACTGGGGAGAACTGTCCTGCTTTTCTTCAAAATAGTGCCACGGGATCTTTTACACCCGCCTGAGAGGACAGATGGGGGCTCGGTTTAACGTCTTATTGGAAAGACGGCACCTCTAACAGTGCAGCACTCCCTCAGTACTGCAGTGGAGTGTCAGCCTAGATTTCGTGCTCACGTCTCTGGAGTGGGACTTGAACCCACAACCTTCTGACTCAGAGAAGAGAATGCTACCCACTGAGCCAAGGCCGACACCATACATATTAAAGATGACAAAGCGGTGTTTACCGAACACATTATAGCTGTGGGCCAGGCTGAATAAGATCACGCTGACGTGATGAGGTATTGGTACCCATTGATGGGAGATACAAGGATATACAACTTCAGAGTGCCATCTGCTCAGACAAATGTAATCAAGTTCACGTAAAGTTGAGGCAACAAAGGTGAATAGAACTGGTGAGACAGGCTGACAGTCATAACAGCGATAAGAAAGGATATAAAATTAAAAGTCAGTCTACATCTAGGAATTGGACTACGTAAATCCTCTGTAGAAGAGCCTCAGTTGGTGGAGTTCCCTGATAGTATCACTGTCAGTGCATGTTTTTAGGTAACCTCATAACCTTACATAGTGAGATATCCTCTTATGGCTATGAAATGTGGCTGCTTTGCTGATTTTTGAAGTCTGTCACAAACGAAGCTTCCAATAATTTCAAGAGATACCTTCATGCCTGATTTGACAGGCCTGAACCCAAATTATATACAGAGACACGGTACACATCATTTGACCAACAGCAGTTTGAACTATTCTGAGGTACCTCTGTTCACAATCTTATGAAGGATTGACGGTGTGTCCCAACTCTTTGACGGTGATGGGTGAACGTTATCACAGAGAAAGCCAAGTCTTCCGCTGTGCATGGCTTTGAACTCTAGAGAGTGCAGCAGCAAGAGATAGGTTGTTTCTGCAGCCTGTCAATGGAGCGGGCAGGCTGCAGAGACAACCCATCTCTTGCTCCTGCATGGACACCAGGTTCCTAGAAAAGATTTTGTAAAATGTTCAAATACTCGCTGAGGGCTAAAGTCGCTGTCTTTGCACCATACAGACCGGGACGTCTGAGGTTTGATCTCACCTATGCTACCTGGAAGTGGGGCTGCACTGATTTGCAGCGTTCTGGGTCAAGGAAGGGACAGTCAGCCTTTCTATTGCTAATGGCTGTGCACCGGCTCCTGTTGGGAGGGTATGGACATGGACCACAGGCGACAACAGGATTGGACTTGTGGGCATCACATAGCGTTTGTTTTTTAGATGCTACACGGACACTTAAGACCACAAAATGGCGCACACTGTTGATTGGATGTGGGTTGCCCGCCATATTGGGCAAGGACAAAAATGACCCCCAGACTCACTTACCTGGGGGCCGCTGCCACTGTTTCTCTCCAGTCTGCACTGGCTCTATTCCAATGAGGTCCAAGTCCCAATATCTGTGGAGCCTCACCATTCTGGCTCAGGGTATTTACCCTCTGTCCCCCTCGCACCCAAATATTGACGCTGATGAATTTCTGGGCCGTGATATTCTCTATAATCAGACAGCCCACCAAAACTCAAGGGATAGAAATTCCAATCAAAGCACCCATCACAGTCGAGGGTCAAGAATAATGGCCATTTGGGGAATGTACTGAGGAGATTGTCACCTTGGGAACCACATCTCATTAAAAAACCATGACTTCAAGAGTTAGAAAAGGATGGGTGAAAATCACAGTGGACAATTGGAGGGAATTTTTTGAAGCATTAACAATATTTAAGCTCTATGTGTAGTAACATTTTAGATTTTTTGATATATCAGATTAAGTTTTTATGTCTCTAACCTGAAAATCAGATCAGAAAGTGATGCCAGTGGATATGCAGATGCTGCTTTATTCTGTCACCATCGCATTGTGTGCCATTTCCTCTTTGAAACCAGTAATTTTGAACATTTTAGCTTGTATCAAAAAAAATTCAGCTTGTGAAATGGATACGTGCAATGCGTAATGTTGGGGCCCATTTAATCATTGTGGACTTATGATAAATCTACATGTTTGCCTCTGTCAGCCTAAAAGTGCATTTCAGTTCGATTTCCCCTAACTTCATTATTTGGTGACTGCTTTATATTTTCAGAAACTTTTCGCATCAATGAGAAATACAACTGCAGTGCTCCTAGCACAGCGAGAATACTAATCATTATGGACTTCAGTAAAACTGTGGAGCAAAACTGCTCCAAAATAATGTTCCAACGTAGTATCCTAATGTATTATAATTAGGCCTGCATGGCAAATGCCATTTGCTGCTCAGGCATCCATTTGCCTACTTAACTAAGTAGACAGCATGCATAATTAACACAAGAAGTTAACTTGCTGTGTGCTGAAGGAGTACATTTGTATCTGTCTTCTGAGTGTGACAGTTACAGCATTTATGCACAGTTGAAACACTGATGTGTTTTCATATCGACAATGAATTTACTGATGTGAAGTAGAAGTTTAGCAGGGGAGTCTGCATGTCAGCACTTGTATGTGCTGAAAACATATCTTCCATCTGTCCTTGCCTAATTTTGAAGTCCAGGAGGCTTGCTTCTGTTGAGCAGCTCGAGGGCAGTTCAAGCAGGCACCTCTAGATGGTTTCTAGTGAAGTTGAATTTAAAATCTGTGCCCTTATTTGGGGTTTTACATAAAACTTAACAAAAGCTCAATTGAAAATTTGATTTACACTTCACTTTTTTTATTTATGTAATTACATTTTAGCGTATTGCAAAGGATTACCATAGTGCCGTGCACAAACTCTGGTCATGACAGCATCAATGTATCTTTGGGCCTAACGCTCCCCAGGTGAAGTTTCACCTCCCTGGTAGTCACAATGCTAAGCAGCCAGTGTTTGTTGTGCAGCCAGAGAGCGATGGGTTGTGTTCAGGGCTCTCGATTTTACCTGAATTGAAAGGTGTTGAGATTTACTTATCTCTGGTCTTTCAAATAATCAGGATCAAGTGCAAACCAATATGGTGGGAATATTGCATTTAATCGGAGTTTAGGACGGAACATAACACACTAGTCATACTGAAAAATCATACGACCGTGACAAGTAGCTGGTATCTGCCCCAATCGGACAGATGGCTGGTGTGTGTGAACAGCTCTCCTTGATCCTCATTCTTCCTGAATTGCCCAAGAGTGTTAGGCTGAAGCCAGCATTAACTCCACCATTATGAGTCCTTCACCGTCTGCACTGAGGGCTTTTTGGGTGTTGCTTTTATTCTCTTTTTAGGGGTGGACCTAGGTAAAATAATTGACAGGATCATTTAACCTATAGAGGTTCCCTTTAAAACAAGGTGTCCAATGGTATGTTGAGGTCTTTGTCTAAGCCGTGGAAAAGGGGTCAACCCTCCTGTTATCTCCCACCTGTCAGGGGTCTTCTCTTAGCCATTACACATGCTTTCTGTACTTGACCAATCATGGCCTTACAACATGTCTTACATTATCTCATCTGGCCCTGTCCTCCTAAGGCGAGAGTCTCTCATACTCATTTTCCAGGAAAACAATACTTGTGCGGTTCCAGTAAAACATAATTTATACATTAACCTCTTACATGTCTCGAGTTCCAATACCTGTACAATAATTTAAACACAGTGTTATTCACGTCACAGTTTCATTCGCATAAGCATATACACTTTAGGTTTCCCTTATTTCTAACAAAGGATCAAGAGGTAGGTTCCTCAGATGCCAATTGGGACCTACTGTTAGCATGAATTGGCTGCCAAAAAAACTGCTTCAAAAAAAGCCAGTGAAATCTATCCCTATCATGGAATTTAGGATATGCTGAGCACAAAATCCCGGCTGGCACTCCAGTGCAGTACTGAGGAAATGTTACATTATTGGAGGTGCCATCTTCTGGATGAGATGTTAAACTGAGGTCCTGATTACCCTCTTAGATGGAAGTAAAAGATCCCACAGTACTATTCAAAGAAGAGTAGGGGCATTCTCCCAGATGTCCTGGCCAATCAATACCTCAATCATCCCTCAATCAATACCTAAAAGGAGATTACCTGGTCATTATCACATTGCTGTTTATGGGATCTTGCTCTGAACAAATGACACATTTCCTATATTACAGCAGTGAAAAAGTACTTCATTGGTTGTGAAGCATGTTGGGATGTCCTGAGGGTGTAAAAGACGATATATAAATGCCTATATAAGTCTTTCTTCTATTTTTTTGCTGAATTTAAATTTTCTTAATGAAAACATGGATGTTTTATTTATAGTTCTCTGCTGACATCTAATTGTTCACCAGTGCTGAATCCAACATACCCTAAAGAGTAGAGTGCAATGTGCACAGCCATTGTAGCAGAATATATTAAAAATCCTAATTCAGCTGAGAATATTTTTTTTTCACAACGCAATTCATGCTACATTTGCCCCAAGTTCAGCAATGATGGCACTTATTATGAAATATGTTTGTATGTTTCTGAATTGCTCACAGAGAATCACTGCTCTATTCTGAGGTGGCCTAGAAATGAAAGTGCTAAAAGAAGAAATGGATGACCTCCATGCTGCATGGATCCATACAAGAGAGAACAAATGGGTTTCATTAAGAACAGTCTGTTTCTTTTTTCCTGTGAACAAGAATCCAAGTTAAAAAATAAATGAGGATTAAAGAGATGCTTACAGCATTAATAACTCATCTAGACTCCTATTCAGAAAAGAAATAAGAAATCAGATCTTTGCTTTTTTCCTTTTCACAATCTTTTAAATGGACTGAATTCTATAAAATCTTTTCCAAGTGCCTGATGCTTTAGTGCTTTTGGGAAAAAATGTTAAATGAAAACGATTATATATAATGATCCACTTTGCCAGGCCACATAGTTTATGGTTACTAAATAAGTTCAATTCTATTTTTATTTCATGCTATTCCAGAATTATTTTCTTTTACTGATGTTTGGAGATTAAATTCTACAATTCATCTCCTTTTCGGTGGAAACCATAAATCTGTGACTTTGCTCATTGCACAACCTGTCTGAGCTCAAACTGTGAATGAAGAAAGATGTGCCTGTCTCATTTATGGCTCTTAACTAGTAAAACGAACTGCGGGCAGCCTGCTACTTTTTGTAATCAAATATGGATGACCCAAAGAGCGTCTGCAAAATAAATAAGTCTTTCTCATCTTGTGTAATTGATTCATTGCCACTTTTTAAGATGTATCTTCCGTAGCCGGGGCTGGAGAGGACAGGGAAACAAGTTTGCGCGGTCAAGTTGTGATATTTAGACCATGTTCAGAAGAGATTAACAAGACTGTAAGATTTGATGTGGTTGTCTGAGAAAAAACAATAAATACAGTAGAGAGAAAAAGGGAAAACATTGGAATGCTGAACACTGAAATTAATGAGAAAATACTGGAGACAGCAAGTCCAACGGCATCTGGAGAGAGGCAGGACGGGGTAACGTTTGGTCGACATTCCAATGGAACATTAATCCATCATTTATCTTCAAAGCTGCTGATGGATCTGCTGTGCATTTCTAGCAGTTTCTGTTTAGAATAAATATTTACTTCCATTGCAGGTCCCCTATGATGACTTGCGCTATCTCTTTGGTGAGATTATGTATGGAGGACACATCACAGATGACTGGGATAGAAGGTTATGCAGAACCTACCTGGAGGAGTTTATTAAGCCAGAGATGATGGAAGGAGAAGTGCTGTTGGCTGTAGGCTTCCCTCTCCCTCCTAACTTGGACTACAATGGCTATCATCAGGTAGACCATTATTCCCCATATACATGTACATTCACAACTTTGACTGTCTAATTGCCCATTGTAATCTCCGAATTATGGTGACATGTTTGAATTTCACTTCTATCCGTTGTTAAGCTTGCAACACTTTGAGTCTGAATTACATCTTGTTAAAATAAAACTACTAGATTTTCTGGTGTCAAAATCTCCCTTCGGTAATCAAGGATATAGTAATATAGCACCTACCTTAAATTAATTAGATGCTTACTGATTGAATGCACCCTTGGTAGATTTTTGTGAACCAAAGGTATTAAGGGATATGGGCCAAGGGTGGATATATGGAGTTAGGTTGCAGATCAGCCATGATCTCATTGAATGGTGGAACAGGAAGTAGCTAAGTGGCCTACTCCTGTTCCTATGTTCACATATTTGCATGGACTCCCATTAGTTTTGTTGCCATTTTGACACAGTAATTGATGGATTTATTAACACTGGCTCCATTTCATCTCTTTCTAACTCTCTAAATACCATGATTCCTGTTGTCTAAATATTGTGTCATGACTGCTGGCTCAAAGGCAAGAGAACAGCAACACATAGGGGTGATTATGGACCAATTATTGGACTATAGCAATGGAGCTATAGCAATCAGACTGTATCAGTTGCACTGTTGGATATCATTCGAACAGCGTGTATCCCCATAAATGCAGTGATACACAATTATTTTACCCCTGGGATACAGGTTCAACTCTAGGACAGAGTGATGGGGCTGAACTGCCCTGTCTCCTGATTATAAAAAAAGTTTTTTTGCGAAATAAGAATTGGTTTCAACCAAGCTTCTTGTAGATTTAGTTCTACAACTGAAAATGGACTGGGAATTTATAAAAAGCCACCAATCTGCAAATCTTCCCTCAACAAGTAGGTGGACTGTCATTTCAGAATGTACCTATTTAGGCCACTTCCTAACAAGGAGTACAGAATTAGTGGCTTTACAGGAACAGGCCATGGTAAACACCATTCCAGCTCAGCAGCTAAACATCACAACCATGTTCCAGACTACCTTTGACCATGCCATGGCAAATCAGCAAGTAATAAAAAATATTGTGATATCTTCAGTGTATCCAGAGTTTTGATACGATCCAGAGTGTAGCCTTCAACTTTGTGTGTTTTTTGTTAATGTTTCTTTTCCTTGTCAGTACATCGATGACCTGCTCCCACCGGAGTCTCCCTATCTGTACGGTCTCCATCCCAATGCAGAGATTGGCTTCCTGACTCTGACCTCAGAGAAGCTTTTCCGCACGGTGCTGGAAATGCAGCCCAGGGACAGCAGCGGTGGAGAGGGAGGAGGGACCACGCGAGAAGAAAAGGTAAAATACAAGTTTTTTAAAATAAAATGGTCATTTCCAAAGATCTGTGGTGTTTGCTCCATTTCCTACCTAATCGTTGTCCGACCAGATGCAAACTACAACTGGCACTTGTTCACTTCTCATTTTGATAAAAGGATGGCTATAACTGGAATTTATGTGGTCTCATTTACTGATAAACTAGCTTTCCAATGCTTGTGCAATAAGAGCATTCCAACACTGTCGACCCACTATCAACCTAATGTGCAGACTGTTAGAAAAGGATTGTCAATTTTAAGATCTTTCTTGTTGACAGATCCAAAACCATGTGGTCAGCTGATACCCAGCTCTATCTCTTCACCACCTCTTTTGATGCTCCCCAACTGTCCCTGCTGTCAGACTGCGTGTCTGATACCCAGTCTTCAATATGCTTTTACTTCTCCATTGGGAAAACTGAAGCCAGTGGCCTAGAAATTGGATTGGGTAGTGCTGGAAGCTTCATTTTTGCCTTTATCACCCCCAGAATTACTCCAATCTCTTGGCCACCCTCCATCCTTTGCAAACTTCAGTTCTTGCAAAACTCTGCTGCTCATATCCTATCTCGCACCAAGTCCTGCCCGCCCATTACACCGCTCTCTTTGGCCTCCTTCTGCTCCCGATCTCCCAACTCACCACATTTAACATTCTCATCCTTGTGTTTAAATCCCTTTGTGGCCTCACCCCTCCCTATCTTTGTAAATTCATCCAGCCCTACAACCTCACCGAACTCCCCATTCCTTTGACTCTGGCCTCGTGCATCTTCCCTTCTCTTTTCCACTCCATTGACGAGAGTCACTTCAACCACCTAGGTCGCTCTCTCTTGAATTCCCTCCCTAATCCCCTCCACTTATCCAACACCTTCTCTTCCTTTAAGACCCACCTCTTTGGTTTTGTATTTAATCGACCTTCCTAATCTCCTTTAGCGTTTTTAACTCATGCCTCTGTGAAACGCCTCAATACATTTTTCTACATTAAAGGCAGGATTTAAATCTGCATTGTTGTTGTACTGAGGGAGAGAAGAACTACTCTTATTCTATAAAACGCATCTTGTGTGTGTCAGTTTATAGGCTTCAGAACAATGCTATAGATTATGTTTTGGGGCTGTATCTTCAAAGGAAACTTTCTATGTTTTTTTTTATTCATTCATGGGAGGTGGGCGTCACTGGACCAGCATTTATTGCCCATTCCTAATTGCCCTTCAGAAGGTGGTGGTGGTGAGCTGCCATTTCAAAGGGCAGTTAAGAGTCAACCACATTGGCCAGACCAGGTAAGGATGGCAGATTTCCTTCCGTAAAGGACATTAGTGAACCAGATTGGCGTTGGCAACAATCTGATAGTTTCATGGTCACCATTACTCATACTAGCATTTTGTATTCGAGATGTATTTAATTAATTAAATTTAAATTCCCCAGCTGCTGTGTGGGATTTGAACTCTTCCAGATCATTTAGTCCCGACCTCTGGATTACTAGTCCAGTAACATTACCGTTCCCCATGCTACCCCCGGACCAATTTATATGCAGTGTTTATTTGTCTTCTTTTAATTGAGATTCCAGATGCTCAGAGTCCTTCAACTGACTCCTGGCATTGGTGCTGTTAAATCCAGTACTTTACATCGGTAGCACATTTGTAAACCCAGATTTTCCTGTAATTGGAAGTCTGCTGCTGAACTATGGAAAATTGGTGAACAGTATAAATGTCATAAGAACACAAGAGCTAGGAGCAGGAGTAGGCCATTTGGCCCCTCGCATCTGCTCCGCCATTCAAAAAGATAATGGCTGATCTGATCTTGGTCTCAACTCCACTTCCCTGCCCGCTCCCCATAACCCTTGACTCCCTTACCATTCAAAAATCTGTCCATCTCCACCTTTGAATATATTTAATGACCCAGCCTCCACAGCCCAGTGGGGTAGAGAATTACAAAGATTCACAACCCTCAGAGAGGAAATTCCTCCTCATTTCCATTTTAAATAGGCGACTCCTTATTCTGAAACTATGCCCCCTGGTTCCCCCACGAGGGGAAACATCCTCTCTGCATCTACCCTGTCAAGCCCCCTCAAAATCTTATACGTTTCAATAAGATCACCTCTCATTCTTCTAAACTCCAATGAGTATAGGCCCAATCTGCTCAAAATTTCTTCATAAGACAACTCTTCATCACAGGAATCAACCTCATGAACCTTCTCTGAACTGCCTCCAATGCAACTATATCCCTTCTTAAATAAGTAGACCAAAACTGTACGCAGTACTCCAGGTGTGGTCTCACCAATACCCTGTACAGTTGTAGCAGGACTTACCTGCTTTTATATTCCATCCCCCTTCCAATAACGGCCAACATTCCATTTGCCTTCCTAATTACTTGCTGTACCTGCATGCTAACTTTGGAGTTTTATGTACAAGGACGCCAGATCCATCTGTACCGCAACATTTTGTAATCTCTCTCCATTTAAATAATAATTTCATTTTTCCTACCAAAGTGGATAACCTCACATTTAACTACATTATACTCCATCTGCCAAATTTTTGCCCACTCACTTAGCCAATCTATATCCCTTTGCAGATTCTTTGCATCCTCCTCACAACTTGTTTTCTCACCTATCTTAGTATCATCAGCACATTTGGCTACATGACACTCGGTCCCTTCATTCAAGTCATTAATATAGATTGTAAATAGTTGAGGCCCCAGCACTGATCCCTGTGGCACCCCATTAGTTCCAGTTTGCCAACCTGAAAATGACCCATTTATCCCAACTCTCCCTTTTCTGTTAATTATCCAATCCTCTATCCATGCTAAGATATTATCCCTAAACCCCATGAGCTTTTATCTTATGCAGTAACCTTTTATGTTGCATCTTATCAAATGCCTTCTAGAAATCCAAACACACACCATATGCTGGTTCCCCTTTATCCACCCTGTTCGTTACATCCTCAAAGAACTCCAACAAATTTGTTAATCATGATATCCCTTTCATAAAACCATGCTGACACTGCTTGACTATATTATGATTTTCCTAATGTCCTGCTACTACTTCCTTAATAATGGACTCCAGCAATTTTCCCAACAACAGACGTTAGGCTAACTGGTCTATAGTTTCCTGCTTTCTGTCTCCCTCCTTTCTGAAATAGGAGCATTACATTTGCGGTTTTCCAACCTCTCCAGAATTCAGGATATTTTGGTAGATTCCAACCAATGCATCCACTATCTCTGCAGCCACTTATTTAAGACATTAGGATGCAGGCCATCAGGCCCAGGGGACATGTCCACCTTTAATCTCTTAAGTTTGCCTGTACTTTTTCTCTAGTGATAGTGATTGTATTATGTTCCCCCCCCCTCCCAATAGCCCCTTTTTAATCAATTTTTGGGATGTTTTTAGTGTCTTCTACCATGAAGACAAAATTAAAAGCTCTATCAGAATGCACGGAGCATTCGTAACAAGATAGATGAGTTGACGGAACAAATAGAAATAAATGGGTATGATCTGATAGCCATTACAGAGACGTGGTTGCAAAGTGACCAAGGCTGGGAACTGAATATTCAGCAATATTTGCCCTTTTGGAAGGATAGGCAGAAAGGAAAAGGAGGTGGGATAGCTCAGTTAATAAAGGATGAGATCAGTGCAGTAGTGATAAATGATATTGGCTCAGAAGATCAAGATGTAGAATCAGTTTGGGTGGAGATAAGAAATAATAAGGGAAAGTCACTGGTGGGAGTAGTCTATAGGCCCCCTAACAGTAGCTACACTGTAGGACAGAGTATTAATCAAGAAATCATGGAGGCATGTAAGAAAGGTACGGCAATAATCATAGGTGATTTTAATCTTCATATAGATTGGACAAAACAAATTGGCAAAGGTAGCCTTGAGGAAGAGTTCATAGGGTGTATTCAGGATGGTTTCTTAGAACAATATGTTGTGGAACCAAACAGGGAGCATGCTATTTTAGATCTCATAATGTGTAATGAGATAGGATTAACTAATGGTCTCATAGTAGACCATGAAGACCGATTCAAAATATTTGTTCAAAGTCTCTGCCATTTCCCTGTTTCCCATTATTAATTCCCCAGCCTCATCCTCTAAGGCAGGGGTGGATAATTATTTGGGCTGGAGGGTCACTTAACAAGTTTTGGTGAGCTGATGAGGGCCGCCCACCAATGTTGCCTTTAAGACGTGTGGCTACACGGTCGCGCAACAATCACGTGGTCCTGCGCAGGCCCCTCTGCAGCTCCTGCCGCTGGAAGAGATACTGCGCATGCGCAGCTGCATAATGGCCGGCCGCGCAGCACATTTAAAGGGACCGCGCGCAAAAGAAATTTGGAGGGAACATTTCATAAACGTAAACAGAAATTTAAATAGTAGTCAGATGCTATCTTACATACACAACATGTATCGGATACTGCCTAGAAATGAATCAAAGATAAATGTTGAAAATGTTATGGTCTCTTCTGGTCTCTGTAAATAAGTGCTGTGAAATAGAACTGTACCCTCTTTCGAGCCTGTGTCAGCATCAATCCCCACCTCAGTCATCCTTATGTCCCTCTGCAAAGATTACTAATGCCGTCCCATTTGGTGCCAGATGAGAACTCCCCTGCCGTCGTACTCTGGATACCGGGAGAGGCAGTCACTTTCTCCGGTAAAAGAGTTGTGGAGATGAGCAGCCATGACTCGACTCTAAAATGGATAGAGCATATTTGAGTATGCAGTGCATTCTGGGTACGGACGTCCACCATTGGGGCCCAGAATCACGGAACGGATCCTTTTAAGATCGGGTCAGGGAGATTCACTTTTGTGAATTATTAATTTGAAGGAAGTATTACTATGGTTTTACTGCTCTAAGGGACTCTTTTCCTTTTTATATACTTGTAGAAGTTCTTACTGTCTGTTTTTATATTTCTTGCTAGTTTGCTAGTTTGCTCTCAAAAACGATGTTCTCTCTCTCTATTATTTTTTTATTTGTCCTTTGCTGGTTTCTAAAAATTTCCCAAACCTCTGGCCTTCCACTATTCTTCGCAACATTGTATACTTTTGTTTTTAATTTGATACCATCCTTTACTTCCTTAGTTAGCCATAGATGGTTCATCCTTCTCAAAGTCTTTCTGTCTCACTGGAATATATATTTTCTGAGAGTTCTGAAATATCTCGTTACATTTTGCCACTGCTCATCTATCGTCATACACATTAATCTATTTTCCCAGTCCACTTTAGCCAACTCTGCCTTCATACCTTTCTAACTGCCTTTATTTAAGTTCAGGACACTAGTTTGAGACCAAGCTTTCTCACTCTCAAACGGAATTTGAAAATCTACCATGCTATGATCACTCTTTCCAAGAGGATCCTTTACTATGAGACCATTAGTTAATCCTATCTCATTACACATTACGATATCTAAAGTAGCCTGCTCCCTGTTTGGTTCCACAACATATTGTTCTAAGAAACCATTCCGAATATACACTATGAACTCTTCTTCAAGGCTACCTTTGCCAATTTGTTTTGTCCAATCTATATGAAGATTAAAATCACCTATGATTATTGCCGTACCTTTCTTACATGCCTCCATGATTTCTTGATAAATACTCTGTCCTACAGTGTAGCTACTGTTAGGGGGCCTATAGACTACTCCCACCAGTGACTTTCCCTTATTATTTCTTATCTCCACCCAAACTGATTCTACATCTTGATCTTCTAAGCCAATATCATTTATCACTACTGCACTGATCTCATCTTTTATTAACTGAGCTATCCCACCTCCTTTTCCTTTCTGCCTATCCTTCCAAATGGCAACTATCGCTGAATATTCAATTCCCAGCCTTGATTACCTTGCAACCATGTCTCTGTAATGGCAATCAGATCATACCCATTTATTTCTATTTGTTCCGTCAACTCATCTATCTTGTTACGAATGCTGTGTGCATTCTGATAGAGCTTTTAATTTAGTCTTTTTGCAATTTTTCCCTACTCTGACCCCATTTTCTGAAGCACTCTTATGTTTATACGCTCTGTCCCTTCCTGTCACACTCTGGTTATCATTACCCCTATCGCTACACTGCACTATTGCCTTCTCCTTTCTTTTTGATTTTTTAAATTTCCGTTCACCTGAGCCCGCCCCCCCCCCACCCCCCACTATTTAGTTTAAAGCCCTATTTCCAGCCCTAGTTATTCGATTCACCAGGAGCTAGCTCAGCGATTAAGAGCATGAATCCTAAGTGGTTGACTTTTCCCTAAATCGAGGGTACTATGACCAATGGTGCCAGTGTAACTAAGCCTCTGCCATTTACTGGGGGTTCACAAGACTTATGGTTGAAGGCTGGAGGAGCTCCCGAGGGATTTTAAGGCCCAAATGTTTCCACAGCGTTTGACTTTCCACATTCATTAATTACTAAAAATGCCAAAGAAGGAAGAGACTAATTATTATTGCTTTGAAAACATGAGTTTTTCAAGTACAGCATTATTTGGTATTACTTGCTAATTGATCTATCAAACATTGCGGAAATGATTGTGTAGCTTTACAGTGAGTGCACGTTACTTTAAATGGAGCAAGGATAGGAAATGGTCATGTAGAACAGTGATTAACATTCAATAAATGTGCATTGTTACATTGATCGAACATTCTTATCCATGCACCTAATGGTAAGTTATGTTTCTTGGTATTGAGACAGGAAGAATTAGCGTCTACATGAAACATGATCAAGATTTATTATGTTGGCAACTTATCTCTTGACATCTAAACGGATTCTGAGCCGGCTACACAGTGAAGTTCGATATAGGATTTGCTCAGCCATTATAAAGAAAGGCTGTGTCACTGCCCTATCATCTACACAAGGTTATGGTTACCAAAGGCCAAGGGCTTCATCACAGTAGAAATTGGAGAGTGAGTTAATCGTGGGATGCTCTATTAACAATGACTTGAGAGAGTAATTGGCAGGTGGGAAATGGTATGCCTGCAAATAGATTGCACTTGTAAAATCTCCGAAAGTAATCAGATTTTTTCTTTTTAATATATTCAGTTGTGAAAATAATTGGATCCACTTTACGCATTTGTCTTCGATTCGACATTGGATTACATTTCCTGTATATAAAGAATACAATATTCTTGGGGCAGCAGCTAAAGAGTTAATGTGTGTCGTAAGAATTAGGAGCAGGTGTAGGCCATTCGGCCCTCCCCCCCCCCCGCCCGAGCCTGTTCCGCCATGTTCCTCATGTTTTCTGACTTTCATAATCATTGTTCTTCAGGGTTCAATCCCTTGAAGAAATATTGAGCCCGACTAAACTATTGGCATTCCTTTTGGTGAACTTGCTGGGTTTAATGATCTCCGCTCAACAGCCCACTCTGGGTACCACAGGCAAACTGGATTAATAAACCTCTTATTAAAGTTCTCGAGTCCAGATGTGATAATCTACAAGGTAGTGCATATACTGTGTGTAAATTCTGTTCACGTACAGTAACAAATGTGAATTCCAGAGGGAATGTTGTGCAAGCCCTTAATATATCTTTTTTTTTAAGTGTGGCAAATTTTGGTGGGAAATGCAGTCCTTTTCGGTGCTTGTGCCATCAGTCAAACACTGTGCAGACAGCGGTTTGCTGAATTCACTAATCACACCGCTTCAACAGATACCTGTCTCCCTCTCACTGTGGCACAGCTCTCTCATTGAATACTAACAATCAAAATATTTATGTGTCCAATTAATTATTAAATGAAACTGACCATGTACGCATTTTAAGATTCCTAGCATACCCACCTTTTATTGAAATGATCTGTTTGAAATCCCGGGAATAGTGCTGACTAGTGCCAAACCAGTTAATTTCACTGCGAGTGTTTACCTCAGGGAAAACTGGAAAATATATCCTTGTAATAAAGTCACGGCGATAGCTGTAAAACAGAGCAAATTGGTGGGATTTTTCTTCAGCTTCATTAATCTCCCTCACTGTACTTTTCCCTCTTGTAGTGCAGTGTCAGTCGTGGCTCAGTGTCAGAAGGTTGTGGTTTGAAGTCCCACTCTAGGGACTTGAGCACAATAATCTAGGCTGA
Organism: Pristiophorus japonicus; assembly: GCF_044704955.1. Taxonomy (NCBI): domain Eukaryota; kingdom Metazoa; phylum Chordata; class Chondrichthyes; family Pristiophoridae; genus Pristiophorus; species Pristiophorus japonicus. The sequence continues at coordinate 91,174,937 of NC_091992.1, forward strand.
CACTCCAGTGCAGTGCTGAGGGAGTGCTGCACTGTCGGAGCTGCCATCTTTCGGATTAGACGTTAAACCGAGGCCCCGTCTGCTCTCTCAGCTGGACATAAAAGATCCCATGGCACTATTTTGAAGAAAAGCAGGGGAGTTAGCCTCAGTGTCCTGGCCAATATTTATCCCTCAATCAACATAACAAAACAAATTATCTAGTCCATTATCACATTACTGTTTGTGGGAACTTGCCGTGCACAAATTGGCTACTGCGTTTCCCATATTACAACAGTGACTCCGCTTCAAAAGTACTTCATTGGCTGTAAAGTGCTTTGCGATGTATGGTGGTCATGAAAGGCACTTTTTAAATGCAAGTCTTTCTTCTAAGGCCTTTTTTGTTCAACAATATATCTTCAGATACCACAGTAGTCAAAGACAGATGAAATCTTTTGTTCAGCACCATTTTTAAGTTTTAAGATGGATACAGGTGAGCAAATGCCAAGTGTCACTAATAGACCCTTAGTCAACAAGGCCTCAAATTTATTCAAAGTTACTGCTGAATTCCCATCATAACTCTGGCAGCATCTCTGCCTGCCTCTTACAAGACCAGTGATTCCAAAAGGGGTGACACTTTGAGCTCCCACTTCCCTGCCTCAAAGTGGGGTCAGATCACCAAATAACAAGAGGTGTATCAGCCTTCAGATGAGTGCAAATGGGCTCCGTGAAGGGGGAAAGGGACCAGGTGAGTGGAATTGCTGGACACCCAAAGAACAGGTTAGATATTTAACAAATTAATTGGAGCAGTCTTCTTGTATAAGGGGCAAGGAGGGAGCCGGATAGTGTATGTGTGTGTGTGTGTGTGTGTGTGGTGGCGGGGGGGGGGGGGGGGGTGCGGAGGGCAGAATAAATTAGGCACTTCTCCAATTGTTGGCAGTCATTAGACTTTCAGACTGCATCAGGCAGGCAGCCACACAAGATGTGCCTCTATGGCACAAAGGCTTACCAACCCATTCGGATGTCGTGTCCTCCCACTGATCTGCAAACTTCAACAGGAGCAGTACAGGAGGTGTGATCCCAGTGTGATTGGTAGCAGTGCAGCCTGCAGATTTTATGAGTCCTTTACATGATCTTTTTATGTATGTGCACACCTTGGAGCTGTGTCTCCCTGCAGTCACCTAAAAATACAATAGAACTGACTGAACTTGAGTGGGCTGCTGCCCATTTATAACTGGTTCGAGCAGCTTAACGCACCTCAGAAAAATAATGGAATCCCTACTAAAGGAGAAAATAGAACATCTAGAAACCAAATATATAATAACGAATAGTCAGCATGGATTTCAAAAGGGAAAGTCTTGCTTGACCAACCTTTTTGAAGAGGTAACAGAGAAAGTAGACAAGGGTAATGCGGTAGATGTAATTTATCTAGACTTTCAAAAGGCCTTCGATAAGGTACCCCTTAATAGACTGATGAAGATGGTCAGAGAATGCAGAGTCAGGGGAAAAGTAGCAGAATGGATAGCTAGCTGGTTTCAAGACAGAAAGCAGAGAGTAAGGGTAAAAGATAGCTATTCACAGTGGTAGAAGGTGGATAGTGGTGTTCCACAGGGATGAGTGCTGGGACCACTGATGTTTATGATTTATATTAACAATTCAGAGTTTGAAATCAGAAACAGAATTTCTAAATTTATGGATGACACCAAATTGGGGCAATAGACAATGCCGAGGAGGACTGTAACAAATTACAAGAGGACATTAATAAACTTGCAGAATGGGCATATAATTGGCAAATGAAGTTCAACACAGATAAATGTGAGGTATTCAATTTTAGTAGAAAGAATAGGGAAGTCACATTTTACTTGGAGGGTGCGAATCTCGGTGGGGTAGAGGAAAAAGGGATCTCAGAGTACAAATACATAAATAACTAAAAGTTGCGACACAGGTTAGTAAGGCTATAAAAAAAGCAAACCAAGCATTAGAGTTTATTTCTACAGGTATAGAATTGAAAAGTAGGGAAGTTATGCTAAACCTGTATCGAACCTTGGTTGGACCACATGGGCTTTTACTTTTATGACCAGTCTGCCATGTGGGACCTTCTCAAAAGCTTTGCTAAAATCCATGTAGACTACATCAAATGCGCTAACTTCATCGACCCTCTTATTTAGCTCTTCAAAAAATTCAATCAAGTTAGTCCCATAACAAATCCATGCTGATTATCCTTGATTAATCTGAGCCTTTCTAAATGATGATTAATATTGTCCCTCAAAACCTTTGTCCAATAATTTTCCCACCAATGAGGTTACGCTGACTGGCCTGTAATCACTCGATCTATCCATTTCTCCCCTTTTAAATATGTTACAAGGTTAGCAGTCCTCTAGTCCTCTGGCACAACACCTGCAGCCAGAGACGATTGGAAAATGATGGGCAGAGCCTCTGCTATTTCCTCCCTTGATACTCTTAACGATTATTTTAAAGGTTTAATTTGAGGAACTGGCTCAGTTGAAGCTGTGATGAAAGGCAGTTTAAGAAAATCAGTCACGTAATACTTGGCTTGTTGTACGAGTCCCTGAAAACGCCTTTTGAAGGAAATAAAGCACAACTTTGTGGAATTTAAAATCTTAGCCCTGATGGTACACTGGTTAGTGAAACTGTAAATATACTCTCCCTAGCGTGTATTATATTAAACAAATGTTTAATAATCCACATAATTCAGTTAAAGACATGAACCCTCAAAACAAAGTTTTTTTCCCCGATGCACTCCATCCATTGCTAAAATATCTGCAATCCTTTTTTAAATCTGCCCTTCAAAACTTGCAACTAACTCTCACTGTTAAAAGCACTGACTCATAAATAATATCCGCTGTTGAATTGGCCATTAATACTGTTGTCATATGTCACTACCAAATGCAGAGTGAAACCTGGATCACCTTCGAAGTAGTGACAGAGGAACCAAAGATCTGTCCCATTACTTGGAAAACTACCAGGGCTCAATAATGTGGAGAATCTCACTAGCTCTCCCTCCTGTCCTTTGACATTCCAGGTAAAGGCTATTTTGGATGAGGTAGTGGAGAGGTTACCAGAGGAGTTTAACGTCCTGGAGCTGATGAGCAAGGCGGAGGAGCGGACACCCTACATCGTGGTGGCTTTTCAGGAGTGTGAGCGAATGAATACTCTTACATCGGAAATTAGGCGCTCACTGAAGGAGCTGGACCTGGGATTGAAGGTATGTTGTAAAACATCCCAAAGGCTAAATCAAACTATCTGCTTTTTAAGATTTGGGGAGGAAAAAAAGAACAAATTTATGAAAATTATCAATTTCTTGAGGATCTAGTAAGCCTTGGATTACTGAGGGAAAACTCTGAACAATGATCCATGAATATAAATGTTTCTGCTTGAATTCTCAATTACTATACAGCATTTCGCTTGCAATGGAAGAACTTTAAAAAAGTGTACAGTGCTTGCATGTGCTTATAAAGAAAGAACTTACATTTAGATAGCATCTTTCATGACTTCAGGATGCATCAAATAACTTTACATTGAATTATTTACTTTCCAAGTACAGTCACCATTGTTATATAGATCTCACTCGTTCGTCCCCATTATAAATCTCAGCACTGGTGAGTCCCCCAATGTCCTCCCCGTGACATGTCTGTTGGGGGAAAAGTAATTTTGGCTGAGGGAATAAAGCCAGTTTCCACAAGGGTCACTTTGATGCAGAGCTTTGTTCTTTGAAGCGAGGTTTGCAGTCTAGATTCCATTGTCTCCACCACCCCGCCCCCCCAACTACTCCATTATTAAGGACCTGTCATTTGTTAAACAAAACCTGCAGATGCTGGCAATCTGAAACAAAGGTAATGTTAAGCACTGTACAGTTGTACAATTCAATCTGCCCACGCTGATTGGAGCGTGGGCAGGTATAGCAGGAGCGGCGAGGTCAGGGTGAAGGAGCGGCGAGGGATTGCAGAGCGACGTGATCGGGGCCCAGGAGAGGCGTGAGTTATGAGGCCCCGAAGAGGTGTGGGCCCAGGGGCAGCACGGACCAGCCCACACTGCAATATGTGGGCGCACTAGGTCCATGCAGCAGAGCTGGTCTCCAGTCGTCTTGGTTAATCCTTGCCACTGGGCCAAGACCTAGCTCTGTCAAGCCCGTGTGGTGGCTGGTGTGCAACGGCCACCCCACATTAAAAAAATCCACGCACAGGCATCTTCCACCCTTCAGGATGTAGTTCTGGACCTGGAATATTAGGTCCTTCATTGAAATACCTGTGAACTCATCCCTTTTTGGCGTGGAAGCAAGCCATCCTCAATACGAGAAACTGCCTATGATGATGACAGATCAGCAGCACGGCAGTTAATTGTGCACAGCAAGTCCCACAAACAACAATGAGATAAATAACGAGTTAATCTGAATTGAGGGATAAATGTTGGCCAGGACATGAGGAGAACGTCTCCTGGTCTTCTTCAAATAGTTCCATGGATCTTTTATGATCACCTGAGCAGGCAGATGGAGCCTTGGTTTAACATCCCATTTTAAAGATGGCATTTCTGACAATGCAGCACCCCCTCAGTACTGCACTGAAATGCTGAATACCTGGAATGGGGCTTCATCTCACAACTTCTAAGGCGAGAGTGCTAAGCTGAAACTCACGGTATTCAATTTATATTAAAAGCCACTGTGAAGAAACTTGTGGTGTTTAAAAAAAACTCTAAGCATTTGCGATGCGTTTAGCTGTGTTTGGACCCCGGCCAGGCAGAACCACGTCGGCATTGCTTGGCTCCTGCCTGGCATAAACTGTCTTGTTTAGGGCCAACTGTGTATTTGTCCAGACACATACAGGGACAGCTAGAAATGTAAGTGTTTGGAATTGCAGAGGAGTTGAGAGGTGCATAATGGACAGCTGATGAATATCACTTGTTTTACGCTAAACAAAATCAAAACAAATACTCACACTTAATGCTCTTAATTAATCATAAAACCAATTTCTCATACATCATTGTGGATTTCTGAACAAATAGAACCTGATTCTCTGAGACAATCATTCCCACTAAACCTTTCCTTACTACTGCTTATTCTACTGCTTATTCTCATCTTTGTTTACAAATCCCTCCATGGCCTCGCTCCTCCCTATATAATCTCCTTCAGCCTCACAACCCTCCCGAGATGACTGCATTCCTCAAATTCTGCTCTCTTGAGCATCCCTGATTATAACTGCTCAACCATTGGTGGCTGCCTGGGCCCTAAGCTCTGGAACTCCCTCCCTAAACCTCTCCCCCTCTCTATTTCTCTTTCCTCCTTTAAGATGCTCCTTAAAACCTACCTCTTTGACCGAGCTTTGACCTGACCTGCTATAATTTCTTCTTATGTGGCTCAATATCAAATTTATTTGTTTTGTCTTATAACACTGCTGTGAAGTGCCTTGCGATGTTTTACTATGTTAAAGATGCTATATAAGTAAAGGTTGTTGTTGTTGTAGGGAGAATTGACGATGACAAGTGACATGGAGAATCTGCAAAATGCCATCTTCTTCGATCAAGTACCAGAATCTTGGAGTAAACGAGCCTACCCTTCAATGGCTGGACTAACCAACTGGTTTGTTGACCTCCTCAGCCGGATTAAGGAACTGGAAACCTGGACATCTGACTTTGCCCTTCCTTCTGCAGTGTGGCTGGCTGGCTTTTTCAACCCCCAGTCTTTCCTCACGGCCATCATGCAGTCTATGGCCAGGAGGAACGAATGGCCTTTAGACAAGATGTGCCTCCAGTGTGATGTCACAAAGAAACACCGTGAGGATTGCAGCAGCCCGCCCCGTGAAGGTGCTTACGTACATGGTCTGTTCATGGAGGGTTCACGCTGGGATTCTCAGGTACTCAAGAGGTTTTCTCTCGCTGGGTCTAATCAAGTTCTACAACTCTTCAATTTTTGTGAACAGATTAGTAGGTTAGGAACCAAATCCATTCTATTTGGAAGTTCAAGCCCTGTTTAATTAAATTGACTGAGATCGCTTAGGTCATTGCAGAATGGCACTGGTGGGCTGAATATACAGGAATCATAACAGGAATACGTTTAAAAGAAGCAACATCGCTTCTGGGCATTTTAACACAGTTGCTATCTCAATTCTAAATTTTCTTCATCAGACTGATCAAAGAGCCCACATTTTGGAAGGTTTAATGTAATGCAAATTTGAATGTTATTTATATTTATTTCTCACACTGCTACATACAGCAATCAAAAAAACTAGAGCAATCCTTGAAACATTGTGAAATTGTCTCTTGGGGTGACTGTTTTCTGCATTTTTTTCTGACATTGCTTTCTGGTGTCAATCACGGGTGAAATACAGCACTCTTCTTAAAATGCACAAATCCCACTCATAGCCTCGAGATACTGTGTGAGAGTTGCAAAACTGGTTACTCAGTATTTATCCCCATTTAAATCTTCTAGCAATTTTCTGTTGGATATAAATTAATAAACAAAAAATTAAATTGAAATTCCTGCAAAAGATAACAAGCAAAATTAATTCTCAACTATCCATTGATCGCACCACTCCCGATCCACTGCTATGCTCGTTACAACATATCCTAATTACAGGTTGAACTTCCCTTATCCGGAACCCTTGGGACCTGGCCTGTTCTGGATAAGGGAATTTTCTGGACGAGGGGTGGTCACATTAAATTGGATAGTACAAGTACGGAACAAGGGGATATCAGGGCTGGCTGGCTTGGGGCTGGGAGTGCGGCAGAGAGATCATGGTGGCGGGGGGGCGGGGGAGTCACTGGATCGCGGGGTCAGGCCAGCGATTGCAGCAGTCAGCAGCGAGGAAGGACTTCAATTTATTCACGTCGGAGTTCTGTGCATGCGCCACTCATTGGCCGGGAATGGTTCCGGACAAGGGGTGGTTCCGGATAAGGGAGGTTTAACCTGTATTTTTCTAACAAATTGTAGAGTGAATATATGTTTCGAGCGCAATAATTTATTAACTGGTTTGTTTGATGGATCATTCATTCATGTGATCAGAAGCTCAGGTTCCACCCAGTTCTCTAAGGTTCCTTTTTGGCGGATAAACAGAAAGGATAAAATAGGTGACTGGATCGCAAGTTTCAATGTATATACTCCAGTATGATGCATCAGTTAGACTATTCAATGCACTGCTCTGTCAATCTATCAGTACAGTTATCTATGGAACAATGAGGCGTGAATAAGTCAAGCTCAGCCTCTAATAAATCATAAACAGCAATGGAGTGTAGAACATACAGATGCCTAGGGGACATGGTAAATGTTACTCTAAGTGATACGCAACACAAGAATCCAAACAAGGGGCTCACGTAACATCATAAGCTATGAGACCAATGCCAAATAGTCTACGGATGTCAACTGAGTGCCAGAGTTGCCCCTGTGCCTTGACTTCATTTGAAGGTATCCATTATTGCTTATGTAGTATCATAGATTGGGCACAGCACGGAAGAAGGCCATTCGACCCATCAAGCCCGTACTGGCTCTCTGCAAGAGCAACTCAGCCAGCCCCACTCCCCTGCCCTTTCCCTGTAGCCCTGCCAATTATTTCCTTCAGGTATTTATCCAACTCCCTTTTGAAAGCCGTGATTGAGTCTGCCTCCACCACCCTTTCAGGCAGTGCATTCCAGATCCCAACCACTCACTGTGTAAAAAAAAGTTTTTCTTATGTCACCTTTGATTCTTTTGCCAATCACCTTAAATCTGTGTCCTCTGGTTCTCGACCCTTCTGCCAACGGGAACAGTTTCGCTCCAATTACTCTGTCTAGATCCATCATTATTTTGAACACCTCTATCAAATCTCCTCTCAATCTTCTCTACTCTAAGGAGAACAACCCCAGCTTCTCCAGTCTATCCACGTAACTGACATCCCTCATCCCTTAAATCATTCTCTTAAATCTTTTCTACACCTTCTCTAAGGCCTTCATATACTTCCTAAAGTGCGGTGCCCAGGATTAGACACAATACTCCAGTTGAGGCCGAACCACTGTTTTATAAAGGTTCATCATGCTTTCCATGCTTTTGTACTCTATACCCCTATTCATGAAGCCCAAGATCCCTTTTTTAACTGCTTTCTCAACCTTCCCTGCCACCTTCAATGATATTTGCACATATACTCTGGTCATGCACCCGCTTTAGAATTGCACCCTTTAGTTTATATTTCCCCTCCTCATTCTTTCTACCAAAATGTATCACTTCATACTTTTCTGCATTAAATTTCATCTGATGTGTGTCTGCCCATTCCACCAGCCTGTCTTTGTCCTCTTGAAGTCTATCCCTATCCTCCTCATTGTTCAATAGACCTGTACTGCCAAATTTTGTATCATCCACAAATTTTGAAATTGTACCCTGTACACCCACATCCAAGTCATTGATATACATCAAGAAAAGCAGTGGTCCTAGTACTGGCCCTTGGGGAACACCACTGTGTACCTTGCTCCAGTCCAAAAAACAACCGTTCACCACTCCTCTCTGTTTCCTGTCACTTAGCCAATTTCATACCATGCTGCCACTGTCCCTTTTATTTCATGGACTTCAACTTTGTTGGCATGCCTATTATGTGACACTGTGTCAAATGTCTTTAGATAATCCATGTACACCACATCAACAGCATTGCCCTCATCAACCCTTACTGTTACAGCATCAAAAACTCAATCAAGTTGGTGAAACACGATTTGCCTTTAACAAATCCATTCTGGCTTTCCTTAATTAATCCACACTTGTCCGAGTGACTGTTAATTTTGTCCCTGATTATTGTTTCTAAAAGCTGCCCCACTACTGAGTTTAAACTGACCAGTCTATAGTTGCTGGGTTTATCTTTACAAGGATGTAACATTTGCAATTCTCCAGTCCTCTGGCACCACCTCCATTTTTAAGGAGAATTGGAAGATTATGGTCAGTACCTTCGCGATTTCTTTCTTCACTTCCCTCAGCATCTTAGGTTGCATCCCATCAAGTCCTGGTGATTTATCTACTTTAAGTACAGCCAGCCTTTCTCTTACCCTCTCTTTATCAATTCTTATCTCATCCAGTATCTCCTTTACCTTCTCCTTTACTATGTCTATGGCAGCATCTTCTTCCTTGATGAAGACCGATGCAGGGTACTCATTTAGTACTTCAGCTATGCCCTCTGCCTCCATGCATAGGTCTCCTTTTTGGTCTCTAATCGCCCCCACCCCTTCTCTTACTGCCCAGTCACTATTTATACGCCCATAGAAGACTTTTGGATTAACTTTTATGTTGGCTGCCATTCTATTCTCATGCCCTCTTTGCTCCTCTTATTTTCTTTATCACATTTCCTCTGAACTTTTTATATTTCGCCTGATTCTCAGATGTATTTTCCACCTGACATCTGTCATACCCGCTTTTTTCTGCTTCATCTTACTCTCTATCTCTTTCATCATCCAGGGAGTTCTGACTTTAGTTGCCCTACATTTCCCCCTATTAGGAATGTAAATCAACTCTAACCAAACTATTTCCTCTTTAAAGGCGGACCATTGATCCATTTTGGTTTTGCCTGCCAATCTTTGATTCCAATTTACCCGGGTCAGATCGTTCTCATCCCATTGAAATTTGCCTTCCTCCAATTAAGTATTTTTTACTCTAGATTGCTCCCTGTCCTTTTCCATAGCTAATCTAAACCTTATGATACTATGATCACTGTTCCCTAAATGTTCATCTTCTGACACTTGCTCCACTTGACCTACCTCATTCCACTGAACCAGATCCAGAAATGCCTCCTTCCTCATTGGGCCAGAAACATACTGATCAAGAACACACTTCAGAAATTCTTCTCCCTCTCTGCCCATTGCACTATTATTTTCCCCGTCGATATTAGGATAGTTGAAGCCCCCATTATCACTATTCTATAGTTCTTGCATCTCTCTGTAATTTCTCTGCAAATTTGCTCTTCCATATTTTTCCCATTAGTCAGTGGCCGAAAGAATACACCTTGTAGTATAATGGTACAGGTTGAACCTCTCTTATCCGGCACCCTTGGGACCTGGCTTGTGCCGGATAAGAGGATTTGCCAGACGACGGGAGGTCACGCCGACCCTAGCGTTGTCAGCAGTACGGTAAGTTTTTAATGTAACGGTTCATTTTGGACAGAGACACCAACTCTGGGTGCAGCGGGGTCAATGTGTACCTGTGGGGATCATCAGTGAAGTGTCGCTATGAGCTGCAGGTCAGCCGAGAAAGATCGGCAGTGTTTACAGCGGAGTATAAATCCGTCCAACTGATGTAAAGTCCAATGTGTGATCTTGAGAGTTTGTTTTAGATGAGTGATCTTCATTGTTTTAAGCATTAATTCAGAGCCTGCAATACTTCAGCCAACTTTGTCCGCTCAACTACAAAACGTGCCAAATCGTCAATATCAGTTTTTAAACAAATTTTAAAAGTAATCTAAAAGCTGATATTGAGGATTAGGCATGTGTTAATCTGAGATGTGTTCAAGGGGTAATTTAATGTGCACTGACTTTACGGCCAAGATTTTCCTCTTTGGGGCGGAGTTCTCGCAGAGCAGGACTTCTGCCCGACTCTCCGTATCTGCCCCATCTCTGACCTCCTTTCCCTAGCTCAGAGGTCATCATGTTGTGCACAGCAGGTTCCTGGGGGAGAGACCCACCACCATGGGGGAGCCCACTCGTACAAAGAGAAGAATGCCAACATTACTGCTGTAGCACCAGAAGAGCCGGTGAGGCATCTAAAGTGGTAGAAGTACCCCGAAGGTCAGAGGTGATGTCCCACTAAAGGCCTCGGCCGAGACTATGGACTTCACCAGGTAAATGTTGGGGTCAAACAGAAGGGACGTGCGGCCTCCACTCTGCTCCACAGGGGCCCCTCAGCGCCATTACGACTACTTCCAGGGTCATTGCAAACACAGGCAGACACGAGGTAAATCGCTGGTCAGCCAGGCCCTGCCCACCACTTCCTGACCATCATTTACATGTGGCAGAGGCCATCAACGTTCCTGGTGAGGGCGGGAAGAGGCAAATATGGGTTAGGCAGTGTCAGCGGCCTATAAGTGTAGTGTTGCTGTGAAGAGGTTACACTTCGCACCACCACCGTGGTTACAGTGTAAATGCAGCCTGAATCGAGAGTCAGAGCCTGACATGATACCCAAGCAAAGAGGTAGTTCCATTCGGCTTCACTTTGGAGTCGGATCGGACTTTAACACTCAGTCTGAACGTCACAATTTTAGTATCAGTGTGAAGCTGAAACTGTTCTGCACTGGCATTAAACTTCCCATGAGAATTCACATAAAAAAATTTGAAGGATTTAGTAGCAGGTTGGACGGGCTTTGATCAATGAAAAACAGACAATGTTATTGGGCCTTTCTTATGCTTAAGATTCTTTTGCTTGAAGTGCAACAGTTGCTTTTCTTAGACTGTATCTATTGGTGGAGCCACTTCTTCAGTCGTTAATGTAAACCTGGCCATTTATCTCATGTTTAAACAATGCACACTAAATATGGAAGATTGCATATAAATAAAAAACAAGTGGATGTTCCTTGACATTCCATTCTCATTATCTCTGCATAGCATTCAGCAACCCAAAGCTTTTATTTATTCACTCTGCAGTATGCAGATTAACACAATTCTTCTGAAGGTTGCGGTGTGGAATGTGATATTTGGGAGCACTTAGCAAACAATCTGCACAGCAACAGCAGCATTTCATCTTGGGTATCAGATTAAATATTCATGTACGTTGGTGGAACCTTGCATTGCCGCTTTAAAAAAAAATCAAAGCTTAATAAGACAAAAGCAGCTTATTATGTAATGAAATGCCCCGGTCCCTGCTCAGGAAATTCATATTCTCAACTCCAAGCAATATAAAATTTACCTCTACAAATAGCGAGCTGACCTCTTATTAGCCAGCAAGTGCTGAATATAAGCATAGGACTGGTAGGTGGTGGAGTGGATTTGGCATACAGCTGACAGCAGGCAAGGCAGCTTTGGTCTTGTGTTGTTAACACTATGCAATATCCATCATGTCACCTTTCATTCATTCTTTTCTCAGGTCCAATTTCTACCTTCATTCATGTTTTTTTTCATTGAGATGTTATCCTGACTTCTGCCTCTTGACCAATTAATTAAAACCAAATGTTTGGGCACTGTTTCCAGATACTCCAGTGGATTATAACCGATGGTTTGATTGTGAAAATTGGTGAAAGTATCTATTAGCTTTTTAACATTGCCCGTGAAACCAAAATATTTCCGTACATTTGAATTTACTACCAGTTTTTGCACCAATAAGTCATCTGTTGGTGAGTCTTCTACTCATTAGAGTGAGGGATATCAGTGCTGGAGATTGAAATATTTTTTCATCCCAGGCCAGATAGAGCACAGTCAGATGCAAAGTAAAGGTCTCCTGTACTCTTCTCAAACAATGTACCTTAACCCCAAGCTCAGACAAGCACTCTCTACTGCTCCAGTGCCAACTATTCCATTTCCCACATTGGCCATCTGAGTGCAGTTCAAATTGAGCCAAATGATGACTGAGTTGAACAGCGTTGTCTAATTTTAACATGTTCCAATTAAATAAATCCCAGGGATTAAGGGGTCAAGTTTCAGCCTGAGTTGCTCCAATTGTTTGGGAGCAACTGGTTTAGAATGGAGTATCTTAGAAATTGCAATTCTCGGCGTTTAGTTTGCTCCAGTTCTAGTCAGTTAGAACAGTTTCATTTTGGAACAGATTTTTTTTTCAAAAGGGGGCGTGTCCGCCCACTTATGACTGTTTTGAAAGTTTAGGCAGTGAAAACTTACTCCAAACTAACTTAGAATGGAGTAGGTCTAGATTTTTGTACGCTCAGAAAAACCTTGCCGACACTTTAGAAATCAGGCGTAGGTTACAAATCAGGCATAGGGAATGGGGGGGGGGGAGGGAAGTAATTAAATCTTACAAGTATTCAACAGTCTTACTTATACAAATAAAGAGCCATCCTGAATAAAAAATTATAAACAAAGCAAATACAAAATATTGAATATTCCTACCTGTGTGAAGCAGCAGCAGCCTTCGAGCTGCGGTGCTCCAGGCACGCCTTCCATGTAGGAGACAGGGGCAGCACCAGTGACTCGACGGCAGCCCAACAGCAACGGCAGCAAGCAGCCTTCGAGCTGCGGTGCTTCAGGCAGGCCTTCCTTCCATGTAGGAGACAGGGGCGGCATCAGTGGCTCGACGGCAGCTGAAGACACAGCAAGCAGCGTTCAAGCTGTGAGGGAAGCTAAGGCCATTCGGCCATGCGATAGGGGTGGCGGCAGTGGCTGATGGCGGCCGAAGACACAGCAAGCAGCCTTCGAGCTGCGAGGGAGGCTGAGGCCATTCAGCCAGGGACAGGGAGAGGCAGCCAGATAGCCAGTTTGAAACTTAAATTTGTAATTGCAGAATGGGTGCTGCATTGTCAACACCACAGATTATGCAATGGTTCGCCAGCAATTCACTGTATAGGAGACAATTGATTAGAGCTCACCGCACCAGGAACGTCATTGCCCGTAGGCTGATGGGCAGGAGACCTTACCTATGTCGGCAATATCGAGCCAGGCGCTCATACCTGGACATGAGCGAGGCTGATTCTGTCAAAAGGCTGCGTTTCCGCAGAGAAGTTGTCGCTGAGATCTGTGATATGTTGAGGGCAGATTTGCAGCCCAGAAGCAGAACGCCCAACTGCCTTGTCTGTTGAAGTGAAGGTAACAGCTGCACTTGCCTTCTATGCCTCGGGATCGTTTCAGGCTACAACTGGAAATGTGTGCGCCATCTCTCAACGTGCAATACATGCCTGCGTTTACCAGGTCATGGCTGCACTGTATGCGTGGAGGAATGACTTCATCAATTTCCCAATGACCGCACAAGCGATCCATGAGAGGGCTGTGGGCTTCTTCAGGATTGCCGGCTTCCCAAAGGTACATTGCTGTACCCACATAGCCTTGCGAGCACCTGTGGAGGATTCCGAGCAGTACAGGAATAGAAAAGGTTTCCACTCTATCAATGTGCAGCTCGTGTGTGACGACAAGCAGCGCATCATGGCAGCACCAATGATGCGTTCATCCTACGTGACAGCGTTATACTTGACATGTTTGAGCAGCATCCAGAAGGGTAGAGCTGGCTACTGGGAAACAAAGGGTACGGCCTGACCACCTGGCTCATGATGCCCCTACGCGTGACACGGACAGAAGCTGACCGTCAATACAACATGGCGCATATTGCGACGCGCAGCATCATTGAGAGGACCAATGGCATATTGAAACAGCGTTTCCGATACCTGGATCATTCCGGAGCCCACTTGCAATACTCTCCTCAGATTGTCGGTCACTTCACTGTTGTGTGCTGCATGCTCCATAACTTAGCCATCATGAGGCAGCAGGAGCTGGTAGTGGAACTAGAAAACCCACGTGAGGATCCAGTGCCTGATGATAGTATTTTAGAAGAGCTGGATGAGGATGATGACGACGATCAGGAAAGCATGCAAGTGCCTGATGCTGGAGCACGAGGTCGGAGGAGGGCCGTCCATCGTGCTCCTTTAACGATTGCTCGAGCCTTGTGCCAGCAGCTCATCCGTGAACGCTTCAATTACTGATGCCTGAGGGCTCTGTGACCACTGTTGTGCATGGACATGTTTATTCTTTGGAGTTGTTCCTACGTTGTGTATTGTTAATGGAAGATGATTCAGTTTTAATGAAAAAATATTTTGTTGAAAAGTTAACGTCACTGTAATAAAATATTTGTTGTATCAAACTTTACTTTTTAATATGACACTTGAAGATCACTTAAAAACTTTAAGATCACTTATAAACTTGTAAAGTTACAGAACAATTTCAATGTGAAAAATCTTACACTCTTAAGATCACTTAAACTTCAAGATCACTTTTAGGTGCAAAATTAAATAAGTTACAAAAAGTGAGAGCATTTACACGATAAGATCACTTAAAAACCCTAAGATCACTTATAAGTTGTAAAGTTACAAAACTTACAAAACAATTTCAACTTGAAAAACGCTACTACAGCTACATCAAGAACAAGAACAAAAGCAGCAAAGAAAGGCTGCAACCATGTCTCATCCACATCTCAGTGAATGTTCACTTCTTCATGGGGGTGTCATTTGATTGGCCGGGCTGTGAGACCTTATTGCAGCAGCTATCTCCATGAGGGCTTGTGCCGTCGCTTGTATGCCCTCCTGATGGCCTGTGTCGTCGATTGCACTCCCTCGGACGTTCCCTCCCTAAGTTCCCGTGTCATTACTGCTATTTCTCCCGTCAGGACCGTCACCACTTCGCCCACTGCACTGATGCTACCGATGAGTGATCGGGTAAGCTCATTGGTCTCCATACCCAATATCACAACTTGAGCCGCATCTGTTGCATGCTACATCTCAGGAGAGTGTGTCTCCAATCTCCTCCTCCTCTGCCTGGGTCTGCCTCGTGGCACCACTGCACTGGGAGGCGCGGGCTGGGACTGTGGGACGCTCGATGTTCCAAACGGCACCACTACATAGGGAGGCGCGGGCTGGGACGGTGGGATGCTCTGTGCTCCAGACGGCAGTACTAGAGAGAGAGGCATGGGCTGGGACGGTGGGATGCTCTGTGCTCCAGACGGCAGTACTAGAGAGAGAGGCATGGGCTGGGACGGTGGGATGCTCTGTGCTCCAGACGGCAGTACTAGAGAGAGAGGCATGGGCTGGGACGGTGGGTGAATGGGTGTAAACTGCTCCATTATATCACCAGCACCACTGAGACCCGCAACATCGGAATCAAAACCATGGAAGGTGGAACCAAAACCTATGCAAGCGGTTGAAACTTTGATGCCCCTTAATGGGGGCTCATAAACATTAATTTGAAGCTCTCCCCTGTAGACATTTCAGACATCGCTACCATCATCCAGTCTGGATTGTCCGCACCTGGTTGTACTAGTTCTTGTTCTGTATCTTCAGGATCCTCAGGGTTGGCATCATCATCATCATCATCATCATTATGTTCTGCAAAATACAGCAGAACAGTCAAATGTTTAAGAGCAAGGGAGGGGGCAGGGTGGGTGGCATGAGTACTCTCACACATAGCAGGCCAGGCAGCAGGTTGATTTGAAGGGCTATGATGCATTTTCATGGACTTACCCTCTTCCTCGCGTGCGGGCCCAGCTTGTGCTGTACTGATTGCTTTTCTCCATGCATGACTCATCATAGCAGCTACCCTCTGTTCCAAGGGTGTCAGTGGATGCAGATTGGGCGTGCCTCCTCCTGTTCAAGTTGCTTCCCTTTTGTTGTGGGCCAATTTCTTCTGCAAAGATTAAAATATAACCTTTTACAGAATGCGTCTTTCTGCAGGGTGGGACATACAGATAGTCACGTTACAATTATAATTACTTTAAAAAATGAAAATATTACTTACACTAACTACTTAACCAAGGTCATGCCATTTCTTTTTACACTGACTTCCAGATCTAATGGTATGTACCACTGCGCAGTAATCTTCTGCAACTTGGTTCCAACGTTTCTTCATTTCTTTAGGTGGCACTTTTATGCGACCTCTGTTGCTGGTATCTAGCTCCTGCCATCTCTGCTCACTTACGTTGACTAATATCTCCACTTCCTCATGCAAGAAATTCTTTGTTCCTGGTGGACATTGTTCCATCGCTGTATTGAATTGACATTCTTATTTTTCAAAACACACAGTCCTTAATTTGCATGCACCTATGCAGCACTTGCTCTGGAAGTTTAGCAGTGAAAAGCAGCACTCACTGATTTCAGCAGGTGATTTATTCAACAGTGCTGCTAAAAGCACTGCTTCAGACACAAAATAATCACCAAAATTCAATCCCAAGCCTTTCCAGAGGTCCACGAGACAAATCAACACTTTTCTTTAAGTTCCTTTAAAAATGGCCGAGTGCCAATGTTTCTGGGCTACTGCGCGTGTGCGCAGGGCTGCCTGCACGACATTACCTCATTTGACTTAGCCCCGCCCCCCTCCACTTGCAGAATCGGCGCGACTCTGTGGCTCCGCCCCTCGGTGCTGTCTGCGCGCCGCGTCGAGCTCCCAGAGTCCAGCAAGGAGTCCGAGAATTATGAGGTAGATTTTTGTCGTGCTTTTAGGCGCGAAAAATGGGCATCCATGTCGGGGCTATGCCGTTCTAGGCACGGCCTGAAACTTGACACCAATATGTGGCCTTCTGTTCCATGCTATCTCGGACCTGCAGCATATATATTGTTGTGTAGCAGGAGGCCAAATTAAAACACCAAACTTTATTGAATGGAAGGAAAAAAATAAGATTATTGATCTTCTTTCCTCTTACTACCCCTTCTAGTATCGTCCCCTTTCTATTGACCTCCTTGTATCCTTCTCCCTTATTTCATGTCGCTTCAAATGGTATTAAAATGTCTTTTGGCTGATGCTCCTCAAATCTCTTGCATGTTTATGTGTCTGATAGTAACCCTTCTGACTCATGGCCTTTGTACCCGAGACACATGTCTCAATCGTTACCATCCACATCATTTGTCCTCATAAGGGGCTCAATTTTCCCCAGTTATCTGAGCCGTTTTTTTGGCCTAAATTAAAGTATTCAAGTTTCCCCAAAGTTTCTGCACCAGCGTAACTCAGTTAGGTTAGGTTTTTTTTTGCGTCATAGGGGGCGTAACCTGATGTCTGCGCCAGTTTTTCAGATTTATGCAAGTTTGGCCAACTTACATTTTTCCTAGGACGACGTATGTGACCACTCCTAAAAAACCTTCTGGGCACTCAAGAAAAACCAGCGCACATAAAAAAATTGGCACAGAAAGAAGCCATTATTTTTATGTGAAATCTGGAAGCCGAACTGAAGGGATGACAAGCCTTACACTATGCAGCAGCTTCAAAAGAAGCCCGGGGGTGGGGGGGAGGATTGGTGTTTGCCGAGCCCCTGAGTCCAGGCGAGGGGGCGATGCTGCCGGCCGACCCTCGAGCCCGGTGAGGAGACGTTCAGTCAGTGGTGGGGTGGTACTTTGAAAAAGAACTGCATTAGACTTCGTTGCCCCAAATATCCCCATTGAATGCCTAGCTTCCCGTTCTAAGTCAGCCTATTTCGCATGCGCAGACCAGGGGGACGTTGACCTTGGGGAGAGGGAGAGGAGAGAAGCTTTAACTCCTTGTCCCGCTGTTTTGAGCTTCTTGCAAAGGTATAATTTAATTATGGGGGCAAATTGACAATGCCATACCTCGTGCAAGCCTTCTGCATGATGGTGCTGCGGAGGACACAAATGATTTGACGTCATCGCATGAGGAACCTCAGAGCACATAGGATGTTGGGAAGGAGGCCTTACCCACGTTGGGTATATCAAGATATACCTGCACCTGAGTGATGCAGATTGTGTGAGAAGGCTGTATTTCCATAAATAAATCGTAACCGAGATCTGTGAGTTAATAAAAACAGTCCTGCAACCTGGAAGTGTCAGGAGAACTGCTTTGACAGTTGAAGTGACGTTTACAGCTGCACTTTCATTCTGTGCATCTGGATCGTTCCAGGCCACAACTGGGGATGTGTGCGCCATTTCTCAACAGCAACACATAATCTGCATTCGACAGGTGACTACTGCACTATATGCCCGGAGGAATGACTACATAAAGTTCCCCATGACCGCCCAGGCAATGTGTGAAAGGGCTGTGGGCTGCTCCAGGATTGCTGGCTTCCCAAAGATTCAGGGCTGCATTGATTGTACCCACATCGCTTTGTGAGCACCTTTGGAGGATTCCAAGATGTACAGGAACAGCAAAGGCTTCCACTCCGTTAATGTGCAGCTCGTGTGTGACGACATGCATCGCATCATGTCAGTTGATGCGAGATAACCTGGGAGTACCCATGATGCGTTCATCCTTGCTAATTATTTTTTTGGTGTAGGCAGGGGCCAAAAAAAATGGGCATAACTCTTTCAATAAGCCAAAATACGGCATTGGGGAAAATTGAGACCAAGATTTTGTTGCCCGTTTCCTCTCAGTGATAATATTGCATGTTCAAAACACATTGAGGGGCAGGGAAAAATAACCAAATTTGTTCTCCACTATCTTAATAGACAGACCAATGTTTGTACTTAATGGCAGAATGACTTCTGAATTCAATTGTTGCCTTATTTATAGATTTTTTTTTTTACCTACCCTTTTATATTTGTTGTTTGTTACTATTCCAACAAAGGCTGGATCTGTTAAACCTACTGACCAGTGGCTCGAAACCTTGTGATAACTGAACAATGAAACTGTGTTTGAGTTCTCTGTCATTCTTTGTGATAATTAACCCCTGTTGACTGAATGGTGTCCACTGAGATGGTTGATGTGTCTGTTGTGGTGTCACGTTGCTATGTTGGATCTCCTTGCTGGCCTGCGATGGAGTAACTGTGATCTCTCTGGAAATACACAATCTTTCTCTAACACTTGGTGTCACCTGTCACTCTACAATCGTGGCAGCTCCTGATCCCTAATTCTAAATTCATGAATGCTGCCGATGTGTCTGGCTGATTTATACCTCCAAAAAATTGTCTGCCATCCATTGAGGGGAATTTATCCTTCCAAAAGAACATAAGAACATAAGAAATAGGAGCAGGAGTGGGCCATTTGGCCCCTCGAGCCTGCTCTGCCATTCAACAAGATTATGGCTGATCTGAACGTGGACACAGCTCCACTTCCCTGCCCGCTCCCCATAACCCTTGGCTCCCTTATCATTCAAATATCTGCCTATCTTTATTTTGAATATATTCAGTGACCCAGCCTCAACAGCTCTCTGGGGTACAGAATTCCAAAGATTCCAGACCCTCTGAGAGAAGAAATTCCACCCCAAGCACATCAAATGTTGAGCTGATGACAAAATGGTCCTTCAGCATCTCAGGGAGCAGCTCCTCCGATGTGCAGATACTTCTTGTGTTTGCTACTCTAACTGCCTTTAGTACTGTGCACAAGGTCCTATCAAAATGAGCATTTCCTAAGAACATAAGAATTAGGAGCAGGAGTCGACTATATGGCCCTACAAACCTGCTCCAACATTCAATCATGGCTGATCTTCGACCTCAACTCCACCTTCCCGCCCGATCTCCATATCCCTTGATTCCCCTAGATTCCACAAATCTATCTATCTCAGCCTTGACTATACTCAACAGTGACAATGACAGGAATGTTGAAACTATGGTCTGTGGATCACCTACGGCACACATGTGCTGGGCTGTCCAGCCCCCAAAGCCCCAGAGACGCAGCTGCTTGTCATCTGCGAGTGACATGGAGCTGCACATTCAAACTGTAATGCCAAATTCGAAACCATTTAAATTTGTGGGCATAAGTACATGTTATGTGTATTCCTTTTTTTTGTATTTTATCATACGCAGCCTGTGGGGCTCCTTGATATGGAATGAAATGATCCACTGAGATAAGTCTGTTTGGATGTTAATCCCGACATACCATGTTGACATGATCTGTGATGCTTTGCTGAATGTAATGATGCACTGATTGCAATCTGATCGGCATCCAAACAACACCATGACACAGCACCACCAGTGGCTACTAAGGTCACTTCAACCCTGATCTTTTTTGCTTTGGGTTAATTGCAGGAATTCTGCATTATGAGGCGAGTATCTTGTAGTGCTAAAGAGGGAAGTCTTTCTTGCACACACCTCCAGTAGTATAGTGTGCATTTCACTAGTCGCCAACAATGAGGTGCATGGCCATATGATCACTTGCACTGTCACTTCATATAGTTCCTGCACACTGGGTTCATTTCAGCCTGCACTCTTTCCCCCCTCCCCCCACACCCCACCCCCAACCCTATCCCCTTTTGAAATTATCTTTTCTAACAGCTGTAGTGATTTTTGTTCCAATCTAAGCACTTCCCTTTTGTTATGTATGCAACTCTATGTCACCAATATTATACTGCCACCAGAGGGCGTACCTGTTGGAGTCCCAAGGGATCCCAGCATCCTTTGGGAGCACTGTATATAAGCAGGCCTCCCATGCTGTACCAGCATTCTGGAGTTAGAATAAAGGAACTAAGGTCATACTTACGCATGTCTACAGTATTCAGTTACATTACTTTATTATGAACATAGCACCTTTAAACTGAACCAACACCACAACAGGTCGAAGCTGCACCGGGAGTTGTGAGTACTTATGCAAATGAGATGACCCAGGAAAATTCATGCTCTGAGCACACTACACTTCAGGCAGGATTTGTACCAGTTTTTCAAATATTCTGGATTGAATTTTGCTAGGATGTGATAATCTACCCAAAACTGTGGACTGGATTTTTCAGTGCTGTCCGCCTCTGTTTTCGCCCCGGAGGCACAGCAATGGTGGCGGTGAGCTCTTCTGGGTGGGCGATCAGCTTCCAGCGCCCCACCGGGGACTTCGAGGCCGGGTTCGGCGGGCCACGGAGCATTACCGCCTGGAAAAGGCGAGCCGGTGTGTAACGCCTCTGGTTGTGACACCGGCTTATTTTTTGACTCACATCCGACCCATAGTGCCCCACAGTGTGCCGTGATAGGACTGCCTGTGAAAACGAATGGTCTGACCTATACTGGCTACAGTGAGGTAAGTAATGTCCACCTCAGGTAAGTGTGCTTGTTGTTTCTTTTTATTTTTTTGCAATTTATGTTTTGGTAGTGTGGGCTATGGATTGGGAATGTTTTTGGTGGGTTTTTTTCAGGGTTTTTTTTCTCCCCAGGCCTCTCTCAGAGCGCTCCCGGGGCTGCTATTTAGCTCAGGATTTTTCCTTACTCAACCGACCGAGCACCCTAAGAGAGGTGTACAACGCCTCCCTTAGCACTCCGCCCCATACTCAGGGCCCAGCTGCCCAATTTTTCTGACTGAGGCCCAAACTGTTCCCGGTGCATACTTTACTGTCCCGCCACCATTACCGCCCCAAAATGAACAACGTTGAAAATCCAGCCCTATATGTCTTTCAAAGTATTCCTATAGTCAATGAGACTAATTTTCGCCTTCACATCTGGGTGCTGGCTGATAATCTAGCAGAGCTGATTGCCCGCTCATTGTAAAACTTGCCCAATTTTCGCCCAATGGGATTAAAATCGGGCGGGTGATCTGCTTTGCCAGATTAATGCCCAGGTGGTGAAAGTGAAAATTACCCCCTATAAATGTGTTTCTCTCCCTCGGTGTGAAGACACGCACATCCTAACAGCTCAAAAAGATGGGTTCCCAACCAAACATATTTGACCTGATTAGTGTCTGATTTACAGGAAGTGACACATAAGAACATAAGAACATAATAAATAGGAACAGGAGTAGGCCAAATGGCCCCTCGGGCCTGCTCCGCCATTCAATAAGATCATGGCTGATCTGATCATGGACTCAGCTCCACTTCCCCGACCGCTCCCCATAACCCCTTATCCCCTTATCGTTTAAGAAACTCTCTATTTTTGTCTTAAAGTTATTCAGTGTCCCAGCTTCCACAACTCTCTGAGGCAGCGTATTCCACAGATTTATAACCCTCTGAGAGAAGAAATTTCTCCTCATCTCTGTTTTAAATAGACGGCCCCTTATTCTAAGATCTTGCCCTCTAATTCTAGTCTCCCCCATCAGTGGAAACATCCTCTCTGCATCCGCCTTGTCAAGCCCCCTCATAATCTTATACGTTTCGATAAGGTCACCTCTCCTGAATTCCAATGAGTAGAAGTCCAACCTACTCAACCTTTCCTCATAAGTCAACCCCCTCATCCTCAGAGTCAACCAAATGAATCTTCTCTGAACTGCCTCCAAAGCAAGTATATCCTTTTGCAAATATGGAAACCAAAACTGCACGCAGTATTCCAGGTGTGGCCTCACCAAAACCTTATATAGCTGTAGCAAGACTTTCCTGCTTTTATAATCCATTCCCTTTGCAATAAAGGCCAAGATACCATTCACTTGCTGTACCTGCATACTATCCTTTTGTGTTTCATGCACAAGTACCCCCAGGTCCCGCTGTACTGCGGCACTTTGCAATCTTTCTCCATTTAAATAATAACTTGCTCTTTGATTTTTTTCTGCCAAAGTGAGAGTCACGGGCGAAGGCTAGCCGCCTCTCATCAAAGCAGCACATCAGTCAAAATAAAATATAATGTGTGTATACAATGACAGGAACTGAATTGGCAAATGGAAACATAGAGAGGACCTGGCGGTGATGATAATTATGGTGGGAGCAGAGCACTGTCACGCCTCAAACAGGAAAATTCTAACATGCACGCTTCTTAGCATTAAATTTAATTTGACTTTTGTCAGCCCAATTGAATAACCAATTGAAATTTGTTGTATTCAGTCTGGTTCAAATCTCCCTGAGAGACAGTGTATGCCACACTGAAGAAATAATTATCTCAGTAGGTCACCTTTGACATTAAAAAAAATGCTCGGATCATGTCAGAAGAAGCATTGCTAACATTTATGGGACAGTTACGCATCAGATTGGTTGAAAGCTCCGCAGTTTGAATAATGAAGGCAATTTGAATGCAGCCTACATTGTATTAACGTGGTAATGTTTTTTCTGCAGTACTATAGATTAGCTTCTTTACAATGTTGCTGCTATACAAATCTGTGTAGAGCCACTAAATGATCGTGGATGGAATCTATAGCCATTACTGATACTGCCATTTCTGACATTCCTGCCTTCGTATATACGACAGGATTCCACTATGTTTCTTGTGCTGATTTGCTTCTAATCAGTTTGCATACTGAGAGACGAGAGTATTGATCAGCTGGGTTGGAAAGAATAAATCGGATCTGATAGTAAAAGTAATATTGATCTTCGAAAGAAGATCAGTGCCCTTCCGAAATGTACACTTTTCCCTGGGGACAGACATGTGCTTTCACTGTAGACACATTTCTAGATTTTGACCTGTCTGATTTGGTTTCAAATGCAGAATCGTAATGCAGGCTTGTAGCGTTGTTATATCAGATTCAAATTCCCAGAGCCACATAATGCACCTTTTGACTTCTCTACCTTGAGGATTTCCACAAAGGATCAAAGAGTTACCCCTCTATTTGCTGTCTCCAGTTTCTGTTGTATAAATATTTGAAGTGAGATGTGATACTTTTTTTTGTGCTGGCATCAGAAAAATTGGGTCAGCTCACTCAAATTAGACTGTGCAGCCCATCGAATGAATTCGAAAATTCTGTCTTTTTAAAAAAAAATTAACCTATAATAACATTTAATTGAGATTACTGGAAATTAGGTTACACAAATGATTCAGGGGGTTTAAGTGAACGTATATTGACAGGTTATATAAGATATATTAATTGCTTTAGAAATAACTGAAACTACATCACAGAAGTGTCAGATCAAACATTGCCACTTCGTTAGATGTGAAGGGACATTGACACTGGCACAAAACAGTGAGATTTACCTTGTCCATATACCAGAATCTGATAGTGTTTAAATACTATGGGAAATATGACTACTAAATCCTCACTATATGCAACAAATATACATTATTTAAATCCAATTAAGTAATGTATATTCTTTGAAGAGTGTAAGATAAATCTTCCTTTTTACCATTACAGATTTAGAATGGGATTTACCATTTATATCTAAGGTTTCATATACAATGGCTAACTTAGCTCTCTTCAAACTGACTCATTTATTGATTATTAACCAATCCAGGGCCACAGATAACACTCAGCGAAGTGCAACTTGCCGCTTACTTGCCTGGGGCAGGCAATGCATTAACTGACACTGTTTTATTTAACTACCTCTGCAATAAACTGATTAGTATTATTGCAAGGTTTAAGTATTGGTTATAAAAGTAAAAGAAAAAGGATATTTAATATCAAATTAAAGCCATCGCAACAATAATTGAAGTGCATCAGACATAGATGGGTGTGTAGCAGGATAATAAAGTTAGATTTGATGTAACAGTACATCTGAGCATGGCTGGGTTTTGCTCAGTAACAGCACAACAAAGTTGCATTCACTGTCCAAGATTACAGTACAGACTTAGCAATGTTAAGTTCATAGCATGCACTTAATGTACTACTGCTATGTTTCCAATATTAAGACTGTGCTTTTGGTATGTGATGGTAGATTCATATAACCTCTCTCCTAGAGGAGCAGATTGTTGTGGCTTTGAATACTATCGCCTTCCTCTGGGATTCACTTCACCTCTAGGGGTCCTGCAGCACAATCATCCATGAGCATTACCTTCCTTTTCTCTTCCAGGCATTAGTCAACCTCGCACGTACTTTAATTCTACGCTGTGCATTTTTCTTTCAACAGTCTCAACATTCAAAGATCAACTGGGGCCCTCTAACAACCTTCTGAAAACCTTCCAATTTAGGTGAAGGAGGGCTGCCCTTAAATTTCTTAAGATATCACACAGGAAGTCCCACTCCAAATGACTTGACCAATCAAAATGGTCAATACAGCCACGTCGATCACATTCAAAGGATGTCACTTAACTGAGCAGACACGCATCAGAAATCGTAAATGACAGATGTTAATTAAAAATACTTCCAATTATATCTTCTATCCTTTTTCGCTTCACAGTGCCTAAATCATGAGAAGGAGACAAGACTCTAAGAGCAAGTTATCTTTCAAAGCTTCATTAAGGGCTATCTGTCCACCATCTATGATGTGTCAGTTGTCTTCCCCTCAGCTCCAGTTGGTGCAAGGATGTTAATTAGTTTCACATGGCTATACCAGAATGCCTTGCATTTCATCGGAGATATCCCAGAACGTGGATTATGAAGATTAACTCACTTACAATACTCTGCCCGATTGTGCAGTTAACAACTAATTCTGGGAAGATTTAATTAGACTGTTAGCACGTTTCAAAGGTTCAAATTTGTGACATCAACAATCGAGCACTTTATACACTCATAAAATATGTAATCATATATTACGGCGTCCAGATTCTGAGCACAATTTATTTCTATAATGCACACAATTTGCAAGTTATGTTGCTGTTTTGAATTGGCAGTTTGCATCTCCTGTCCCCATCGTGGCTGCTGTAGTTTGTTGGCATGTGATCTGATTCTTTATTTCACGACCAGAGGACAGAGCTGTTTCACAACACTAACAGTGCTAGTAATACTTTACGATCATTAGGCTGGAAATTCGGTGATTTTGCGACCAGGTTTTTGATGCTATTTCACCTTTTTTGGTGAAAACTCGTCCGGTGGATAATTCGGTGAACTTTTGCGGCGGTGGTTTTCAAATTCCGCTGGAGAGAGGACCGCCACGTGCAAGCCTCGAAATATCACTTTTGTTAAGTCCTGACTCTAATGTACTGACTTACACAAGACACATGCTGAAGTCAAGGTCACTGAGGACCTGCACCTTTAATTCCAGTTCTCCCAGTGCTGCACTTGCCTGAGACCTCCCTTTATATACCACAGTGGGACAGGTATGGAGTGTCTCCTGCAAGTGCACCCTGGTGGTAAGGTATGCTTATTGTTACAGGTCATATCCAGTTACAGTCATGTATAGCATGGTAAGATACAGTTATACACAGTAATGTGAGATACATGACATCAACCTCCCCCAAGGTCTTATTGCCTTTATAGATTCAGTCTCTCAGGTGGTCTGCGCTCTCGCGTGGAGCATCTTAATTGTGGTTCAGTTGTTTGCCTTGGTGCCTGTTTATCGTTCGGTGTGATTGCTGGTATCTCGCCTGGGCTGTCTGTTGAGATTGCCCTTTCCTCAGGTTGTTCCACCTGTCTGTCCGCCAGGTGTGGTGTGAGTTCCACATTGTAGTCTGCCTCTGGTTCTTCAGTGTTATCAGTGAATCTAATTTTTACTTGGTCTACATGCCTCCGGCAGGTTTGGCCATTGTTCATTTGTGCAACCAGTAGCCTGTTTCCCTCTTTGTCTGTTACTGTCCCTGCAAGCTATTTGGGACCCCGGCCATAGTTTAGCACAAACACTTTGTCCCCTATCTCATTCCACCTCCCCCTCGAATTTCAGTCATGGTACTCAGTTAGCTTTTATCGCTTAGCCTCAACAATTTCATGCATGTCTGGGAGGATTAACGAGAGCCTGGTCTTTAAGGTTCGTTTCATCAATAGTTGCGCGGGGGGAACCCCAGTCAACGAATGCGGACGAGATCTGTATGCCAGCAGCAGTCGCGACAGACAGCTCTGCAGCATGGGACCTTGGATTCTGAGCATGCCTTGTTTAATGATCTGCACTGCTCGCTCCGCCTGTCCATTGGAGGCCGGCTTGAAAGGTGCCGTCTTAACGTGATTTATACCGTGGTCAACTATAAAATCGTGAAATTCTGCGCTGGTGAAGCACGGACCATTATCACTGACCAATATGTCAGGAATGCCGTGCATTGCAAACATGGTTCTAAGGCTCTCCACAGTGGTGGAGGTGGTGCTCGAGTTTAAAATGGTGCACTCGATCCATTTTGAAAATGCATCAACGACTGCGAGGAACATTTTGCCCATGAATGGGCCCGCATAGTCTACATGCACCTGCGACCACGGTTTGGTGGGCCAGGGGCTTAGGGGGGGCCTCCCTGGGGGCATTACCGAGTTGGGCACAAATGGTGCACTGACGGACGCAGAGCTCCAAGTCCACATCAATACCAGGCCACCAGACATGAGATCTGGCTATGGCCTTCATAAGGATGATCCCCGGGTGCTCGCGATGGAGCTCCCGGACAAACGCCTCCCTGCCTCGTAAGGGCATAACTACTCGGCTGCCCCACATCAGGCAGTCTGCCTGCAGTGAGAGTTCATGCATGCACTTATGGAAGGGTTTGACCTCCTCGGGGCAGGCATTGTGAGCCTCTGCCCAGTCACCGGTTAAAACGTATCTTTTAACTAGAGATAATGTGGGGTCGCTGGGCGTCTAGGCTCTGATTTGGCGAGCCGTCATGGGCGAACCTGTGGTTTCAAAGGCATTGATTGCCATGACCATCTCACAGTCCTGTTTGTCAGACCCTTCTGTGGTCGCCAGGGGTAGCCTGCTAAGCACGTCGGCACAGTTGTCTGTGCCTGGTCTGTGCCTTATTGTGTAGTTGTAAGACGCCAGCATGAGTGCCCACCGCTGAATGCAGGCTGAGGCGTTGCCGTTGATTGCCTTGCACTCGGATAGTAGGGACGCGAGGGGTTTGTGGTCAGTTTCTAATGCAAACTTGGCCCCGAAAAGGTATTGGTGCATCTTTTTGACACCGTACACGCACGCGAGTGCCTCCTTCTCAACCATACCGTACCCGCGCTTCGCCCGCGAAAGTGACCTGGAGGCATACGCAATGGGCTGCTATTTACCCGCATCATTGACGTGCTGTAAAACGCACCCGACCCCGTACGCTGACGCATCACACGTAAGAACTAACTTTCAACCTGGGTTAAAAAAGGCTAAAACACTCTTGGAACATAGAAGGTTGCGTGCCTTATTGAAGGCGCGTTCTTGGGCATCGCCCCAAAACCAATCCCACCCTTTCTGAGTAGCACGTGGAGAGGCTCCAGCAACATGCTCAAGTTCTGCATAAAGTTCCCAAAGTAATTGAGTAGCCCGAGAAAGGCGCGCAGTTCCGAGACGTTCCGGGACCTGGGAGCCAGGCGAATCACTTCAGTTTTGGATTCGGTTGGGCGGATTCCATTAGCGGCAATCCTTCTGCCCAAAAATTCAACCTCGGGCGCGAGAAACAGACTCTTGGATTTTTTAACTCTTAGTCCTACCCAATCCAATCGACTTAGTACTTCCTCAAGATTACGGAGATGAGAGTCGGTGTCCCTGCCCGTGATGAGTATGTCATCTTGAAACACAACCGTCCCCAGGATGGACTTGAGCAGACTTTCCATGTTGCGCTGGAATATAGCAGCTGCTGACCTGATGCCGAATGGGCATCGATTATACACAAAAAGGCCTCAATGTGTGTTGATGGTGGTGAGTAGCTTAGACTCTTCGGTCAGTTCTTGCGTCATATATGTAGATGTGAGGTCAAGTTTTGAGAAAAGTTTTCCTCCAGCCAACATGGCAAATAGGTCCTCTGCTCTGGGCAGCGGATATTGGTCCTGTAGGGAGACTCTGTTTATGGAGACTTGTAATCCCCACAGATTCGCACGGATCCATCAGGCTTCATGACGAGGATGATGAGGCTTGCCCAGTCGCTGAATTCCATGGGAGAAATTATGCCTTCCCGCAGAAGCCGGTCCAGTTCGTTTTCAATCTTTTCCTTCATCACATAAGGCACAGCTCTAGCCTTGTGATGGACCGGTCTGGCATTCTGTGTGATGTAGATTCTAACTTTAGCCCCTTTGAAGGTGCCCACACCTGGCTGAAAGAGATGTTTAAAGTGGCTTAGAACGGTTGAGCAGGAGGTCCGTTCCTCTGACGACATGGCGTGAACATCATCCCATTTCCAATTAAGTTCTGCTAGCCAGCTTCTCCCCAACAGGGCTGGGAGATCCCTGGGGACAATCCACAGGGAAAGTCAGTGCACCATCCCTTTGTGTGTGACTGAGAGCATGAAGCTGCCAAGGACTGGGATGATTTCTTTAGTATAGGTCCTTAGTTTGGTGTCGATCTTTGTGAGTTTTGGTCTGTTGCTTTTGTGTGGCCACAGCTGTTCAAATTGTTGAACACTCATGAGGGATTGACTGGCCCCCGTGTCCAGTTCCATGTTGACGGGTGTCCCGTTGAGTAGAACCCTCATCATAATTGGAGGCGTCATGGTGTAAGGACAGTGGACATTGATCGTGTTAACCCGCTGTACCTCGGCGTCCCATGCACTGTTCCAACCGTCTTCTGGTCCGCTTTCTGACCCTTCCGATTCGTATACCAGCCGAGCTGCTGTTTTTCTGCACATGCGAGCCAGATGCCTTGTGTAGTTGCAGTTTCTGCAAACGGCATGCTGAAATCGACATACCCTGGTTGAGTGCCTTTCCCCACATCTCCAACACAGACCGTTTCCATTGTTTTCGAAGGATGAGCTGCGTCTGGCTGATCTGCCTTGAGCTTCTCTCAATCTGTTGTTGATTGCTCGCATTGTGGGTTGATGAGGTGTGATCGGCCGTTCATGTGGCCCTTGATTTTGATGGCTTCTGGCGCCACTGTCTGCTGTTGAAGGCCTGCTCTCCTGCCTTTGTCTGTGTGTGGGGGTAGCAGTTTGTTTCACAATGTGAACCCCTTGTTCCGATGCCTCGTTGGTTGTCGTACCCGAAGTCTAGATCAGCCTCGTTTCTTCTTCGCCTGCCAAGAACGTCTGTGTGACCAGTGCTGCTGCCCCTAGAGTCAAGTTCTTAGTCTCTATAAGCTTTCGGAATATACCTGCGTGGCCTATTCCTTCAATAAAAAAGTCTCTCAGTACTTCTCTCCTTAGTACATCGGGGAACTCACATGAACTAGCCAGCTTCCGAAGTTCCGCCACGAAGTCGGGTATGCTTTGGCCCTCACAGCGTCTGTAGTTGTAGAACCTGTGTCTTGCCATGTGTAGGCTGCTCGCTGGCTTCAGGTGGTCTCTCACCAGTGTGCTCAACTCCTCAAACGACTTGCTTGCTGGTTTCTCGGGTGCCAGCAGGTCTTTCATTAAAGCGTATGTTTTCGAGCCACAGCTGGTCAAGAGATGGGCTCTTTTCTTGTCTGCCTTATCGTCGCCCAGCCAGTCTTTGGTCACAAAGCTTTGTTGGAGCCTTTCTATAAAGTCATCCCAATTGTCTCCAGCATTGTATTTCTCATCTGAGCTGTTGGTAGCCATTCTGTGGATTCTGTGATCCCGTAACTCGTCGCCACTGTTAAGTCCTGACTCTAATGTACTGACTTACATGAGACACATGCTGAAGTCAAGGTCACTCAGGACCTGCACCTTTAATTCCCAACTCTCCAGTGCTGCACTTGCCTGAGACCTCCCTTTATATGCCACAGTGGGACAGGTATGGAGTGTCTCCTGCAAGTGCACTCCTGGTGGTAAGGTATGCTTATTGTTACAGGTCATATCCAGTTACAATCATGTATAGCATGGTAAGATACAGTTATATACAGTAATGTGAGATACATGACAGCTTTCGCCAAAAATGTTTGGTTTTCCAAT
Source organism: Pristiophorus japonicus (assembly GCF_044704955.1). Lineage (NCBI taxonomy): Eukaryota > Metazoa > Chordata > Chondrichthyes > Pristiophoridae > Pristiophorus > Pristiophorus japonicus. Next base: position 91,205,884 of record NC_091992.1, read on the forward strand.
TTATTTTTAGGTGTTTTTCCGCTCTCCCTAGGCCCAACTCTCAGCGGTATCTGCCTCATGCTAAAGTTGGCGAGGATCGAGGTTTGCGCCATGAATCCTCATGCAATGCTGATTTTTACCGCTGCGCAAATTCAGTTTGAATTTCAGGCCTGATAGCAATAGCAAAGCAATAACGGTAATTTTGGCAATAAAAATACCGTTATCACTGAGAACTGAATTTCCAGTCCATTGTGTACTGATAGTGGTATGTAGCCAACAGTGCAGAGTTATACTGTCATTTCTGCACTATTCTTTGGCTAGAATAGCAAACTGCATTCACCATAATCTGAATATCGGTAGTTATTTAAAAAAATTTTAGTGTAGAGCCGTTGAGCTTTTTGCTAATGTTACAGGTTTTTTAAGTTTTTGAGTCGAAATTGCTTTGCATTGACACAAGCTAGTTTAACATCGGTTAAACTAAACCTGTGTTGTTTAATCGATAGCGCTGACTAGCCACAGGTGTGGCTACGGTGACACTGTTTTATCCACATGCACTAATTTTAGTAGAAGATGTCTTACACAAATACAGTTAAATGTACCTGTGTATTTACTTAACAATCATTTACACTTTGCGGCCTTTCTCTTTCACCAATGTTTGGAATTCTGGCATAGGCTTATCAGACATAACACATCTCAATGCAGCTTCTAGGTTTTTGTCCAGCAGTAGCCAGCTGTACTTTGACTTCATCAGAACAATTGAAGGCAATGGAATGGAATAACGGGCAGGGTGTAAAATGGGCTGCTGAATTGCTGTCGCCCATTTCGCGCTGCCAATTTCAATCCCACTTTAATGTCTTTTCATGTATAAGGTGCTGAAGTTGTGATCAGAACGATTAATGAGCTTCATGCCTTACATCTGTATCAAGGTTGTTCGCAAGGGAACTATTGTCTTAGTTCTCTGCTTTGCCTTGTACATGGAGCTCCTTATGTGTACGCACCAATTCATTCAAATTTATCTAAATGCACGTCTCTCTTTTTGTTCGTTGCTACCCAATTCGAGACATTTCATGGGTTACTTCTGCACTTTCACAAGTACAAGCATTCAGCTTCTGGATCACAAGATAAATACTCGACCCATCTTAGCTCCTTCATCCAGAAAGACCTTGCAGTGTCCACCATCACAGCATCTAACTGGCTCTTGAATAATTCCAGGGTTTATATCTTTACCTGGAAGTCTATTCCATGTGCGGATTGCTCATTCTGTGGACAAAAAAATTCCTGACATCAGTCCTGAATTTGCCTTTCACCATTTTGAACCCATGTCACTCGTGCTACTGCCATGGTTTGATTTGAAGTAATGTTCCAAAGTCACCTTTTCCATATTCTTTATGATCATATATATGTCTTCAAGATCACCTACTTTCAAGGCTAAAAGCCCAACGGGCTGAAGTTGTCCCTCTTTAAAGCCCTGCTAGCACCTCCCGGGAGTGCTAATGGGGCCCAATGGCGTTATCATCTGGGGGATGCTCCAGAGAAATTACCCGGGAGGTTTGGGGGCGCTGTGCTGATAGTGGCGAGCCCCGCGATTAGCGCCCCGGGTCATCGGTGTGCATGCCGAAACCTTACCGCGCCGACCTCTTTACGCCCTGCGGGGGAAATTGCCCCGCAAGCTGCGAGGTTGGCGCGGGCCGATGTCAGTGCCAGCTTCACTGACAATGGCGACCCTCGCATTGACCGGCCCGCCATCATGCATCTGTTTTGGGTGCCGGGCCGCTGGCCCAGTCGATCGTGTCCCTGGTGGCCCACTAAAGGGCTTGCAGAGTGCGCAGCAGCCCTCCCCTTGAAATGAAGGGGCGGGGCGTTGTATCGCATCAGCATTACGCGGAGTGCTGGCGTCCTCAGCGCAACGCTGGACACAATGCCGCGGTGCCGCCCCGGGAGTGCTGGAGACAGCGCTCTGCTTCCTTTGAGGGGCGCATAGCCCAATTCCACACTGGGACGGGACTTCTGGGCCAGGCGATAAAAGCCCTGGTCCCGGAAGGTGACCGCCCGCAATAGGGGCGAGGGGCAATTTCATCCCCCAAGTTTCTAGATTCTTTCTTCATAAGTCGGTTAGCTAATATTAGGACTCAGTCGCGTTGTTCTTCACTGAACTGCCTCCTGGGCGTGAATGTCTCCCTTGTATCTCGGTGACATGAAGTGAATATAATACTCAAGAAATGTTCTGACTGGAGTAAGATACAGTTTGTACATCTTTCCCTAAAACTCGTGATCTGCAGTTTGGCTGTCTAGTTCAGCATTCTGTTTCCTTTGTTGATTGTTTCTCTGCAGTGGTTGAAAGCATCAAATCTCGATCTCTTTCAACTTCACCCTTAACTAGTTCAACCTTATTCATGGAGTACTAATGTTGCTCATTTTTTTCCACTTTGCGTGCCATTGTTCCAAATGCTGACTTATTCAAACATCAAATTTCTAATTTACCAATTTGAATAATTCCAACTTTATATAGAAGATGATTTTGAGTATAATCCCATTTTTCATTTCACTTTCATAGAAAACCATTAGCTTTGCAGGAGCAACTGGATTATTGTGAGATATGTGTACTGGTTTTGACGTCATATGTCATTCTGAATTAAACTTATCCCATGCGAGCCATACAGAACATGAAGATCTCAGGTTTGAACCCTGACTTGTGCTGAGTTTGCTGATCCCAGGGGAGGTGATGGTAGGGGGTGCTACTGTTTAGCCTCAGTGCTCCTGTGTAAAGGAAGGAGAAATGTATCAGGGTTCTAATCCTCACGGCTATCCAGAAACCTCCGCTGTGGGTGTGTGAGAAAAGAATCAACAACAAAATACCGCGGATGCTGGAATCTGAAATAAAAACAAAAAATGCTGGAAATACTCAGCAGGTCAGACAGCATCTGTGGAGAGAGAAACAGAGTTGATGTTTCAGGTCGGTGTCCCTTCGTCAGAACTAGAAAAATTTAGAGATGTAACAGCTTTTTAAGCAAATGTTGGGCCAGGGAAAGTGGAAAGGAGAGGGAAGAACAAATGGGAAGGTCTGCGATAGGGTGGAAGGCACAAGAGATTAAGAGACAAAAGGGATGATGGTGCAAGGCTGAAGGAGATGGTAATGGAACAAGTTAAGAAACAAAAGATGAGCCTACATAGAATGTAAATGGCAGATTCATCAACAGCTGCCAAGGGAAAAAGAGATTAAAACAGAAAAAAAAAAAGTGGGGCAGAGGCTATGGTTTGAAATTGTTGAAATCGATATTGAGTCCAGAAGGCTGTAAAGTGCAGAAACAAATGATGAGGCATTGTTCCTCGAGCTCACACTGAGCTTTAAGCTTCAAAGAATCAAGCTTGGCTGTGGTGTCCTCCCCAGGGGCAAGTAACCTTGCAATACTCACTGTTGATTGTCTCAGGAATTATGGCCACTAGGCATGGCAACAGAGAGCAATGAGCTCCCTGGGAACCAAACCCTGGCAAATGGTCAATGCCTTCAAGAGAGATGGGAAGGAGGAGAAAACTGGCAGGGAAACGTTTGGGGGAAAAACTTACCCTATGCCAAGTTATTCCAGGTGAGATGCCTGCAGGTTTTGACACTTACTTTCGCAATTGTTGGTTCTATTAAGGTCCTCTAAATGGTCCTTTAATACAGTTAGACATAATCTAACCACCAGTCTTAAATGATTTCTGTAAGTTTTATGAGATACTATTGATTCCAGTGAGCTAAATAAAGCTGTATGGAAGTTTTTGATTGGACTTTTGTTTACTTGTTGAATTATTTCAACTTTAACAGACTGAGTCAACCATTTAGCCATTAGTCTTTCTTTATTGAGTGTATATTGCATACAAACAGTAATATGCTGGAATTTAGAAAACAGTTCAAGGAAGAGTTGTTTATATTTCCCCAGTTAACTTTTAGACAAGGTGCATTTGATTTTGATGCTGAGCTGATTCTACTAAAATAGCCTCTTTCCCAGCGCTGTGTGTGTATGAGTTCATCGTGAAGAAAAGATCTTGTATGAACAACATTAAGTCTACAGATATGTGTGCTTGAATACCATATGTAATGGTTTTCTTTTTTGTGTGTTCATTAAGATGAGGGGTGGTAGTGCTGGGGAGTGCAAAACTTTGGGGTGCAATTCAGTATCGCCCCATTGGGAGGCGCGGGACTTAGCTGTAGAAACTAAAGTTTCGCCCCTCTCAAAATATTCGGGTTACCGCCCTGGAAGGAAGTGGACACTAAATCAAGCATTGCACTTCCTTCTTGGAGCGCTAACAAGGTGGGGCCTCAGCAGCTTTGCACACTGGGCCGTGCAGCGCTGCCGTGTCCAATGGACCCCTCCCTCCCTTAAAGGGAAGGACCCACGCTGCAGACTCTACAAGGAGAAACAGCACCTACTTGGACCACCAAGGAGTGGGGGTGCCGTGTGATCAGCCCAGCACTCGAGCAGAGTGCCGGGCTGAGCGATCGTGGCCAGGACCCAGCAAAGAAAATGGAGCTGCACCGCAAACAGCAAGGTAAGTTTTTTTAATTTCCATCGGCCAACTCGCCGTTAATTTTCGCCCCGGTAGAGGCCAGCCACCCCATCCGTGCCTCCTGCAGCGGTCGGTGTTATCGCCCGGCGTGCTGCTGGGGGCAAAAGTCCGTTTTGTGGCCGGGCCACTAATGGGGCAATGCGCTTGGTGATGACGTCACGATCTCCGGGAACTGGTGGTCGGGGCACAAGGCCTTAACGTCGTCACTAAACTCCCGCCAAATATGCCGGGAATCATTTCCAGCGCCACGCCAGGTCGGTAAGCCCCATTAGGAACGGGAGGCGCACATGCATTGAATTTCTAACCCTTTATCTTCTAGGCACCCATAAAGCATTCCCAGCCATGGTATAGCATGGTTGGATACAGAATGAAGTTCTCCTCCCTCTTCCCCAACAATATGTCTCAACGTCAACTGTAGAAGAGCACTTGCTCCTGCAGTACTATGACAATTTTTCCAATTCCTACACCAGACATACTGTGGCCTCTCTGTATGAGCCTGCAATTAGTGCTGGATTAGGGGCAGTACTGTGTTATGAACTATATCCACTGGGAACTGATTTCCCCAAATTATCTCCTGTAGGATATGATATAAAATCAGAAATTGCGAGAAATACTCAACAGGTCAGGTAGCATCTGTGGACAGAGAAACGGAGTTAACATTTCAGGTCGATCACCCTTTGTCAGAACTGGAAAAAATTAGAGATGTAACAGATTTTAAGCAAGTGCAGGGGAAGGGAAAAGGGGCGAGGGGAGGAAAGCAAAAGCGAAGGTCTGTAATAGGGTGGGAGACAAAAGGGAAACAGTAATGGGGCAAAAGAAACAAAAGATGAGTCTAGATAGGGTGGAAATGGAAATGGCAGAATCAGCAACAGCTACCACAGGAAAGAGAGAAAAAAAATCGAAAAATAGAGAAAAAAAAATTGGGTCAGGGTTTATGATCTGAAATTGTTGAACTCGATGTTGAGTCCAGGAGGCTGTAAAGTGCCTAAGCGAAAGATGAGGTGCTGTTCCTCGAGCTTGCGTTGAACTTCATTGGAACAGTGTAGGAGACCGAGGCCAGAGAGGTCAGAGTGGGAGTGGAGCGGAGAATTAAAGTGACAGGCGACCAGAATCTCAGGGTCACGCTGAGGGACTGAATGGAGGTGTTCCGCAAAGTGGTCACCCAATCTGCGTTTGGACTCTCCAATGTAGAGGAGACCGCATTGTGAGCAGCGAATACAGTATACTAAATTGAAAGAAGTACAAGTAAATCGCTGTTTCACCTGAAAGGAGTATTTGGGGCCCTGGAGAGTTGGAGGCGAGGAGGCAAAAGGGCAGGTGTTGCATCTCCTGCGTTTGCATGGGAAGGTGCCATGGGAAGGGGTGTTGGGGGTGATTGAGGAGTGGACTCGGGTGTCATGGAGCAAGAGATTCCTTCGGAATACTGAAAGGGAGGGGAAGGGAAGATGTGATTGGTGGTGGGATCACGCTGGAGGTGGCAGAGTATGATCTGTTGAACATGGAGGCTGGTGGGGTGAAAGGTGAGGACAAGGGGAACCCTGTCATGGTTCTGGTAGGGAGGGGAAGGGGTGAGAGCAGAAGTGCAGAAAATAGAATGGACACAGTTGAGGGCCATGTCAACTATGGTAGAGTAGAGGGGAATTCTCGGTTGAGGAAAAAGGAAGACATATCGGAAGCACTAGTATGGAAGTTGGCGTTGTTAGAACAGATGTGACAAAAATGAAAAATCCAAGAGAATAGAATGGAGTCCTTACAGGAAGCGGGGTGGGAGAAAACGTAGTCCAGGTAGCTGTGAGAGTCAGTGGGCTTATTGTGAATGTTTGTCAATAGCCTATCCCCAGAAATGGAGACAGTGAAGTTGAGGAAAGGAAGGGAAGAGTCGAAGATGGACCATATGAAGATGAGAGAAGGGTGGAAATTGGAAGCAAAGTGAATGAAATGTTCTAGTTCAGGGCGAGAGCAGGAAACGGCACCAATTCGGTCATCAATGTATCGGAAAAGTGGTGAAGGAGGGGACCCGAGTAGGACTGGAACAAAGAATGTTCCACATATCCCATGAAGAGGCAGGCATTGCTAGGATCCATAGCAACATCTTTAATTTGGAGGAAGTGTGTGGAGTCAAAGGAGAAGTTGTTCAATGTGAGATCACGTTCAGCCAGGCAGAGAAGTGTGGTGGTGGATGGGGATTGGTTGGGTCTCTATTTAAGGAAGAAGTAGTGCGACCTCAGGCTGTCCTGGTGGGGGATGGAGGTGTCGGGGGACTGAACGTCCATAGTGAAAAGGAGATGGTTGGGGCCAGGAAACTTTAAACTGTTAAAGTGGCGGAGGGCATCGGAGAGTGGCGGATGTAGGTGGGAAGAGAATGGACAAGAGGAGAAAAAAATAGAGTCGTGATAGGAAGAATTCAGCTCCGTGGGGCAGGAACTGGCTGAGACGATGGGTCTACCGGGGCAGTCATGTTTGTGAATCTTCATCTTTTGACAATTGCCCTTTCAATCTGGTCCAACACAACTGATTACTGCACTACTCTTGCCCATGCGTGTGTGTGTGTGTAAGTGACCAGAATAATGTGCATAAGTGTCTGTAATTATGACTGTGTGTGTGTGAATTCTTTGTAACTGAAACTGATAGTTAGCCATTACCTTGACTACACAGAATAAGTTGGGTTGAATGAAATGCTCACAAATACTATCATAAAATGTGGACCATAAATTGGAGGGTAGATTTTCCGAGTCCTCGCCCATGGTGAGGAAGATAGCACAACACAAGAGCAGACTGAGAAATCGCAGGTGCAGTCCCCATGATTTCCTACCTGCCCGAATGCCCACGATTACCCGATCTGTGCTGGTGGCTGGCAAGCTACACCACCAGAGGTAAGGGCTCAGGGAAAATATTCTGATAGCTTTCCATGGTTTTACTTTCCCTTTGCCAATCTCTCCTTCCATTCCCCACCTGAAGGCACGTACTTCTTTGCTGGGGTCACCATCATCATAGGCAGTCCATCGGAATCGAGGAAGACTTGCTTCTGCTCTTAGCATGAGTTCTTAGGTGGCTGAACTGTCCAATATGAGAACCACAGTCTCTGTCACAGATGGGACAGATAGTCATTGAGGGAAAGGGTGGGTGGGACAGGTTTGCTGCACGCTCCTTACGCTGCCTGTGCTTGATTTCTGCATGCTCTCGGCGACGAGACTCGAGGTGCTCAGCGCCCTCCCGGGTGTGCTTCCTCCACTTAGGGCGGTCTTTGGCCAGGGACTCCCAGGTGTCAGTGGGGATGTTGCGCTTTATCAGGGAGGCTTTGAGGTTGTCCTTGTAACGTTTCTGCTGCCCACCTTTGGCTCATTTGCCGTGAAGGAATTCCGAGTAGAACGCTTGCTTTGGGAGTCTCGTGTCTGGCATGCGAACTATATGGCCTGCCCAGCGGAGCTGATCAAGTGTGGTCAGTGCTTCCATGCTGGAGATGTTGGTCTGGTCGAGGACGCTAATGTTGGTGTATCTGTCCTCACAGGGGAATTGTAGGATCTTGCGGAGACATCGTTGGTGGTATTTCTCCAGCGATTTTAGGTGTCTACTGTACATGGTCCATGTTTCTGAGCCATAGAGGAGGGTGGCTATTACTACAGCCCTGTAGACTGTGAGCTTTGTGGCAGTTTTGAGGGCCTGGTCTTCAAAGATTCTTTTCCTCAGGTGGCCGAAGGCTGCACTGGCGCACTGGAGGTGGTGTTGGATCTCGTCTTCAATGCCTGCTCTTGTTGATAGGAGGCTCCCAAGATATGGGAAGTTGTCCACATTGTCCAGGGCCGCGCCGTGGATCTTGATGACTGGGGGATAGTGCTGTGCAGTGAGGATAGGCTGGCGGAGGACTTTTGTCTTACTGATGTTTAGCGTAAGGCCCATGCTTTCGTACACCTCAATAAATACGTCGAATATGTCCTGGAGTTCAGCCTCTGTATGTGCGCAGACGCAGGCGTCATCTGCGTACTGTAGCTCGGCGATAGACGTTGGGGTGGTCTTGGACCGGGCCTGGAGAAGGCGAAGGTTGAATAGGTTCCCACTGGTTCTGTAGTTTAGTTCCACTCCAGCGGGGAGCTTGTCGACTGTGGGGTGGAGCATGGCAGCGAGGAAGATTGAGAAGAGGGTTGGGGCAATGACGCAGCCCAGTTTGACCCCGGTCTGGACGTGGATTGGGTCTGCAATGCATCCGTTGGTAAGAATCACAGCCTGCATGTCGTTGTGGAGCAGGCGGAGGATGGTGATGAACTTTGGGGGCATCTGAAACGCAGGAGTATGCTCCATAAACCCTCGTGATTGACAGTGTCAAAGGCCTTTGTAAGGTTGAAGAAGGCCATGTATAAGGGTTGGTGCTGTTCCCTGCATTTTTCCTGCAGCTGTCGCATTGCAAAAATTATGCCCGTTGTGCCCCGTAGGGGACGAAATCCACACTGTGACTCCGGGAGGAGCTCTTCAGCCACAGGGAGAAGACGGTTGAGGAAGGCTCTAGCGACAACTTTCCCAGTGGCTGATAACAGGGAGATTCCTCTGTAGTTGCCGCAGTCGGACTTGTCCCCTTTTTTAAAGATGGTCACGACCACTGCATCTCTCAGATCTCCCGGCATGCTGTCCTCCCTCCAGATGAGAGAGATGAGGTCATGTATTTGCGCCAGTAGTGCCTCTCCACCATATTTCAGTGCCTCAGCAGGGATTTCATTCGCTCCCGAAAATTTGTTGTTCTTAAGCTGTCTTATGGCTTTTTCTACCTTCTGCAGTGTTGGGGTTTTACTGAGGTGGTGGCAAGTAGCATGCTGCCGGATGGAGTCGAGAACACTCGAGTCAAAGGCAGAGTTGGTTGAGGAGATCTTCGAAGTGCCCTGACTGCCTCGATGTCCTTGATGAATGCTTCCCCGTTCTTGGCCAGCAGTGGGGTGGGGACTTGGGAGTTTGGACCGTAAGTGACCTTGACTGCAATGAAGAATCCTCGCACATCATGGTAGTCGGCCAGCTGCTGTATCTCCTGTGCTTTCTCCATCCACCACCTGTTCTTTAGGTCCCGAGTTTTTTGTTGGACCTCAGCCTTGAGGCGTCTGTAATGCTGCTTTGCTGCTCTGGAGTTGGGTTGTTGCTTAAGGTTCAGAAATGCCCTGCGTTTGTGACCTAATAGCTCTTGGATCTTTTGATCGTTCTCATCAAATCAATCCTGGTGTTTCCTGGTCGAGTGACCAAGCGTCTCTTTGCAGGCACTGGTTATGGTGACCTGGAGGGCAGACCAAGCGCTGTGGGCATTCTATGTCTTGTGGTCATCAAGGCCTGCCAGGTTAGCTGTGAGGTGCTGACTGTATAGGACTCTCTTAGCTGGGACTTTAAGTGCCCCGGTATTGACTTTTTTGCGACACTGCTTCTGCTGCCCCCTTTGCTTTGGGACTATGTTGATGTCAATGATGGATCGGATTAGGCGGTGGTCCGTCCAGCAGTCGTCAGCTCTTGTCATAGCGCGAGTGATGTGCACATCCTTGCGATCCCTGGCTCGGACGATGATATAGTCAAGCAGGTGCCAGTGTTTGGCGCGAGGGTGTTGCCACAATGCCTTGTATTTGTCCCTCAGGTGGAACAAGGTGTTGGTGATGACAAGTTCATGTTCTAGACATTTTGTCAGGAGTAGGGTACCTCTGGAGTTTGTTTTCCCTACCCCCTCTCTGCCAATCACTCATGCCTCCCTAGAGGGCTGTGTTCTTGCCGAACCTGGCGATGAAGTCACCGAGGAGGATCAGTTTGTTGTCCACGGGATGCGGAACAGTGATTTTTCAAGGTTGGAGTCGAAACCCTCATTGGTCTCACCTGTTGCATCGAGTGTTGGGACGTATGCACTGATGACTGTGGCGCATTGATTCCGGGTCGAAGAGTCATGAGTTGTTCTTTAGCCCCGCAGGGGGAGTTTTTGAGGCGGTCAACCAGCTCGTTTTTGATGGTGAAGTCGACTCCGTGGAGGTGGCATTCTTCCTCTGGTTTCCCTTTCCAGAAGAAGGTGTAACCTCCACCTTGTTCCTTGAGCTGGCCTTCCCCTGCCCGCTGGGTCTCGCTTAGGGTGGCAATTTCGATATCAAAGCATCTAATTTCCCAGGCAACTATGATGGTGCGGCGTTCTGGCCTGTCGCTGTTGGGGTTGTCCATGAGGGTCCTGACGTTCCAGGTCCCGAACTTCAAGTTAGAGGAGTGGAAGGTGGCTGTATGTTTTTTTGCACACCGGCTATCACATGGGCTTAGCTGAGCATGTTCTTGATCCAGTGGCAAGGGGGCCCAAGGTGACTGTAGACCAGGCACTGCTATATGGGCCTAGTTGCCTACGGTGAGACGTTGGTCGCAGGATCGGCACTGAGTAGCGCCCTTGATGGTAGGTGGTCCGAGGTTTGGTTGGGGGCAGGTATTGGAAGGGTCAGTGGCCCACTGGGGTTCAGAGGGGGGGGGGGGGGTCACAGCCATGATGCTCACCACGTGCTGGAGGAGGAGAAGGTGAGCTCCAGTCTTCGCTGAAGGAGGAGGAGGTCACATGTGGGAAAGTTGCCCTCTGTTATATTGTCCACGTGGCTATTATTTAGAAACATAGAAAATAGGTGCAGGAGTAGGCCATTCGGCCCTTCTAGCCTGCACCGCCATTCAATGAGTTCATGGCTGAACATGCAATTTCAGTACCCCATTCCTGCTTTCTCGCCATACCCCTTGATCCCCCTAGTAGTAAGGACTTCATCTAACTCCTTTTTGAATATATTTAGTGAATTGGCCTCAACAACTTTCTGTGGTAGAGAATTCCACAAGTTCACCACTCCCTGGGTGAAGAAATTTCTCCTCATCTCGGTCCTAAATGGCTTACCCCTTATCCTTAGACTGTGACCCCTGGTTCTGGACTTCCCCAACATTGGGAACATTCTTCCTGCATCTAATCTGTCTAAACCCATCAGAATTTTAAATGTTTCTATGAGGTCCCCTCTCATTCTTCTGAACTCCAGTGAATACAAGCCCAGTTGATCCAGTCTTTCTTGATATGTCAGTCCCGGCATCCCGGGAATCAGTCTGGTGAACCTTCGCTGCACTCCCTCAATAGCAAGAATGTCCTTCCTCAGGTTAGGAGACCAAAACTGTACACAATACTCCAGGTGTGGTCTCACCAAGGCCCTGTACAACTGTAGTAACACCTCCCTGCCCCTGTACTCAAATCCCCTCGCTGTGAAGGCCAACATGCCATTTGCTTTCTTAACCGCCTGCTGTACCTGCATGCCAACCTTCAATGACTGATGTACCATGACACCCAGGTCTCGTTGCACCTCCCCTTTTCCTAATCTGTCACCATTCAGATAATATTCTGTCTCTCTGTTTTTACCACCAAAGTGGATAACCTCACATTTATCCACATTATACTTCATCTGCCATGCATTTGCCCACTCACCTAACCTATCCAAGTTGCTCTGCAGCCTCATAGCATCCTCCTCGCAGCTCACACTGCCACCCAACTTAGTGTCATCCGCAAATGTGGAGATACTACATTTAATCCCCTCGTCTAAATCATTAATATACAGTGTAAACCGCTGGGGTCCCAGCACAGAACCTTGTGGTACCCGACTAGTCACTGCCTGCCATTCTGAAAAGTCCCCATTTACTCCTACTCTTTGCTTCCTGTCTGACAACCAGTTCTCAATCCATGTCAGCACACTACCCCCAATCCAATGTGCTTTAACTTTGCACATTAATCTCTTGTGTGGGACCTTGTCGAAAGCCTTCTGAAAGTCCAAATATACCACATCAACTGGTTCTCCCTTGTCCACTCTACTGGAAACATCCTCAAAAAATTCCAGAAGATTTGCCAAGCATGATTTCCCTTTCACAAATCCATGCTGACTTGGACCTATCATGTCACCTCTTTCCAAATGCGCTGCTATGACATCCTTAATAATTGATTCCATCATTTTACCCACTACCGATGTCAGGCTGACCGGTCTATAATTCCCTGTTTTCTCTCTTCCTCCTTTTTTAAAAAGTGTGGTTACATTGGCTACCCTCCACTCGATAGGAACTGATCCAGAGTCAATGGAATGTTGGAAAATGACTGTCAATGCATCCGCTATTTCCAAGGCCACCTCCTTAAGTACTCTGGGATGCAGTCCATCAGGCCCTGGGGATTTATTGGCCTTCAATCCCATCAATTTCCCCAATACAATTTCCCAACTAATAAGGATTTCCCTCAGTTCCTCCTCCTTACTAGATCCTCTAACCCCTTTTATATCCGGAAGGTTGTTTGTGTCCTCCTTAGTGAATACCGAACCGAAGTACTTGTTCAATTGGTCCGCCATTTCTTTGTTCCCCGTTATGACTTTCCCCGATTCTGACTGCAGGGGACTTACGTTTGTCTTTACTAACTTTTTTCTCTTTACATATCTATCGAAACTTTTGCAATCTGTCTTAATGTTCCCTGCAAGCTTCTTCTCGTACTCCATTTTTCCCTGCCCTAATCAAACCCTTTGTCCTCCTCTGCTGAGTTCTAAATTTCTCCCAGTCCCTTGGTTCGCTGCTATTTCTGGCCAATGGTTCATCCATGCAGTCTCTAAATGTCTGCCATTGCCCATGCACAGTCAACCCCTTAAGTATCATTCGCCAATCCATCCCAGCCAATTCACGCCTCATACCTTCAAAGTTAGCCTTCTTTAAGTTCTGGACCATGGTCTCTGAATTAACTGTTTCATTCTCCATCCTAATGCAGAATTCCACCATATTATGGTCACTCTTCCCCAAGGGGACTCGCACAACGAGATTGCTAATTAATCCTCTCTCATTACACAACATCCAGTCTAAGATGGCCTCCCCCCTAGTTGGTTCCTCGACATATTGGTCTAAAAAACCATCCCTTATGCACTCCAGGAAATCCTCCTCCACCGTATTGCTTCCAGTTTGGTTAGCCCAATCTATGTGCATATTAAAGTCACCCATTATAACTGCTGCACCCTTATTGCATGCACCCCTAATTTCCTGTTTGATGCCCTCCCCAACATCACTACTACTGTTTGGAGGTCTGTACACAACTCCCACTAACGTTTTTTGCCCTTTGGTGTTCTGCAGGTCTACCCATATAGATTCCACATCATCCAAGCTAATGTCCTTCCTAACTATTGCCTTAATCTCCTCCTTAACCAGCAATGCTACCCCACCTCCTTTTCCTTTTATTCTATGCTTCCTGAATGTTGAATACCCCTGGATGTTGAGTTCCCAGCCCTGATCATCCTGGAGCCACGTCTCTGTAATCCCAATCACATCATATTTGTTAACATCTATTTGCACAGTTAATTCATCCACCTTATTACGGATACTCCTTGCATTAAGACACAAAGCCGTCAGGCTTGTTTTTTTAACACTCTTTGTCCTTTTAGAATTTTGCTGTACAGTGGCCCTTTTTGTTCTTTGCCTTGGGTTTTTCTGCCCTCCACTTTTCCTCATCTCCTTTCTGTCTTTTGCTTTTGTCTCCTTTTTGTTTCCCTCTGTCTCCCTGCATTGGTTCCCATCCCCCTGCCATATTAGTTTAACTCCTCCCCAACAGCACTAGCAAACACTCCCCCTAGGACATTGGTTCCGGTCCTGCCCAGGTGCAGACTGTCCGGTTTGTACTGGTCCCACCTCCCCCAGAACCGGTTCCAATGCCCCAGGAATTTGAATCCCTTCCTGCTGCACCACTGCTCAAGCCACGTATTCATCTGCGCTATCCTGCGATTCCTACTCTGACTAGCACGTGGCACTGGTAGCAATCCCGAGATTACTACTTTTGAGGTCCTACTTTTTAATTTAGCTCCTAGCTCCTTAAATTCGTTTCGTAGGATCTCATCCCTTTTTTTACCTATGTCGTTGGTACCAATGTGCACCACGACAACTCCCTCCCTTTTTAGAATGTCCTGCACCCGCTCCGAGACATCCTTGACTCTTGCACCAGGGAGGCAACATACTATCCTGGCGTCTTGGTTGCGGCCGCAGAAACGCCTATCTATTCCCCTTACAATTGAATTCCCTATCAATATCGCTCTCCCACTCTTTTTCCTGCCCTCCTGTGCAACAGAGCCAGCCACGGTGCCATGAACTTGGCTGCTGCTGCCCTCCCCTGATGAGTCATCCCCCCCAACATTACTCAAAGCAGTGTATCTGTTTTGCAGGGGGATGACCACAGGGGACCCCTGCACTATCTTCCTTGCACTGCTCTTCCTGCTGGTCTTCCATTCCCTATCTGGCTGTGGACCCTTTACCTGCGGTACGACCAACTCGCTACACGTGCTACTCACGTCATTCTCAGCATCGTGGATGCTCCAGAGTGAATCCACTCTCAGCTCCAACTCCACAACGCGGTCCGTCAGGAGCTGGAGGCGGATACACTTCCCACACACGTAGTGCGAACCCTGATAGTGTGTGCTGAAAGGCTGTTTGGTTGGGAGAGAGGCCGCTACAGATGAATGCAGTTGTACCCTCAAGTGATGTCCACACAAGCATAATTATTTAGGAATCACTGAACCATCATTTCCTGCTAAATATAGTGTCTCTGCAGCCACCCTGCTAGGATCAGTTAAATTAGCACAAAACTAATGGAACCAACCTGGGACTTTCCTCGATAATCTTGTTGAGCTATCGGGGAGATCATATTGAATGTCATGACATGCAAACTAATGGGTATGACATATATACTGATGTGAGAGAACTTTATCCAATCAAGCAGAAATCTGGTAGAACCTTTACACCAGTGTGCCTTGTTGACCTATTATTCAATTTGGG
This sequence comes from Pristiophorus japonicus, assembly GCF_044704955.1. Classification (NCBI taxonomy): domain Eukaryota; kingdom Metazoa; phylum Chordata; class Chondrichthyes; family Pristiophoridae; genus Pristiophorus; species Pristiophorus japonicus. The sequence goes on from NC_091992.1 coordinate 91,221,199, forward strand.
CCGCACTGAGTTGGAATTGTTCGCAAGACAATATAAAACGTCTCAATTAAAACAGTACCCCTTCAAGATAACATCATCCTGAGTAATAAGAATGCCCATGTAGAATGCACTTTGTTCGAACATGCTCTTTGTGTATTCACAAGGACAAAAGATGGGCTCACTGTTGAACATTTTCAGCACTGAGTGATGAGTTTAATCATGCGGACTGTTAGGTCACAAAAGTACAATGCTTTCTGTGATTAGTCCTTGTTTATTCCAAACACGGACATCGTTAGTCGTGCACTCCATCGATTCTCCCATAGGTGATGGCCTGCAGACCTCTGAATAGATTCTCATACTCTGTCAGTCAAGCAGTAAGAAACATGCACAATTAAGATGTGCTGGACAGGACTGTCAGTTCTGGCCCCAAGTAAGATCTTGCATCACAGCTGAGTGGTGGCAAAACTATGTACATGTGCTGGAAATTGAGTTGTTGACTGCTGCCACTTCAGCCAGTGGTCATAAATTCATAGAATGATACAGCATTAAAAGAGGCACGTTCGGTCCATCATTCTTGTGCCGGCTCTTTGAAAGAGCTATCCAATTAGTCCTACACGTCTGTCTTTTTCCTAGAGCCCTGCAAAATTTTCCCCTTCAAATATTTATCCAATTCCCTTTTGAAAGTTATTATTGAATTTGCTTCCACCGCCCTTTCAGGCAGTGCCCTAACATTCCAGATCATAACAACTCACTGCGTAAAGATTTTTTTCCTCATGTCACCTCTGGTACTTTTGCTAATTATCTTCAATCTTTTTCCTCTGATTAATGACCCTTCTGCCACTGGAAACAGTTTCTCCTAATTTACTCTATCAAAGTCCGTCATGATTTTGAACATCTCTATCAAATCTACCCATCACCTTCTCTAATCCATGGAGAACAACCCCAGTTGATCTAGTCTCTCCATGTAACTGAAGCCTCTCATCCCTGGTACTATTCTAGTAAACCTCCTCTGAACCCTCTCTGTGGCCTTGACATCCTTCCTAAAGTGTGATGCCCAGAATTGGCCTCAATTGCCTAACCAGTACTTTTTGAAGGTTTAACATAAAGCAGCAGAGGGACCTGGGTGTCCTTGTACACCAGTCATTGAAAGCAAACATGCAGGTGCAGCAAGCAGTTAGGAATGCAAATGGTATGATGCCCTTCATTGCAAAAGGATTTGAGTACAGGAGCAAGGATGTCTTACTACAGTTATACAGGGCCTTGGTGAGACCGCACCTGGAGTATTGTGTGCAGTTTTGGTCTCCTTATCTAAGAAAGAATATACTTGCCATAGAGGGAGTGCAGCAAAAGTTCACCAGACTGATTCCTGGGACGGCAGGACTGTCGAATGAGGAGACATTGAGTCCACTAGGCCTGTATTCACGAGAGTTTAGATGACTGAGAGGGGATCTCATTGAAACGTATAAAATTCTAACTGGGTTGGATAGACTGGATGCGGAGGGGATGTTTCCCTTGCTTGGGAAGTCCAGAACAAGGGGTCACAGTCTCAGGAAACCGGGTAGGAAATTTAGGACCGAGATGAGGAGACATTTTTTTCATTCAGTGGGTGGTAAACCTGTGGGATTCTGTGGCGGCCAAGTCACTGAATATATTTAAGAGGGAGATGGATACATTTCTAGAAACAAAAGGCATCAAGGGGTATGGGGAAAAAGTGGGAATATGGTGTTGATAGAGAGGATCAGCTATGATCATATTGAATGGTGGTGCAGACTCGAAGGGCCAAATGGCCTACCACTGCTCCTTATTTTCTATGTTTCTATAAACTGAACTGAAGCTGGCAATAAATCATTTCTTTGTTTATATGGCATAGACTGTGTCATGGAATATCAATGATGTAAAGTTAAAACACACTGGAACCTCTCTCTCTCTCTTTATATGGGAACCATTCACAATAATAAGTTTATATGAACATTTTTGTGTTAGAAAGAAATCCATCAGGTAGGACAGCAATTAGGGTGTTAAAATTGGTCTTAATGCCCTTGACTAGAGTGAGACAAAATTAGCGTGGTGTCTCTCTTGATTACTATCCAGTGGCATCTAATGAAAAATGTGTGTGTCTATATATATATAATATCTGATGAGGACGTACCTGCTAGGTTTGGGCATAATGCTATCTTAGCTCTCGGATGAAGAATAGCTACTTGGGCAATATACTGGAGGAAGTTAGCACTGGTGGAACCATTCTCATTCTGAATTGTGCCTGCACGAGAGGAGGAGCACTTGTTCTGGCAGACATTATCACATGAAAAAGTAGAACTTGCATTTATATCGTGCCTTTCATGACCTCAGGACATCCCAAAGCGCTTTACAGCCAATTAAGTACTTCTGAAGTATAGTTACTGTTGTAATGTAGGAAATTGTCCAGGAATGTCTCAGTGAGGTAATTATGTACTTCTCGGAGGACTGAGATTATTGAGCAAGGAAATAAATTCAGTTGCACCTATTTGCCAGAAAATCCAGCTGTAAAACACTTTCTATTTCAGGTGACATGTTTGATCTATGTATTTTTAACAGTCCCTTTTCTTTTTTTTCCACAGGCTGGGATTATTACTGATGCTCGTTTGAAGGAACTGACCCCGACAATGCCAGTCATTTTTATCAAGGCTATTCCCGTGGACAAGCAGGACACTCGGAATGTGTATCCGTGCCCGGTTTACAAAACACGCCTCCGAGGACCAACCTATGTCTGGACTTTTAATCTGAAGACCAAGGAAAAACCATCCAAATGGGTGCTGGCAGGGGTCTCACTGCTTCTCCAAATCTAAGCAATAGAATTTGCACATTCTTCACTACACTGGCAGGAAAGACTATTCATTAATGTCACTCGAATCTAGATCACTCATTTTAGTATAAAGATCAATAGAATTCTTTTTTTAGTAATGTAAAAAATGACTAATGGGGAATGTTGCTGTGAATACTAGGGACAAAATATTGCACTTTATTTGTGATTTCTCAATTTGAATCACATACAAATATAACTTGAGGCTACAGAAGTACATCTTGTTATGTGTCACTCTAAATGCATTTTATTCTTAATAAAGAGCCATTTCCAATTCTCTTTTAATATGGTGCTTTCATATGATGCACATTTGGATCTTGCTCCCAGTTGATTTTACACTGTGAAATTAATGAGTAAATACAACACATTATGTTGGCACTGTCTTCTGCTAAGTGTGAACATAAAGCTTCCTGGATGATATAAAGCTTGGTGGTGGAACAGTTGACTATTCCACCTTCACAACTTATGAGTTTCCGTGAATTAAGCACATATGAATCTTTAATTAAGTAAGCTGCAAAGCAAAAGTTTGATAACATTCAGAATGTATAGCCAAACGAAAAGCTTGGGAATAAATGCAAGAAGCTGGTAAATAGGATATAAGTTGTTTCTGTAATTAAGCTTGCAGAAATTGAAGAGTCCTTTCATTACGGTTATTCGGGAACCTAATGAATTTCTTTGCTTCTGTTTTTTTAATGCCACTCCTAATTTTTACTCCCCAGCTCCAGAGGGCTCTAGTTTACACTGGGTAAAGTTCCATCAGTACGAACTGCCCTTTAGTACCTTGCCTAAGAATCTTCATCTGAGTGCCAAGACAACTTGCATCAGCAAGGGACTTGACCATGGAGGGCATTATAGCCAAGCTGGCCTATGTCCTCACCTCATCTACACAAACTCACACACACGTTCCAACTGTCTAGTGACCAAGAGTGGGAAACTTGGCTAATGTTTCTCTGTTAGGGTTCAATTTTCCTCAATGCCGTTTTTTGGCATATTGCAAGAGTTACGCCCATTTTTTTAGGCCCCGACTACTCCAAAAAAATAACTAGCAAGTTTCCCCATTCTGATTTTTGAAATTGACGCTGCGCAGCTTGTCCTTTAGCTTCACGGGGTGGAGCCTAATGTCTGCGCCGAGAAAAACGATGGCCCCCCTTCTGCGTATACGAGAATAAAAATAAATGACGTTTTTGACATGATTGCTATGGGCGCGCATGCTCAGTACACCTCCCAGTCTGCATTCGGCCATTTTTAAAGAGCCAGTTGTGTGTGAGAACTTTAATTCTCATCGGAAAAATCGGAGCTGCAATACAAGATGCAACGCGGCTCAAGGACAAAGAATTTCTCACAGGATGAAGTGGAGGCACTAGTTACTGTAATTGAGGCCAGATGGCACGAGCTGGACACCAGCAGAGGTCACATAAAAGTTTCACCAAAAGAAATGAAGAAACGCTGGAACCAACTTGCAGAAGATTACTGTGCAATGGTGACCATCCCGAGGTCTGGAGGCCAGTGCAAGAAGAAGTGGCAGGACCTTGGTCAAGTAGTTAGTGTAAGTAATATTTTAATTTATTCACTGGAATTGCAATTGTAAATGTGACCATCTGTATATGTCCCACCCAGCAGAAAGACACCCTCTCTAAAAAGTTATATTTTCATCCTTGCACAGGAAGGTGGCACACAACAAAAGGGAAAGAACTCAAATAGGAGAAGGCCCCGCAAATCTGCACCCACTGACACCCGTGAAATAGAGGGTCGCTGCTTTGATAGGTCCTGCCTGGAGAAAAGCAACTACCACTGCACAAGCTGGGCCCACACTCGAGGGAGAGAGTAAGTTCTTCAAATTCCACAGTCTGGCTTTACTAAATGTTAAGTACTACGCGGGCTAGCCATGCTTCGGTTTAAGGGGATGTCTCCGTCAGCTACGCTTCGGTTGATACAATGTGCTATCATTCATCGTGGTCCTTCAAATCAGCCTGCTGCCTGCGCTGTGTGAGCCTACTCATGCCACCCTGCCCCCTCCTCTGCTGCTAACCATTTGTCTGTCCTGTTTTATTTCGCAGAACTTGAGGCCAACCCTGAGGATGCAGAAGATTCAGATGCGGACGGGTCTGAAGAGGAGAACATCTTCCAATCCCACCTTTGAGACCAAGAGCATGGGGGTGAGGGAGGAGGGGCAGGGGGAGGGGCTGGATGAAGCCACCACTCTTGTACTCACCCTGGAGGAGGTGCAGATGCCGCCTATTGAGGTGTCAGGCCCTTTCCTGAGTGGTACGAGTGTTGGTGGGACATTCCATGGTTTCTCACAGTCCGAGGCTGGGGATTTCAGTGGAGTGCAGCGAGGCACATCCAGGACCACACCGTCCGAGGCTGCGGGTCCCAGTGGAATGCCCCAAGGCACACCCAGGGCCCCACCGTCCGAGGCTGTGGGTCCCAGTGGGATGCAGCGAGGCACATCCAGGGTGAGGAGGGGAAGGAGAGCTCGACAGTGCTCTCCTGAGGTGCAGGATCTAACAGATGTGGTTCAGATGATAGCAATGAGTACGGAGAGAATTGACCTTACACGATTACTTCTGGACACCATCAGTAGGGTGGGTGATGAGGTAGCGGGACTGTCGGGAGAAGTAACAACACTCTCACGTTCCTCTGGGAAAACTGTCCGGGGACATGAGGGAGGGAATGTCGCAGGTAGCTGATACAATGTCGGTGCACATGAGGGAGTGAACCTCGCAGGTAGGTAATACACTGCCGGCAAACATGAGGGAGGGAATGTTGGAGGTTGCTGAGACACTGTCAGGGCACATGAGGGAGGGAATGTCAGAGTTAGCTGCTGCCTTAAAGGAATACGCCCAGACCCCGCGCCCATTGACAGAATCAATTGCCATTCCCAGTCCAATCCACAGACCAGCCTCTGAAGTGGCCCAAGCCAGGCCTTCCACATTACCGCCTACCCCCCCACCCACCAAATCAAGAAGTGCACATTACCTGAGATGCTCGAAAGAATAAGTTTGGTACTAATCCGAGAAATGCTGCGCCACCACCTATGGGCAGGGGTGGAGTCAACAAGACCAAGCGCAGCGGGCGGTCTTAGAATAAGGTGGAGGAGAGATGGGTGCAGCCTTTCTTTGCTGCTGTTGTTGCTATTATTGTTGTTACTAATGTAACTGTTCTCAAATTAAAAGTTTTTTGTAAGTTATGTAAATTTACAAGTTTAAAAGTTTCTCAGTGATCTTAGAGTTTGTAAGTAATCTTAACGTTTTTAAGTGATCTTAATTGAAAACTTTAAAATTTGCTGTAAGAATATTTTTATAAAATTTAATTCAAGTACAAACAAGTGATTGTTAAACTATTGAATAAAATATATTTAAAATTATAACTGAATAATTTCCATTATTTGTTCCATTAACACAACACAACATTACAGAACAGGTCCAAACAGTAAACATGGTCCATTTGGAATAATTGCGCTGAGCCTTCAGGCAGCAAAGTGTTTACGGATGAGCTGCTGGCGCAAGGCTCGAGCAATCGTTCAAGGGGCACAACGGCTCGCCCTCCACGGCCATCGTGCTCCAGGTTCAGGTAGTTGCATGGCTTCCTCATCCTCGTCCTCATCCTCATCTGCATCTTCCTCCTCATCATTGGCCACTCTCACCTTAGGTGGGTCTTCTGCTACCAGCTGCTGCTGCCTCATGATGACTAAGTTATGCAGCATGCAGCACACAACAGTGAACTGACCAACAATCTCAGGGGATTATTGCAAGTAGCTTCCGGAATGGTTCAGGCATCGGAAACGCTATTTCAAGATGCCAATGGTCCTCTCTAATATGCTGCGCGTCGCAATGTGCGACATGTTGTATTCCCGGTCAGCTTCCATCTGGGTTACGCGTAGGGGCGTCATGAGTCAGGTGGCGAGGCCGTATTCTTTGTCTCCCAGCAGCCAGCTCTGCCTTTCTGGCTGCTGCTGAAACATGGCAGATATAGTGCTCTTGCATAGGGTGAACACATCATGGGTGCTCCCAGGAGTATCTTGCATCAACTAACATGATGCAATGCATGTCGTCATGCACGAACTGCACATTAACGGAATGGAAGCGTTTTCTGTTCCTGTACATCTCGAAATCCTCCAAAGGTGCTCACAAGTTGATGTGGGTACAATCAATGCAGCCCTGTACTTTTGGGAATCCAGCAACCATGGCGAAGCCCACAGCCCTTTCACACATTGCCTGGGCAGTCATTCCTCCGGGCATATAGTGCAGCAGTCACCTGCTGAATGACAATATGTGTTGCATGTAGAGAAATGGGTCACACATCCCCAGTTGTGGCCTGGAACGATCCAGATGCATAGAATGAAAGTGTAGCTGTAACCTTCACTTCAACTGACAAAGGAGTCCCGCTGACACATCTAGATTGCAGTTCTGCTTTTACTATCTCACAGACCTCGGTTACAACTTCTTTGCGGAAACGCAGCCTTCTGACACAATCTGCATCACTCAGGTGCAGGTATGAACACTTGTCTCTATATACCTGACGTGGGTAAGGCCTACGTGCTCTGAGATTTCTCATGTGATAACGTCGAATCAATCGTCTCCTCCGCAGCACCACATTGTAGAAGGCATGGCATTATCAGTATTGGCCCAATGATTAAATTGTACCTTTGCAAGATGCTCAAAACAATAGGACAAGCTTCCTTCTTGTCTCTCTCCCCATGGTCAACGCCCTAGTATGGCCCACATCCAGGTCTGGGCATGCGCAATAGGCTTGTTTAGATCAGGAAACCCCTCCCCCCAGGCTTCATTTGATGCTGCTGCTACATTGTGTAAGGGTTCTCATCCCCTCAGTTCAGCTATCACAACCCCCACTCCTCACCCGGGCTTCATTTGATGCTGCTACTACATAGTGTAAGGGGACTCATCCCTTTAGTTCAGCTTCCACTCCCCCCCACCCCTCTGGGCCTCATTTGAAGCCGAGTCTCTGTGTCCGAGCGAGGGACTGATTCTGTCGGTCGATGTTCCGACTCTCGAACCCGTTTGGAGACATTCGGTGGTGGTGTGGAACTTTGAAAAAAATCCAAAATTAAAGAATTGCATTAAACCTCCATTTTCTGCGTTTTAAGTTTAAAAAAATTAAGCTTCATGATGCATATATATGTGTTATTGACTCCCTCCAGAACTTTGTCTAAAAACAATGGCATCTTTCTGTGACGATTTTTTAATGTGCGCTGTTTTATCTTAAGTGCCCAGAAATTTTTTGGGGAATGGTCACATACGCCGTCCTAGGAGAATTGTAACTTGGCCAAACTTGCATAAATGTGAAAAACTGGCACAGACATCAGGTTACACCCACTATGACGCAAACAAAAACTAACCTAAAAAAATCATAACTAACTGAGTTACGCTGGCGCACAATCTTTGGGGAAATTTGGATTTTTAAATTTAGGACAAAAAAAAGCAGCGCGCATCAAAAAGACGGCGCAAATCACTGGAGAAAATTTAGCCCAATGATTCAATGCTTAATAGAAGCTTCTAGGCTGTGTTATAAGAACATAATAAATAGGAGCAGGAATAGGCCATTTGGCCCCTCAAGCATGCTCTGCCATTTAATAAGATCATATTGATCTGATCATGATCGTGTTGCTATCGAACAAATCTCTTAAAAGGGACTTAAATAGTTGCATGAAAAAGTGTTTTGGAAGAAAGCAAGTGTCATGTATATACATGCTGTTTGTAGCCACCAGATGGCGTCATTATTGGAGGCCACTGGTATAAAAGGCCAGCCATTTTGTGAATCAGGCCTTTTGGGCCGTAATAAAGCAGGAACAAGGTTGTACCTTGTTCAGTTAAACAGTACTCAGTTTATACCTTTATTGCATACATAACAGCAAGAAAAAGAAAGAACTTGCATTTATGTAGTATCTTTTAGATCCTCCCAAACACTTCAGTCAATGAAATGGTTTTGAAATGTAGTCTTTATTGTAATGGAAGGAAATACGGCAGCCAATTTGCACAGAGCAAGGTTCCACAAAAGCTTTGAGTTTAATTACCAGATAATCTGTTTTTTAAACTATATTGGCTGAGGGCTAAATATTGGCCAAGAGAACTCTCCTGCTCTACTTCGAATTGTGCCATGTAGGGCCGCCGGCGTGCAAGACTCGTGCTTTAGCCAGAAATCTGGCTCACAGCGCGCCCGTAAGTTAGGACGGAAAAAAACGCCCGGGAAAAACCTGCGTTGCAGCACTTGAAACAGCTGCAAAAAAGATAAGTTAAGGTTTTTATTTGTTAAGTATTGAATTGCTGCAAAAGAATTAAGTGTCTTGTAAATGTTTTGTGATTTTTTTATTAATTGTTTTTTGGAATTTTTGTGGGGGGGGGGGGGGAGTCCCCGCTTCCTAGACCCAACTCGCAGCGGTAATCGGCCTCAGAGAAAAGTTGCAGAAAATTCGCAGTTTGCGCCACCAATCCTCGTGCAACGCTGATTTTTGCCATTGGGCGCATCTATCCCGAATTTTAGGCCTCGTAGCGGTAGCGGAGTCATAGTGGTATGGAAAAATACCGCTATGACCAAAAACCGAATTTCTAGCCCGTATGTCTAGCAGTGGCCCCTTGCCCCATGGTCATGAAAGGCTTGAAACGAACCAGTGGACAGTGCGCAATCCTACTCCAGGGCCACTTGGCCATGCATGGGTCCTTGGAAGACAGGCAAGCAGCCGGAGGAAGTCCCGCCGTCAATCTTATGCATTCAGTAGCTGTAGTAAGGCCCAATTTTGCCAAGCAGACCGAGCAGGAGTTCCTGTGACTTACTTGCCCCCTCCATATACTGGGTGACCAAGGATGAGGATTGTAGGTGTTATATATGCAGACTATAGATATACTTTCTGTGTAGTCACTATATAGTTGCATAAGATGGAGACTTGTTTACCTGATGTACTATCAATAAGGTTTATGATGTGTACATACATGCTGGCACCACTAGAGTGTGCAACTGGTGGAGACCGGGGTTTCCTGCCCTGGTGGCATAAAAGGGGAGCGACCATGCGGCTGCCTCACTGTGGAGTTATGAATAAAGGACCAAGGTCACTACAGTTTGAGTACAACACATTGCCTCGTGGAGTCATTCATAGGTACATTACAGACATAATATTAGGTGAGAAGTGCTACCTGGATTTTAGAAGCAGCTCAATATGAAGCCCATTGCTGCCTTTTGTAAATGGGCCAGGGGTGCGACCTATAAACAGGAAATCATGGTACAGCTTGAGAATGGCCAATCCTATTATCAATCATTAAAACAACACTTTTTCTACCCTGATAATTTGATTTAGAAACACCTGAAACCTTTACAAGGTATATAACACATTTAATGAATGGAGAATGAAATGTCTGGATTTTTTTCATGATTGACAGCAAGACTGACCATTCACTGAGTTTTCCAGGACTTCCTGTCTGTAAGCCCTGCCCTCCCACCCTGTCTCAGTGGAAAATGGTTGCTGTTGGTCTGAAATTTGACCCAGAATCTGAGGTTAGAGGAGATGATACTGGGGATCTCCTATCTGTTGGCAAACCTGCGAATCAGAGTCCTGTGTTAAGTGCAACACCTTGCAACAGGTGGAGATCCAATCGAATAATATTATATGACAAAATGCAGTGCAATGTATTGTAATCCAAATATAGCACAATAAATAACTATAAATTACATTAGCTATACGCAATATATTATCTAACCTATGTCACTTCTCAGCACCAGGCCACTGCCATGACTCCTTCCCACCACTGTCTTCCTGCTCCCTCCCCCCTCATCTCCATTTTAACCGTGTCCACACGTCTAACTGTGTGAAATTAAAAGCCTGATGCATATCTTGAACATTTTCTCAAGGTAGAAAGCAAGCAGAACTTTAAATCAGCCTGCTTGACTGCATTGCTTGCAATTCATTTGAGTGATAAGGCATTTAGAGGAAGCGCTGTAATATACATGAGGCAACACTGGTGCCTCCAGAAGCAGTGGACCCACTTCCTGAGGTGGATTTTCCATGTGTGAGGGGGTAAAAAGTACACTTGAGTAAGAAGCATAAGGAAATAGCATGGAATCAGATTAAAGGGAATTAGGAGGTTCTGAGGAATCGGGAGTTCCTCTGTCTTTATAGGGATTGTAATTTTATGTAAAACTCGCTTATGTATGTAAAACACGCTTATACACTCACTTACAATGGGTTTTAAGAAGGGGAAGTAGCAAAGCTTGCTATGGTGCAAAGCCTGATGGTTAATGAACCATCATAAGTAGCCAACAATACATTGACCCTTAGCACAGACTGATAGAAGATAAAAACATGTATTCAGTACAGAACAAGGACACAAATCTTTGGGAATATAGATTGTAAGAGCATCTGAATCTCATGAGAAACTAGGACATTATGACTGGAGTTCTACTGGGAACAGGATAAGAAAGCAAGTGTTTTGGAACAAAATAGCAAACCCTGGGAAGCAAGGTTACTTCACACGTCAAGAGGAACTGAGGCAAAGTTGAGCACATTCCAGAAGGATGACATGTGATGAGATGGACAGATGGGGAAGAACCACTCACAGTCAGTCTGATAAGAGTCAACAAATCAATATATCTTCGCTGATAGCAGTAGGCCAATTGGTGGTTTTGTAGGAGGGTCGCACACCGCAGGAAATGTATAACTGTCATTACAAACTCATGTTCTGGGAAGTGTTCATCGGAACTTTCCCAAACATGTTTGAATTTTAAAAAACGGTTAACCGAGGTTTCATTTGGGTGATTCCTTGGTCGCTATGTCAAAGGGCCCTTTAATCTGATTCCATGCTATTTCCTTATGCTTCTTACTCAAGTGTACTTTTTGCCCCCTCACACATGGAAAATCCACCTCAGGAAGTGGGTCCTTATGTCAGGGAGTCCACCTCGAGGAAGAGAAGTATTCTTTTTAACCCCAACACCATGTTACTTCTGGAGGGAAAGCCCCATTGGCACAAACATAAATGGCTGTTTCCAGCACTGTGTTTGTCCTGGTATGTTTAGTGCACTTACAGGAAGGTAGAGGTTTACTTGGTCCTTGAGGATGAGTGCAGTATTAACCCATGCTGAAAAACCCTGTAGAGATGCAGAAGCAGATCAGCACAGTGAGGAGGCAAAGCTAGCCGCAAATAAACTTGCCCCATAGAAACTCACCTTCTGTCCTGTCCACCAATCTGAGCAACATTGAAGGAAGCCACATGGGAGCATACAGCTCAGAGTCCTCTACGCCCTGAACCTGGAACAGGGAGTTGAGGAGCGCAGACCTATACAGGAGAGAAATCTTTTGAACAATTTGTTTTTATTGGTAGGTACTCTATGACAGATGCTTGTTCTGAACTAATGTGATGCGGTTTCAGTTTTCACAGTCAGTGACTGGATTGAAGAACATTTAAATGAAGAAAATCATGAGCGTGTAATAGTAGCCAAATACTGATTGCAAAAAAAAATTGTATCATCTCAGGCGCGAGTGATTAAACTATTCATCATGTTGTACTGAAGTGTTTAAAGCGATGACAAGCAACAGCCTTCTATGCTAACCAAACAGGATTTCTCCTCTATAAATTAATTTTTTTTTTTAAATAACTGTATTCGCATTCTGGAAACAGATCTTCCTTCAGCCACGTTTTCTAACATGTATCCACTTGTATTCTCACTTGCAATCCTGAGACATTTTACATGAGCGTACTTTGGTTCGGAGAGATAGTGCCTGTGCTTTAGTCTTACACAGGATGTAAGTGTTAAAATGCAAACACTGGCCTCGATATTCAGGGGAAAGTGGTGGGCGGGATTAGTCAGGAACCGCTCAGGGGCATATTCTGCCCATCATCGCCCGATCTCCGCTGACCTGCCTGTCTCTGACCAGTTCTATTTCCAATGTATATTTTATGTTCAGTAAGTATGGGAAATGGAACACATTTCTGCTCTGGGCGCTCAATGCCATTATCAAGAATTCCCACATCATTCCAAGCTAAAGCAGCCATAGCACAATAAAGCCCCATTAACTGTTAGCTAACAATTGTGCTCAAACCCTAGCTCCCGAACAGCACCCCTCCTACTTCATCAATGTAAATTTTCCACATCAGTCATTCAGCCTCTCTGACTGAAGTTACTAATTTGGTTTCCTTTTGTGCCACTGTGAACAGTGTAGTTCAGTGCATCTGCTGGGTACCTGTGTGAGACTATACCAACCTAATGGCTTTTAGCTGCTGGGGAGGAGCCTTTGATCCCAACAGCCAGAGGTGCAATGACCATGCTTTGATGTGCAGCTCCACCCAATCTCTGGCTCAAACCTATTTCTGATTTCTAAAAGCAAAATTAAAATTGTTCACCAGTAGTGATAGCGAGGGAGTAGAGGAGTCTCCGCTCACACATGTTCTGGACTTGTCCCTTAGTCCACTCTTGTTACCCATTCTACTGGAGGAAATCAAGCCTATCACAGTATAGCACCTAACCCAGTGCATTGCCACTAGATTCTAAAACTGATCTTTTAATCAATTTCCTGTTGTTTGCAGTGTGCTGTTGTCTTCGTGTTCTCTAGAGGCAATTTATGATGCAGCTATTATTGAAGATCGCTCAATTGAAGCCAATCAGAGAGAATTATACACTCCATTTTTTAATGTATTTGCTTCATGGGTTATTTGCTTAAGAATTAATAGCAACATATTGCTATCAAGAACTAGTTGGTTCATTAACAAAGGTTTAACAATCACACTACACATTAGCAGTTTATCCACTAGGCTCATCACTGCACACCTCATCGTGGATGACCTAGACTCAACTGGCTGGAGTTTTATTGAGTCTTGTGAACATCATGTGGCTGGCGAAGCCACTCACAATGCAACAACTCTAACTATTTTTGTAGACAACATTAATCAAGTGCCCCCTGGTTAAAGGGGGGCACATTCCAAACACTTTCAAACAAGTGCCCCCTTGTTTTTTGAGGGGTTTTTTTTGAGGGCACTAAAAATACAAATTATACAAGTGCCCCCTGGCTAAAAGGGGGGTACTAAAACCAACAAACATAGACAAATTAAAGTTTAAACATTAAGGGTGAAATTAAAATTTAGTTGCCGGGGGTGATGATGCACTCCAGTCCCTCCGGCGCAGAAGGCCACGAGCCTACCGGTGGACACCACATGCTCCACCTCCAGGGACACCCTGGCTCGGATGTAACCGCGGAAGAGAGGCAGGCAGTCGGGCTGAACGACCCCCTCGACTGCCCGCTGCCTGGACCGGCTGATGACCCCCTTGGTCATGCCTAGGAGCAGTCCTACGAGGAGGCCTTCCGACCTGCCCGCACCCCTCCGCACAGGTTGCCCAAAGATCAGAAGTGTGGAACTGAAGTGCAACCAGAATTTGAGGAGCAGCCCCTTCAAATAGTGGAACAGGGGCTGCAACCTCACACATTCAATAAAAACGTGGAATACCAACTCTTCCAGACTGCAGAAATTACAGGCGGCCTGGGAGCCCGTGAACCGACTTAAAAACTTATTGCACGGGACTGCTCCGTGCAACACCCTCCAGGCCAAGTCCCCAATAAATAAGGGGAGGACTCCCGCATAATCCCAAAAAGTTAGTTTGCAGGTGCAGCAGGTAATCAGGAAGGCGAATGGAATGTTGGCCTTCATTGCGAGAGGGATGGAGTACAAAAGCAGGGAGGTCCTGCTGCAACTGTATAGGGTATTGGTGAGGCCGCACCTGGAGTACTGCGTGCAGTTTTGGTCACCTTACTTCAGGAAGCATATACTAGCTTTGGAGGGGGACAGAGACGATTCACTAGGCTGATTCCGGAGATGAGGGGGTTACCTTATGATGATAGATTGAGTAGACTGGGTCTTTAGTCGTTGGAGTTCAGAAGGATGAGGGGTGATCGTATAGAAACATTTAAAATAATGAAAGGGATAGACAAGATAGAGGCAGAGAGGTTGTTTCCACTGGTCAGGGAGACTAGAACTAGGGGGCACAGCCTCAAAATACGGGGGAGCCAATTTAAACCCGAGTTGAGAAGGAATTTCTTCTCCCAGAGGGTTGTGAATCTGTGGAAGTCTCTGCCCAAGGAAGCAGTTGAGGCTAGCTCATTGAATGTATTCAAATCACAGATAGATAGATTTTTAACCAACAAGGGAATTAAGGGTTATGGAGAGCGGGCGGGTAAGTGGAGCTAAGTCCACGGCCAGATCAGCCATGATCTTGTTGAATGGCGGAGCAGGCTCGAGGGGCTAGATGGCCTACTCCTGTTCCTAATTCTTATGTTCTTATGCTCCATTGGGGACCCCCGCCTCCTTTGGACGGCAAGATGGTGCGCCATGGCGTGTCTGGACGGCAGACGAGGATGGCAACGTGGAGAGTGTGCAAGAGCAGCCCGTACAGGAATCCCCTCCGCGCAGAACTGAAAGGCATGAAGGGGATTTCCGCGAGGAGGCTCAAGTTGTGAGGCACCGGCTCCCGAGAGAGGTTTCGGGGCCTGGGCAACAATACTCACAGGTGCATACATTACACCAAAATTTAAAAAAATTATCAAAATTCACATATGAATGATTGGCCAAAGATTACACTGGTAGTGATGTTTCCAATTTTCCTTGATCTGCTCCAGGCCTGAACTTGGTGATGCTGCAGTCCTGGAGTTCTCTGAATTGTTTCTCTGTTCCCTTATCCCATGCACTGAGCCAGCTGCATGTGTCTCTTCTACTTCTGCAGAAGAGGTTCCTTTTGGACTGGTCCTTTGAAGATCATGCCCACGATTATTGCTCGATTAAAATCCAAGACTTGCTGTCCTGATCTAAATCAGCCCTGCCAACATCAGGCCTGAATAGGCTTATATGGTGCTCCTTGGTTTAGCCCTTGTCCAGCCACTCACCACAATATCATCAGTCCTACTTTATGGTGTCTTTCAAAGTTACTGTTCATTGCTTAATCTTGCTGTTTGCCGGTTACAAACTTGGACTTAAGTTAGTTGTCCCTACAGTGCTGTATTTTTTCATTCCTCAGATGTTGTAGGTGTTGTGTCAGCTGTGCTTCACTCTCGTCTCTGAGTCAGAAGATTGTGGGTTCAAGTCCCACTCCAGAGACTTGAGCACAGAAAACTAGGCTGACACTCCAGTGCAGTGCTGCGGGGGTGCTGCACTGTCGAATGTATCATCTTTCAAATGAGACATTAAACCAAGGCCCTGTGCTGGGTCAGGTGGTTTCTAAAAGATCCCATGGCTCTATTTCGAAGAAGAGCAGGGGCGTTCTCCCCAGTGTCCTCAGCAATATTTGTCCCTCAATCAACATCACAAAAGATGCAGATTATCTGCTCATTATTACATTGCTGCTTGTGGGAGCTTGCTCTGTGCAAATTGTCTGCCGTGTTTTCTACATTACAACAATGCCTACACTGCAAAAGTACTTCATTGGCTATGAAGCGCTGTGGAACATCTGATGGTTGTGAAAGGCGCTATTTAAATGCAAATTTTTCTTTTCTTCCTATTAATGTGCAATAAACAAATTCCAAAGATGCATATATATATACAATCTAATCCTGGCATTTAAATAGCCCCTTATCAGAATGAACCTCCTTAAATTCACACAATTAATCAATTTGGGTGTGTAGTGATGACATCAACGTGAAAGTAGAGCAGACAATACTGAGGGCTGAATTTTCCCCTGTTATCTGTGCCTTTTTTTGGTGTAAATTAAAGTCTCCAAGTTTCCCCAAAGTTTCTGCGCAAGCGTAACTCAGTTAGTTTCGATTTTTTTAGGTTAGGTTTTTTTTGCATCATAGGGGGCTGCGTCAGTTTTTCACATTTATGCAAGTTTGGCCAACTTACATTTTTCCCAGGACAGCGTATGTGACCACTCCTAAAAATCCTTCTGGGCACTTAAGAAAAACCAGCGCACATTAAAAAATTGGTGCAGAAAGACGTTACTGTTTTTAGGTGAAGTTTTGGAGGGAGTCAAGAAGACAAAGGATATGAATCATGAAGCTTAATTTTTTCAAATTCAAAATGGAGAAAATGGAAGTCTAATGCAATTCTTTAATTTTGGATTTTTTTCATAGTGCCACTTCACCACTGAATGTCTCCTCACCAGGCTCGAGGGTCGGAGTGTGGCCAGCAGAATCGCTCCCTTGCCCAGACACGGGCTTGGGGTTTGGCTTCAAAAGAAGCCCAGGGGGAGGAGATGGTGGTGGTGGGGGGGTTGTTGAAGAAGTACTGAAGAAATATGAACCCTTAGGCTATACAGCAGCTTCAAAAGGAACCCGGGTGGGGGCAGGTAGGTGTTTGCCAAGCCAGTGTGTCCGGGCGAGGGAGCAATTCCGACCCTTGAACTTGGCGAGGAGAGGTCCAGTCGGTGCTGGGGTGGTACTTTGTAAAAGATCTAAAACTAAATAATTGCATTAGACTGTTGCCCTAAATGTCTTCAGTGAAAGCCTAGCTGTCCGTTCTAAGCAAGTCTATTGCGCATACTAAGGCATCAACCTTGGGGAGAGAGAGGAAATAAGGTGCAAGTGGTTTGTCCTGCTGTTTTGAGCTTCTTGCAAAGGTACAATTTAATTATGGGGGCAATATTGACAATGCTATACCTCGTGCAAACCTTCTGCATGATGGTCTGTGGGGGAGACGATTGATTAGACATCATCGCATGAGGAACCTCAGAGCACGTAGGATGATGGGCAGGAGGCCTTACCCACATCGGATATATCGAGACAGACGTTCTTACCTGCACCTGGGTGATGCAGACTGTGTGAGAAGGCTGCGTTTCCGCAAAGAAGTTGAAACAGACATCTGTGAGTTAGTAAAAGCATTTCACCCAAGAAGCATCAGGAGGATTGCTTCGTCAGTTGAAGTAAAGGTTGCAGCTGCACTTTCATTTTATGCATCTGGATCATTCCAGGCCACATCTGGCAATGTGTGCGCCATTTCTCAACATGCAACACATATCTGCATTTGGCAGGTGACTGCTGTACTATATGCCTGGAGGAAAAATTGTAAAGTCCTGTCCCCTCAGTACGAGGCATGTAGTGAAGTCAAGGTCACTCTGGACCTGCACCTTTATTTCACAGCTCTGGAATGCTGCACTTGCCTGAGACATGTCCTTATATACCTGTCTCTTGCAAGTGCACCCCTGGTGGTAAGGTATGCTGGTGGTTACAGGTCATATCTTATTACAGTCATATATAGCATGTTAGGATACAGTTATATATAATAATGTAAGATACTTGACATCACCCTCCCCCAAGGTCTTATTGTCTTTATAGGTTCAGTCTCTCAAGTGGTCTACGCTCTCGCGTAGAGCGTCTGAGTTGTGGTTCAGTTGTTTGCCTTTCTGTTTTTCTTTGGGTGTGGTTGCTAGTATCTCACCTGGGCTGTCTGTTTTGATTGGTGTGATTGTTGTTGACTCGCCTGGGCTGTCTGTTGGGATTGCCCTTTCCTCAGGTTGTTCCCTCTGTCTGTCCACCAGGTGTGGTGCGAGTTCCACATTGTAGTCTGCCTCTGGTTCCGCAGTGTTGTTGGTAAATCTGCTTTTGACTTGGTCTACATGCCTCCGGCAGGTTTTGCCATTGTCCATTTGTACTACCAGTAGCCTGTTTCCTTCCTTGCCCGTTACTGTCCCTGCAAGCCATTTGGGACCCCTGCCATAGTTTAGTACAAACACTTTGTCCCCTATCTCATTCCATCTCCCCCTCGAATTTCTGTCATGGTACACAATCAGCTTACGGCGCTTTGCCTCAACGATTTCGTGCATGTCTGGGAGGATTAATGAGAGCCTTGTTTTTAAAGTCCTTTTCATCAACAGTTGCGCGGGGGGGGATCCCAGTCAGTGAGTGCAGACGAGATCTGTATACCAGCAGCAGTCGCGACAGGCGACCCTGCAGCGTGGAACCTTGGATTTTAAGCATGCCTTGTTTAATGATTTGCACTGTTCTCTCTGCCTGGCCGTTGGAGGCCGGCTTGAACGGTGCCGTCTTGACGTGATTTATGCCGTGGTCAATTATAAAGTCTTGGAATTCAGCGCTGGTGAAGCACGGACCATTGTCACTGACCAATATGTCAGGGATTCCGTGCGTTGCAAACATGGTTGCGAGGCTCTCCACAGTGGTGGAGGTTGTGCTTGAGTTTAAAATGGTGCATTCGATCCACTTTGAAAATGCATCTACAACTACGAGGAACATTTTGCCCATGAATGGGCCCGCATAGTCTACGTGCAACCGCGACCACGGTTTGCTAGGCCAGGGCCAGGGGCTCAGTGGAGCCTCCCTGGGGGCATTGCTGAGTTGGGCACAAATGGTGCACCTTCGGACGCAGAGCTCCAAGTCCGCGTCAATACCAGGCCACCAGACGTGGGATCTGGCTATGGCCTTCACGAGAACGATCCCTGGGTGCTTGCGGTGGAGCTCCCGGACAAATGCCTCTCTGCCTCGCAGAGGCATGACTACTCGGCTGCCCCACATCAGGCAGTCTGCTTGTAGTGCTCGCTCATACATGCGCCTGTGAAAGGGTTTTAATTACTCGGGGCAGGCATCGCGAGCCTCTGCCCAGTCACCGGTTAGGACACATCTTTTTACTAGGGATAACGTGGGGTCGCTGGCCATCCAGGCTCTGATTTGGTGAGCCGTCATGGGCGAACCTGTGGACTCAAAGGCATTGATTGCCATGACAATCTCACAGTCCTGTTCGTCAGACCCTTCCGTGGTCACCAGGGGTAGCCTGTTGAGCGCACCGGCACAGTTGTCTGTGCCTGGTCTGTGCCTGATGGTATAGTCGCAAGATGCCAGCATGAGTGTCCACCGTTGAATTCGCGCCGAGGCGTTGCCGTTTATTGCCTTGCTCTCGGATAGGAGGGACATGAGGTGCTTGTGGTCGGTTTTTAACGTGAACTTGGCCCCGAAAAGGTATTGGTGCATCTTTTTGACACCGTACACGCGCGTAAGCGCCTCCTTCTCTATCATTCCGTACCCGCGCTCCGCCCGCGAAAGTGACCTGGAGGCATAAGCTATGGGTTGTAATTTGCCCGCACTATTGACATGTTGCAAAACGCACCCGACCCCATACGCTGACGCATCGCATGTGAAAACTAGCTTTTTACCTGGGTCAAAGAAAGTCAAAACACTGTTGGAACACAGAAGGTTGCGTGCCTTATTGAAGTCGCGTTTCTGGGCGTCCTCCCAAAACCAATCGCACCCCTTCCTGAGTAGCATGTGGAGAGGCTCCAGCAGTGTGCTTAAGTTCTGCATAAAGTTCCCAAAGTAATTGAGTAACCTGAGAAAGGCGTGCAGTTCTGAGACATTCCGGGGCCTGGGTGCCAGGCGAATTGCTTCTGTTTTGGACTCTGTTGGACGGATTCCATCAGCGGCAATCCTTCTGCCCAAAAATTCAATCTTGGGTGCGAGAAACAGGCACTTGGATTTCTTGACTTGTAGGCCTACCCGATCCAACCGCTTTAGTACTTCCTCCAAATTACGGAGATGGGAGTCGGTGTCCCTGCCCGTGATAAGTATGTCGTCTTGAAATACAACCATCCCAGGGATGGAC
Source organism: Pristiophorus japonicus (assembly GCF_044704955.1). Classification (NCBI taxonomy): domain Eukaryota; kingdom Metazoa; phylum Chordata; class Chondrichthyes; family Pristiophoridae; genus Pristiophorus; species Pristiophorus japonicus. The sequence goes on from NC_091992.1 coordinate 91,241,548, forward strand.
TTGAGCAGACTCTCCATGTTGCGCTGGAATATGGCAGCTGCCGATCTGATGCCGAATGGGCGTCGATTGTACATGAAAAGGCCTCGATGTGTGTTGATGGTGGTGAGTAGCTTGGATTCCTCGGTCAATTCTTGCGTCATATACGCAGATGTGAGATCTGATTTTGAGAAAAGTTTACCTCCAGCCAATGTGACAAATAAGTCCTCCGCTCTGGGCAGCGGGTACTGGTCCTGTAGGGAGACTCTGTTTATGGTAGATTTGTAGTCCCCACAGATTCATACGGATCCATCAGGCTTCATGACTGGGACGATGGGACTTGCCCAGTCGCTAAATTACACAGGTGATATAATGCCTTCCCACAGAAGCCTGTCTAGTTCGTGTTCAATCTTTTCCCTCATCATATAGTGTACAGCTCTGGCCTTGTGATGGACCGGTCTAGCATCCTGTGTGATGTAGATTTTGACTTTGGCCCCTTTGAAAGTGCCCACACCTGGCTGAAAGAGATGTTCAAATCGCTTTATAACTATTGAGCAGGAGGTCCGTTCCTCTAATGACATGGCATGGACATCATCCCATTTCCAGTTTAGTTTTGCCAGCCAGCTTCTCCCCAGCAGTGCTGGGGGGCCTCCGGGAACAATCCACAGGGGAAGTCGGTTCACTGTCCCTTTGTGTGTGACAGAGAGCATGGCGCTGCCGAGGACTGGTACGATTTCTTTGGTATAGGTCCTTAGTTTGGTGTCGACCCTTGTGAGTTTTGGTCTGTCTCTTTTATGCGGCCACAGTTGTTCAAATTGTTGAGTGCCCTTGAGAGATTGACTCGCTCCCATATCCAGCTCCATGTTGACAGATATCCCGTTGAGTAGGACCCTCATCATTATAGGAGGCATCCTGTTGTAGGAGCAGCGGCCATTGATCGTGTTGACCCGCTGTACATCGGTGTCCCGGGTACTGTTCCCACCATCTTCTGGTCCGCTTTCCGACCCGTCCAATTCGTATATCAGCCGAGCTGCCGTTTTTTTGCACATGCGGGCCAACTGCCCTGTATATTCACAATTTCTGCAAACAGCCTGCTGAAATCAACATCCCCTTGACGAGTGCCCAACCCCACACCTCCAGCACAGACCTGTTCCATTGTTCAAAGTGTTCCCAAAGAATGAGCTGTGCCTGGCTGATCTCTCTTGAGCTTCTCTCAGTTTGTAGTTGATTGCTGGCATTGTGGGTTGATGAGGTGTGAACGGCCGTTCCTGTGGCCCTTGATGGCTTCTGCCTGCTGTCGAGAGCCTGTTCTCCCGGTTTTGTCTGTGTGTTGGGGTAGCAGCTTGTTTAGTGCTGTGAACTTCTTGTTCCGATATTTCGTTAGTTGTCGTACCTGCATTGTAAATCAACCTCGTTTCTTCTTCCCCTCCCAAGAATGTCTGTGCAACCAGTGCTGCTGCCTCTAAGGTCAGGTTCTTGGTCTCTATGAGCTTTCGGAATATGCCTGCGTGGCCTATTCCTTCAACGAAAAGGTCTCTCAGCATTTCTCTCCTCAGTTCATCGGAGAACTCACATAAACTAGCCAACCTCCGAAGTTCCGCCACGAAGTTGGGTATGCTCTGGTCCACATAGCGTCTGTAGTTGTAGAACCTGTGTCTGGCCATGTGTAGGATGCTCGCTGGCTTCAGGTGGTCTCTTACCAGTGTGCTCAATTCTTCAAACGACTTGCTTGCTGGTTTCTCAGGTGCCAACAGATCCTTCATTAAAGCGTATGTTTTCGAGCCACAGCTGGTCAAGAGATGGGCTCTTCTCTTGTCTGCCTTGTTGTCACCTAACCAGTCTTTGGTTACAAAGCTTTGCTGGAGCCTTTCTATAAAGTCCTCCCAATTGTCTCCCGCATTGTACTTTTCATCTGATCCGTTGTTCGCTATTCTGTGGATTCTGAAATCCCGTAACTCGTCGCCACTGTAAAGTCCTGTCCCCTCAGTATAGATTCACACGATGCATGTCATGAAGTCAAGGTCACTCTGGACCTGCACCTTTATTTCACAGCTCTGGAATGCTGCACTTGCCTGAGACCTGTCCTTATATACCTGTCTCTTGCAAGTGCACCCCTGGTGGTAAGGTATGCTGATGGTTACAGGTCCTATCTTATTACAGTCATATATAGCATGTTAGGATACAGTAATATATAATAATGTAAGATACAACAAAAATTACATAATGTTTCCCATGACCAGCCAAGCAATGTATGACAGGCCTGTGGGCTTCTCCAGGATTGCTGGCTTCCCAAAGGGCTGCATTGATTGTACCCTTATCACCTTGCGAGCACCTTTGGAGGATTCCAAGATATACAGGAACAGAAAAAGCTTCCACTCCATTAATGTGCAGCTCGTCTATGACGACATGCATCGCATCATGGCAGTTGTTGCGAGATATCCTGGGAGCACCCATGATGCGTTCATCCTACGCGAGAGCACTATATCTGCCATGTTTCAGCAGGAGCCAGAAGGGCAGAGCTGGCTGCTGGGAGACAAATGGAACGGCCTCGCCACCTGGCTCATGATGCCCCTACGAGTAACCCGGACGGAAGCTGACCGGGAATACAACATGTCACACATTGGGATCAAGGGGTATGGAGAGAAAGCAGGAAAGGGGTACCGAGGGATTGATCAACCATGATCTTATTGAATGGCGGTGCAGGCTCGAAGGGCCGAATGGCCTACTCCTGCACCTATTTTCTATGTTTCTATGTTTCTATGCAATGCATAGCATAATAGAGAGGACCATTGGCATCTTGAAACAGTGTTTCTGATGCCTGGACCATTCTGGAGGCGACTTGCAATATTCCCCTGAGAGTGGCTGATGATGAGGAGGAACATGCAGATGATGAGGTTGAGGAAGCCATGCTAAAAGTGCAGTACTTGACTTTTAGCAAAGCCAGATTATGGAATTTGCAGGACTTACTCTCTCCATCGAGTGTGGGCCCACCTTGTGCAGTGGTGGCTGCATTTCTTCAGGCAGGACCCATCAAAGCAGCGACACTGTCTTCCAAGTGTGTCAGTGGCTGCAGATTTGCTGGGCCTCCTCCTGTTCGTGTTCTTTCTCTTTTGTTGTGTGCCACCTTCCTCTGCAAAGATGGAAATATAACTTTTTAGAGGGGGTGTCTTTCTGCTGGGTGGGAGATATGCAGATGGTCACATATACAATTGCAACTCCAGTGAATAATTGAAAATATTACTTACACTAACTACTTGACCAAGGTCCTGCCACTTCTTTTTGCACTGGCCTCCAGACCTCGGGGTGATCACCATTGCACAGTAATCTTCTGCAAGTTGGTTCCAGCTTTCTTTTGCTGAAACTTTGATGTGACCTCTGCTGGTGTCCAGCTCGTGCCATCTGGCCTCAATTACAGTAACTAGTGCCTCCACTTCATCCTGTGAGAAATTCTTGGTCCTTGAGCTGCATTGCATATTGCAGCTCTGATTTTTCCACTAAACTCAAAGTTCTCGCACATATCTGGCTCTTTAAAAATGGCCGAATAAAAACCGGGAGGTGTACTGGTCATGCGCGCCTATAGCAGTCACATAAAAAACGGCCTTGTTTTCCCCACGCATGCACAGAAGGGGGAGGGGGCATAATTTTTTCGGCACAGACATTAGGCTCCATCCCAAAGCTCAAGGACAGGCTGTGCGGCACCAATTTTAAAAATAGAATGGGGAAACTTGCATGTTTTTTTTTTGGTGTCGTGGGGGCCAAAATAAACGGGTGTAACTCTTGAAACATGCCAAAAACGGCATTGAGGAAAATTGAGCACTGAGAGTTGGAAACTTGTGTGCAGCAGCTAAATCAGGATAAATAAGAGCACTTCATGTTAAGGGGTCATGGCCCAGGAGCAGTGCAGCATATAACAGCGGGTTCGGGACCCAGGGATGATGCAGCAGAGCAGGTCCCCAGTCATCTTGGTTAACCCTTGCCATTGGACCAAGGCCTTGCTCTGTCAAGCCCGTGTGGTGGCTGGTGTGCAACGGCCACTCCACGTTAAAAGAATTAACACACAGACATCTTCCACCCTTCAAGATGTAGCTCGGGAAACATAGAAACATAGAAAATAGGTGCAGGAGTAGGCCATTCGGCCCTTCTAGCCTGCACCGCCATTCAATGAGTTCATGGCTGAACATGCAACTTCAGTACCCCATTCCTGCTTTCTCGCCATACCCCTTGATCCCCCTAGTAGTAAGGTCTTCATCTAACTCCTTTTTGAATATATTTAGTGAATTGGCCTCAACAACTTTCTGTGGTAGACTGTGGTAGAGGACCTAGAGTGTCAGGTCCGTCTTTGAAATACCTGTGAACTCATCGATTTTTGGTGTGGAAGTGGGTCATCCTTGACACGAGGGACTGCCCAATACTATACACCTGAGGGAACAGTGGATGTGTCATGGAGTGCGAAAACTCGAATAACTAATGCTATTCCTCTTGCACCCACAGTTACTTAATGCAGAAACATGGATGTACAAGTGCTGAAAACAGGACCTTTTTCTCATCTGCAACTAATGACCTGATGATGAAATTGGGAATGTGTAGCTTGTGTGTAATTTGCCAGTGGATTGTTAACTACCGAGGAAAACAGGTGCTCTCTGGTTTTTATTTATAAAATAAATGTTACCTCAGAAAGAAGATGGAAATGCCTCAAAGGCATAATCCCATTATGTTCTGCATAAATATTTCTTGTAGGAATCAATAAAATATTGAATTTTTTAAAAACAAGGAAATAAAACAAATTATAATTTTGTGCAAGTTTACCGCTTGTCTACAAATTAAAAGGCAGATCAATAGATGTTGGAAATAGATGTTGTTTAAAGGTGAATTCATGCACTGATGGCTAATTGGCTTGTCAAGTCAGGACAATTCAATTAACATGATGCAATTTTTTTGCAACATCCTCAATAAAAAAAACTTGCAAAGCTTTGCAAAAAATTAAAAATCCAAATTCTGGTTGTTTTTAATCCAAGGTTTTGGATCTTTTAGTGTGTGTTTAGTCTGGTTCAGCTGGTAGCTGTAGCTCAGTGGGTAGCACACTCAACTCTCAGTCAGAGGGTTGTGGGTTCAAGTCCCACTCCAGGGACTTGAGCACAAAAAAGTCTGACACTCCAGTGGAGTGCTGAGGGAGTGCTGCATTGTCAGAGGTGCCGTCTTTCAGTTGGGACATTAAACCGAGGCCCCGTCTGCTCTCTCAACTGGACATAAAATATCCCATAGCACGATTTCGAAGAAGAGCAGGGGAGTTATTCCTGGTGTCCTGGTCAATATTTATCCCTCAATCAACTATTCAAAAAAAAACAGATGATCTGGTCATTATCACATTGCTGTTTGTGGGAGCTTGTTTGTGCGCAAATTGGCTGCCGCGTTTCCCACATTACAACAGTGACTACACTCCAAAAGTACTTCATTAACTGTAAAGCGCTTTGAGACATCTGGTGATCGTGAAAGGCGCTATATAAATACAAGTCTTTCTTTTATTCTCCAGCCTGCACTCCATCCAAGATTCATGATGAGAGTCAGTAGTTTATGAAAGGTGAGTTACGCAGGCTTGACGCACTCACCGGTTTATTTCTTAGTGATTCACTGGGGGTCATTTTAACTTTTGCTGATAGTGTAAAGCTGGTGAGATCAGATTAGTCGCTCATTATACAACCCATTGCCTTCAACACAAAGGAAAATCAGGCAGGGACTGTTCACTCGCACTACAATTATGAGGGTTTGAAAAGATTCTGTGCTTGTGATGCGTACATGTGCATCAACATTTATATCAGGAGTTTTCTGAATTGAAAAGTGCCATTGGTTAAAAATTAAGCCAAGGTCTGTTGTGCATAAGTGTGGTAAAAATATTCATGCACACTGGGAATGCCAGTAACAATAGCAATATTTTACACTCCTGCTTAAATTTCAAATTTAACATGTTATCCCCCTGACTTTATAGATTGCATCAATCATGTATCCATTTCATTCGCAGTTGAAAGTGCTGCAATTTATTACAGATGCAAAAGAAATGCGGTCATTTAATTGTGGTTTTTCCTTGATCCGCAGCCAGAAATGTACACCTCCCATTGCCCTTTATTTGACGTCAGCCGTTTACAATGGAATTTGTCCAACGTTCTTACAGGAAAGGGGTTTTACTGGAACCAAGCAGGCTGCACAAAACTCCATCTTCACAGTTAAGCATCACAAGTGTGCTTCAGATTGCCGACTGCTCATGAACAATGCAATCTGAGACCTACTGGGGTTTTTAAATGTTATTTTCAGTGAAAACACGGCATCATTTGTCTATATTTGAAAATTATTTCTTTGTTGTTAAGACTCAAGTTATAAAGCAACAGTCTGTTGTGATATTAGTTTTACAGTTGGTTGCTGTAATTATGAAAAAATAGGCAGTGATGAATTTGCAGCTCAAATATAACTATTCATCAATATAATAATGATGAGCCCTGTTTAACTGAATCCCATATTTTGAAGTGGTTATTCTTCTGCAGTTAAAGTAGTTGCTGTGAAACCTATTGTAATATAAAGGGTGACATTGACAGTGAAGGTGGCGATCAGCTCAGGATGAAGCAAACCAGTTGGTTTCCTATTTTCCTGTTTTCCTTGCACTGTACACTACATCTGGCTGAGAAGGAATACAGTTGTTATCAATGAATTTCACCAGCTCCATAAATTGCAGGACTCGGAGATTTCCGCATAATGCTCCATTTATATTCCTGGACTGCTGTTGCTACTGTCGCATATCGGTGCCTTTGACAGCATGAAGTACCACTTCGAGAGGTAGCGTGCCCCCCACTGCTCGGGGATACTGCTCCATCAACAGCAAACAGAATGGCAGCAGAGTACCACATCTACTGATCGCAGGCCGACTGAGCACTCAGCCGCTCAATTGAAACCAATAATGCGGTCTTACCGCCAAACATCAGAGACTGTTCCTGGCCTGAGCGTTGAAGTTGAAAGTGAAATTTCACCTTCACAAGAACTTTTTGTTTGTTCTTGTATTGTTGAAACTGGCCCTGGGATACAGATTCCTGAGCAGTGGCAGCACCAGCCCGACACAGAGCCACTCAAAAAGAAGCAATTGTGCAATATGTGTGTCAGCTGTTGTTCAGTTGACTCTGAGTAAGAAGGTTGTGGATTCAAGACCCACTCCTGAGACTTGAGCATAAAATATAGGCTGACACTCCAGTGCAGTACTGAGGGAGCACTGCACTGTCAGAGGTGCCGTCTTTCAGATGAGACGTTAAACTGAGGCACCATCTTCCCTCTCAGGTGGAGGTTAAAGATCCCATTGCATTATTTTGAAGAAGTTTCCCTGTCCTAACCAATATTTATCCCTCAATTAACATCACTAAAAACAGATTATCTGGTCATGATTACGTTCTGTTTATGGGATCTTGCTTTGTGCAAATTGGTCACCACGTTTCCAAAATGACAAGAGTGACTACACTTAAAAAGCACTTATTTGGCAGTAAAGTGCTTTAGGGCATCCTGAGGTCGTGAAAACCACTATATAAATGCAAGTTCCTCTTTACTTTCAATATAAATGCAGCATGAGCATTTCATTTACAGATATAAGAATTAGGAGGAGTAGTCAGCCATTCGGCCCCTCGAGCCTGCTCCGCCATTCAATAAGATCATGGTTGATCTTCTACCTCAAAGCCACTTTCTTGCACTGTCCCAATATCCCAGATTCCCTTAATATTCAAAAATCTCTCGGTCTCTGTCTTGAATATGCACAAAGACTGAGCCTCCACAGCTCTCTGGATAGAGAATTCCAAAGATTCATCACCCTCTGAGTGGAGAATTTTCTCCTCATCTCAGTCCTAAATGGCCGACCCCTTATTCTGAGACTGTGACCCCTGATTCTAGACTCCCCAGCCAGAGGAAACATCCTCCCTGCATCTACCCTGTCAAACCGTGAAAAATGTTGTATGTTTCAATGAGATCACCTTTTCTAAACTCTCGAGAATATAGGCCTAGCCCACTCAATTTCTCCTCATAGGACAATTCCCCCATCCCAGGAATCAGTCTGGTGAACCTTTGTTGCACTCCCTCTATGGCAAGTATATCCTTCCTTAGGTAAAGAGACCAAAATGTACACAATACTCCAGGTGCAGTGTCACCAGGGCCCTATATAATTATAGCAAGTCGTCTTTACTCTTATACTCAAATCCTCTTGTAATACAGGTCAACATACAATTTGCTTTCTTAATTGCTTGCTATACCTCTATGTTAACTTTCACTGATTCTTGTACAAGGACACCCAGATCCTTTCCCAATCTCTCGCCGTTTAAAAACCACTCTGCTTTTCTATTTTTCATACCAAAGTGGACAACTTCATATTTCTCCACATTATATTCCATTTGCCAAGTTCTTGTCCAATTACTTAGCCTGTCTATATCGCCTTGAAGCCTCTTTGCATCCTCCTCACAACTTAAATTCAGACAGGAGATATTAAACTCTATTTACATAAGAACATAAGAACATAAGAGATAGGAGCAGGAGTAGGCCATACGGCCCCTCGAGCCTGCTCCGCCATTCAACACGATCATGGACTTAGCTCCACTTCCCTGCCCACTCTCCATAACCCCTTATTCCCTTATCGTTTAAGAAACTGTCTATTTCTGTCTTAAATTTATTCAATGTCCCAGCTTCCACAGCTCTCTGAGGCAGCGAATTCCACAGATCCACAACCCTCTGAGAGAAGAAATTTCTCCTCATCTCAGTTTTAAATGGGCGGCCCCTTATTCTAAGATTATGCCCTCTAGTTCTAGACTCCCCTATTAGTGGAAACATCCTCTCTGCATCCACCTTGTCAAGCCCCCTCATAATCTTTTACGTTTCGATAAGATCACCTCTCATTCTTCAGAATTCCAATGAGTAGAGGCCCAACCTACTCAACCTTTCCTCATAAGTCATCCCCTCATCCCCAGAATCAACCGAGTGAACCTTCTCTGAACTGCCTCCAAAGCAAGTATATCCTTTCGTAAATATGGAAACCAAAACTGCACGCAGTATTCCAGGTGTGGCCTCATCAATACTCTGCATAACTGTAGCAAGGCTGCTTTTATACTTTATCCCTTTTGCAATAAAGTCCAAAATTCCATTGGCCTTCCTGATCATTTGCTGAAATTTCACATACAATTTAATTTAGCACGTTTAAATATTTATAAATCACTGGTTAGGCCTCAGCTGGAGTATTGTGTCCAATTCTGGTTACTATACTGTAGGAAGGATATTGAGGCATTGGAGAAGGTGTAGAGGATATTTACCATATTTGTACTGAAGCTGTGGAGCTTCAGAGACTTGAGAAGCTGGAATTCTTCTTCTTAGAACAGAGAAGGTTAAGAATCATAGAATCATAAGAACATAAGAAATAGGAGCAGGAGTAGGCCATTTGGCTCCTCGAGCCTGCTCCATGCTTTAATAAGATCATGGTTGATCTGATCATGGACTCAGCTCCACTTCCCCGCCTGCTCCCCATAATCCTTTACTTCCTTATTGCTCAAAAATCTGTCTATCTCCGCCTTAAATATATTCAATGACCCAGCCTCCACAGCTCTCTGGGACAGAGAATTCCACAGATTTACAACCCTCTGAGAGAAGAAATTCCTCCTCTCTGTTTTAAATGGGCGGCTCCTTATGTCCCCTAGTTTTAGTGTCCCCTATGAGTGGAAATATCCTCTCTGCATCCACCTTGTCAAGCCCCCTTAGTATCTTATATGTTTCGATAAGATCACCTCTCATTTTTCTGAACTCCAATGAGTAAAGGCCCAACCTACTCAACGTTTCTTCATAAGTTAACCCCCTCATCTCCGGAATCTACCTGGTGAACCTTCTCTAAACAGTCTTCAATGCAAGTATATCCTTCCTTAAATACGGAGACCAAAACTGTACGCAGTACTTTAGGTCTGGCCTCAACAATACCCTGTACAGTTGTAGCAGGACTTCTCTGATTTTATACTCTATCCTCCCTTGCAATAAAGGCCAGCATTCAATTTGCCTTGTTTTCAATTTGATACCATCCCTTATTTCCTTGGTTAGCCACGGATGGTTATCCCTTCTCTTACAGTCTTTCCTTCTCATTGGGATATATTTTTGTTGCGAGAAATTTACAGCACGGAAGGAGGCCATTTCGGCCCATCGTGTCCGCACCAGCTGATCAAGAGCTATTCAGCCTAATCCCACTTTCCAGCTCTTGGTCATTAACCCTGTAGATTACGGCACTTTAAGTGCATATCCAAGTATTTTTTAAATGTGGTGAGGGTTTCTGCCTCTACCACCCTTTCAGGCAGTGAGTTCCAGACCCCCACTACCCTCTGGGTGAAGAAATTTCCCCATATATCTCCTCTAAACCTCCGTCCAATTACTTTAAATCTATGTCCCCTGGTTGTTGACCCCTCTGCCAAGGGAAACAAGTCCTTCCTATCCACTGTATCCAAGCCCGTCATAATTTTATACACCTCAATCAGGTCCCTCCTCAGCCTCCTCAGTTCCAAAAAAAACAGACCCAACATCTCCAATCTTTCCTCATAGCCAAAATTCTCCAGTCCAGGCAACATTCTTGTAAATCTCCTCTGCACCCTTTCCAATGCAATCACATCTTTCCTGTAATGTGGTGACCAGAACTGCACACAGTACTCCAGCTGTGGCCTAACCAGTGTTTTATACTGTTTAAGCATAATTTCCTTGCTCTTGTATTCCATGCCTCTACTAATAAAGGCAAGTATTCCATATGCCTTTTTAACCACCTTATCTACCTGGCCTGCTACCTTTAGGGATCTGTGGACCTGTACTCCAAGGTCCCTTTGTTCCTCTACAAGTTTCAGTTTCGTACCATTTAACATGTATTCCCTTGCCTTGTTAGACCTCCCAAATGCATTAACTCACACTTATCTGGATTGAATTCCATTTGCCACTGTTCCACCCACCTGACCATTACAGTGATATCTTCCTTCAATCCGCAGCTTTCTTCTTCATTATCAACCACACAGCCTATTTTAGTGTCATCAGCAAACTTCTTAGTCATACCCCCAACATTCAAGTCCAATTAACTGATATATACCACAAAAAGCAAGGGACCAACACTGAACCTTGTGGAACTCCACTAGATACAGTCTTCCAGTTATAAAAACACCCATCAACCATTACCCTTTGCTTCCTGCCTCTGAGCCAATTTTGGATCCAATTTGCCACTTTGCCCTAGATCCCTTGGGCTTTTACTTTCATGAACAGTCTGCCATGTAGGACCTTACCAAAAGCTTTGCTAAATCCATATACACTACATCATACGCACTGCCCTCATTGACCCTCCTGGTTACATCCTCAAAAAATTCAATCAAGTTAGTCAGACACGACCTTCCCTTAACAAATCCATGCTGACTGTCATTGACTAATCCATGTCTTTCCAAATGAAGATTTATTCTGTCCCTCAGGATTTTTTCCAATAATTTTTCCTACCAGTGAGGTTAGGCTGACTGGCCTGTAATTACTCGGTCTATCCCTTTCTCCCTTCTTAAACAAAGGTACAACATTAGCAGTACTCCAGTCCTCTGGCACCACACCTGTAGCCAGAGAGAATTGGAAAATGATGGTCAGAGCCTCTGCTATTTCTTCTTTTGCTTCTCTTAACAGCCTGGGATACATTTCATCCAGGCCTGGGGATTTATCCACTTTCCAAATTGCTAAGCCCTTTAATGCTTCCTTGCTCACTATGTTTATCTCATCTAATATTTCACACTCCTCCTCCCTCATTGCAAAGTCTGGCTCGCCCCTCTCTTTTATGAAAGCAGATGCAAAGTATTCATTAAGAATCATAGCGACATCTTCAGCCTCTACACTCAGATTTCCTTTCTGGTCTCTAATAGGCCCCATTCTTTCTATAATGTATTATAATGTATTTATAAAACCTCTTTGGATTTTCCATGATTTTATTTGCCAACATTCTTTCATGCTCTCTCTTTGCTTTCCTGATTTTTAAAAAATTGCACCCCTGCACTTCTTATACTCCTCTAGAGTCTCTGCAGTATTGATTTAAAGGGAGGTTGACAATTCTGAGCTATTTTGAAAGAGCAAATAATGAGAAATTGTTTCCACTGGCAGCAGGGTTGATAACCAGAGGACACAGATTTAAGATAGAATCATAGACTGGTTACAGCACAGAAGGAGCACTTCAGCCAGTCCCACCCTCCCGCCCTTTCCCCGTAGCCCTGCAATTTTTTCCCTGTCAGGTACTTATCCAACTCCCTTTTGAAATCCACGATTGAATCTGCCTCCATCACCCTTTCAAACAGTGCATTCCAGATCATAACCACTCACTGCATATAAAAAAGTTTTTCCTCATGTCGTCTTTGGTTCTTCTGCCAATCACCTTAAATCTGTGTTCTCCGGTTTTTGACCCTTCCGCCAATCGGAACAGTTTCTCTCTAGCTATTCTGTCTAGACCCCTCATGATATTGAAGATAATTGGCAAAAGAACACAAGGGGGGATGAGGGGAAAAAAAATTACGCAGCGAATTATGATCTGCAATGTACTGTCTGAAAGGATGGTGGAAGCAGATTCAATAGTAACATTCAAAAGGCAATTGGATATAGTCTTGAAAAGGAAAAAATAATGCAGGGCTCTGAGGAAAGAGCAAGGGTTCGGAACTATTTGGATAGCTCTTTCAAAGAGCCAGCACAGGCACAATGGGCTGAATGGCCCGCCTTCTGTACTGTACGATTCTGTAATTCAGCAGCTGCAAAGTTCTGTAAAATTGAAGTTGGCTTATATTGGAGCATACTGCCTGTTAGTTATTAATTTAACTGGAACTTCACTACTTGGGCTAACATACTTTGTGTAGTCTTTAGAAGTGTTAAACAGGACTTAGTGATGATAACTGCCAAAATAGTTTAAAGCCAAAGCAGTAACTTTGCAATGAGAGGACAATTCCACCCTTTAAGGGCAACCAGCACTGAAAGCTGATTACTGAGCTCAGCCACCCTTGGTGGGATACGTAGCACTGTTCCATTCACCCAGCCGGTTAAGCACAGATAGGAAGCTTTACTCATGAATAAAAATCCAGCTATTAAACATTTGAATTATCTTGGGCAAACAGACTTTGACTTATCCTTTCCAGTTCCACACTCTTCCCTTCCCTCCCACACAATGTATTTTGGATAAGGACTAGAATTTCTATTTTCAATCAGCTGAGGTTAAATTACTGCACAAACTGCAATGCTACACAAGCCTTGGTCAGTATAGTGCAGGGAGTATGGATCTTGCAGGCTAGAAGATAATGAAGGAGCAATTTTTCTTCTACTCAAAACACAAATTGATATAATTCTTAATTCCAATATATTTGTTCCTATCATTATCTCAACTAAAATCAGCACGAAGTCTGTCTCAGATCTTGTAACAGAAGGTTTGCCCCATTCCTTTATTGTAATGCATCACATGTAAAGCACCGGAGGCTGAAATAATCTTTCATCCATATCTGCGTTCTACTCAGAACTCGAGACCAATCCTCATTTTAATGAGAGTAGAGTTCTTCTGATCTTTGCTCATTGGGAAGCTATGAATGTTTTTTTTCAAGGATAGTTACCATTTATACTCCAGCTGTCCCACCCTCCCTTACCCTCAACTACTATCTGTCCCACCTGTGGCAGGGACTGTGGCTCTCGTATTGGACAGTTCAGTCACCTAAGGACTCATTCTAAGAGTGGAAGCAAGTCTTCCTTGGTTCCGAGGGACTGCCTATGATGATGATGAAAGTAAGAAAATGCTGCCAAGGGCTCCAAAATAATCATAATTTTCACAAAAGTGCACAGATTTTGCTCTTTGACCTTCTCACCCAAACGCCTGCTGTACAAAAGTTGATATTTTGACCTAGATATGAAAGTAAGGAACAAATGATTTCAAATCCTGCACATAATTCTGGGATATTGGCTTTATCGATATAGAAGTAAAAAAAAAAGAAAATTGTGCCCATTTTACTTACCCGTGGTATTGGACATAGGTTCCAACTATTCTTGTTTCTGTCTCTCCTTCTTCCTAACTTTCCATATTTTACCCCTGCTGTTCTCTGAATTAGTTCTCACCATATTTGTCCTTTCTTTGTTGTTAACTTGCTCTCTTGCAGATCACAATTGCTTGACTTCCTCCCTCTCTCGTTATCATTACCCCCCGCCCCCCCCTGGCCCCCAACACACGTTAAGATCCAAGTCTCAATCTTTATCACTTTCCATTGTTGGATGATTAGGTTTGATTTCAGTCTCATACATCAGAAAAAGTTGGCCTCTTCCTCAATCGCACTTTCTCCAATCTTCAGCAGGTGCTGCCTTTGAAGGAGTGAGTTCTGGTACATTGACACAAGCAGTTGCATCCCCTAGTTATCTGCATTAAGGAGATCACATCCCGAAAATCCTTCCAAAACATTGCAAGACTTTGAGCCATTTCAGCTTGGCTGAGACTCCTGGAGCCACCAGCTGAGTGTAGTTTTCTAGATTTGGGGTTTTCTGAGGTCTTAGATTGGGTTCAACTACATAAGCTCATTATAAGCACGCACACATTATGTATATGGAAGCTTCTGAAAATGAGACCGAGATTTAAGTGGGCATTTATACTACAACTGTAGTTGGTGCAGTTTTGGTATAAATTTTGCACGTCCTGCTCTCAGTGTGGAGCCTTGTTTAATGGGAGCACAGATTGGAGAATCAGGTATAGGAGTCAACGTGCCTGATTCACAGCACTCGTGATATTCCACTCAATCAAATTTATCAGAAATTTAGAAGTGCAGCAAATTAGGCACTCCGACTGCAGTGCTCAATCCTCCGATCCGGGTTCCGCTCGAATAAAATGTACCCTGTAGTGTAAATACAGACTAACTCTGGAGCCCGGGCCTGACGTAACAGCAAAGCAGAGCAAGGCTCCTTGGAGGAGAGAGTCTCCATGTGATGTCCTGTTAAGTCCTAACTCCACATTGACACAATATGGGGGTATTTTGATTTGAGCAATGGTGTAAAATGGGAGATATTAGGCCAGCTTCCCAGTGCAGATCTCTCCCAATTTTCATTTCCATTGAAGTCAAAGGGAGAAATGTATAAAGGGCGGGTGATCAGATATCACCCACTGTACACAATCACCCGAAGTCAAGATTACCCCTGACTGGGAGCATCAGTGCAAAGTGAAAACTCCTTTACACCAATGCTAGAGTTGTTGTGTAAGTAAAGTAAAACACGAAGGGGCCGAAATTTGGTATTGCCCTGTTTGGGAGCGATAACCGAGGCGAGGTGGGACTTCCTCCGCCCGGCACAGAAGTCCCGCCCCGAACACGAAATTGAGGGTACCGCCCCCGAGAGGAGATGGAGCACCATATTGGGCACTCCACTTCCTCTCGGGGCCAGGACCAGAGGAGGTAAGCGTGCAGATTTTCCAGCGTTATGTGGCCTCTCCGCGTAGCACTGACACGAGCACAGGACCCTCCCCTTCCATTAAAGGGGAGGACACACTGCGAGCTCTGCAGTGGTGCGAGGGGCCACCACTATGCCACCGGGGATGCAGGGTGCCGTGGACACAGCCCGGCACGGAAGCGAAGTGCTGGACTGCACCATCGCGGCATGGACCCCGCGAAATAGACCATGAAAGGGTTGGCCGAGACAAAAAAATGGCGACACACACCTCCCCTTTACTTTTCGTCCCGTGAGCGGAGGTTCGCGACCTGCAAGGCTGGCGCTGACCTCGCTCGTGGCGGCCTCACGTGGCGCTGCCCAATTTCCGCCGCAGGGTTACCTATGGCGATGACATCATCACCGCCGGCGCAGCGGTCCGGGGCACTCTGGGCGGGCGTGGGGCGCTGCCGGTTTTGCGCCTCTGCTAACTCTAGCTCAATTTCGCGGGAAGTGGTAGCCCCCTCCCCCCAACTCTGGGCGAGAAATCGTTTGCACCCCGTTGGTGCCCCGTTAGCACTAACAGGAAGTACAAGCAATGCAAATTTCTCCCCTATGGACTCAGAAACAGATCTGTCAAATTGGCAGAAGTACTAACAAAGGATGAGTTAAGATTTAAAAGTTTCTGAAACTTGCCTTTCTGTAAACGAAGACTACATTATTCATGGATGGAAAGAAGACCTTAAGACTTTGGTGGAGGCTGATTAGAATATGGTGAGTGAATTGCAATCTCCAACTAAAATCAACAAGGGATTCCAAGCTTTCGATGAAAAATAGTTCCAGGAATGATTCGTACGTCAGTTGAAAACTGATAAACGTTACCTACTGTGAAGAATTAAGACTACTCAGTATTTTATAGGAAACAGTGTAAGCGGTACTGAGGATTTGATGAGGCTTTATGGTCATTGCTGGATTATGTCAGGCACTCACGCAAAACTAAAATGTATACATATTCAGAAAGCCCTGACATTTCACGGTACTTTCACTGCACAGGCAGTATACCACATGGGGCCAAGGACAATGCAACTCGAGGGCTCCACTGGATATTGCCAGCCTCATCTCTGGAGTTCTGTGTGGTTGATTCCATTCATTGTAGAAATCTTGCAGCATGCCAGGCCCCATGAGGATAGCCTTTAACTGCATGAACAGGAAAAATAAAAATGTTAATTTAAATATTTGAATTATTGATGCACACTGCAAGTGGAAGACTTGGCTCAGTAATGGCCACCGACCAGACAGATACAGCTTTGTCATTGCTGCTATTTGTCTTTAAATGGCTCAGGAAATTTAATTTAAAAAAACTTGCTTTCTAATCAGTAGACCCTGAAGAGTATCGGCAACCAGATTTAGTGCAGTAATGAGATACAGGTACTGCTGTTACACTTTAATTTTTCAATCAACTTTATTATTTTCTTTGGCTGTAGTATTGCTAACATAAATCAACTCATTTCTAGTAATGATGGTTTTGCCAGCACATTAGAGGTGTGCAGTAATCCTAATGAACTTGGTCATGTTTAATGGAGGTGGGCTGTGTGCTCCATTCACCATTCGAAAGAAAGGGCTCAATTTTGCCCAAGCCCATTTTCTGGCATATTGCCAGAGTTACGCCCGTTTTTCTTGGCCAGAAATGTGGCGGAAATAATTTGCCAAAGTTTCCCCGATCTATAATTCGAATTTGGCACGGCGCAGCGTGTCCAGTCACCTCGGGAGGTGGAGCCTGCTGTCTGCACCGGAAAACGATGCCGCAACTTCTGCGCATGCGCGGAAAAAAAAGTTACGTTTCTGATGTCGTTGCAATGGACGCGCATGTGCAGCACAGCTCCGAGTTGTCAATCCGCCATTTTTAAAGAGCCAGTTGTTTGTGAGAGAAGGAATGCTGTGTGAGAACATTGGAAAAATCGCAGCTGCAGCAGTACAAGATGCAACGCAGTGCAAGGACCAAGAATTTCTTACAGGCAGAAGTGGAGGCACTAGTTACTGTGATTGAGAACAGATGGCAGGAGCTGGACACCAGCCGAGGTCACATGAAAGATCCACCCAAAGAAATGAAGAAATGCTGGAACCAAGTTGCAGAAGATTACTGTGCAATGGTGACCACCACGAGATCAGGAGGCCAGTGTAAAAAGAAGTGGCAGGACCTTGGTCAAGTAGTTAGTGCAAGTAATAATTTCATTTATTGAATGCAATTGCAATTGTAAATGTGACCAAGTGTATATGTCCCACCCAGCAGAAAGACACCCTCTCTAAAAAGTTATGTTTTCATCTTTGCAGAGGAAAGTGGCACACAACAAACGAGAAAGAACCCGAACAGGAGGAGGCCTGGCAAATCTGCACCCACTGACACCCTTGGAAGACAGGGCCGTTGCTTTGATGGGTCCTGCCTGGGGAAAAGCAACCACCACTGCACAAGCTGAGCCCACACTCGAGGGAGAGAGTAAGTCCGCAAATGCCACAGTCTGACTTTGCTAAATGTTAAGTACTGCGCGGGCTAGCCATGCTTCGGTTCCTGGAGATATCTCTATCAGCAATGCTTCAGTTGATGCAATGTGCTATCATTCATCATGGTCCTTCAAATCAGCCAGCTGCCTGGCCTGTGCTGTGTGAGCCTACTCATACCATCCACTCTGCCCGCTCCTCTGCTGCTAACCATTTGTCTGTTTTCTGTTATATTTTGCAGAACTTGAGGCTGACAATGTAGAAGAAAATTCAGATGCGGACGAGCCTGAACAAGATAACATCTTCAAATCCAACTCTTCAGACCAAGAAAATGGAGGCAAGGGGGAAGAGGGGATGGAGCTGGATGAAGCCCCCACTGCTTTACTGACTTTGGAGGAGTTGCTGCTCATTGCGGTGACAGTCCCTTCCATGACGAATGGTTTGAGTGCTGGTGGGACATTCCATGGTTTCCAAATGTCCGAGGCTGCGGGTCCCAGTGGTGGAGTGCGAACCACACCTGTGGGGAGGAGGGGAAAGAGAGCTGGACCATGCTCTCCTGAGGTGCAGGATCTAACAGATGTGTTTCAGATGATGTCATTGACTGCAGAGAGCATTTACCTTACTCGATCACTCCTGGACACCATCAGTGGGGTGAGTGATGAGGTAGCAGGATTGTTGGGAGAAGTAACAGCAATGACACGAGAAATGGGAACGATGTCCGGGACCATCAGTGAGGGAATAGTGACCATGAGGGAGAGGATATCAGAGGTAGCTGATGCACTGTCAGTGACCATCAGCGAGGGAATGTCAGAGATAGTGCGAACACTGTCACTGACCATGAAGGAGGGAATGTTGCAGGTCGTTGAGACACTGTCGGGGCTCATGAGGGATGGCATGTTGAAGTTAGCTGCTGCAATAAGGGAACACGCCCAGACACCGCACCCATTGACAGAATCATCTGCACTCCCACTCCAATCCCCACACCAGACTCTGAAGGGCCCAAAGCCTGGCCCTCCTACTTGCCGCCTGGGCCCTCCTACTTGCCACCTGCCGCCGATGCCAGCCCCCCACCCTTCCCCCCTCAACAGGTGTGCAGTACCTGAGATCTTAGAAAGAATAAGCTTGGTACCAATCCCAGAAACGCTGTGCCACCGCCTGCGGGCAGGGGTGGTGGAGTGTCCAAGAACAAGCGCAGCGGGTGGTCCTAGATTAAGGTGGAGGAGACATGGGTGGTGCAGCCTTTCTTTGCTGCTGTTATTGTTGTAACTGTTCTCAAATTAAAAGTTTTTTGTAAGTTATGAAAATTTACAAGTTTAAACGTTTGTAAGTGATCTTAAAGAGTGATCTTAAAGTAAAGTTTGATACAAGAATAATTTTATTAAAGTTAATTTAAGTACAAAAGAACTGTTTGTTAAACTATTGAATAAAATATATTTTGCTTTACATCTGAATCATTTCCATTATTTGTTCCATTCTTAACATAACTTTTGGAACTCAAGAAAAATCATTTCCATTATTTGTTCCATTCTTAACATAACTTTTGGAACTCAAGAAAAATCATTTCCATTATTTGTTCGATTATGAAGACAACTTTTGAAGTAAACAAGAATAATTTGCATCATTTGTTCCATTAACACAACATTACAGAACAGCTCCAAACAGTAAACATGGTCCATGTGGAATAGTTGTTACTGAGCCCTCAGGCATCAGTAAAGAGTTCACAGATGAGCTGCTGGCGCAAAGCTCGAGCAATCGTTAAAGGGGCATGATGGTCCGTCCTCCTCTGCCATCATGCTCCGGCCTCAGGCACTTGCATGGCCTTCTCACCCTCGTCGTCCTCCTCCTCCTCCTCCTCTTGCTCATCATCTGCATCTTCCGCATCATTATCATCAGCCACTCTCACCACAGGTGGGTCTTCCACTATCAGGTGCTGCTGATGGCTAAGTTGTGCAGCACACAACAGTGAACTGACCGACAATATCAGGGGAGTACAGCAAATAGCCTCTGGAATGGGGCATCATGAGGCAGATGGCAAGGCCGTACTCTTTGTTTCCCAGTAGCCAGCTCTGCCCTTCTGGCTGCTGCTGAAACATGGCAGATATAACACTTTTGCGCAGTATGAGTGACCATAACATGGTGGAATTCTATTTTAGGATGGAGAATGAAACAGTTAATTCAGAGACCATGGTCCAGAACTTAAAGAAGGGTAACTTTGAAGGTATGAGGCGTGAATTGGCTAGGATAGATTGGCGAATGATACTTAAGGGGTTGACTGTGGATGGGCAATGGCAGACATTTAGAGACCGCATGGATGAACTACAACAATTGTACATCCCTGTCTGCCGTAAAAATAAAAAAGAGAAGGTGGCTCAACCGTGGCTATCAAGGGAAATCAGGGATAGTATTAAAGCCAAGGAAGTGGCGTACAAATTGGCCAGAAATAGCAGCGAACCCAGGGACTGGGAGAAATTTAGAACTCAGCAGAGGAGGAAAAAGGATTTGATTAGGGCAGGGAAAATAGAGTATGAGAGGAAGCTTGCAGGGAACATTAAGACGGACTGCAAAAGCTTCTATAGATATGTAAAGAGAAAAAGGTTAGTAAAGACAAACGTAGGTCCCCTGCAATCAGAATCAGGGGAAGTCATAACGGGGAACAAAGAAATGGCAGACTAATTGAACAAATACTTTGGTTCGGTATTCACTAAGGAGGACACAAACAACCTTCTGGATATAAAAGGGGTCAGAAGGTCTAGTAAGAAGGAGGAACTGAGGGAAATCCTTATTAGTCAGGAAATTGTGTTGGGGAAATTGATGGGATTGAAGGCCGATAAATCCCCAGGGCCTGATGGTCTGCATCCCAGAGTACTTAAGGAGGTGGCCTTGGAAATAGCGGATGCATTGACAGTCATTTTCCAACATTCCATTGACTCTGGATCAGTTCCTATCGAGTGGAGGGTAGCCAATGTAACCACACTTTTTAAAAAAGGAGGGAGAGAGAAAACAGGGAATTATAGACCGGTCAGCCTGACATCGGTAGTGGGCAAAATGATGGAATCAATTACTAAGGATGTCATAGCAGTGCATTTGGAAAGAGGTGACATGATAGGTCCAAGTCTGCATGGATTTGTGAAAGGGAAATCATGCTTGACAAATCTTCTGGAATTTTATGAGGATGTTTCCAGTAGAGTGGACAAGGGAGAACCAGTTGATGTGGTGTATTTAGACTTTCAGAAGGCTTTCGACAAGGTCCCACACACGAGATTAATGTGCAAAGTTAAAGCACATGGAATTGGGGGTAGTGTGCTGATGTGGATTGAGAACTGGTTGGCAGACAGGAAGCAAAGAGTAGGAGTAAATGGGTACTTTTCAGAATGGCAGGCAGTGACTAGTGGGGTACCGCAAGGTTCTGTGCTGGGGCCCCAGCTGTTTACATTGTACATTAATGATTTAGACGAGGAGATTAAATGTAGTATCTCCAAATTTGCAGATGACACTAAGTTGGGTGGCAGTGTGAGCTGCGAGGAGGATGCTATGAGACTGCAGAGTGACTTGGATAGGTTAGGTGAGTGGGCAAATGCATGGCAGATGAAGTATAATGTGGATAAATGTGAGGTTATCCACTTTGGTGGTAAAAACAGAGAGACAGACTATTATCTGAATGGTGACAGATTAGGAAAAGAGGAGATGCAACGAGACCTGGGTGTCATGGTACATCAATCATTGAAGGTTGGCATGCAGGTACAGCAGGCGGTTAAGAAAGCAAATGGCAAGTTGGCCTTCATAGCGAGGGGATTTGAGTACAGGGGCAAGGAGGTGTTACTACAGTTGTACAGGGCCTTGGTGAGGCCACACCTGGAGTATTGTGTACAGTTTTGGTCTCCTAACTTGAGGAAGGATATTCTTGCTATTGAGGGAGTGCAGCGAAGGTTCACCAGACTGATTCCTGGGATGGCGGGACTGACATATCAAGAAAGATTGGATCAACTGGGTTTGTATTCACTGGAGTTCAGAAGAATGAGAGGGGATCTCATAGAAACATTTAAAATTCTGATTGGTTTAGACAGGTTAGATGCAGGAAGAATGTTCCCAATGTTGGGGAAGTCCAGAACCAGGGATCACAGTCTAAGGATAAGGGGTGAGCCATTTAGGACCGAGATGAGGAGAAACCTTTTCACCCAGAGAGTGGTCAATCTGTGGAATTCTCTACCACAGAAAGTTGTTGAGGCCAATTCACTAAATATATTCAAAAAGGAGCTAGATGTAGTCCTTACTACTAGGGGGATCAAGGGGTATGGCGAGAAAGCAGGAATGGGGTACTGAAGTTGCATGTTCAGCCATGAACTCATTGAATGGCAGTGGAGGCTTGAAGGGCCGAATGGCCTACTCATGCACCTATTTTCTATGTTTCTATGTTTCTATCATGGGTGCTCCCAGAATATCTTGCATTGACTGACATGATATGATGCATGTCGTCACACACGAGCTGTACATTAATGGAGTGGAAGCCTTTTCTGTTCCTGGTCCATCTCGGAATCCTCCAAAGGTGCTCGCAAGGCTATGTGGGTACAATCAATGCAGCACTGTACCTTTGGGAAGCCAGCAATCCTGGAGAAGCCCACAGCTTGGGCGGTCATGGGGAACTTTATGAAGTAATTCCTCCGGGCATATAGTGCAGCTGTCACCTGGCGAATGCAGACACGTTTTGCATGTTGAGAGATGGTGCACACATCCCCAGTTGTAGCTTGAAATGATCTGGAGGCATCGAATGAAAGTGCAGCTGTAACCTTCACTTCAACTGACAAAGCAATCCTCCTGATGCTTCTAGGTTGCAGGTCTGCTTTGACCAACTCACTGATTTCAGTTACAACTTCTTTGCGGAAACGCAACCTTCTGACACAGCCTGCATCACTCAGGTGGAGGTACGAATGCCTGTCTCGATATACCCGAGGTGGGTAAGGCCCACTACCCAGCACCCTACAGGCTCTGATGTTCCTGATGTGATGACGTTGAATCAATTGTGTCCTACGCAGCACCATGATGCAGAAGGTTTGCACAAAGTATAGCATTGTCAGTATTGCCCCCATACTTAAATTTTGCCTTTCAAAGAAGCTCAAAATGGCAGGAAAGCAGGCAGGATAGCTTCACAGTTCTCTCTCGCCAAGGTCTGTATGGATGGACCACACCCAAAGTCTTGTGACTTCTCCTTTCTCCCCCTCCCACCCCTTAACTAATTACAGTCTTGTGACTTCTCCCCTTCTCTCTCTTCCCCCCCCCCGCTCCCCCCTCCACTCATTGCAGTCTTCAGAATGCTTCCGATCAGCACCTCGCTCCCTGGGCTCAGTGCAGATTGTTTCCGATCAGAATCTCACTCTCTCTCTCTCCATCCCCGCTGAACTTGTTTTCCAGACGATTCTGCCGGCCAAAACTATAACCCTCCAGCCCTGCTTCAAGACGTTTGGTGGTGGCCTGTAAATGAGTAAAAAAAAAGAGAAAACTGAAATCCAACGAATTTCCATTTACTACGTTGACAGATAAAAAAAGTTGAACTTCATTATTGATTTTTAAAGTGTTATTGACTCCCTCCAAAATCTTCAATTAAAAACAATGGCATCTTTCAGTGCTGATTTGCCAATGTGCGCTGTTTTTCTTAAGTGCCCGGAAGGTTTTTTGGGAGTGGCCAGATACGCTGACCTCGGAGGAAAGATTTTTGGCAAAACTGCAAAAAATGCTGAAAATTGGCACAGACATGAGGGACATGTCGTAAAAAAGAACTGGCTTAGAAAAATCGTAACTGTCAGTTACGCCGGCACAGATCGCAGGGGGAAACTTGGAAAAAAATAAAAACATCAAAAAAAACGGCGCGCGGTAAATAAACGCTGCAAGTGACCCGTGAAAATTGAGCCCAAAGACTTGGATTTATAAAGTGCCTTTCACAACCATCAGATGCCTCAAAGTGCTTTACAGCCAATGACATGCTTTTTGGAGTGTAGTCACTGTTGTGATGTGGGAAATGCAGCAGCCAAAGTGTGCACAGCAAGCTCCCACAAACAGCAATGTGATACTGACCAGATAATCTGTTTTTGTTATGCTGATTGAGGGATAAATATTGGCCAGGACACCGGGGATAACTCCCCTGCTCTTCTTCGAAATAGTGTCATGGGATCTTTTACATCCATCTGAGAGGGCAGACGGGGCCTCAGTTTAACATCTCATCCGAAAGACGGCACCTCTGACAGTGCAGCGCTCCCTCAGCACTGCATGGGAGTGTCAGCCTAGATTTATGTGTTTGAACCCACAACCTGCGGACTTGGAGGCGAGTGTGCTACCCACTGAGCCACAGCTGACACTGCATTACTGTTGCTTCCTTACTTGTGCCTGTATTTATGAATGGATTTCCTTTGTCAGTGAGCTGCATTCCTCTTCAGGAAGAGATGCAAGCCTTGGGATTTGGAAATGTAATTTTGGAATTCTTGAAAACCATTGATCCCCTATGTGTAGATAGTCTGCGCCTGTCAGAATCAGAGGAAAACTGTAGAATGCTAGGAAGCAAATAATTCTTCTCAATGTCGCTCAGTCCACTCTGCACCATTGCTCAACATCTGTACGTTTCCTAAGGGTGCAAAAGATGTTGCCTGACTCATAATAAAACATTGTGCTTTGTTCTTGTACTCTGATTAATTAATTCCCTCAACAAGGCACAATAATATTCCTTTTTATGGTATTCATTAAGGGTAAGAGATGTTCTCCCAATGGTTCTTATGCCTGGAGAGTTACTTGGTTAACAATCTGTGATGGAACAATGCATTTCTCCCTGGTGGCAATCACTAGTGAAGCTGTCCTTTCCCTGTATTGGTTAATATGTTGGCCTTAATACCATTTATCGAACCATCTAGAGATGATTACAGAAGCTTGGATTATTCTCCTTGGATCACAGAAGACTAAGGGGAGATTTAAAAGAGGTGTTCAAAATTATGAGGGGTTTTGTCAGAGTAAATAAGTTGCAATGGTTTCCACTGGCGGGAGGGTCAGTAATTAGAGGAGACAGCTTTAAGATAATCGGCATAAGAAGCGGGGGGAGATTAAATTTGTTTTTTTACTCAACGTGTTATTGGAATGTACTGCCTGAAAGGGTGGTGAATGCACATTCAATATAAACTTTCAAAAGCAAATTGGATATATACAGGTGCAGCGTTGAGAATCAGGCGTTCCGGAACCCGGAATGTTCCAGAACCCAGACTCCAGACACCCCTCGCTTCTTATGCCGATTATCTTAAAGCTGTCTCCTCTAATTACTGACCCTCCCGCCAATGGAAACCATTGCAACTTATTTACTCTGACAAAACCCCTCATAATTTTGAACACCTCTTTTAAATCTCCCCTTAGTCTTCTGTGATCCAAGGAGAATAATCCAAGCTTCTGTAATCATCTCTAGATGGTTCGATAAATGGTATTAAGGCCAACATATTAACCAATACAGGGAAAGGACAGCTTCACTAGTGATTGCCACCAGGGAGAAATGCATTGTTCCATCACAGATTGTTAACCAAGTAACTCTCCAGGCATAAGAACCATTGGGAGAACATCTCTTACCCTTAATGAATACCATAAAAAGGAATATTATTGTGCCTTGTTGAGGGAATTAATTAATCAGAGTACAAGAACAAAGCACAATGTTTTATTATGAGTCAGGCAACATCTTTTGCACCCTTAGGAAACGTACAGATGTTGAGCAATGGTGCAGAGTGGACTGAGCGACATTGAGAAGAATTATTTGCTTCCTAGCATTCTACAGTTTTCCTCTGATTCTAACAGGCGCAGACTATCTACACATAGGGGATCAATGGTTTTCAAGAATTCCAAAATTACATTTCCAAATCCCAAGGCTTGTATCTCTTCCTGAAGAGGAATGCAGCTCACTGACAAAGGAAATCCATTCATAAATACAGGCACAAGTAAGGAAGCAACAGTAATGCAGTGTCAGCTGTGGCTCAGTGGGTAGCACACTCGCCTCCAAGTCCGCAGGTTGTGGGTTCAAACACATAAATCTAGGCTGACACTCCAGACCGATCGGTGGGCAGGGTTGTCCGGAATCCATAAAATGCTCCAGAATCTGGACCCGCTGACCTCAAGGCCCTGCCGCTGCCCGACCACGGGCTTTGCTTCGTTGTTGCTTGCCTCGCCCCACCGTCGCTGCCCTTACCTCGGGGCCTCCTCGCCGGCCCACCCAATGACCTCCTTGGTGGCGCCCACCCGAACTCCTCCTCTGCAGGGTCCCACCTGAACATCTTGGTGGGGCCGCCCCACCCGACAACATCTTCCTCGGCATAGCTGGACAGCCTGACAACCTCCTTGGCGGGGGCCAGCCTGACAACATCCTCGGTGAGACCCGCCCGACGATATCCTTCTCAACGGGACCGGACGGCCCGAATAGCTCTTCAGTGAGAATTCCCCACCACCCCTTTCTGACGTTCTGAAATCCGTAAATACCCAAACCTGGGCTCAGGTGTTTCCAGATTCCTGATGTCAGAAAACAAATTGAAAGTCCGGAAAAGCCCGGAATCCAGAACGGCCTTGGTCCCGAGGGTTCCGGATTTTAGGCGCTGCACCTGTACTTGAAAAGGAAACATTTGCAGAGCAGCCTCGAGGGGCCAAATGGCCTACACCTGCTCCTATTTCTTATGTTCTTATGTTTATGGGACAAATAGCCTTCGTCTGTGCTGTATTATCTTTTCTTCCCTTTACCAACATACAACTGCATTAGTGAGTTTTGATAATAGGGTACAGACAATGAAATAGGAAATTTTAGGAAATTGTTATTGATCTTTCATGTCCTAATAATGTTCAATTGTGCTCCAAACCAAACATCATTTTACACTAAATCGGTCTCATCTCCCTTAAAGACGAGGTGACGAAAAACTGCCATCCTTATTTGATTACTGAAGTGCTATCATTGATTGGACAACGGGCCTGCACTACAGCTATGCTTCATGTATTCGGCTGAAACAAAAGATGATCCAAATGCCCCCCTTTCACAAGCCATAGAGTGTCAGCCTTACCAAGCTTATCTAAATCTTATTATGTATCAGTGCGTCAACCATTGGCCCTGTTACACTAATTTGCATCATGTTCCCTCCTGTCCTGTATTGTCTACAATCTACTAAATGCATCATAGGCCAATAGGATTTCAAAATCATTGATACATAAAGGTAGTATTACAAAGGATAAGAGAATGAGAAAATCACAATGCCAATCTGTAAGAATGTCATTTGTCGTTCAGCCAGAGCAATTTAGATTGTCAATTATCTTGGCGAAATCAAGCCCTGTCTTCCTAATGAAGGGAAATTGCCTTGAGCTGTGAGCCTTTATTTGGTGGAATGTGGAACACTGGGAACGCATATCAATAAATGCAAGTTATTGAACTGGAACGGGTTTATTTGTAAGAAGATTCCTTTTGACACAATGGCCTTGAATATCCTTTGTATTTGTGACCAAGAAATATGTAACGTGGCCTAAAAGTTCACGGAATTTGGGGCGTAAGTGAGTTCCACGCACAAGTACCATTCGCCCAAATCTCCGTGATCTTTTAGGGCCATCTACCAATCCTTGTGTCTATTGAACTGCCGCTCCCACCCCACCACAAGTTACAGAGCCTCATATACAAGTTTCCTGCAATTCCACTTGCTCAGAGTCGCTCTTCAAATGACAACCTGATTTTTAAGCGCAACAGGAAACAAAGTTATATTTCTGTTTTTGTTATTGCAATTTTTTTGAAGCGTTTTTATAAACTGATCTTCACAGTGATCTGCATTTTCTGTTTCTTTTCATGCATTTTTATGGCATAAGAATAATTCACATTAAAAGTTGAAAATCTTCCTTGGTTGCAGGTTCCTGAAGCTGTTATGCCAGATGTGCATGAAGGATGGTGAAATGAGTTGAAACTTTAATTTTCAGACTTAAAGAAGAGATTGTGTAACTTTCGATTGTTTCTGCTGATTTACGCCTAGTTTACATTCGGGAGGATTCTGATGAGATTCGTAGGAAATTTGAGGGTAATTTGATATTGGCAGCATGGGCATGGGAACGGGAGCATTTAGGGGCCTTACTTTCGGGTGGGCTTACTGTATATATAAACCGTTTAATATTCACATAATTTAGATATAGACCATGACAATGATTGATAATAAATCTAAGAGCATGTATTAATCGCAGTGGGCTTCTACTGTACAGTTGCAAAATGATATGTTCTGATATTTATTTACAGCCCCATGACAATACCACTTGATATCTCGGGGGAGAAATTGGCTGCATTTGCTGCTTCCATTAGCCGCTGCGACTGGGCACGGCGCTGACATCGACTCTTGCCATATTGGGCGGGGTTTAGCAGCGGACCTACGGCGTTGCGCCCCGATCTCCTGCGCTCGGAGATCGTGACATCATCGCTGTGCACATTGTCCTATTAATGCCCCGGACCCGAAATTCACTTCCGCCCCCCCGCAGCAACACTGGGCAAAAACACCGGCAGCTGCTGGAGCCGAGGATTGAGCGGCCGGCCGCTACCGGAACGGTAATTAAAGGCGAGGTGGCCGAGGAGAGTAAATAAAAACCTTACCTTTGTTGTTGCCATTTTTTTCGTGAGCTCCTGCCTGCGATCATTCAGCCTTCCACTCTGCTTAAGTGCTGGACTGCTTGCGTGGGATCTCTGTGGCTTTAGTGTTCCAGGTAACTTGCAGAGCCTACAATGACGGCCCTTCCCTTTAAGGGAGGTGTTATATATGTGGACTTGTATTTACTCTGTACAGCCACCAGAGGGCTCATTCCCCGGAGTCCCAAGGGATCCCAGGTATTTAAGAAGGCTTCACAGGTTGGAGAGGCATTCTGGAGACCTGCAATAAAACACTTTACTTTGAGCTCACAGTGTTCAGTCTGACTCTTTCTCCATACTCAACAACAGATGAGATGCAGATAGCGAACCCAAAGATGGGTTCAGTGGACATCCTGGAGAAATTTTTGGAGGGAGATGATTGGGAAACTTTTGTGGAGTGACTTGACCAATACTTTGTGGCCAACGACCTAGATGGGGAAGGGAGCACTGCCAAACGTAGAGCGATCCTCCTCACCGTCTGTGGGGCACCAACGTATGGCCTCATGAAGAATCTTCTCACTCCAACGAAACACACGGAGAAATCGTACGACGATTTGTGCACACTGGTTCGAGAGCATTTGAACCCGAAGGAAAGCGTTCTGATGGTGAGGTACCGGTTCTACACCTACAAAAGGTCTGAAGGCCAGGAAGTGGCGAGTTATGTCGCCGAGCTGAGACGCCTTGCAGGACATTGCGAATTTGAAGGACATTTGGAGCACATGCTTAGAGACTTTTTCATACTTGACATTGGCCACGAAACCATACTTCGCAGGCTTTTGACTGTAGAGACCCCAACCTTGAGTAAAACCATAGCGATAACCCAGGCGTTCATTGCCACCAGTGACAATACTAAGCAAATCTCTCAGCACATAAGTGCTGCTACAAGTACTGTGAACAAAGTGATGTTGTTTTCGAATTGTAACGTACAAGGCAGGTCACACATACCTGCAGCAACACGTCCGCAGATGTCTCAGAGTCCACCATCAAGGGTAATGAATGCAAGACCATTCACATCTTATTGGCGCTGCGGGGGTGATCATCGTTTCCATTCATGCCGATTCAAAGGGTACGTTAGCAAGGGCTGTGGAACAATGGGACACCTCCAACGAGTGTGCAGGCAAGCTGCTAAGCCTGTTAAACCTGCAAACCACCACGTTGCAGAGGAGGACAGATCCACGGAGGATCACTACGAACCAGAGCCTCAGATAGAGGAGGCAGAGGTACATGTGGTGCACACATTTACCCCGAATTGTCCTCCGATAATGCTGAATGTTGAACTAAATGGACTCCCGGTGTCAATGGAGCTGGACACGGGCGCAAGCCAGTCCATCATGGGAAAAAGACTTTCGAAAGGTTGTGGTGCAGCAAGGCCTCAAGGCCAGTCTTAACTCCAGTTCGCACGAGACTAAGAACTTACACTAAAGAACTGATTCCTGTAATCGACAGTGCTGCCGTAAAGATCTCCTACGATGGAGCGGTGCACAAGCTATCACTCTGGATGGTACTGGGCGATGGTCCCACGCTGCTCGGCAGGAGCTGGCTGGGAAAGATACGCTGGAACTGGGACAACGTCGGAGTGCTAACGCCCGCTGACGACACTTTGTATGCCGAGTTCTTAAACAAATTTCCTTCGCTGTTCGAACCAGGCATCGGGAAATTCCAAGGAGCAAAAGTGCAGATCCACCTAATTCCGGGGGTGCGACCCATCCATCACAAGGCGAGAGCAGTACCGTACATGATGAGAGAAAGGGTAGAGTTTGAGCTAGACCGGCTGCAACGCGAGGGCATCATTTCACCGATCGAGTTCAGCGAGTGGGCCGGTCCTATTGTCGCAGTCCTCAAAGGAGACGGCACCGTCAGAATCTGTGGCGATTACAAAGTAACTATCAATCATTTCTCCCTGCAGGACCAATACCCACTACCAAAAGCCGACGATCTCTTTACAACGCTGGTGGCAGGAAAGACTTTCACAAAGCTGGATCTGACTTCAGCCTGCATGACGCAGGAACTGGAGGAATCATCGAAGACCCTCACCTGCATCAACACGCACAAAGGTCTTTTTGTTTATAACAGATGCCCATTTGGAATCCGATCAGCGGTGGCGATATTCCAGAGAAACATGGAAAGTTTGCTGAAGTCGGTCCCGCACACCGTGGTCTTCCAGGACGACATCTTCGTCACAGGTCGGAACACAGTCGAGCACCTGCAGAACCTGGAGGAGGTTCTTAGTCAACTCAACTGCGTGGGGCTCAGGTTAAAATGCTCAACGTGCGTTTTCCTGGTGCCTGAAGTGGAGTTCTTGGGAAGGAGGTTTGCGGTGGATGGTATCAGGCTCATCAGCGCGAAGACGGAAGCAATTGAGAAGCATTGAGGCCACAGAACATGACGGAGCTGCGGTCGTTTCTGGGACTCTTAAACTACTTTGGTAACTTCTTATCGGGTCTCAGCACCCTGCTAGAACCACTACATGTCTTACTACGAAAAGGGGGTGAATGGGTTTGGGACAAAAGCCAAGAAAATGCCTTTGTAAAAGTGAGAAAATTGTTATGCTCAAACAAATTGCTTGTGTTGTATGATCCATGTAAGCATTTGGTACGAGCATGTGATGCGTCGTCATATGGCGTCGGGTGTGTATTGCAACAAGCTAATGATTTCGGGAAACTGCAACCGGCTGCTTATGCATCCAGGAGTCTGTCTAAGGCTGAGAGAGCCTACAGCATGATTGAAAAGGAAGCGTTAGCGTATGTCTATGGGGTAAAGAAAATGCATCAATACCTGTTTGGGCTAAAATTCGAATTGGAAACTGACCATAAGCCACTTGTATCCCTGTTTTCTGAGAGTAAAGGGATAAATACCAATGCATCAGCCTGCATCCAGAGATGGGCGCTCACATTGTCCGCATACAACTACGCCATCCGCCACAGGCCAGGCATAGAAAACTGCACCAATGCTCTCAGTAGGCTGCCATTGCCCACCACAGGGGTGCAAATGGCACGACCCGCAGATCTGGCCATGGTTATGGAAGCATTTGAGAGTGAGCAATCACCCGTCACTCCCCGGCAGATCAAAACCTGGCCAAGCCAGGAACCCTTATTATCTCTAGTCAAAAGCTATGTGCTTCACGGGAGCTGATCCAGTGTCCCAGTGTAAATGCAGGAAGAGATAAAGCCGTTCTAGCGGTACAAATATGAAATGTCGATACAGGCAGACTGCCTTCTGTGGGGCAATCGAGTAGTGGTCCCCAAGAAGGGCAGAGATACCTTCATCAATGACCTGCACAGTACCCACCCGTAATGATGAAAGTGATAGCCAGATCCCAAGTGTGGTGGCCCGGTATCGATGCGGACTTAGAGTCCTGCATTCACAGATGTAATACATGCTCGCAGTTAAGCAATGTACCCAGGAAGGCGCCGTTAAGTTTATGGTCTTGGCCCTCCAAACCGTGGTCTAGGGTACACGTCGACTATTCTTGCCCGTTCTTAGGTAAAATGTTCCTTGTGGTTGTAGACGCGTACTCCAAGTGGATTGAATGTGAGATAATGTCGGCTAGCACATCCGCTGCCACCTCTGAAAGCCTGTGGGCCATGTTTGCCACACATGGTTTACCCGATGTCCTGGTGAGCGACAACGGACCACGTTTTATCAATGCTGAGTTCAAAGAATTCATGACCCGTAACGGGATCAAACATGTCACATCTGCCCCGTTTAAACCAGCGTCCAATGGTCAGGCAGAGAGAGCAGTGCAAACCATCAAGCAAGGCTTGAAAAGGGTAACTGAAGGCTCACTGCAGACTCGCATATCCCGAGTCCTGCTTAGCTACCGCACGAGACCACACTCACTCACTGGGCTCCCACCTGCTGAACTGCTCATGAAAAGAGCACTTAAGTCAAGGCTCTCGTTAGTTCATCCTGATCGACATGAACAGGTAGAGAGCAGGCGGCTTCAACAAAGTGCTTACCATGATAGCGCAAATGTATCACGCGAGATTGAAGTCAATGATCCTGTATTTATATTAAATTATAGACAAGGTCCCAAGTGGCTTCCCGGCACTGTCATGGCCAAAGAGTGTTTCGGGTCAAACTTTCAAATGGACTCATTCACCGGAAACACTTGGACCAAATCAAACTCAGATTCACGGACTACCCTGAGCAACCCACCTTGCACCCTATCTTTTTTGATCCCCCAACACACGTACCAGTGGCAACCGACACCACGGTTGACCACGAAGCAGAATCCATCATCCACAGCAGCCCTACAGGGCCCAACACACCAGGCAGCCCAGCAAAGCCAGCTGCACAGCAGCCCAGTGAGGGCGCAACAAATGATTCAACAACACCAGCTTTCACACCGAGACGATCAACCAGGGCAAGAAGGGACCCAGATTGACTCACATTGTAAATAGTTACACTATTGACTTTGGGGGGAATGTGATTATATATGTGGACTTGTATTTACTCTGTACAGCCACCAGGGGGCTCATTCGCCGGAGTCCCAAGGGATCCCATAATCCCTTAGGAGCACAGGTATTTAAGAAGGCATCACGGGTTGGAGAGGCACTCTGGAGACCTGCAATAAAAGACTAAGGTCACACTTTACTTTGAGCGCACAGTGTTCAGTCTGACTCTTTCTCCATACTCTACAGGAGGGAAGGGCCCTTTGTACGCGGCAGCACTGCACGGCCCAATGTGCCAAGCCGCTGAGGTCTCTGCCCCACCTGCGACCTTTAGCACTCCAAGAAGGAAGTGGAGCGCTTGATTTAGTGCTGCACTTCCTTCCTGGAGCGCTGAAGCCAATTTTTTGAAAGTTAGGAAGCATTAGCGCTAAGTTTTCCAGCTTTCAAAAGTTACTGTCCCTAAACGGGCCGATAATTAATTTCACCCCCTCATCTTGATAAATTGTAATCCAATCACACTCTAATTTTTCTTCAGCAATTTAAATCTCTTAACATCTAATTGAATTGACACATCATCATTTTCAGTTAACCGTATCTCACTAAATATATCACAGTGCTGCCTGCGATCCAGTTTGGCCTGGCCTCTGAATTAGATGGGTCTTTTTGCCGTGACTTGGAACTGTTTGTTTCCGATCCAGCCCCAGGCCCCTAACCCGATAGAGCGGTACGTCTCTACGCATATGTAAGAGAACAACCTGACTGGAACTGGAACTGAAGCCATTACCATTTGGAAATCAAATTCTGGGCAGCTTTGTGCCTACTTTCATTGTCTCTGCGTGCTAGCTGTAACCATAGCAACTCTCGCTAAATAAATGCCGCTGAGCTTCCTGTGGTATCAGTATCGCTAACAATGTACACTAACATGAAGCAACTGAGACAAATTAAAAATCAAATTGTCTCGAGTTGCTTTCAACATCCATGAACATGCTATCTGTCACTATGGTAACCAACTAAAACTATGTACAGCAAATACTCAATTATTTTTATTAGAACACACAATGAATATGGATATCGGGTTACAAAACTACAAAAAAAAAATCACATTTGGACTTCTCCATAAGACCTGCTGGAGTTAAACATTACCAATATATGTAGCTACCTCTTCAATTATAACATTATTAACCTCTTCTTAGAGTCTCACAGCAGCCTGATAATGAATGAATAACAAACTGTTTGACTTTGAACTACAACATGCCCTTAATTTGATTTATAATTAAGACTGAAATGACAACTGCTATTGGAACTATCCATACAACTTCCGGTGATATTTTGTCCATCTCCATGACTTGTCTTAGAGCCAGGAGCAGCAAACATCAGCCCAGGCAGTGCTTTCAACAAGCACCAAAACAAAGGCATCTGTTACAGTGCCGTTATACTGTGGCTCTGTGGGTTGCACATTCGCCTTTGAGTCAGAAGTTTGCTGGTTCATAGTCTCACTCCAGGTACTTGAGCACATAAATCTAGGCTGACACTCCAAGAGAGTGCTGCACTGCCGGAGTTGCCATTTTTCGGCTGAGACGTTAAACCGAGGCCCCGTCTGCTCTCTCAGGTGGAGGTAAAAGATCCCATGGTACTATTTCGAAGAAGAGCAGCGGAGTTATCCCCAGTGTGTTGGTCAATATTTATCCCTCAATCAACATAACAAAACCAGATTATCTGGTCATTATCACGTTGCTGTTTGTGGGAGCTTGCTGTGCGCAAGTTGGCTGCTACAATTTCGATATTACAACAGTGACTACACTTCAAGAGTACTTCATTGGTTGTAAAGTGCTTTGAAACGTCATGAAAGGTGCTATATAAATGCAAGTCTATCGTTCTTTTGCAGAAAGTGGTAGTATATCTCGGGCCCTGATCCGATTCCTGAGCAGGCTTAAGCCGATGTGTGAGGCCATCTCTAGCAGGAATTCTAGCAGATGGATGCGCACTAAAGCCCTGTAATTATGAGTCTCACTTGATGGGAGTGTCGATTGGGTGCAAAAGGTCGTATGCCCGATTTGCAGTCTTCTTGACTTTCTGCTCATTGATTTAATGCTCTGAAAATTGGATGTGTCATGAATCAGTTATGCTGACCACTGCACTCCGTTCTTTTATCTGCACTCCCATTGAGTGAGATTCCACACCAGAGACAGAGGCTGTCCATTTGGGTGCTCCAGTGTTCCTTAAATCCAGCCTGCAACAATGCATTGGGTATTTTCGAAACTTATTTGCCTATGTTTTTAGTGTTGGGAGAGATGCATCCTCCTAACATGAACAGTAAACCAGGCATGGAGCAGAGCAGGGCACATACCTGTTCGACACATTCATCATAGGCAGTCCCACTGCTGTTTTGGACTGCCTATGATGATGATGTAACACAGGCCTGCCAGCTTAGCATTACAGGTTCCATCGCCTTTCTTGCCATGCTCACTTCTTTGGCCAGGAGACTTCCCCTCCACATCCTCCCAGCACAGCTGACCCTTTCTCCCGATTTCAGAATTCTCATTCCACTGGACCCTTTTCTCTGGCCTCTTACCCTCGCTAGATCTTTTCATTGCGAACAGCCGATGTAATATCGGCTGTCTCAGTTTCTCTGCTCCCCTCACTCACTCCAACCTACCTCCCACTGAACTTGCAGCACTCCATTCTCTCAAATCCAACCCTGATCACCAACTCTCTGACACCTCCTACCTTCCCCTGTACCATGACCCTACTACCGAACATCACTCATTGTTTCCAATACTATCACTAATCTCATCTCCTCTGGAGATCTTCCCTCCACAGCGACCAACCTCATAGTTAGCCAACTTCGCACAGCCTGCTTCTACCTCCTCCCCAAGATCAACAAACAGGATCCATCATTTCAGCCTGATCTTGTCCCACGGAACTGATTTCTTCCTATCTCGGCTCGAACTCTTTCTCCTCGTCAACTTTCTTCCCACCTACATCCGCGACTCCTCCGACGCCCTCTGCCACTTTAACAGTTTCCGGTTTCCTGGCCTCACCCATCTCCTTTTCACTGTGGATGTCCAATCCCTCTACACCCCCATCCCCCACCAGGATGGCCTGAGGGCGCTCCGCTTCTTCCTCGAACAGAGGCTCAAACAGTCCCCATCCACCATCACCCTCCTCCGCCTGGCTGAATTTGTTCTCACATTGAACAACTTCTCCTTTGACTCCACTCACTTCCTCCAAATTAAAGGTGTTGCTATGGGAACCCACATGGGTCCTAGCTATGCCTGCCCTTTTGTGGGATGTGTGGAACATTCTTTGTTCCAGTCCTACTCAGGTCCCCTCGCTCACATCTTGTTCCGGTACATTGATGACTGGATTGGTGCCGTTTCCTGCTCTCGCCCTGAACTAGAAAATTTCATTGACTTTGCTTCCAATTTCCACCCTTCCCTCACCTTCACATGGTCCATCTTCGACTCTTTCCTTCCCTTTCTCAACTTCACTGTCTCCATTTCTGGGGATAGGCTATTGACAAACATTCACAATAAGCCCACTGACTCTCACAGCTACCTGGACTACACTTGCGTCCACCCCGCTTCCTATAAGGACTCTGTTGCATTCTCCCAGTTTCTCCGTCGCATTTGTTCAGACGATGGAACCTTCCATAGTAGTGCTTCCGATATGAATTCCTTTTTCCTAAACCGAGGATTCCCCTCTACCTTGGTTGACATGGCCCTTGACTGTGTCGATTCCATTTCCCACACCTGCTCTCACCCCTTCCCCTCCATCCCAGAACCATGCCAGGGTTCCCCTTATCCTCACTTTTCACACCACCAGACACCACATTCAAGGAATCACCTTCCACCATTTCCACCACCACCAGCATGATCCTACCAACAAACATATCTTACACATCCTTTTAGCATTCTGAAAGGACGGTTCCCTCCACGATACCCTGGTCCACTCCTTAATCACCCCTACCACCCCCCTCCCCTTCCCAAGGCACCTTCCCGTGCAAATGCAGGAGATGCAACACCTGGCCTTTTACCTCCTCCCTTCCCACTGTCCAGGGCCCCAAACAATCCTTCCAGGTGAAACAGCAATTTGCTTGTACTTTTTCAATTTAGTATGCTGTATCGGCTCACACGATGCGGTCTCCTCGACATTGGGGAGACCAAATGCAGATCGGGTGAATTCTTTGCAAAACACCTCTGTTCAGTCCGTAAGCGTGATCCCGAGCTTCCGGTCACCTATCACTTTAATTCTCCGCTCCACTCACACTCTGACCTCGCTAACCTTGGTCTCTTACTCTGTTCCAATAAAGCTCGGGGAACAGTACCTCATCTTATGATTAGGCACTTTACAGCCTTCTGGACTCAACATTGAGTTCAACAATTTCAGACCATAGCCTTCGCCCCAATTTTTTTACATGGCAGCTGTTGATGTTTCTGCCATTCCCATTTATATCTCTTCTGGACTTAACTTTTGTTTCTTTATTTGTCCCATTACTATCTCATTAACCACCTTATCAACCTGGCCTGCCACCTTCAGGGATCTGTGGACCTGCACTCCAAGGTCCCTTTGTTCCTCTACACTGCTCAGTATCCTAACATTTATTGTGTATTTCCTTGCCTTGTTAGCCCTCCCCCGATTTATTACCTCACACTTCTCTGGATTGAATTCCATTTGCCACTGTTCTGCCCAACTGACCAGTTCATTGATATCTTCCTGCAGTCTACAGCTTTCTTCTTCAATATCGACCACACAGCCGATTTTAGTATCATCTGCAAACCTCTTAATCATACCCCCTACATTCAAGTCTTCCTCGTCAGTAATGGCTCAGTTCCACACCAGATATTACATTTACTCTGTAAATCAGTGGGAAGCTAAAATTGAACTGTGTTATAATGGGTAATGAAAAAAATGCACATCATAACAGCAGAAATTATGTTCTTTCTACAGTGTTTGTAATGAATGTCCTGATAGAAATTTATTTAATATCACTATGGGGACTAAACAGCAAATTTATTCTGCCTGTATGAAAACAAATTCGATAATGAACCAGCACAGTTGCAGCTTATTGACAGATCAAACCAAGCAGAAACACTTCAAGCACGTTGAGCCGATCGCTAAAGATAAGACTACAGGTGGATTTGAAAGTGGAATAACAGAAACACTGTACAACAGGGAAGTACTTGGAAGGCATACACTGCGGGCCACAGTAAATGTGTTGCAGCCAGACCTCATCGCCCCCTCCGGCAACACAACTGAAAATTTCAGTAAACGAATTCAAAGCAGAGCATGCCCAGGAGCTGAATATTTACAGTATGGAAATGAAAGAAAAACAAAGCACAGATCCGGGGCTAACAGCTGTGAAAGTAGTACAATTAAAGTTAAAACATACATGGTAAAGGGCAGGCACATCAGGAAGTCAGTCCGCACTCGTGGAGTGTATACCAGTGGGAGACCTGCAAACTTCAATACCAACAAAGACCATCCTCAGTCAACAATGGAAGCAAAAATGTTTCAGTATGAATGCCTGGCTCTCGCTCTTATTGTTGTTACAGCCTACAGTCAGGGTATCCGTTAGAATAAGAACATATGAACCTAAGAAATAGGAGCAGGAGTAGGCCATACGGCCCCTCGATCCTGCTCCGCCATTCAATAAGATCATGGCTGATTTGACTCAGCTCCACTTCCCCGCCAGCTCCCCATAACCCCTTATCCCTTTATCGTTTAAGAAACCGTCTATTTCTGCCTTAAATTTATTCAATGTCCCAGCTTCTGAGACTCTCTGAGGCAGTGAATTCCATAGATTTACAACCCTCTGAGAGAAGAAATTCCTTCTCATCTCTGTTTTAAATGGGCGGCCCCTTATTCTAAGATCGTGCCCTCTAGTTCTCGTCTCCCCCATCAATGGAAACATCCTCTCTGCATCCACCTTGTCAAGCCCCCTTAAAATCTTATATGTTTCGATAAGATCACCTCTCATTCTTCTGAATTCCAATGAGTAGAGGCCCAACCTACTTAACCTATCCTCATAAGTCAACCCCCTCATCCCTGGAATCAACCTAGTGAACCTTCTCTGAACTGACTCCAAAGCAAGTATATCCTTTTGTAAATATGGAGACCAAAACTGCACGCAGTATTCCAGGTGTGGCCTCACCAATACCTTATATAGCTGTAGCAAGACTTCCCTGCTTTTATACTCCATCCTCTTTGCAATAAAGGCCAAGATGCCATTGGCCTTCCTGATCACTTGCTGTACCTGCATACTATCCTTTTGTGTTTCATGCACAAGTACCCCCAGGTCCCACTGTACTGCGGCACTTTGTAATCTTTCTCCATTTAAATAATAACTTGCTCTTTGATTTTTTTTCTGCCAAAGTGCATGACCTTACACTTTCCAACATTATACTCTATCTGCCAAATTTTTGCCCACTCACTTAGCCTGTCTATGTCCTTTTGCAGATGTTTTGTGTCCTCCTCACACATTGCTTTTCCTCCCATCTTTGTATCGTCAGAAAACTTGGCTACATTACACTCAGTCCCTTCTTCCAAGTCGTTAATATAGATTGTAAATATTTGAGGTCAAAGCAGTGATCCCTGTGGCACCCCACTAGTTACTGGTTGCCAACCAGAGAATGAACCATTTTTCTCGACTCTCTGTTCTCTGTTAATTAGCTAATCCTCTATCCATGCTAATATATTACCCCCAACCCCATGATCTTTTATCTTGTGCAGTAACCTTTTATGTGGCACCTTGTCAAATGCCTTCTGGATGTCCAAATACACCACATCCACTGGTTTCCCTTTATCCATCCTGTTCGTTACATCCTCAAAGAACTCCAGCAAATTTGTCAAACATGACTTTCCCTTCATAAATTTATGCTGACTCTGCCTGACCGACTTTTGCTTTTCCAAATGTCCTGCTACTGCTTCTTTAATAATGGACTCCAACATTTTCCCAACCACAGATGTTAGGCTAACTGGTCTATAGTTTCCTGCTTTTTGTCTGCCTCCTTTTTTAAATAGGGGCGTTACATTTGCAGTTTTCCAATCTGCTGGGTCCTCCCCAGAATCCAGGGAATTTTGGTAAACTACAACCAATGCATCGACAATCCCTGCCGCTACTTCTTTTAAGATCCTAGGATGCAAGCCATCAGGTCCAGGGGATTTATCTGCCTTTAGGCCCATTATCTTACTAAGTACCACCTCCTTAGTGATTGTGATTGTGTTAAGTTCCCCCCTCCCTCCCTATAGCCCCTAGACTATCCACTGTCGGAATATTGTTAGCGTCCTCTACCGTAAAGACTGATACAAAATATTTGTTCAGTAATTCTGCTGTCTCCATGTTCCCCATTACTAATTCCCCAGTCTAGTCCTCTGAGGGACCAACATTTACTTTAGCCATTCTTTTCCTTTTTATATACCTATAGAAACTCTTGCTATCTGTTTTTATATTTTGTGCTAGTTTACTTTCATAGTCTATCTTCTCTTTCTTAATAATTTTTTTAGTCGTTCTTTGCTGACTTTTAAAAGCTTCCCAATCTTCTGTCCTCCTACTAGTTTTGGCCACTTTGTATGCCCTTGTTTTTAATTAGATACCGTCTTTTATTTCTTTAGTTAGCCATGGATGGCTATCTTTTCTCTTACACCCTTTCCTCCTCACTGGAATATATTTTTCTTGAGAGTTGTGAAATATCTCCTTAAACGTACACCACTGTTCATCAACCGTCCTACACTTTAATCTATTTTCCCAGTCCACTTTACCCAACTCTGCCCTCATACCTTCATATTCTCCTTTATTTAAGCTTAGTACGCTGCTTAGAGATCCAACTTTCTTACTCTCCATCTGAATTTGAAATTCAATCATGCTATGATCACTCATTCCGAGGGGATCCTTTACTAGGAGATTGTTTATTAATCCTGTCTCATTACACAGGACCAGATCTACGATAGCCTGCCCCCTGGTTGGTTCCGTTACATACTGCTCAAGGAACCCGTCCCTTATGCACTCTATGAACTCCTCCTCAAGGCTACCCTGACCAATTTGATTTGTCCAATCGATATGGAGGTTAAAATCACCCATGATTATTGCTGTTCCCTTTTTACAAGCCTCCACTATTTCCTGGTTTATGCTCCGACCAACAGAGTTGCTACTGTTAGGGGGCCTATAGACTACGCCCACCAGTGATTTTCCCCTTTTCGTTCCTTATCTCTACCCAAACTGTTTCAATATTCTTATCATTTGAGCCAATATCATTTCTCACTAATGCAGTGATTCCATCCTTTATCAATAGAGCTACCATACCTCCTTTCCCTTTCTGTCTGTCTTTCCGGATTGTCAAGTACCCCTAAATATTTAATTCCTAGTCTTGGGTCACCTGGCAACCACGTCTCTGTAATGGCTATCAGATCATACCCATTTGTCTCAAGTGGTGCCGTCAACTCATCAATTTTGTTACAAATGCTACATGCATTTAGACAAGGTTTGTTTTTTTACCCTTTTTTCCTGCTTGTTTCCTCTCTTCTTCAAACTCACTTTCTTTATTTTTGCTTTCTAATTCCAGCTTTACTCCCCTCCCTACTGAATCTATTTTCAGGTTCCCATCCCCCTGCCAAGCTAGTTTAAACCCTCCTCAACAGCACTGCGAGGATATTGGTCCAGGCTCTGTTGAGGTGCAACCCGTCTGGCTTGTACAGGTCCCACCTCCCCCAGAAGCGGTCCCAATGCCTCAGGAAACTAATGCCCTCCCGCAGGCACCATCTCTCTAGCCACGTATTCATCTGCTCTCTCCTATTTTTGTACTCACTAACTCGTGGCACTGGGAGTAATCCGGAGATTACTACCTTCGAGGTCCTGCTTTTTAATCCCTCTCCTAGCTCCCTAAACTCTGCCTGCAGGACCTCATCCCTCTTCCTACCTATGTCATTGGTACTGATGTGGAACGCGACCTCTGGCTGTTCATCCTCTCCCCGCAGGATGCCCTGCAGCCGCTCAGTGACATCCTTGACCCTGGCACCAGGGAGGCAACATACCATCTTGGAGTCACGTCTGCTGCCTCAGAAACGCCTGTCTGCTCCCCGACTATTGAATTCCATACCACTTTAGTTTTTCCATTCTTCTTCCTCCCCCCCACCCTGTGCAACTGAGCCACTCGTGGTGCCATGGACTTGGCTATGGCTGCACTCCCCAGAGCCAGCATCGCCCCCACCAGTACTCAGAACAGATTGCCGGTTGGAGAGCGAGGTGGACTCAGGGGACTCCTGTACTACCTGCCTAGTCCTCCTCTTCTGTCTGCGGTCACCCATTCCCTCTGTGCCTGCACGCTCTTAAGCCATGGGGTGACTGCCTCGAGAAACGTGCTATCCACGTTACTCTCAGTCTCGCGGATACACCGCAGTGACCCCAGCTGCTGCTCAAGCTCCAATGCACGGAGCTCGACTTGGTGCAGCGAAGCACCCGAGACTTCCCATATGCCACAGGATGTGCCGTCCACGGGACCAAATTGCCCTGCCATCCCTCTAGTTACACTCGCAACTATCGAGTAGAACTAAACTCTAAACCTTAGCACAACACACCCAGCCGCTACTCAGCAAACAGCCAATTTAATTAACTGGCTCTCCTTAGATAATAAAGATCACATATATTTACTGGCAGATCCTACTTCCAACAATGCCAAAGGTTTCCTACTGAAAAGAAAAAGAAAAATACTCACCAATCCACCAGCCAATCACTTACCCGCTTGGCTGTGACGTCACGCTTCGATTTTGAATTTTCTTTAACTTTTTGTCCCTGCACCAGTTGACTCCTCCCGATCTGCTGCCACCCTTTTAATGGGCCTCGACCTCCCGCTCCCGCTCCTGTGGCTCCTCCCAAAGTGCTGCTGGCCCTTATGGCTAAAAGGATCAAGGGATATGGAGAGAAAGCAGGAATGAGGTACAAAAGTTGCACGATCAGCCATGATCATATTGAATGGTGGTGCAGGCTCAAAGGGCCGAATGGCCTACTCCTGCACCTATTTTCTATGTTTCTATGTTTTTTATGGGCCTCGACCTCCCGCTCCTGCTCCTGTGCCTCCTCCCGATCTGCTGCTGCCCTTTTTATGGGCCTCGACCTCCCTCTCACGCTCCTGTGAGAATGATCAACCTCTCTGTAGATATTGAATGGACTAGACTTTCGGCACATCGTCGACCATTTAGCGCCCATACAGGCGCTGAGATTCAGGCTATCGCCCATTTTTGATAAAAAATGGAATCTAGCGCCCGATTATAGCCCATTTATTGCCGGTGCAACTTTCGGCATACAGGAATGAGTTGCATCGCTCAGCCTAATTAAAAAAAAAATATGACGTCATCCTCGTGCAAGGCCAAGAATACTGGTTATAATGGAAATTAGTGCCCGATAATCGCCCAGATAATCGCCGAGCGCTACTTTCAGCATTTCGCCCGTAATTCGCCCAAATGATTGCTGGCCCAAA
This sequence comes from Pristiophorus japonicus, assembly GCF_044704955.1. Lineage (NCBI taxonomy): Eukaryota > Metazoa > Chordata > Chondrichthyes > Pristiophoridae > Pristiophorus > Pristiophorus japonicus. The sequence continues at coordinate 91,284,939 of NC_091992.1, forward strand.
AAAACACTGAAGAAAAGCTACAATCACTTGACCTTAACTTGGCACTATGGACACCACTTTGTAACTCGGAGGATCTTTAATAAAAAGATTATTGAAGTGATTGCCAGGAGAAGCAATTTGTGAGTGATTTTAAGGGCATTTTTGACTCTTGCCAATCATCTAATCACATTTGTATTTGTTGAGGACAAATTAAGGGCAGTTATAGTGATTGATAGTCATGTGGTCTGTAATTTCTCAACCAGTATTGAGGACTAACCACATGCTGCAGATTAGAGATGGGAGAAGGTTAATTGAAAGTATGTGCCCAATCAAATAGGTGGCAGACTGCTCATGAGGAGGAGATGTTACACCCAACACATTTACAGGGATAAGCGATCATACCTGGACTTGTCTGATAACACGTGCGTTAGAAGGCTACGATTCCGAAAGGAGGTCTTTAGTGAGATATGCCAGCTAATTAAGGGAGATCTGCAGCCTACCAGCACCATCAGGACCGCACTGCCAGTTGAGGTTATGGTTACTGCAGCACTTTCCTTCTATGCATCGGGCTCCTTTTAGGCCTCAGCTGGCGACATTTGCGGTATCTCTCAGCACACCACATATTGCTGCATTCGACAGGTGACTGAAGCCCTTTATGCACACAGGATGGACTTTATAAACATCCCTATGACACAGACTGAGAGGGCTTTGGGTTTCTTGAGAATAGCAAACTTCCCCAAGATGCAGGGAGAAATAGACTGTACGCACATCGCCCTGTGAGCACCTTTACAGGACGCAGAGGTGTTCCGGAACCGAAAGGGATTCCACTCCCTGAATGTGCAGCTCGTTGTTGACCACAAGCAAATAATCATGGCAGTAAATGCAAATTTTCCAGGGAGTATCCATGATGCACACATCTTGTGGTGAGAGCACTGTTTGTTTAAGAGTCAGCCATATGGTCACAGTTGGATGCTGGGGGATAAAGGATATGGCCATGCCAGCTGGCTTACGATGCCCCTGCATAAGCCCCAGACAGAAGCCGAGAAGCACTACAATGAAAGCTATTGTGTTCCTAACACAGATGAAACTGCACACAGGGAGATTAAAGTAACAGTGACCTCAGTCTTTATTAAAAGTGAGGAACAGGCCTTAGGGACCGGCTTATATACAGTGCTCCCAAGGGATGCTGGGATCCCTTGGGACTTCAGGGGATGAGCTCCCTGGTGGCGGAACATGGGAGTGCATCCTTTACAGATACACAACATCACTCCCCACCAAATTCAAAGTGAAAACTATTTACAAGGTGAGGCGGTCAGGAGCCTTTCTTTCCCTGGTGGACCGCCTCGGTACAAATGTCTGTTCTGGTGTGTTGGCTGTGCCCTCGCTGGGCTGGCATGTTGTTGGCCCTACAGGGCTGCTGGGTGAGCCTGGCCTTGCTGGGATGTTTTTCGTGATGGGTTCGATTTCCTGGTCCGGGGTGGTGTCTGCTGTGTGTTGTTCAGGGCAGTCTGTGAACCACAGCCTCGTTTGGTCCAGGTGCGTTCTGCAAATTTGTCCATTGTCCAGTTTGACTACAAACACCCTACTCCCTTCTTTAGCTATCACCGTGCCCGCGATCCACTTGGGACCATGTCCATAGTTTAACACATACACAGGGTCATTCAGATCAATTTCCTGTGACACCATGGCGTGACCATCGTTTACATTTTGTTGCTGCCGCCTGCTCTCTACCTGATCATGCAGATTGGGGTGAACCAGCGAGTGTCTGGTTTTAAGTGTCCTTTTCATGAGTAGCTCAGCCGGGGCACCCCTGTGAGCGAGTGGGGTCTCGTGCGGTAGTTGAGCAGTACTCGGGACAGGCGGGTTTGGAGTGAGCCTTCTGTGACTCGTTTAAGGCTCTGTTTGATTGTTTGTACTGCCTGCTCTGCCTGCCCATTGGAGACTTAAACGGGGCCGAGGTGACATGTTTGATCCCATTGTGGGTCATGAATTCTTTAAATTCGGCAGTGGTGAAACATGGCCCGTTGACACTGACCAGTATGTCAGGCAGGCCGTGGGTAGCAAACATGGCCCTCAGGCTTTCAATGATGGTGGTGGCGGTGCTTCCTGACATTATTTCACGTTCAATCCATTTTGAAAAAGCATCCACCACCACCAGGAACATTTTACCAAGAAACGAGCCCGCATAGTCGACATGGATCATTGACCATGGTCTGGATGGCCAGGACCACAAACTTAGTGGTGCCTCTCTGGGTGCGTTGCTCAACTGAGCACACACGCTACATTGCTGTATACAGGACTCTAAGTCAGAGTCGATACCGGGCCACCACACGTGGGATCTGGCTATCGCTTTCATCATTACTATACCCGGGTGTGTACTGTGGAGAACTGAGACGAACGTCTCCTTTTTGGGTAGCACTAAGCGGTTACCCCACATTAGGCAGTCTGCCTGAATGGACAGCTCGTCCTTTCGCTGCTGGAACGGCTTGATTAGCTCTTGCATTTCAACGGGAATACTGGCCCAGCTCCCATGCAGTTCACAGTTTTTTACTAGGAACAGCAGAGGATCTTGGCTGGTCCAAGTCCTAATCTGGCGGGCCGTGACAGGTGATTTATCATTTTCAAACGCTTCCATGACCATCAACAAGTCTGCGGGCTGCGCCACCATCAACAAGTTTGCAGGCTGCGCCATTTCCACCCCCGTGGTGGGCAATGGTAGCCGACTGAGAGCATCCGCACAGTTCTCAGTGCCTGGCCTGTAATGAATGGTATAGTTATACGCTGATAGCGCAAGTGCCCACCTTTGTATGCGGGCTGAGGCATTAGTATTTATCCTCTTGATTTCAGTGAACAGGGATATGAGGGGCTTATGATCGGTTTCCAGCTCGAATTTGAGGCCAAACAGGTACTGATGCACACACACGCTAATGCCTCTTTCTCAATCATGCTGTAGGCCCTCTCGACCTCAGACAAGCTCCTGGAGGCATAGGCGACATGTTGCAACTTCCCCACAATGTTAGCTTAGTGTAATACACACCTGACTCCGTACGACGACGCATCACGTGCGAGCACAAGTCTTTTACACGGGTTATACAATACAAGCAGCTTGTTGGAGCATAAAATGTTTCTGGCTTTCTCAAAAGCAATTACTTGTTTTTTTCCCCATACCCAGTTCTCACCTTTACGCAATAACACATGTAGGGGCTCTAAGAGGGTGCTTAACCCCGGTAGGAAGTTACCAAAATAGTTGGGGAGTCCCAGGAACGACCGCAGCTCCGTGACGTTCTGTGGCCTGGGCGCATTCCTGATAGCCTCTGTATTGGCATCTGTGGGACGCATGCCATCCGCCGCGATCTTTCTTCCCAAAAACTCCCCTTCTGTTGCCATGAAGATGCATTTCGACCTCTTCAGCCGCAGCCCTATGCGATCCAGTCGCTGGAGGACCTCCTCCAGGTTTTGTAGGTGCTCGACGGTGTCCCGACCCGTGACCAATATGTCGTCCTGAAAAACCACCGTGTGTGGTACCGACTTGAGTAAGCTCTCCATGTTTCTCTGGAAGATCGCTGCAGCCAACCGAATTCCAAATGGGCATCTGTTGTAGATGAACAGCCCCTTGTGCGTGTTGATGCAGGTTAGGCCCTTCGAAGACTCCTCCAGCTCCTGCGTCATGTAGGCCGAAGTCAGGTTGAGCTTAGTGAATGTCTTGCCTCCTGCCAGCGTCGCAAATAGGTCGTCTGCCTTAGGTACTGGGTATTGGTCCTGTAGCGAGAAACGATTAATAGTTACTTTATAATCGCTGCAAATCCTGACTGTGCCATCACTTTTGAGTACTGGAACAATCGGGCTGGCCCACTCACTGAATTCCACAGGGGAGATGATGCCCTCGCGTTGCAACCTGTCGAGCTTGATTTCCACTCTCTCCCTCATCATTTGAGGTACTGCTCGCGCCTTGTGGCGAATGGGTCGTGCCTCTGGGACCAAGTGGATCCGCACCTTCATCCCAGAAAAGTTTCCAATGTCTGGCTCAAAAAGGGAAGGAAATTTGTTAATAACCTGGGTACATAAGGCCTCATCGAGATGTGATAGCGCTTGGATGTCATGCCAGTTCCAGCGGATTTTGCCCAACCAGCTCCTTCCAAACAGTGTGGGGCCATCGGGACAATCTAGAGTGGCAGTTCGTGCAACGTGCCCTCATAGGTGACCTTGACCATGGCGCTGCCCAGGACAGTGATAAGCTCTTTGGTGTACGTTCTCAGTTTCGTGTGGATGGGGCTCAGGGCTGGTCTGAATGCCTTGTTGCACCACAGTCTCTCAAACATCTTTTTACTCATGATGGATTGGCTAATGCCAGTGTCCAGTTCCATGGCTACGGGTAATCCATTCAATTTTACATTTAGCATTATAGGTGGACATTTCGTCGAAAATGTGTGCACCCTGTGTACTTCAGCATCTGCCTCCTCTCTCTGAGGCTCGAAATTGCTTTGATCCACCATGGACCGATCTTCCTCTGCCACGTGGTGGTTAGCAGGTTTTGCAGAGCTTGCAGCTTGCCTGCAAGCTTGTTGGAGGTGCCCTATTGTTCCACAGCCCTTGCAAATATATCCTTTGAAGCGCATGAATAGGCTGAATGGAAGCCTCCACAACGCCAATAAGGTGTGAATTGCCTTGCATTCATCCTTTGTTGCGGACTCTGAGTCATCTGGGTCACCTGAGGCCTGCTGGCAGTTGCAGACTCGTGGTTTCTGCCCTGTACATTTCTGCTCGCAAACACAGTTCCAGTTAATTTATGAACATTGCTAGCACTTGTGTGCTGAGAGATTTGTTTAGTGTTATCACTGGTGGACATAAGCGCCTGTGCTATCGCAATGGCCTTACTGAGGGTCAGTGTCTCTACAGTCAAAAGTTTTCGTAGGATGGTCTCCTGGCCAATGCCCAGTACAAAAAAGTCTCTGAGCATTTGCTCCAGGTAGCCATCAAACTCACATTGTCCTGCAAGTCGCCTTAGCTCGGCAACGTAGCTCGCCACTTACATAGAAACATAGAAAATAGGTGCAGGAGTAGGCCATTCGGCCCTTCAAGCCTGCACCGCCATTCAATGAGTTCATGGCTGAACATGCAACCTCAGTACCCCATTCCTGCTTTCTCGCCATACCCCTTGATCCCCCTAGTAGTAAGGACTATACCTAACTCCTTTTTGAATATATTTAGTGAATTGGACTCAACAACTTTCTGTGGTAGAGAATTCCACAGGTTCACCACTCTCTGGGTGAAGAAGTTTCTCCTCATCTCAGTCCTAAATGGCTTACCCCTTATCCTTAGACTGTGACCCCTGGTTCTGGACTTCCCCAACATTGGGAACATTCTTCCTGCATCTAACCTGTCTAAACCCGTCAGAATTTTAAACGTTTCTATGAGATCCCCTCTCATTCTTCTGAACTCCAGTGACTACAAGCCCAGTTGATCCAGTCTTTCTTGATATGTCAGTCCCGCCATCCCGGGAATCAGTCTGGTGAACCTTCGCTGCACTCCCTCAATACCAAGAATCCTGACCTTCAGATCGCTGGCATTTGTAGAACCGATACCTCGCCATCAGCACACTCTCCCTCGGGTTAAGATGCTCCCGAACCGGTGTACACAGCTCCTCATACGACTTATCTGTGGGTTTCACCAGAGCCAGAAGATTCTTCATGAGGCTGTAGGTCGGTGCCCCACAGACCGTGAGGACCGTGAGGAGGACCGCTCTCCTTTTTGCAGCGCTTCCTTCTCTGTTGAGCTCGTTGGCTACAAAGTACTGGTCTAGCCGTTCGACATAGGCTTCCCAGTCCTCAACCTCCAAGAACTTCTCCAGGATGCCCACAGTTTGCTGCATATTTGCGTTGGAGTCGTATACTCGTCGCCAGATCTGTGTTCCTAACACAGATGAGACAGCACACAGGGGGGTTAAAGTAACAGTGACCTCAGTCTTTATTAAGACACTCCAGAGTGAGGAACAGGCCTTAGGGGCCGGCTTATATACAGTGCTTCCAAGGGATGCTGGGATCCCTTGGGACTTCAGGGGATGCTCTCCCTGGTGGCGGAACATGGGAGTACATGCATTACAGATACACAATAAAAGCCATATAGCTACACGCAATATTGTCGAAAAGACAATTGGAGTTAGATGCCTGGACCACTCAGGAGGCAACCTACAATACCACCCTGAGCACGTCGCTGAGTGCATTGTGGTGTGCAGCATGTTGCATAACCTAGCTATCAGGAGAGGACAACAATTGCCCGATGGGACTGCCGGTCCACCTCAGGAAAGAGGGATTCCGAAGAGGAGGATGAGACCATCGACGAGGACCCCAGGGCTGAAAATCAGTCGGGCGATGAATCCATGTCCCCACGACCCACACACCACTGGAAAAGTCCTGTGGTAGTTACGCAGCTGCAAAACTCTTGAGTCAGCAGCTCAAATGAACACTTTGCGTGAAGTTACATTGGTGACAGTTACAGTTGTGTAATGTTTCATCTTTGCCTGGTTTGGCCTGGCCATGGCCATTCTTTCCAACCATTATAATGATGTTTTACCTTACCTTATTAGAAGACACTTCACAACAATTGTAAACTTAAATAAAAATGTTTAATAATTTAACACGTATTTTTTTTTTAACAGACATATATAACCTCCCCCTCCAACCCCCAACAGTGAACAACATTTTTAACAGAACAATATAGCAAGACCCTCCCACCATGCTCAACAGTCAATATTCAACACATTTTTTTAAATGACAAGAATAATATACAACCTCCCGCCCCTCCACCTGCGGCCACGCTTCCTTCCTGTACCTTGACCCCTCCTTGTCGTAACCCCACCACTTCCCATGTACTCCCCGAGTAATGGGACCAAGACGTCTTGCGGGGTGGGGGGGGTGACGGGTGACATCGGCACAATGACCTCAGTGGCTGGAGGAGAAGACGTTTGCGAAGAAACGTCTTCTGAGTCAGAAGGAAGTTCTTCCTCCTGTGTTGCATCTGTCGTGGTGGTTGGTGGTACGACACTTTGGGGTGCAGTGCCGTATCCCGAAACTATCGCATGCCGCAAGGCATCGACAGAGTCAGTTGTTTGCCCCATTACCGCAACTATCTGCTCCATTCTCTCCGTTATTCTCGCAGACAGTGTGGCAATGTTGCCCGTCACCCCACTTAGAGCCTGGAGGAGCTCTCGACCTCCTATGTCGACGATCACCCTTGACAGTGAGACCATGTCATCCTGTACATCTGCCCATCGCAGCACGGGGTCGGCATGGGCACTGGTCATCTTGGAGTGGCCTGCTGCAAGCCACTTGGCCCCACTACTTCATCTGTTGAGGATGATGTGGCTGCAGGTATCACCGATGAAAAATCAGGCTCTCTTTTGTCCTCCTCCTCGCTTTGGTGTTCGTCACCCATGGTGATGATGACCTACAGCGGTACAAATGTTGCATCTGTGGAGGTGGAAAACAAATTGAGGTTATTAGAAGAGAAAGGGAGACATGAGAATGCTTGCGCTGTGCTGGCATATGTACGAGGAGCAACACTACTGCAATAAATGTGAACAAGAGACATTACATATGATTAACATGAGAGTACAGAAGCTGCATGCATAACATTATATCATTCATATATTATAATCAAATGCCATTAAATTACCACTGGTTTACCACTACTTTATACATTACTCACGTGGCGCAACAACGGGATCTGCACCACCACGTTTGGGTGAACGATTATGTGTGCCCACTAATGCACGTTCTTCCAGGTCGGTGAGAGAGCGCAGCTCAGCAGGCCCTCCTCCGATCCACCTCAGCTTGGCCTGATTCTTAGATATCTTCCTCTGCAAACGTGACAAGACCATGGCATAAGCTAATTGACTCGGTACTATTACAGAAACAAAACAGATATTGTAATCCACAATTAGTCACCCCACATGCTATTCATTGTTAACATTAACGTTATATGCTAATACAGTTTGTATCCACAATGGATGCATGTTTATAACATCTATGTTCAGAGAAAAAATTTAATACGATCGTGTTTAGGAACTAATGCTTGTCATCTCGCGTACAATCTCCAGGAAAGGCCCCATCCATGGGCCACGCCTTTCGGCGCCTGAGGGAAGGTAGGCAGTTTATTTGAATCGATGGAGATTCCCCAGCGGGTTGTAAATCAGGACTGTAATGGGAGGGAGCACCGTGTCAATGGGCTGTGCTCAGAGACCTCCGTGTGGCCGGAGCTAATGTCCCAAATTGTCTCAGGACAGACTGTGAGCCAGGGCAGCTCTCCCCCAGTCCAGGCTGGGTCACTGTGTGATTGACAGCAGCCGGAGAGACTCACACAGTCTGGGTAAAGGTGACCGGACCCCTCATTGCTCAGTCATGCCCCTTCCACCAACGTAACCAAAAAGTAGGCGGTGTCCAAGTTAAAGACTTGCTCACAGCACACAAAAATTCTCCTTTTCAACTGATGTGGTAGAAATGCTGAATGTTTGCGGTCTGCCTGTTTCATGTCATTCCTTTAAGTAATAATAATTAATATTGTTGTTTAAATGTAAGGCATCTCAGGAAAATTACACTTAAAGGGCACAGGTGCCGACCCCAGTCCAAATCTTAGCAGGGAAGCTACCCAAGATTACCCAGCTTAATTACAAACCGGCAGATTTACATTCTAATTAATGAGTCAGTGCATCATTACAATTTAAAATGTAATAATTGAATACTTACTCTTGCGATGCAACCAGATTGTTCCACTGCTTGTGGCACTGGTTTGCCTCACGCCTATCGTGGACCACCAATGAGACTATGGCGACGATATCGCCCCATATTTTTTGATATGTGCGGGGGGGTGGGGGGATGTTTCCGACGCCCACCCCGGTGGCTCCACCGATTTTCTACCTCATTAACAAGGGCCTCATTGGCCTCATCAGAGAAGGTTTTTGCCCTCCTTCTCCCTGACAGCTCCTGCTGCATGCTACTATCACTCGATTGGTTTGACATTTTTCACCCTCCACAGACTTATTCTCAGCTTCCTTCTCTCATCTTCTCTCCCTCTCTTTCAGTCTTCTGAGCATGCGCAGATGACCCCTGAACTCCCGAATTGCGGGAAAATTTCTTTGCTTAAAAAAAAACGCGCATGTGCAGAATGGCCGTTGCTATGGACGCCAGACTGAATACATCGCTAAGGCCCATTTCACATCGCTAAGGCTATTGTCCAAATGAAAAAGGCGAAACTAGCGTTTTTTAAAATGGCCGATATTCCAGCGATCCTGAAAAATATAAAAAGCACTAAGGCTGGAAATAGAGCCCATTTTTTGGCGATAGCGATCATCGTGGAAATTCTAGCCCATTCTCTTTTCTGATTGTAAAGCCGTTGAACCTTGGATATTCCGGTGCAGTACTGAGGGAGTGCTGCATTGTTGGAAGTGCCATCTTTCAGCTGAGACGTCAAACCAAGGACTCGTCTGCTCTCTCAGGTGGACATAAAAGATCCCACGGCACTATTTCAAAGAAGTGCAGGGGAATTCTCCTCTGGAGTCCTGGAGCTTGCTGTGTGCAAACTGGCTGCCGCGTTTCCTACATTACAACAGTCACTACACTCCAAAAGTACATCATTGGCTGTAAGCACTGAAGGACATCCTGAGGTCATGAAAGAAGCTGTATAAATCCAACTCTTTCTTTTCTTTCTTTTCCCGTGGTATATTTTATGCTACTGTGAGAGGCTGTCATCAGGTCACACAGCTTGTTAAAGCCCCCACGGAATACAAGTTGCAATAATGGACATGCTGCATCTCCTGCTTGTACAACTCACTTAGAGATATCTTCAGCTGCAACAGATGTCCTTTGTAGTGCAGAGTTTACCCTGGCTTTTGTTAGAAGAATTGCTAAAGCATGCATTGGGCTGCAGGAAATTTGAAGCTTGTCCACTGTTACCCAGTACAATTCCATTGATAGAAAAGCATTCCTGCCTGAAGGGTGACCCTCAATCTGGGGGCACCAACTGGGCCATAGTGCTTGCAGGGTGCATGCCAGCAAATCGTATAGAGAAAGAGGCTGCGATCCCGCCAGGGCAGTGAGTCCAGGGTGGCTGCAGCCGGTGGCTAGTGGTGACCCTGCCCCTCTGTGTGAAGAATCTTCTGTTGATGGGGCTTGCTAAGCCCGAACTGCGAGGTTTTCCAGCCAATTAAAAGGATGCAGGTATGATGACATCATTTGATGATGTGTCATCAGCCGGTTTCCTTAAAGGGACCATGGCCACATCAATTTTGACAGCTGTGCTGTCAGTGTTCTGCAGCATTGAGGTGCTGCCAACACTGACAAGCTGCACAGAGGTGCACGGCTGCCCCGAGGCTCTCCCATGACTCTCTCCAGATTCATATGGAGGGAGTCACAGCATGCTGGTAGGTTCTCTTCCCCTCCAATGGGTGGAAGAAACCTCCCCAGGAGACCAACGCAGCCTGGTTGCACATTGCACAGAGGGAACAAGCAGGGATGCTGTCAGGAGGACCTGGCTGCAGTGGCACAAACCTTTCAATGATCTCAGCAGATCACGAAACGTTACTGCAAAACCACAATCAACCTCATCCTGCTGTGTCACTCATTACACCTATGTTACTTTTTCCTACCCTACTCCTGCACATCCTTACTCACACCAACTTACCTTGCACCTCCACCCATCCCTCTCTCTCTGTCTATATTATCACATCCCCATCGCACTAGCCACCATTCTCACTTACCCTCATCCTTGTCCAATCGTACCAACTAACAACACACAAGGGTAGGCACTTGGGTCTTGTAGCCGATGTTCATGTAAAGTTTCTGTTGATGTATTGCCAAACATTGAAATCTTTATTGTCAACACTTTGCCGTCTTAGGCAGATTGGTATGCACCTTTGGAAGTGGTTTAGTGAGTTGTAGTGAATGGTGAGACATAACGGTACCTCCCGCAATAGTGATGAGTGTGAAAGGAATGGCTTGGGCATTGTAAGGATGGTTTATGATGCTGGTGTGGGCTGGTGCCAACCTGGCACATCATGTGGCAGCCAGGGTGTACAGCATCAAGTGAAGTAAATCAGGCCATGGTGAGGCCATCCCTGGCCTCCAATGCTGCACAGGGTGCGGATGCCCTGTGTCCTGTGCAGCATCAGGTGAATGCGGTGTTGTTTGGTGTTGTTGGTGGCGATGCTGGTGTGTCTAGTGATGTTGGTATTGTAGCTGATCATGGTGGAATTCTAAGGGCCAAGGTGAGATTTTTTTCAAGGGCACCGATGCTAATGGCAGCTAAAGTTGAGATGACAGACGCGATCTGTCAATGGTGAGAGAGGTTGTTCCATGGAGGTGACAATGGATAGAGAGTTCACCCCAAACACTTCCAACCCGCATACAGCTCAAACGTTTCTTCCAAATCCTGAAGTCTTCAGCTTCTGAGATTGTAAAATGAACTGCTGTGAAATGGTAGCTTTTATACTACTTCTGCAGCAGTCAACTGTCAAAGCAAAGAAAAGTGACTGAGAACCCAACACACTTACCTAACGTGTTCCCCGTGGGATGTGAAGCTCATTAGAAACTTTGGTAAAATCCTTTGGAGTTGGTAAAATGCTGCTTAAATAGGTGTACGCAGCTTGTTAACTATCACAATTGCCTGACCTGCCGCTTAGTACCGGGTCTGCAATCCACAGCAGGACCTGACACTTTGGAAACTTACAAGGAGGTGGGTTCAGAGCGGACTTCCGCTGTCAATCATTGACATTTTGACAGCGGGCCCTCCTACAAACCTGCACTCGCAGTGCCGGTAAGATTCTGGCCAGACTGTGACTTTTCATTGTTAAAATAAATGGATGCAAAATCACAGGCTGCAAGGCAATGATTTCCTAGAGCTCCCTGTGACAGCTACTCCCCACTTGGGGAAAACAGATAAGAGCATAGGAATTACTAGACAAACAAAGCCCACGGTCCATCTAGTTCGCCGTCTATCATCTTGGTAATCGCATGATACAAATGATAATGGAGTTGTTGACTAATCATGGCAATCAATCTCTAACAATTAGAGCTCAACAGACCCAGACATGGAGAGATGAATCCCCCAGTGGTGGAGAGCTTCGGGAACCATAGGTTCAAACTCATATGTTCTTCTCGAGCTTGCTACACTTACCACATGTCATGGTGCAAATCACTAGGAGTGGTGAATCTCCACTATAGGTCACAGATTGAGATTTTACAGTGCAATATTCGTAACAAGTAAGTTAACAAGTCTGTGTGAAATTCTTTTATCTGCTATTTTATTGGAGGGTTTAGCCTCTTTGATAAACAAAGAATGATTTTATTCAAATAGCAGGGAAAGGAATTTCACAGAATCTCATTGATCTGCTCACTACACTATTACATAACTCAGAGCTACAGGAAGAGAGGATTGAAATTAACAGAAAGCCCAGCAGGGTAGATAAAGGGAGAGAAGATTCAGAACCTGCAATGGGAGCCAGGACTGAAGTTGGAATCCAGAATAACCATTTATATATTGCAAGTATTTTGCTTTTTACTTATAGAAAAAATGTATTTATGGAATCCATCTTAAAAAGGTAAGAATTTTGGTGGTTAGACATTTTGTAATATTGAACTTCATATTATTTGAGAGTCACGGCATTTTAGTGGGTTTTTTAAGTAGAATTTTTTTAATTGATGATGTTTTTGATGGACATCACATAGTTACTTTCCAATGATAGCATCACCAATGTATTAAAGAACGAGACTTGTACCTGCCTTCCGAGCCCATTGATCTATAAAGCCCCCATGAATAGTCCCTCTGATCCTATTGGTCAAAATCCTTGCATGTTATTGGATGAAAGGACAATACTTTTGGTTTCCGGGATCTGATTGGTCAAAGGGGCACCACAATGACATATTTCTACATCCTTCCAGACGCAAACTTTTCATCCTTTCGATATGAAATAGATAATACAAGAAAAAAAATTACACACCACTCCAATAAGATCCCAGCTGTAAACTTGTCTTATGATTTATTTTCCAGTCAAATTCTGCTTTTTCTTTTCCACCATCAATTAACCTTTAGTGATATGAAAAATTCTGCTCATAGAGCAGAACTTGGATCCAGCTACATTTTTATAATGCTGCCTGCCTCTGTTTTATCACTTACTTTTTCTTTTTCATTTAAAAGTGCAAGATGGTGCCTTATTAAAGTAAAATGTACAAGAACAAATCCACTATCTCAGCAGTCAGCCACAGGAGCACATTAGTGACTGGTTTTCTATCAGGAACTAATTTAATATGACATAAGGTTTAGAGTGCTGTCACCAGATGTCAACAGAGCTTTGTGTCCTGCATTATAATTCACATTTTGGCTTCCTGATTTACCGTCAACCAATTATTCTCTTAATTGCAATGGACCGATGGGTCTGCTCTCACACACAACTCCACGGGGAGAAGGTGAAATCATTTCTTTCCTATTTAATGCTTCCAAAAATTGAAGGTTGAAGCTGTTCACCCTGTGTAGCTCCCAGCAAGAGTTGCTTCACCTCATCTGTTCTTCATAAAATTATTAAAATTTCTACTTTAAATCCCTGTCATAACCTTTAATCACTTTATGTTAAGTTGAGGGAGATACAAACATTGTCGGGTAGGCATGAGCCATTCTCGTACAACATCTGTCTACCATCTCTCGCAGACCCGATGTTACACTTGTCTTCCTTATCCTATCGTCTCTTGCAGTTGCTCAGAAATGTGTTGATGTAAGCTCAAAAAGTCTGTTGAATTGCTCAGTGGACAGTTAGTGGGAGTTATCGCAGCAGAAAGTAAACCACAAGGTCCCATCCCTGCACCTGCAGATTATTAGTTTCAAAAGAAAATCATAATGCGATCCAGACAAAAATTGAGTGGGTGCAATGGATTAGCGTTACAGCTGACCTTTCACCTCTGAGAAGTTCAGCGCAGACTGGAAGACAGAAAATCTCCTCCTTTCTCTCAGCTGTAAGGGCTTGAATAAAAATGGATTTAGGTGGCCTGAGACACAAACTCACAACACATACTTCTGGGATAATTGACACTAAAATTGTCAGGGTCATTCAAAGGAACCACAAAGATTGCCTATTTTGGAAATGGAATTGTTGTGCTAGTTACAGTCTGGAGTTTGAGCGAGACTCTCTGTTGGTGCGGAGTATTTCCATTTAGCTGATGCTGCACCTGATCCAGGAGTGCTTGTTGTGGGCACTGTATACTAAAACAGATAAGATTCCATTCCCTTGATGAGCAGAAAATCCCCTTTCCTCTTTAACCGTGCCCCCCTCTCCCCATTCCCCCAGCAACAAACTCAATATGGTCATTTAGTTATCATGCACACAATGTGCCAAATCCTTTCTGTTAAAACTGGCACACACTTAAGATTTTACATTATGGTTAGTGTCATGCCGGTACTTCAAACTATTGGCACATGGGTCTCGTGTAACTACCACCAACACCAAAGTAAATTTGCTGGATTCGCTAAGTCCCGTAAAAGAAAAATGGGTCTACCTGGTCACCAGCCTTCACAAATCCAGTGAGTTTACTTCGGAGTTGCCATTAATTGTATGGGACCTGTGTACTATGAGTCAATGATATTAGCATATCACTAGAGTAATATAAACTAGTCAGTGGGTATGGGGGTGGAGTGGTTATGCTACTCGACTAATGATCGAGAGAATGTGAGTTAAAATCCCAACATGGCAATTTGAGAATTTGAATTTAGTTTCAACTAATCTGGAAATAAAAAGCTAGGGGGTGAGTTGCCCCTTTTTGCAACGCCTGTAAGCACCACCGGGGGCCGCTAACGGGGCACAACACACTTTTTGCCCAGGGATGGAGGGATTGGCACTACCAGCTCCCGGGAAATTGCCCGGGAGTTTGCAGAGGCGCTGTCATAGTACGCACCGCTCCGTGGGTAACGCTTTGGGCTGGTGCGCAACTGCCGATGATGTAATCGACATGCGCTGCGACCCTTCAGTGCCACGCGCCGACCCCTTTCTGCCCTGCGGGGATATTGCCCCGCGCCCCACAAGCCTGACGTGGGCAGGTGTCACAAAGCCGGCCGACATCCAGTCACGGGGTGGAAGTTAAAGGGGAGGTCACCAGCGCCCCATGCCGCCATCTTTAAAGTTTCTCCGACTCTCCGGTTGGCTCCCAGAATGGCTCCCTAGCATGGTCCGGGCCACCACCGTGCAGCCCCGCACTCCATTTTGGGTGACGGGCTGCAGGCCCAGTACCACGCTGCCCTGGAAGTCCAGTGGAGGCAATCAGAGGCCTTGCAGAGTGCGCAGCGGCCCTCCCCTTTAAGCAAAGGGGAGGGGTGTTGAAGCGCCTCAGCACAATGCGGAACATCCGTGTAGTGCTCCTGATCGCGTCTGTTATGTATGTGTAATGTATGTACTGTAACACTAGACCACCTAACGTATCTTCACACTGCATACACCATACCTGTACCACCAGAGGTTGCTACTGGTGGAGACCTAAGGGTCACCTTCACACTGCAGCTAACTAAGTATAAAAGGGAGCTCACCTCATTGTGTCCACACTCAAGGAGCTGCAATAAACGGACTAAGGTCACTACAGTTCAAGTACAATACCCTGCCTCGTAGAGTCATTATTAGAGTGCTTGCATACACTACAGTGTCCCGTTAGCGCCGCTGGTCCCGCCCCATCAAAAGTGGAGCATGCGAGATTGTGCTCCATTTCCTTTGAGGCGCAGTAAGCCCAATTCAGCGGCCGGGTGGGTCTTTTGTGCCGGGTACAGGACGTCCTGCCCCGAGTAGGTTATCTTTCCCAATCGTGGCACAGGGCAATTTCACCCCCAATCCCACCCGCCCTCCCCACTCCCTCCCCCCAGTATCA
Organism: Pristiophorus japonicus; assembly: GCF_044704955.1. Lineage (NCBI taxonomy): Eukaryota > Metazoa > Chordata > Chondrichthyes > Pristiophoridae > Pristiophorus > Pristiophorus japonicus. The sequence goes on from NC_091992.1 coordinate 91,300,805, forward strand.
GTAACTATCGTAAAAACCCAATTGATTCACTAATGTCCTTTTTATGAATGGAAATCTATCCAGTCTGGCCTATCTGTGACTCCAGTCCCACATCGATGTGATTGACTCTTAGCTGCCTTCTGAAGTGACCTAGCTAGCAAGCCACTGAGTTATTTCAAACAGGCCACCAGGGATGGGCAATAAATGCCAGCCTTGCAAGTGACGCCCTATCCTGACCATGAATCAGGTGGCTGAAGGCACAGTTGCACAGAGACGGGCAATGCACAGGAGGCAAAAGTTTGCGAGTTCTGTGGGGTATTGTACCTTTGGAGGACGTTAAAGAGATAGAGAGGAGTAATATCATGAAGGAATTTAAATACAAGGATAAAAATTGTTGGTCAGCGAAGACAGAGGCGATGGGTAAGCAGAACTTGGTGTGGAATAGAATACAGGCAAATTAATTTAATGTAAAAACAGGAAATTGCTAGAAATACACAGTACTTTAAGCAGCACCTGAGAATCAAAGAGAGATTAGCATTTTCTGTGTCAACCTATATCACAACTGAATTAATTAGGTAACATCTATCTCCCCTTTAAAATGTCCCGACATGGACATGGAACTCCAGTTCTGTCCTGTGTAGGCTTGTTGCTTTTACGCTCTCTGCATAGAACCATGACAGTGGGATTCTGAGAAGAAATGCAGACAGAATTGCTGATATCCAACAGGCTTAGACCATCGAGGTGCTCAGTCCTTGTTAGTGTGGTTAAGGGAATGGATGTGCCTGATCACCAGTTTGTATGATTTATAGTGGTTCCGAATCCATTTTCCTATCTGGTTTCTTGGCACAGTAGATTGTATTTTCTGCTGATCCAGTGGTGAATGCACAGCCAGTTTCCGATGGCTGAGTGATCAGCAGTTATTGATGTTTATTGAGTTGGTGAGGAAATATGCCGCTTTGTTTCTTGCTGGGAAACTTGGTCACCTTTTGAGATTGGACTTTAGTTTCCATGAACATCTCAATTATTGGGGTCTTCAAAATCAGTAACTAAAATATGCTAGTTGTTTCTCCCCGAGTAAACTCCTGCTCAAAATCCATCAGATGAGAAAAGGGCACATTTATCACTTATAACAACAGCGCCAATCCTTTATTGCAAAGGGGATGGAGTATAAAAGCAGGGAAGTCTTGCTACAGCTGTACAGGGTATTGGTGAGGCCACATCTGGAATACTGCATGCAATTTTGGTTTCCATATTTACGAAAGGATATACTTGCTTTGGAGGCAGTTCAGAGAAGGTTCACTAGGTTGATTTTGAGGATGAGGGGGTGACGTATGAGGAAAGGTTGAGTAGGTTGGGCCTCTACTCATTGGAATTCAGAAGAATGAGAGATGATCTTATTGCAACATATAAGATTATGAGGGGGCTTGACAAGGTGGATGCAGAGAGGATGTTTCCACGAATAGGGTGACTAGAACTAGGGGGCATAATCTTAGAATAAGGGGCCACCCATTTAAAACAGAGATGAGGAGAAATTTCTTCTCTCAGAGGGTTGCGAATCTGTGGAATTTGCTGCCTCAGAGAGCTGTGGAAGCTGGGACATTGAATAAATTTAAGACAGAAATAGACAGTTTCTTGAACAATAAGGGGATAAGGGATTATGGGGAGCGGGCAGGGAAATGGAGCTGAGTCCATGATCAGATCAGCCATGATCTTATTGTATGTTGGAGCAGGCTCAAGGGGCCTTATGGCCTATGCCTGCTCCTATTTCTTATGTTCTCCTGGATACAGATCATTCAAAATACTTGCAATGCTCCATGCAATAAATCAGTACATCCATGTATTTATTCCCTGTGGAGGGGAGGGGTGAATGGGTGATAAATGAACAAAAGACAGGAACTTGCAATAAAGTATCATTGTAGATGGAATTATGTCACATACCGAAGATTTTGCACTTTCCAAATTGTGCAAAAAAACCTTATCATGGTTCTGTGACGTTTGAAAGTTAATGTTCCATTTCATAGTGCAACAATGAATGATGCCTTTCACTTTTTTTCCTGAATAAAATCTGCCTATATCAAATCAGAAGCATTAAAGCACCACTAAAGTATGACACTTTGTTGTCTGTGTTACTTTGCTAACAAATTGATATCTTTATTTTACATAATTTTTCAGACTGGGGGCCAGGGGGTGTTCGCCAGGGGTCAGTGTTGGCACCACTGCTCTTTTTGACATACATTAATGACCTGGACTTGGGTATTCAGGGCATCATTTCAAAGTTTGCAGATGGCATGAAACTCGGGAATGTAGTCAACAATGAGTGGGATAGTAACAGACTTCAAGACGATGTACAAAGATTGGTAAAATGGGCAGACACATGGCAGAGAAGTGTGAAGCGATGGATTTTGGTAGGCGAGGCAAGTTAAATTAAATGGTGCAATTTTAAAGGGGTTGCAGGAACGGAGAGCCCTGGGGGTGTCTGCACATAAATCTTTGTTGGCAGGACAAGTTAAGAAGGCTGTTAAAAAAGCATGTGGGATCCTTGGCTTTATTAGTAGAGGCATAAAGTTCAAAAGTATGGAAGTTATGCTAAACCTTTCTAAAACACAGGTTAGGCCTCAACTGAAGTACTTTGTTCAATTCTAGGCACCACACTTTAGGAAGGTTGTCAAGGTCTTACAGAGGGCACAGAAGAGAATTACTAGAATGGTAGCAGCAATGAGGGACTTCAGTTATGTGGAACGACTGGGGAGGCTGGGGTGGTTCTCCTTCAGAGCAGAGATTTGATAGGTGTTTATAATCATGAACAGTTTTAATAGAGTTAATAAGAAGAAACTGTTTCCAGTGGTGGAAGGGTCAGTAACCAGAGGACAGAGCTGTAAGGTGATTTGCAAAAGAACCAGAGTGTAGAAGAGGACTTTTTTTTACGCAGTGGGTTGTTATGATCTGAAAGGCTGGTGGAAAGCAGATTCAATAATAACTTTCAAACGGGAATTGGATGAATATTTGAAGGGAAAGAATTTACAGGGCTATGGGGAAAGAGCAGGGGAATGGTATTAATTCGACAGTTCTTTCAAAGAGCCGGCACAGGCTCATTGGGTTGAATGGCCTTTTGTGCTGTATCATTTAATGATTCTATCATCTTCAGCAGACTGGAAGCATTAAAATGAATAGTTTGTTCAAAGTAAAATTATTAATGTAATTGCCCACTCAAGAGAGTTGCTAATCTTGCCCAAGTTGTCAGAAGGACTTGGTGGGTGGGGCCTGGATGGGGAAAATTGGAAAGTGAGGAGTGACCTCTTGTTAGCCTCCTCCAATAGCTGTTTGCCGAAGCGCAGAGATCTGGGAACAAACAGGTTCTTTGCTGATTTTCTTGACCGACGGATTGTTGTGAGGTCTTGGCAGGGAATCTAAAGAGTGAGAATTTTTTTTTAAAGGATTAACAGTAAAGTAAAACATGACATACACTTCACATGGTGGAATTATATTGAAATTGTGCCCTATTATATTTTAACATGGTGAGAAATGACAGTGTTTATTTTAAAAGAGGGACTGGACCAAAGTACAAATTGTTACTCCATGAAATATCTTTGGATACAGTCACACTGCAACTTAAACATTGCTACAAAGCTATACAGTGACATTAAAGATGCAGGTTGCTCTGGAGGCAAGCAGTGTGACAGCTTCTTGGGAAGACCATCTCCTGCTTGTTGGGTTTGACACTATATGGAGGATAATGCCAATATAATGTCACATTGTGTTTATAAATAGATCAAGGGTGTAAGCGGTTTTGATCCTAGCCTAATTGCTAGACAGACGGTTCGAATCGCCCCCGCCTTGCGAAAGTTCTAGACCCAGGAATTATTATTCAGAGTGTAAATGAAATGAGTCACAGATAGGAATGCTTCGGTGAAAAATCATACTTATATTTATTTGGTCTAACATAAACTAGCTAAAACATGCACTACTAAATGCAATCACTGTCTCAGTGGAGAATAAAATCCAGGTTACAAACAACATACATACAGTACAGAAATGAGACCTAGTAACATGCAGTAATTCCCTGGTGGATTCTAACTCCACCCCTACCAATGAATTACCCAGTTGAAGCTTCCTCCCCAGAATAGCCCTGAAAAGCTTCACTTCTGAGAAAACCCCGAGCCCTTAGTCTCACCAAGCTTGGGACACTCGCGACCATGCTCACCAGCACACGCAGCCGGTCTCGATCGCTCTTCTCCTGCGGAACTGCGGCTTCCTCCTTGGTGGTGCGAGAGCGAGAGGGAGGAGAAGAAGCTCCCTCTCTCTTCCTTCCTTTCTTACTTTCTTCTCGTACATCGATCTTGGTGGAGTGAGAGCGAGAGAGAGAGCTTTCTCTCTACAAGCTGCAAGCTGCAAGCTACAAGTTTCACTCCAAGCTCCAAGCTAAAAAATAAAGTGGAAAGACCCCGTCTTTATGGGAGTCTTGCTACCCCTATCTTTCCCGCCAATCTTTAAAATCCCTTTGTTTCTGTGTTTCTAAGCATGGATACTTAGTGATGGGCCGTCCAAACCATGTGTATTGGGCTGATGGCCCTTAATCTGGGCATCTCTCTCAGTCTTTGTGTTGGGGAAGACCTGGCTCCTCTTTGGCTGGCCAGGCTAGTGGATTCATTGTTCTGCTTTCTTTCTGAGGTGGAGGTGAGAGGTGCTTTTGCATATTAGAGTGGCTTTGTCAATGGCCCCCCTTCCTGGCCGACAGCTCTTTTGTCAATGGATGACTGACAGTTCTTTTGTCACAGCTAACTGCCATACCATCTCTGGAGTTTTAACAAAACCAGCTTTTTCATATTATCTGTGCAGGGTGACCCCACAAAATCCACAAAATATTCTCGACTGAATCCATTCTTTAAACAGAAACTTTGCGATCTCTTCAAGGGGGTTCAAATGAACACGCTGAACATGTTTCAAATGGATTCTGTTTGCAGATGCACCTGCTTGCACTCTCAACTTTGAACACTGGGGATTGGAGTTCTGTACCTGTGTCTACGCCCAAACACGCAGAGCTCTCTCTTAGGTCGGACAGCCCCTCCCACAGCCAGGGATTATGAACAAGGTACCGACAAATGAACACTGCAGCTGTCAATCTGAGTACATTAACTACATGCCAGTGTTCTTGTGCAGGCCAACATCCCCAGCATCGAAGCACTGACCATGCTCGATCAGCTCCGTTGAGCTTAAAGCACGCCCTCAAAGCCTCCTTGATAAAGTGCAACAACCCACCAGCACCTGGGAGTCCCTGGCCCAAGACCGTCCAAAGTCGAGGAAGAGCATCTGGGAGGGCGCTGAGCACTTCGAGTCTAGTCGCTGAGAGCATATAGAAACCAAGCGCAGGCAGTGGAAGGAGCATGCGGCAAATCAGACTCCCCACCCATCCTTTCCTTCAACCACTGTCTGCCCTACCTGTGATAGAGACTGTAGATCCCGCATTGGACTCTGCAGCCACATTTTAGAGTGGAAGCAAGTCATCCTCTACTCTGATGGACTGCCTATGAATAGCTAGTTTGGGCCCAAATTTGGCCCTCCGTTTTTTTCCGTGCACCTCCGAGTCCCTCGCCGACATTTTCCTCAAAAGCAGTGCCGAAAAACTCCCTGCGATCATAGCCGATTCTCGGGCCATCTGTGGAGCTGGCGTGGCGTACAATGAAGAGAGGTGGCAGAGCTAGGTCCTGGCGCTGAAAACAGTGCCCGCACCTCTGCACATGCACGCTAGAGTCTGCGTGCATGTTCAGTGGCACCTGGCATCCCGTCTCTGCAAACACGTGCTGCAGGCTGTGTGGGAGGGGCCGAAGCACACCGTCCCTAGCCCTGGCCGAATGGGCTCCCTCATCAGCAGCCCGCTGCGTTCCCTAAGTTCGGAGATTTATTTTTTATTATTTACTTATTGATTTTGCCGCTTTAGGGGCAGGGGTCCTTCTATTTTTTTATTTGTTTATTGATTGCTTATTACTTTAGTCTTGGTGCTTTAGGGGTAGGGTTCCTTATAATATTTGTTAATTAATTGCTTATTACTTTTTGTACTTTGTTTGGTGCTTAGTGGTGCTTTAAATGTAGTTACTTGCATTGATTCCTTAACTCTAAGTAAGGTCTTTCTGTGCGGACAAAAGTGGACACATACGCTGCCCTAAGTTAGTTTAGTGGAACTTTTTTCTGGCCAAATTGGCATAAATTGGCTGGGAAACTGACTTAACAAAAAACCTAACTAACTCACTTACACTGACACAAATTAAATGGCCATATTTGCAACTAAAAAGATACACCAGAAAAATCAAGTTACACCAAAAAAAAATGGTGCAACTCATGGGGAAATTTGGGCCCAGTGTAACTATACCCGTAGTGCATAGAAGTCATTACAAGCCAGTGGCAACTATAAGATAGTCTCGAGGTAAATCTGTACTAGCACACAATAGAATTTAGGGAGGATGGGGGCCTTTGTAGAAACACCACCACTGCAAATTCATGTTTTAGTTAATGAACTGAGAACAGTAGTCACAGTACAATAGCATCTGTCGATAGTCAAGGATTGTGCACTAATTTCATTTTTACATTTAAAAGAAATACAGGATGATTTTTTTCCCCACAGACTATAAACTATCTTTTTGTTGGCATGTCAGTCTCATCAGGTGTACCTTGTTGAAACTGATGGAAGTGCGACCACAACAACAACAACAACTTGTATTTATATAGCGCCTTTAACATAGTGAAATGTCCCAAGGTGCTTCATAGGAGCATTATGAGAAGAGATTTGACACCGAGCCACATAAGGAGAAATTAGGGCAGGTCAAAGAGGTAGGTTTTAAGGAGTGTCTTCAAGGAGGAAAGAGAGGTAGAAAGGTTTAGGCAAGGAGTTCCAGAGCTTGGGGCCCAAGCAACAGAAGGCCCGGCCACCAATGGTTAAGCGATTATAATCATTGATGCTCAAGAGGGCAGAATTAGAGGAGTGCAGATATCTCGGGTGGTTGTGGGACTGAAGGAAATTAATGAGATAGGGAGGCGCGAGACCGTGAAGGGATTTGAAAACAAGGATGATAATTTTGAAATCGAGGTGTTGCTTAACTGGGAGCCAATGTAGGTTAGTGATGGGTGATTGGGACTTGGTGCGAGTTAGGACATGGGCAGACGAGTTTGGATCACCTCTAGTTTACGTAGGGTAGAAGGCGGGAGGCCAACCAAGAGTGCATTAGAAAAGTCAAGTCTAGAGGTAACAAAGGCATGAATGAGGGTTTCAGCAGCAGATGAGCTGAGGCAAGGGTGAAGATGGGCGATGTTAAGGAGGTGGAAATAGGCGGACTTAGTTATGCTGCAGATATGTAGTCGAAAGCTCATTTCAGGTCAAATATTAAGATTGTGAACAGACCGGTTCAGCCTCAGACAGAAGAGGAATGGAGTCAGTGTCTAGGAAACGGATTTGTGGCGGGAACCGAAAACAATGACTTCAGTCTTCCCAATATTCAATTGGAGAACATTTCTGCTCATCCAGTACTGGATGTCGGACAAGCAGCCTGACAATTTAGAGCCCATGGAGGGGTCGAGACAAGTGGTAGTGAGGTAGAGCTGGGTGCCTATCAATGTCTATGGAAATTGATGCTGGGTTTTCAGATGATGTTGCCAACGGGCACCGTGTAGATGAGAAATAGGAGGGGGCTAAGAATAGATCCTTGGGGGACACCAGAGGTAAGAAAGGGGATGGGAAGAGAAGCCATTGCAGGTGATCGTCTGGCTATGATTAGATAGAAAAGAATGGAACAGGCAAGTGCAGTCCCACCCAGCTGAACGACAGTGGAGAGGCGTTGGAGTAAGATAGAGTGGTTAACCATGACAAAGGACGAGGAGGGATAGTTTGCCTTTGTCACAGTCACAAAGGATGTCATTTGTGACTTTGATGAGAGCCTTGGTGGCGTCATCGATAACGCTCTGTGAGGGTGGAGAGTGAAAAAGAACTGGCATCTTCTCCAAACTGGACAACATCTGCTGCCGTTTCTCGCATCATTATTGGGGGTTTGTCACAACGGCATGTCAAACCACCAAAAGCGCCTCTCCTGACCCCATGACCGGCAGCAGGGTTGGGAGGGAATTCAGTGGCAGGTGTGATTCTGGCGTATCTGCTAGAATCGCGCCCTAAGGATTTTCTGGCTCTCCATCTGTACTCCTATTTTTTTCTTAAACCGAATTAACACGACGAGGTGGTGAGCCGCAGGTTCCATGCTGGAGGTCAGCAGGTGGATCAGGCAGAGAGGGCCATCTGAGTGCTGGTGGAACATGAAACCGGGAGAGAAAGTGGGCGATTGAGGGCTCAGACGTGAAGGGGAAGTGGCTTGGTGTTAGAAGCAGTGGGCACAGGGGTCCAGAGTGGAAGTTGGGTGTAGGGTTTGTACTTGGCAGTGGTCATGGGTCAGGAGCAAAGGTCAAGAATGTCTCGCTGCACTTGAAGTGGGGCCAAATATTTTTTTCTCTTGTGTACATAGTTAGCTAGCTAAAGAAACAACATCAGGGCTAAAAGTAATCAGAAAAAAATAATCATAGAATCACAGTATAGTACAGCACCGAAGGAGACCATTCGACCAATTGAGCCTGTGCCATCTCTTTAATCCACTTAGTCCCACTCCCCCACTCTTTCCACACAACCCTGCATTTTTTTCTCCCACAAGTATTTATCCAACTCTTTTTTGAAGGCTACTATTAAGCCTATATCCACTACCCTTACAAGCAGTGCATCTTGTTGGATAAAAAGGTTTATCCTCATGTTGCCTCCGCTTCTTTTGCCAATCACCTTCAATCTGTCCCCTCTGGTTATCGATCCTTTAGCCATTGGAAACAGTTTCTCTTTATTTACTCCAACTAAACCCTTCATAATTTTAAACACCACTATCAAATCTCCTCTTAACCTTCACTTCTCCAGTCTATCCACGTAACTGTAATCCCTCATCTCTGGAACCATTGTAGTAAGTCTCTTCAGTACCATATCCACACCCTTCTGAATGTCTGGTGCCCAGAACTGGACACAACCCTAGGGATTGGATTGATTTGTTTTGCTGCAGTTGCTAGTTCTGATTCTTAGCTTTGGAAAAAAAAATGAGGAATTTGATTGGTTCATTTTGTGTATGTGGTGGTTTTCCTACCTATCTGTATTTTGGGTAATTCACAGAGAACAGTTATTTGAGCCAATCAGGTAAGTGTGATGGGAACTTTGCACATGTGACATTTTCAGTGTGATGCTGAATGTGATTGCATGTGAAGTTATTTTTTTACTATAATAAATCGAATTATTATTCCCTTATAATTCATTATGAGGATATTTATTTTTCTATACACACACATACATTAATTATAAACTTTGAAATAATTATTAAACTTCAAAAGTACTTCATTGGCTGTAAAGTACTTTGGGTTAATTATTTCAAATCAATTAAATATATACTGACTGCATGCACTGTGTGGCTGCAGGACACAGATGGAAGGCTAAGGGAGAGGGTACCAGAGTTAAAACAAAACGTCATATAGAAAGTCTCCTCACAAATATCACCTCCGATACACAATGAACTTTCGTAAGACAGACGGTGTATAGCTCCTGCACAGATTTAAAAAAACAACCTATGTAAAATCTTTCCATTATAATGCACCACTTGCATTTCCTGTGTTCCCAAAGGCAGCATTATAGAGCAGGCCTACTGTGTTTGGACAAGAAGAGCCGCTTACGCCTTCCAGTATTTAAATAAAATGGCTTTCTCCGTCTGTCAGTAAATTGCTTTAAAGCTGGGATTTATAACCAGAGAAGTCGACCCCGAGCCTTTCAATGTCTGCAGTAACGAAATTGTGAAGCTGCATGATCCTTCATCCTCCTATTGCAATAAATATTTCAGTCAGGGATTCTCAGGAGCCTTTACAGCAAATAATGTCGAAAAAATAGCATAACAGAAGCATGTACAAGTCTAATTTTTAAAAGATAAGCTTATTGATCTTGTAAAGCTGGAGCTATTGAAATACGCAATTGTAATGACTGTGCTAAAAGATGATAATGATACCAGGGCAGTGCTGGAGGCAGATACTGTTACGTTACAGAAATCTAAGGCAGCAAATATTGGTTGGACCAACTATACAGTAATCAAGTCATGTAAACTACACTGAATCCCCAGACACCACAGGCTCATGAGTTTAACAAATCTAGGTCAGAATGTGGATTCATTTCCCTCTGTCAAATTTCCTTAATCTCTGTTGCCGCTCGTATCTCTCTTTCTTTTTGTATTAGAAATTTCTTCAGCGTCTTTGATCTGATGAGTACGGTCCTAAACATTCACGCTGACTCGATCCCTATGCATTACAGCTCAAAGTACAAAGGCAAACAAACAATTTGCACATAGCAAGATCCCACAAACAGTAAATGAGATAAGGTAATCTGTTCTGGTGATGTTGGTTGAGGGAGAATTATATCTGGGCTATGTGGTAAACTTGTGAGGACAGGTTGCATAGACTAGGCTTGTTTCCCTTGAGTAAAGAAGATTAAGGGCTGATCTAATTGAGGCATTTAGATGATTAAAGAATTTGGGAGGGTAGATAGAGAAACTATTTCCTCTAGTGGGGGAGTCCAGAACAAGGGGCAATAATCTTAAAATTAGAGTTAGGCTGTTCAGGGGTGATATTAGAAAGCCCTTCTTCACACAAAGTGTAATGGGAATCTGAAACGCCCTCCCCAAAAAGCTGTTGAGGCCAGGTCAATTGAAAATTTCAAAACTGAGATCAATAGATTTTTGTTAGGCAAGGATATTAAGTGGTATGGAACCAAGGCGGGTAGATTGAGTCAAGATACAGATCAGCAATGATCTAACTAAATGGCGGAACAGGCTCAAGGGCCTACTCTTGTTCCTATGTTTCTCTGTTCCTAATGTTGGTCTGGACATCGGGAGAACTCCTGTCTCTTTTGCAAAATAATGCGGAAATGTTTTTGTGTCCGCCTGAACAGCTAGACAAAGTGCTACTTACATGGGACAAAACTTCTATTGAAGAGCGATTATATGTCGGTGGATTCACCTCTAAAAAACCTAATTTCATTTCTTTTTGGAGCAAATCTTCAGAAGGAAACAGAGGTTGGGAGGGACTTAAATATACATGGACAAAGGGAACAATAAAGTGATCGATCAGGAGAGATTCAACTGCAGGTAGGTAAGGGACATAAGAAGCTTTTAGTCAAAAAGATAGATGGGGGTGGGGTGATTTTTCTCCCCAATATTCCTTAGTATCAGTAAAAACTGTTGGTTTCACCTACATTCATGAGCAGGGCTATGAACCACTAACACTTTAGTTTCTTTTATATTGCACTGAGACTCTCACGGGTGGTGCCAGATCTCACTACGTGGTAACTGAGTGACTGGATACCATGTTTTAATTGGATCTTTCCAGCTTCAAGGCTTAGTGAATCACAGCAGGTTACCTGTGGGTTGCAGCTGGCTAGGCAAGACCTGAGCATTGGAGCAGATACCATGAGCATGGGTCTTGAGTGATATAACAGCAGCTTTCAACTTGAATAATTGCGGCCACCTTGCCGGAAACAGATGGAAATGAAAGAGCTAAGGTGAAGTGATGACTATTAAGCGGGACCAGTAAAGGAAAGCGAGTTGTTCATATTAAGGTGGTTTGAGTTCCCTCTTCTTTAGTTCGTAGCAATGTAATTGTCATGTTTGTAACTACAATGTAACACCACTGTATTACTGTACACACTCAACACAGATGCACACCTTGACCACAGGGGGTGAACTTGTGGGAGACACTCCTTACCTGATCACTCAGGTATATAAAGGGAGGTCCCACACAGGGTCATCACTTCTGGAGTGCTGCAATAAAGAGTTAAGGTCACTGAGTGGCCTTGTCCCTGGAATGTGCCTCGTGTGGTTTCATGCTGTCGAGTAAGGACTTTACAGTAACATTCCATTCCATGTCACTTCCTATTTTACCCTCGTGACATAAATTCACTCTGAGCTCAAAGTGGACGAACACAGTTTTGAATTCCCATTGAAAATAATAAAAGATCATAAAACTTTTCAGTGGATGCAGAGATAGTGGATGTATTGGTTGCAATCTACCTAAATTCCCTGGATTCTGGGGAGGTCCCAGCGGATTGGAAAACCACAAATGTAACGCCCCTATTTGAAAAAGGAGGCTGACAGAAAGCAGGAAACTATAGACCAGTTAGAAACATAGAAACATAGAAAATAGGTGCAGGAGTAGGTCAATCGGCCTTTCGAGCCTGCATCACCATTCAATAAGATCATGGCTGATCTTTCCCTCAGTATCCCTTTCCTGATTTCTCTCCATACCCCTTGATCCCCTTAGCCGTAGAGGCCATATCTAACTCCCTCTTGAATATATATTAGCCTAACATCTGTCATTGGGAAAATGCTGGAGTCCATTATTAAGGAATCAGTAGTGGGACATTTGGAAAAGCATAATTCAATCAAGCAGAGTCAGCATGGTTTTATGAAAGGGAAATCATGTTTGACAAATTTACTGGAGTTCTTTGAGGATGTAATGAGCAGGGTAGATAAGGGGGAACCAATGGATGTGGTGTATTTGGATTTCCAGAAGGTGCCACATAAAAGGTTACTGCACAAGATAAAAGTTCGTCGGGTTTGGGGTAATAAATTAGCATGGATCGAGGAATGGCTAACTAACAGAAAACAGAGAGTTGGGATAAATGATGCATTTTCCAGTTGGCAAACAGCAACTAGTGGGGTGCCGCAGGGATCGGTGCTGGGGCCTCAACTATTATTGACTTGGATGAAGGGACCGAGTGTAATGTAGCCAAGTTTGCTGATGATACAAAGATGGGTGAGAAAGCAAATTGTGAGGAGGACACAAAAAATCTGCAAAGGGATATAGACAGGCTAAGTGAGTGGGCAAAGATTTGGCAGATGGAGTATAATGTGGAAAAATGTGAGGCTATCCACTTTGGCAGAAAAAATAAAAAAGCAAACTAAAATTTAAATGGATAAAAATTGCAAAGTGCTGTAGTACAGAGGGACCTGGGGGTCATTGTGCATGAAACACGAAAAGATAGTATGCAGGTACAGCAAGTAATCAGGAAGGCAAATGGAACGTTGGCCTTTATTGCAAAGGGGAATAGAGTATAAAAGCAGAGAAGTCCTGCTACAACTGAACAGGGTATTGGTGAGGCCACACCTAGAGTACAGCATATAGTTTTGGTCTCCATATTTAAGGAAGGATATACTTGCATTGGAGGCTGTTCAGAGAACTTTCACTAGGTTGATTCCGGAGATGAGAGGGTTGACTTATGAAGATTTCATGGTAAAAACTGTCTGTAGTATCCCTGAACTGTTATTGCAGGGATGTGAGAAAATCCCAGTGCATAGGTTCGTAATGAAATAGTCATTAAAATATTGGAGTGCTTGAACATTCGTGAGGCATAAGGACTTGGAAAAATATAAGAGTGCAACTCGGGGCTGTGGCAGAAATATGTTCCCTCACTGAACACAAGACTTGTTGCAGAAGCTGCAAAATACGTAATATCATTCTAATTCAAGAATTATAGGTCTGTTGGCCTGAGATATACAGAGGGGAGTACAATGAACAGTAAAGGAAGCATTTCAAGTCAGATCAATGAAGTCATGTTTGATTAATTCAATTCTTTGATGGTGAAATGTGGGTGCTACTCTATATTCCGATGTTTAGAAGGGTAATGATGAGGTCCATCACAACATTAATTTTGGCGGACGTCTATGAGGATAGTCAGGGAGGTCCAGCTAACCATCTTTCCCTTTCCACCACAACACATAAAGCCACTTGCCCTGTCCAACATGTACCACTTTAGTTTGTTTAAAAGCTCATTACTTTATTGGTGTTTGAGATTGGTCAGTGATTAAGAGGAACCTTTGATTTTTCACTTGGAATCAAACATGCAGAAATATGAATATTGAGCTTCGCTTATAAACCCTGTAAGCCAACAAAATAATTTACATTAAAACCCTGCAAAGTACATTTACATTTTTATCTATAGCAAGGCTGGTTCTTGGAATGCTGTGTCTGACATTTATGCAGTTATGAATTATTAATCATTATTTATAAAAAGGAACGGCCGAAATTCTTATGATGCTTTATCATTGTCTCATGCAATTACTTTACATTTTTTGCACGGCAAGGTCCCTCAGACAATGAAGTGTTTTGTTCGGCCTTGGTAAAGCATCTTGGGCTTCTAGTTGCATTTATAGAGTGCCTTTCATCACCTCAGGGTATCAAAAATGTTTCACAGCCAATTAAGTCATTTTGACGTGTAGTCACTATTGTAATGTAAGGAAACACAGCAGCCAATTTATATACTGCAAGATCTCACAAACAGCAACTAAGTTAATGATCAGATAATCTGTTTTTTACGTCATGTTAGTTGAGGCATAAACATTGACCGGGATACCAGGAGAACTCCCCTGCCATTTGAGGACCTATCGAGAGGGCAGACACAGCATTGGTTTAATGTCGTATCTGAAAGATGGGAGCGCTGACACTGCAGCACTCCCTCAGTAAGTGTCGGCCTAGATTATATGCTCAAGTCCTGAAGTCGGATTTGAACTAAAATCTTCTGACTCAGAAGCAAGACTTCTACCACTGAGCCAAGGGTGACACCTGATTCATAAGGACTTAATATCCACCAACAACAATGGAGCAAGCAGTTCTGGTCTTGGTTTAACAACTCAATGAAAGGACAGCAACCATATGGGTTGTGGGAGCCCATAAAACCTCTCACTGTATAGGGATAACCATTATCATCATCATCATAGGCAGTACCTCGGAATCGAGGAAGACTTGCTTCCACTCCTGAAGTGAGTTCTTTGGTGGCTGAACAGTCCAATATGAGAGCCACAAACTCTGTCACAGGTGGGACAGACATTCGTCGAGGGAAGGGGTGGGTGGGGCTGGTTTGCCGCACGCTCCTTCCGCTGCCTGCGCTTGACCTCTTCACGCTCTCGGCATTGAGATTCGAAGAGCTCAACACCTTCCCAGATGCACTTTCTCCACCTAGGGTGGTCTTCGGCCAGGGACTCCCAGGTATTAGTGGGATGTCGCACTTTATCAGAGAGGCTTTGAGGGTGTCCTTGTAACATTTCCACTGCCCATCTTTGGCTCATTTGCCATGAAGGAGCTCCGTGTAGAGCACTTGCTTTGGGAGTCTCGTGTCTGGCATGTGAACTATGTGGCCTGCCCAGCGAAGCTGATCGAGTGTGGTCAGTGCTTCAATGCTGGGGATGTTAGCCTGGATGAGGACACTGATGTTGGTGCGCCTGTCCTCCCTGGGGATTTGCAGGATCTTGTGGAGACATCGTTGGTGATATATCTCCAGCGACTTGAGTTGTCTTCTATACATCATCCATGCCTCTGATCCATACAGGAGGGCGGGTATTACTACAGCCCTGTAGACCATGAGCTTGGTAGTAGATTTGAGGGCCAGGCCTTCGAACACCCTTTTCCTCAGGCAGCCGAAGGCTGCACTGGCACACTGGAGGCGATGTTGAATCTCCGCATCAATGTCTGCTTTTGTTGATAAGAGGCTCCCGAAGTATGGGAAGTGGTCCAGGTTGTCGAGGGCCGCGCCATGAATCTTGATGACTGGGGGGCAGTGCTGTGCGATGAGGACAGGCTGGTGGAGGACCTTTGTCTTACGGATGTTAAGCGTAAGGCCCATGCTTTCATATGCCTCAGTGAATACATCGACTATATCCTGGAGTTCAGCCTCAGTATGTGCGATGTCACAGGCATCGTCCACATACTGTAGCTCAATGACAGAGGCTGGGGTGATCTTGAACCTGGCCTGGAGGCGGCATAGGTTAAACAGCTTTTCACTGGTTCTGTAGTTTAGTTCCACTCCAGCGGGGAACTTGTTGATTGTGAGGTGGAGCATGGCGGCGAGGAAGATTGAGAAGAGGGTTGGAGCGATAACGCAGCCCTGTTTGACCCGGTCCAGACGTGGATTGGGTCTGTAATGGATCCGTTGGTAAGGATCACGGCCTGCATGTTGTCATGGAACAGGCGAAGGATGTTGACAAACTTTTGGGGGTATCCAAAACGGAGGAGGACGCTCCATACACCCTCACGGTTGACAGTGTCAAATGCCTTTGTAAGATTGAAAAAGGCCATGTATAAGGGCTGGCACTGCTCCCTGCATTTTTCCTGCAGCTGTCGCGCTGCAAAAATCATGTCTGTTATGCCCCGTAGGGGACGAAATCTGCACTGTGATTCCGGGAGGAGCTCCTCGGCCACAGGGAGAAGATGGCCAAGGAGAGCTCTAGCGACAACTTTCCCAGGACTAGTTTGATGAAAATGATCAGGAGATCCAAGAACTAATAGATCGCAAGCGCAGAGCATTTCTGAGCCTCAAGCAACAACCCAACTCGGGAACAGCAAAGCAACGTTACAGACGGCTCAAGGCTGAGCTCCAACAAAAAACCCGGGACCAAAAGAACAGGTGGTGGATGGAGAAAGCACAGGAGATACAACAACTGGCCGATAGCCATGATATGCAAGGATTCGTCATTGCAGTCAAGGCCACCTACGGTCCAAACTCCCAAGGCCCAACCCCACTTCCCAAGAATGGGGAAACACTCATCAAGGACACCGAGGCTGTCCGGGCCCGCTGGAAGGAGTACTTTGAAGATCTCCTCAATCGAGACTCTGCCTTTGACTCGAGTGTTCCCGACTCTATCCCGCAACATGCGACCCGCCATCACCTCAGTGAAACCCCAACGTTGCACGAGGTAGGCAAAGCCATAAAACAGCTCAAGAATAACAAGGCTACGTGTGTGGATGGAATTCCTGCTGAGGCGCTAAAGTATGCCGGAGAGGCACTGTAGGCACAGATACATGGCCTCATCTCTCTCATCTGGAGGAAGGAGATCTCAGAGATGCAGTGATCATGACCATCTTTAAAAAAGGGGACAAGTCCGACTGCGGCAACTAGGGATAACCACCCCTTAATTGGCTGGTATAAATATGATTATGGCCATGGAGGAATGTTCACGATAAAAGATAAAAGTTCACTGGATTGGGGGTAATATATTAGCATGGATAGAGGATTGGCTAACTAACAGAAAACAGAGATAAATGGTTCATTCGCGGGTTGGCAATCAGTAAGTAGTGGGGTGCCACAGGGATCAGTGCTGGGACCCCAACTATTTACAATCTATATTAACGACTTGGAAGAAAGGACCTAGTGTAATGTAGCCAAGTTTGCTGATGCTACAAAGATGGGAGGAAAAGCAATGTGTGAGGAGGACACAAAAAACCTGCAAAAGGACATAGACAGGCTAAGTGAGAGGGCAAAAATTTAACGGATGGAGTATAATGTTGAAAAGTGTGAGGTTATGCACTTTGGCAGAAAAAAATCAAAGAGCAAGTTGTTATTTAAATGGAGAAAAATTGCAAAGTGTTGCAGTACAACAGGACCTGGGGGTACTTGTGCATGAAACACAAAAGGTTAGTATGTAGGTACAGCAAGTGATCAGGAAGGCCAATGGAATCTCGGCCTTTATTGCAAAGGAGATGGAGTATAAAAGCAGGGATGTCTTGCTACAGTTATACAAGGTATTGGTGAGGCCACACCTGGAATACTGTGTGCAGTTTTGGTTTCCATATTTACGAAAGGATATACTTGCTTTGGAGGCAGTTCAGAGAAGATTCACTGGGTTGATCCCAGAGATGAGGGGGTTGACTTATGAGAAAAGGTTGAAGAGGTTGGGCCTCTACTCATTGGAATTCAAAAGAATGAGAGGTGATCTTATCGCAACATATAAGATTATGAGGGGGCTTGACAAGGTGGATGCAGAGAGGATGTTTCCACTAATAGGGTGACTAGAACTAGGGGGCATAATCTTAGAATAAGGGGCCGCCCATTTAAAACTGAGATGAGAAGGAATTTCTTTTCTCAGCGGGTTGTAAATCTGTGGAATTCGCTGCCTCAGAGAGCTGTGGAAATCGGGACATTGAATAAATTTAAGACAGAGATAGACAGTTTCTTAACCGATAGGGAATAAGGGGTTACGGGGAGCGGGCAGGGAAGTAGACCTGAGTCCATGATCGGATCAGCCATAATCGTATTAAATGGCGGAGCAGGCTCGAGGGGCCATATGGCCTATTCCTGCTCCTATTTCTTATGTTGATATGTTCTTATGTTCGCGTTGCCATCCTTTCAGATGTCTTAGTGTTGTAATGCAGAGAATGGTTGCTGGCATGGAAGCTCAAACTGCTCTCATGCAGTCTCAGCTGGATGCCACACAAGCTCTGACTGCTGCCATCATCGCTGGGCCCACCACAGTCAACCAGGGATCTCACGGTTTCGCAGCAGGGTACCAATCTGTGCTCCAGCTCATTGGTGGGAATGCTTAGGTGCTGCCCCAGGGGAGTGGCAGTGGGTCAGTGGAGCAGAAACCTGCTGTCCTCTCTCGGGATGACAGCATTCTTAATCCCACCACTGCCACTCCGCCATTGCACTTGTCGTTGCCTGTCACTGTCGCCGCCCAGCCTGAGGTGGTGCAGCCGGGCCTTCTGGGCCCAGAGCTGTTCGAGGGCATCCTGCAAGGCCATCTGTAGTCTCTGGCCCTGACATTCCGCAGCCTTCCACCAGCCGCGCTGCAGCCACAGGGGACACACTATATAGAAACAGTAGAATAGGTAAAGCCGGTGTTAAGAAGGGATATAAGGTTTTGTACAAGGGTGAATAGTCAATTTAATTGTCATATATATATGTGGTTCATATTTTATGATAAAAATGTAATTGGAAATTTGCAAGTTTGGTGCTGTCTCTCATTTCACTTTTGGGGCTCTGCCATGGAATGGGAAATTGAGATAATGAGGGACTACCTTTGATGATAGGGATGTGTAGACCAACCTGGAATTGGCCTGGAATTTATTGCAACTGAACTCTGATGGGGCATTCACGGACTGTTCTTGCAGAAGGCCAATTGAGTGGCTGCCTCTTCCGCCACTGCTGCTGCTGCTTGAGGACCAAGGTGAGATTTTTTTCAAGGGTACCGATGCTGATGGAATAGATGGCAGGAGAAGTTGAGATGACAGAAGCGATCTGTCAATGGTGAGAGAGGTTGTTCCAATGAGGTGACAGTGAATAGAGGGTTTGCTCCAAACACTTGCAATCTGCATGAAGCTCAATCTATCTTCCAAATGCAGTACGCAACAGCTTCTAACCTTGGAAAGTGAACATCTATGAAATGGGAGCTTTTATAGACCATTTGCAGCTGTCAAGTTCGTAAATCATCCCATGGTGACACAGCACCCGACCTCCTTACCTGACATGATCCCCAAGCGGCAGGGAGCCATTGGCAAACTCTTAAAATCTACTAAAGGTGAGTTTTAAATATTTTTTAAGTGGCTGTTAACA
Organism: Pristiophorus japonicus; assembly: GCF_044704955.1. Taxonomy (NCBI): domain Eukaryota; kingdom Metazoa; phylum Chordata; class Chondrichthyes; family Pristiophoridae; genus Pristiophorus; species Pristiophorus japonicus. The sequence goes on from NC_091992.1 coordinate 91,320,204, forward strand.
AGCTCTTAATAATTTAAATTCCCCCCCTGCCTGCCTTCTGCCGCTTGGTTGTCAAGTCTGTTCAGGACTGACAGACCTGACACCTGGGAGACTAGCGTGGAGCCGGGTTGACAGCGAGGTCCCGAACCACTGTCAATCATTTCAAAATCCACAGCTGACCCGCCTCCGATCCCATCTTCTCAGCGCCGGTAAACTTCTGACCGTAAACTCTGGAACCGACACTACCTCCTTCCTGAAAGTTAAATGAAATGAACTGCTGTTTGTCAAATGTTTACTTTGTCAAGATTGTAGTGACTAGTGGATCGCAAATGGTGTTGCACATGGCAACAGCCACTTAAAAAATATTTAAAACTCACCTTTAGTAGATTTTAAGCGTTTGCCAATGGCTCCCTGCCGCTTATGGATCAAGTTCTCTGTCACCTCAATCTGTTATCTTCGTGCTGCTATTTTTCTCTGCCTCTCTCTCTCTCATCCTCTCTCTCTTCTGCTTTTGTCTCTCCTTCACTTCTGCTTTTCTTATTTGTTTCCCCTGACAAGCAGGAGATGGCGAGGGACACGGAGTGCTATAGTCGTGAAAAGAGCCACCGGAGGCTGCAGGCTGCATTTTGCAGTGGGGGTTGCACAGAAAATGTGGTACTCAACTGCTCCTTTGCCACCCTTACCCCCATTACCCATCCCTTTCTCCCATCATGTGTTCTACTCATTCATTGAACCACTGTCCCATCCCCTTCTTATCACCCCTCACTCCCATCACTAACCCAATATCTTCCCCGATGAACTAGTTACTCAACCGTGTATTCTCCCCTATACATTGTCACTCACATAATAGTTCTTGATCCCCCAAGGGCTGGTGGGAGAGCCAGAAGCCACATGCTAAACCTGTTTTCTTTCTCCCCTCTCCCACTACCCTCTTCTACTACCTATTTCCCTCAGGCCTTGTTTGCTTTCAAAATTTAACTTGTGCTATTTTAAATACTAAAATTAGAATGAAAAGAAAAAGACTTGCATTTATATAGTGCCTTTCATGACTACCGGCGGTCTTGGGCCAGGGGCAGATTGCTTCTGTCATCTCTACTTGACCTGCCATCTTTTACACAAGCATAGGTACCGTTTATACTGTCTCATCTTGATCCTCAGAATCGGACCACGATGAGCCCCAATACCAACAACAACACCACCAACCTTCTCCTCAACCACTCAAGACAGCCAATGAAGTACTTTTGGAGTATAATCACTCCATGGCAGCCAAACTCTCACAAACAGCAATGTGATAATTGTCATGGATCCAAACATGTTTACTGCTTGTACTATTATATATGATGTGCCAACAGAGGGCACTACTATGGGAAACTTGTACACCAGCTGTATGGTTGCTAAGGTGTGCCACCAGAGGGCACTACAGTGGGAGACTTGTACGTTACCTGTACAGGTGTGCCAGGCCTAGTATAAAAGGCAGGCCACCATGTATGATACTCACTCTGGAGTTACATTAAATGGACTAAGGTCACTATAGTTCAAGTACAATACATTGCCTCGTAGAGTCATTATCAGAGTATCTAAAGACACAACAATTGGCGACGAGTTTATGGACTTTCATGCAAAAATGGCTACCCTTGATACATTGCAGCAGTTCGCCAATGGTGATGATTGGGACGCCTTTGTGGAGAGGCTCGACCATTTCTTCACTGCAAACGGCCTGGCAGGCGACAATCCAGCCACACTGGCTGATAAGCGCAGAGAACATAAGAACATAAGAAATAGGAGCAGGAGTCGGCCATTCGGCCCTTTGAGCCTGCTCCGCCATTCAATATGATCATGGCTGATCCTCTATCTCAACACCATATTCCCGCTTTCTCCCCATACTCCTTGATGCCTTTTGTGTCTAGAAATTTATCTATCTCCCTCTTAAATATATTCAGTGACTTGGCATCCACAGCCTTCTGTGGTAGAGAATTCCACGGGTTCACCTCCCTCTGAGTGAAAACATTTCTCCTCATCTCGATCCAAAATTTCTTACCCGTATCCTGAGACTGTGACCCTGCTAATCAGTTATCCTGCTAATCCTGCTAATCAGTTGTGGGCCCACCATCTATGGCCTCGTCAGGGATTTGCTGGCACCAGTGAAGACAACGACCAAGACAAACGAGGAGCTTGTAACGCTAATCCAAGAACAACTCAAGCCCAAAGAGAGCATTTCCACAGCCAGACACCGGTTTTATACCCACCGACGGCCCGAAGGCCAGGAAATCGCGAAATATGTTGCAGATCTCAGGAGGCTGGCGGCACTGTGTGATTTCGGTGACCACCTCACCGAAGCGCTGCGGGATATCTTTGTCATCGGAATCGGCCACGAGGGCCTTCTTCACAGGCTACTATCTGCAGATACCAAGTCACACTGCAGAAGGCCATCACCTTGAGCCAGGCATTCATGGCCTCGACCTCGACCTGTGGTTCTAGGCAGATGACTCATCCTCAGGACTCAAACCCGGCAAGTACTGTACACAGAGTGGCGCCTTGTAGAGGCTGGACTGTTGAACATGAATCTCCTCGAGAGAGAACAGGCCCCCGAGTCCTTTAACTCAGAGTCCGCCGAGGAGGGCTAATCGAGTAGCACCATGCTGGTGTTGTGGAGGGAATCACAGGGCACACCAGTGCCGTTTTAAGGACTATGTGTGTAAAGGCTACAGCACAAAGGGCCACCTCCAGTGAATGTGTAAAACAAATATGACTCACTGTGTTGATGAAGAGTCTGCAGGTGGCCATGAATCCAGTGCGGATTATGAAGCGATAGTCAGAGAGGCAGCTCAGCCCCACGATGAGGTGCATGGCATGTTTACCTGCACCACAGAATGTTTCCTGTTGAGGATGGAAGTCGCGATAAACGGCGTTCCAGTCTTCATGGAAGTGGACATGGGGGCGAGCGAATCAGTAATGAATCAAGAAGCCTTTGAGAGGCTATGGGACAATCAGGCTGAACGACCCAAGTTGGTCCCGGTTCAGGCAAAACTGCGCACCTACACCAATGAACTTATCCCAGTTATTGGTAGTGCAGATGTAAAGGTACTCCATGATGGCGCACTGCACAAGTTACCACTGTGGATTGTTGCAGGTGATGGACCAAAGCTACTTGGAAGAAGGTGGATGGAGAAGATCCATTGGAGCTGAGAAGATTTCATCCCTCCAGCGATCGACGTCCCCCGCGCTCAGAGGCAAAGCAAGCCCTCACCTGAGGTTGGATCTGGCACCAGAGAGCAGACCAGCACAGCACCCGAGGCGCAGGCCGCTCAGCACAACTGCGTGGAGATGCTCCAGCTGAGAAGACCCGAACGCACCTTCCAGGCTCCAGTGGCAGGACTCCAGAGAAAGAAAATCGGATCCAAAGGCGACTTCCCAGCCTCGGTGGCAGAACCCAGGGAGAAGAGAATCACAGCAGTCAACATAGTGGATGGAAGAAAGATGGCGCCCAAACCACGAGGTGAAGTGCTGAAGAAAAAGATAGCGGCGGCCAGACCACGAGGTGCAGCATTGATGGAGCAACACGTGGTACCAAGCGAAGAAGATGGTTGGGGTAAAGATAGCAAAGCTCTCTTAAAGGAGGCCAGCAACCCACCACACTTAAAGGGACAGGTCCACATTCTCAATCAATGTAATAGCAACTGTGAGTTAAATGTAAAGCTTGTAATTGATGATCAGAGTTTTATACGTGTAATAAGCAAAGAAAAGTCATGCGATTGCGATCAGAGCTACAGCTTATCCACAATGTGTAATGAAACGTTGTGCGATGTAGGATTTCAACTGCATTCAGTTAATGTAGGGGGCAAACACCCATCGGGAGCACACAGGTCCAGTGAGCTACCCAATACTGTAGGCTGCGTCCCTGGGACCAGAGTGATGCACCACGGAGTGTGGCCACAAGCAGCTAAAATAGACAAGCTGCAGATCAAGCGATCTCAGGCGGGCAACGGCAGCAGTATCGATATCCTGCCCCTGATCAGCTCCACCTCTCAGGCACCTTATGGCACCAATCAACACTAGCCTGAAAGAGCAAATCGTGCTAAGGCGCAGCCCCCAGACCCTATTGCCACCAAGGGTACACCCGGGAACGAAGGGTCACCCGCAACGGTTCTCCCAAATGGGACCTGGACCAGCCAGGATCCCAAACCAAATAACGCCCAGGCAAGCGAGTCAGCAGTTCCCTGTGCACTGCCAGACGACTGCTCCTCAGGGAACAGAAGCGACCCAGGGCGGAAAGAGAGGACAGGGAGCTGACAGGCATCTGTGAACCTGCCCGACACTAGGAGCAACGGCCAAGGCCCCGAGAGCAGGCAACTTGAGCCAACCGGGTTCCCACTGCCAGCACTGAGCACCGCGCCGCCACCAGACTACCTGGATACCATCCAGCAGTTCTGGTACTAGCTTGTCTTCACACACCAGTACTCATTCCAAGTATATATCAAGTATGTACCTCACCAGTCAAATGTACTTGCCTCACAACTGTACCACAAATGTAATGATGTAAATGCAATTTTTTTTTCTGGACTTGAATGTATATGAATGTAATGAGCCACCGGCATAATCTGGGGGAGGTGGGGGGGGGGGGGGGGAAGAGAATGGAGTGGTCATGGACACACAAACAGAAACCACCAGCACCTCTACTGTCAACAAATGGCACCTACTCACCCAAGGTGGAAACGACACTCTAAGGGTCAACCAGATTGAGCTAAGCCCAGAGCACAGTCAATGCATGAAGGTGATTTGCAATAAGGACTTGGGGGAGAGTGATGTCATGTATCCAAACATGTTTACTGCTTGTACTATTATATATGATGTGCCACCAGAGGGCACTACTATGGGAAACTTGTACACCAGCTGTATGGCCACTAAGGTGTGCCACCAGAGGGCACTGCGGTGGGAGACTTGTAGGTTACCTGTACAGGTGTTCCAGGCCTAGTATAACAGGCAGGCCACCATGTGTGATACTCACTCTGTAGTTACATTAAATGGACTAGGGTCACTACAGTTCAAGTACAATACATTGCCTCGTGCGGTCATTATCAGAGCATCTAAAGACACAACAATAATGAACAGATAATCTGTTTTTGTTATGTTGATTGAGGGATAAATATTGGCCAGGACACTGGGAATAACTCCACTGCTCTTCGTCGAAATAGTGCCATGGGATCTTTTACGTCCACCTGAAAGGGCATTCGGGACCTCAGTTTAATGCCTCATCTGAAAGACTGCATCTCCGACAATGCAGCCGTCCATCAGCACTGCACTGGAATGTCAGCCTAGATTTATGTGCTCATGTTCCTGGAGTGTGCTACCCAATGAGGAAATACGCTCTCTCTCTTGCAGCAGTGACTGGAATTAAAATTTGGTTTTACAATTAGCGGGTATCCTCCTCTGCCAGATTATCTCGCACGATGAAAAGTTGCTCCGCTGTCTCCCTCCCTCTCAGTCTCACAGGAGTTAGTGACAAAGAATCTATCTCACATTTCTGAACAGTAATCCATTTACATTTGCTGTCAACAAAACAAAGATGAAATAAAGTAAATGCTTTCTGTTAGCTTTAAAAAGTAATTGTTTTTTTCTAAATTTGGCTAACATTAGCGTAAGGAAAAATCCACTCAATGTGCATTTTGAAATATGTAAAACACAAGACAAATGTGTAATCAGTACATTCTTCTCCCTCTCAGAAACAAACGCACGCTCTGGCCGAAAGTTTCTGACCGTGTGAGTGCAATTGAAGACGGGTCGGGACGGAAATTTGAAATACCCGGGAGTGGGTCAGTAACCCGCTACCATTCACGCGCCTTTCCCTTGGGTGCGTTTGCCAGCACAGCGACCCAAACGGCAGAGGTGGGTGAGGTAATTTACATGATTATTAGGTACTTGTCAGACACTTAAACTTCTTTTTAGCCCCAGCTTTCAAATTTCCTTGGATGACCACAGGAATCATGCAGCTCAAGAAACCACATCTGTGAACCCGAGGCGGGAGTTGAGTGGCCATTGATCCAGCTCATTAGTACACAGCATTGGAAGCAATAAAGTAAATGCTTTCTGTTGGTTTTAAAAAGTAATTGTTTTTTTTTTAATTTGGTTAACATTAGCGTAAGGAAAAACCTGCTTTTTGAAATGTATAAAACACAAGACAATAAAAAATCCCAGCTCACAGCTGATCACTTTCCTGAGGCAGATGCTGTTGCTGAGTACATCGTCATCACAGACTTAGTTTTCTAGAGGTTGGAAGTCTTTTCAGCAAAGTCGAGATCCACTGTTACTCCATTGGTAGAACCCGTTGCAATGCTCCATCTTAGGCTCAACAAGCTCCTCGCTGGAGTGGAACTAAACTATAGAACCAATGACAACCTGTTCGATTTTCATCGCCTCCAGGCTAGATCCAAGGTTGTCCCATCCTCTGTCATCGAACTACAGTACGCGGACGACGCTTGCGAACTCCAAGCCATCATCAACATCTTCACCGAGGAGTACGAAAGCATAGACCTTATACTAAACATCCGTAAGGCAAATGTCCTCCACCAACTTGACCCTGCCTCACAGCACTGCCCCCCCCCGGTCATCAAAATCCATGATGTGGCCCTGGACAACGTGGACCACTCTCCATACCTCGGGAGCCTACTATCAGCAAGGGTAGACATCGACGACGAGGTCCAACACTGCCTCGAGTGCACCAGCGCAGCCTTCGGTCGCCTGAGGAAGAGAGTGTTTGAAGACCAGGACCTCAAATCTGGCACCAAGCTTATGGTCTACAGTGTAGTAGTGATACCCGCCCTACTATATGGCTCATAGACATCAACCATATACAGTAGACACCTCAAAGCACTGGAGAAATACTACCAGCACTGCATCCGCAAGATCCTGCAAATCCACTGGGAGGATAGATGCACCAACGTCCGTATTCTCACTCAGGCCAACATCCCCAGCATCGAAGCACTGACCACACTCGACCAGCTCCGTTGGGCAGGCCACATCATCCACATGCCCAACACGAGACTCCCAAAGCTAGCACTTTACTCGGAACTCCTACATGGCAAGCGAGCCCCAGGTGGGCAGAGGAAACATTTCGAGGACACCCTCAAAGCCTCCTTGATTAAGTGCAACATCCCTACCGGCACCTGGGAATCCCTGGCCCAAGACCACTCTAAGTGGAGGAAGAGCGTCCGGGAGGGCGCTGAGCATTTCGAGTCTCATCGCCGAGAGCATACAGAAACAAAGCGCAGACAGCGGAAGGTGCGTGCGGCAAACCAGACTCCCCACCCACCCTTTTCTTCAACGACTATCTGCCCCACCTGTGACAGAGACTGTAATTCCCATATTGGACTGTACAGTTGCCTGAGAACTCACTTTTAGAGTGGAAGCAAGTCTTCCTTGATTTCGAGGGACTGCCTATAACGATGATGATGAGAGCCCATCACACCATTGACAGATTGCTTCTGTCATCTCGACTTGAACTGCCATCTATTACTCAAGTATGGGTACCGTTTATACTGTTTCACCTTGGTCCTCAGAATCGGACCACAATGAGCCCCAACACCAACAACAACACCACCAACCTACTCCTCAACCACCTGATGCCGCACGGGACAGAAGGCATCAGCGCAGGGCTGCACCATGCCGAAGGCGATACCCCCAACACAGGGTATACAGGCAGAGGATGAGCTTCCTCAACATGACTGAGCAGCAGTGCCAAAGGAGGCTCAGGCTATCGCGCCAGGGTTGTCGCAGACATTTGCAGACTGCTGGAGGAAGACCTGCAGCCTGGAGAAATGGGTAGACAAGCCTTATCAGTGGCTGTCACAGTCTCCAATGCCCTCAACTTCTTCACCTCAGGCTCCTTCCAGAGATCTGCAACAGACATTTGCGGCATCTCGCAGTTGGCTGCCCGCAGATGTATCACACAAGTCACCGATGCCCTGTTTGACGAGTCAGCCAGTTATGTCAACTTTGCTACTGATGAAGCCAGTGGTACTGAGCAAGCGCTGGTCTTTGCCGCTCTGGCTGGCTTTCCACATGTGCGACGACAAACATGTGTTCATCAGGACACCCCCATCATCAACTCCCAGGAGTCTTTGTCAATCCCTCAATGTGTAGCTTGTCTGCAACCATAGGAAGATCCTCATGCATATCTGCGCCAAGTTCCCTGGCAGCTGCCCTGACTCTTTCATCCTGCACCAGTCCACCCTCCCTCCCTCAGCTCTTCGCTCCCCCAGACAGACTTTCTGTCTGGCTGCTTGGAGACAAGGACTATCCACTGAAGATGTGGCTCATGACACCCTTGAGGAGGCCAAGTACTGAGGCCGAGGAGAGATATAATGAAAGCCACATTTCCACCAGACACGTCATAGAGCAGACACTGGGCATGCTGAAAACATGCTTCAGATATCTTGACAGTTCTGGAGGAGCCCTTCAGTATGCACTGGCCAGGGTCTCCAGAATTGGTGTGGTCTGAGGATTAGCACTGCATTGAGGAGCAAGGCTCTGAGCACACAGCTTCTCAGAGGAGGAGGCGGAACAGGAGGAACCTGCGGTCCCGATCCCACCAGCACCCGAGCACATTGTTGCCTGGGAGGCCAGGGATGGCCGCATCATGGCCAGATTTATTTAACTTCAGACATTACACCCATATGGCTGCCACATGCTGTGCCAGGTACCCACCACCCCACAGCAACACCATTAAGCATCCCAACAATGACCAAGCCATTCCTTTCACACAGACCACCGTTGCTGGAGGTAACGTTATGCCTCACCATTCACTCCAACTCACTGAGCCACTTCCAAAGTTGCACACAAATTTGGCCATGACCAGAAAGTGGTGAAAATAAAGATTATTATCTGTGACATCACAGTAACGGAAACCTTACACAAACATTTATTAAAGCACTCAAGTGACTACCATTGTGAGTCTATTTGTGTTTCATCTTTCTATTTGGTGTGCTTCTACGAGGTGCTACCCCTGTGGCTTCAGCAGAGGTAGAGGCAGCCTGTTCACTTCCCTGCTGCGACTGCACAGACACTTTTGATGGACACCCTCTGGGTTTTGGAGCTTGTGAGGGCCTCGCCAAAGTCTACTGCTCCTGCAACTGTGCGGAGGTAGACTTGGCCATCGCGATCTGAGGAGGCATCAGGGGCTTTGATGGAGGCGGAGGGGCAATGGGGGAGAAGTGTGAGCACTTTGAGAGGAGCCCTCACTTCCATGTCCCCTCTCACCATCATCCCCCTCATTGCCCACCCACACTTCCCTGCTAGCAAGGAGCTGGAGAGCACCTTGCTGCACAGCAGTGGGGCCTTGAGGATCTAAGTCTACGTTGACATCCCTTCTAGACAGGAGGTCTATGAGCCTCTGCCATCTATTGTCCATATGTGACATGTGCTCCTGTGAGTGGTGAATTAGCTACTCCTTGCAGATGGCCATTCTATCCAGGGAAGAGCCTACAGTCGCCATCGCCTGTGACACAATGGTGCTCATGTAGGAGATGGACTCCTCCATTCTCTGCACATTTTCAGACATTGCGTTCGCAAAATCTGTCAAAGCTCCCGTACTTCTTCCTGCAACTCCAGGATCGCCCTCTTTCTGGATGGCCCCCGAGGCTCAGCGTCTGTATGCAGCTGAGCAGAGCTGGGAGTATCCTGCGCCCTCCGGCGAGGACTCTCCACTGCTGTCCCTGTCTCCACCATCTACTCTTGCTCACTTGTGACTTGTGAGACACCAGGTGACAAAACTACTCTATCTCGCGTGGCAGCCACCGAGGTGTGCGTATCTGCGCTGGTGCTGGGTGTGTTTATGTCTGGTGACGGTGCGCCCTCGGAGGTTGGAGGCTGCTCTGAGGAATCATCTTCCTCTTCCTGGAAAGTTGGGAGTGGTGCGGGGCCTCTTGATGGACCTTTGGGAAAGTAAAGAGATGAGTTAGATATGTCCTATCAAGAATGGTACAGATACCATTATGCACATGATGAACATTCACTGGCTGTGGGCTCTCTTTTCTTCAAGGAGGGAAAGAAGAGAAGGAATGGATGGGTTACATCTTTAGAGGATGACTATGATGGAGTGGGGTGGCAATGCCAAGTGTCCTCCTTGTGTGTTGTTATTTGGTATAATTGCAGTAGGATGAGGGTGAGTGTGAGGGGTGGTTAGTCAGGTGTGAATGTGATAATGTAGATAGAGAGAGAGGGATGGGTGGATGTGCAAGGTATGTTGTTGTGAGTAAGGGTGTGCAGGAGTAAGGTTGGGAAGGCAGAGTGATGGGGATGTGATGAGAGGCACAGCAGGATGAAATTGAGTGTGGCTTTGCACTCACCTTTCCTGATCTAATGAGATCATTGAAATGTTTGCAGCACTGCCCCCAGGTCTCCCTGACAACATCCTTGCTATTGACCTCCTCTGCTATTTGGAGCCAGGCTGCTTTGGTCTGCTGGGGAGGTCTCTTCCGCCCATCGGAAGGGAAGAGGACCTCCCTGTGTGCTCTCACTCTCTCCACAAGCATATGCAGGGAGTCATCTGAAAACCTGGGGGCAGTCCTCGGTCTCTGTGACACTCTTTGCAATATTCCAATGGTTCAGTGCAGTGCCTGCACAATCCTAGATGAACCTTCAAATGCAATGTGGCCATGGCTCCTTTAAATATCCTGGCTGAAAACGCGTCATTGATAACGTCGGCAGATCCGCACCATTTAATATGCCGGGTAACGCGCAGGGCGGGCTTAATAGGCGCCATTAACCAAAAGTCGATCTGAGGAGCGGAAGGAAATGAAGAACGGGGTCGCGACCTGCCACGTTGACCACCCACACCTGACCAGGTACGGAATATTCTGACCTCTCTGTTTAAAGCACTCGCCATAAACTTTATCAGAACACAGCTCCAATGACATCTGATAATATGGGGGCGGGCGGGGGGAAGTGAAATCTTTGGGATAGTTTTTGCATATCAAAACGTAGAAAGAGGATATATTATTGAAGCAAAACTTTACTATATTATTACATGTAGATATATAAAGAGATATTTATAATTAGTACTGGAAGGTAATGGTGTTTGCCTTTACCTAGAGCAGCATAATATATTTGGCCAATTATATCCACATGACTACTTTTTTCAAATTTTCTTTGAACTGGTCCAAACATAACAGTTTACAAATCTTGGTATAAAATGTTGCATGTTGCACAATCTATGGGAATGTGTGTGAAATCATTGCCTCAAAGTCATGTTTGATTTTTTTCTAAAAACCTAAGCCTGTTTAATCATAATCATTTAGTGTATCATTCCATTCTGAGGATTAAACAACCGGATAACAATCGTGTATTCATTAAAATGACAGTTTTCCCATCTTTCCCATTTAAGCTGCAAATCTAGCAGAATTTAGCTGACTCTGAAGCCTATTTAATTCAGTTTTTCATCTGATATAACTCTGACTGTGATAAATTTGCAGGCTGTTGCTCAGAGATGGTGTATCATTACTATTACTCATGACTTATTGACAAGCCTATCTACCTGTCCATTTGCAGTCCTGAATCTGCTCTGCAATATTTACTGGCAAGCTATAAGTGTTTTCTGGATGGTTGCGATTGCCCCATGAAATGTGTAGCCAATGTCTTGAAGTAGACTCTGCTCTAAAGTGAAAGCTATTGGGATAAAAGAAAAGTAGTAAATTGGTTAATGAATTGGCTGCATGATAAAAGGGGTCGGAGGGTCTAGTAAGGAGGAGGAACTGAGGGAAATCCTTATTAGTCGGGAATTTGTGTTGGGGAAATTGATGGGATTGAAGGCCGATAAATCCCCAGGGCCTGATGGACTGCATCCCAGAGTACTTAAGGAGGTGGCCTTGGAAATAGTGGATGCATTGACAGTCATTTTCCAACATTCCATTGAATCTGGATCAGTTCCTATGGAGTGGCGGGTAGCCAATGTAACCCCACTTTTTAAAAAAGGAGGGAGAGAGAAAACAGGGAATTATAGACCGGTTAGCCTGACATCGGTAGTGGGTAAAATGATGGAATCAATTATTAAGGATGTCATAGCAGTGCATTTGGAAAGAGGTAATATGATAGGTCCAAGTCAGCATGGATTTGTGAAAGGGAAATCATGCTTGACAAATCTTCTGGAATTTTTTGAGGATGTTTCCAGTAGAGTGGACAAGGGAGAACCAGTTGATGTGGTATATTTGGACTTTCAGAAGGCTTTCGACAAGATCCCACACAAGAGATTAATGTGCAAAGTTAAAGCACATGGGATTGGGGGTAGTGTGCTGACATGGATTGAGAACTGGTTGTCAGACAGGAAGCAAAGAGTAGGAGTAAATGGGGACTTTTCAGAATGGCAGGCAGTGACTAGTGGGGTACCGCAAGGTTCTGTGCTGGGGCCCCAGCTGTTTACACTGTACATTAATGATTTAGACGAGGGGATTAAATGTAGTATCTCCAAATTTGCGGATGACACTAAGTTGGGTGGCAGTGTGAGCTGCGAGGAGGATGCTATGAGGCTGCAGAGCGACTTGGATAGGTTAGGTGAGTGGGCAAATGCATGGCAGATGAAGTATAATGTGGATAAATGTGAGGTTATTCACTTTGGTGGTAAAAACAGAGAGACAGACTATTATCTGAATGGTGACAGATTAGGAAAAGGGGAGGTGCAAAGAGACCTGGGTATCATGGTACATCAGTCATTGAAGGTTGGCATGCAGGTACAGCAGGCGGTTAAGAAAGCAAGTGGCATGTTGGCCTTCATAGCGAGGGGATTTGAGTACAGGGGCAGGGAGGTGTTGCTACAATTGTACAGGGCCTTGGTGAGGCCACACCTGGAGTATTGTGTACAGTTTTGTTCTCCTAACCTGAGGAAGGACATTCTTGCTATTGAGGGAGTGCAGCGAAGGTTCATCAGACTGATTCCCGGGATGGCGGGACTGACCTATCAAGAAAGACTGGATCAACTGGGCTTGTATTCACTGGAGTTCAGAAGAATGAGAGGGGACCTCATAGAAACGTTTAAAATTCTGACGGGGTTAGACAGGTTAGATGCAGGAAGAATGTTCCCAATGTTGGGGAAGTCCAGAACCAGAGGACACAGTCTAAGGATAAGGGGGAAGCCATTTAGGACCGAGATGAGGAGGAATTTCTTCACCCAGAGAGTGGTGAACCTGTGGAATTCTCTACCACAGAAAGTTGTTGAGGCCAATTCACTAAATATATTCAAAAAGGAGTTAGATGAAGTCCTTACTACTAGGGGAATCAAGGGGTATGGTGAGAAAGCAGGAATGGGGTACTGAAGTTGCATGTTCAGCCATGAACTCATTGAATGGCGGTGCAGGCTAGAAGGGCCGAATGGCCTACTCCTGCACCTATTTTCTATGTTTCTATGTTTCTAAAGGACAATGATTGATGGTAAAACTGTAGTTCTAATTGGACAGCTAATGGACTTACTTTTAAATTCTGATTGGGATTAGTAGCAAATCTGACCAGACAGATGAACTAGTTTAATTTGCTTGAACTTGTATGACGAGTTTGACTCAGATCCACTTTTGTCTTTAAAAACAGAATAAAATAGTATCGGGAATGCCCAGAAGACAAAGTGCTTCTCTGCACTTTGGTGATTCCAATTTGTTTGTGTTGTCAAAAGATTGTTTATATGGTGATGGCAACAGAAAGCATAGGGGGAGAAATTCAGCTGCTTAGCGCCTCCTGTTAGCGCCTGAGGGGGTGGGGTCGCTAAGGGGTTAGTGATTGCGTGGTGAATGCAGCGACGCCCGCGAATTTCAGTGCCGGTTTAGCACTGGTGCTAACTCTTATCGCCTGGGCCTCTAGTGCCTCGCAGATCATGACGTCATAAAGTGCGCAGTGCCCGTTACTGCTATGAAAATGCCTTCCGCCTCCTGCTCTATCGCCGGGCATCAACAACGACAGAAAGAGGAGGCATTGTCAACTCGTCTGGCCGCTTGGGTAGCGCTAATTAGGTAGGCCACCTTATTATTTGCACCAGTCTGGTGCCTGTTCAAAGTTTTTGATGTTTCATTGCTGCAAGATATCCAAGCCCTCCACTCTGTGAGAGTGTTTGGGGCTGTAATAGCAGTCGCGCAGGTCGCCTTGCGACGCAGACCTGCCGACAAGTATATTGTGCACCATCATTGGCCCTTTCCTTTCAGCGAGGGAAGCAGCCGCTGATGTCATTAGCAATGCTCTCCAAATTGTTCACTGCCACTACCGCCCCGCTCTCGGACTTTAACACCCGAAGAGAAGTGGTTAGCGCTTGTTTTAGTGCTCCACTTCCCTCTTGGAGTGCTAAAGCTGAATTTCCTGGCAGGAGAGAATCGTTAGCGCCTGTCACAACTTTTTCGACTTTTCAAAAGTTGACACCCCAACCAGGGCGCCACGGAACCTCTACCACTAGTCTTTTTTTAGTTTTCATTTAGTGGAGTACGTCTGATTCTTGTGGTTGGTTAAAATCAAAGAATCGTACAGCACAGAAGGAGGCCATTTGGCCCTTTGTTCCTGTGCTGGCTCTGTGAAAAGGCTATCCAATTAGTCCCACTCCTCTGATCTTTCCCCATAGCCCTGCAAATGTTTTCCTTTTCAAGTATAGATTCAATTCCCTTTTGTAAGTTACATTTGAATTTATTTCCACCACCCTTTCAGGCAGTGCACTCCAGGCCATAAGAACATGCCGTTTAAAAACAAAAATCTTCTCAACTCCTCTCTGGTTCTTTTAAACGACCCTGTGATTTTCTAGTTCTAAGGTTTTGTGTCTAAGGGGGTTAAAAAAAAGTTAGTGGGTTGGCGGAACCAAAATAGCTCGCACCATGGAAGAGCCAACTTAGTGCTCGTTCCTGACTGTGCCAAACTATGGGCGGCCCAGAACTCCCACTCGCAACAGATTGGAACCTCGTTAATATATGCTAACGGAGTGAAATGACACTGTTATGACTCCTGACCCCATTCTCATCTCTGCCCACGTTGCTACTGCAAGCTCCTGCTCCCACCCACAAGTGGTGCAAGCCAAGAAGGGCCCATTTTCAGTGATTATTGAGAGAGATCCACAGCTGCTCTAGGGTAAACCTAGAACGCTGTAGGGATCCTTTTGCCTGCATTGGCTAAGTGGTTGTTTGGCTGCTTGGACCATTTCAAGTGCTTTTAGCTGCTGTTGCGTCTTCTGAATATCTGAAGGAGCTTCTGACAGTGTTCTTGTTTTTTTCATGGGCGGCCATGGAGGAGGAGGAAGAGCAGCATTGGAAGGAAGGAGCAAAGCCATCTGCCACTGGAGGGAGACCAAATGGAAGGAGGTGGACTTGCATGAATCTATTCCCCACCCCCCCACACAACAGAATTTATTGTCCCAGGACAGCACACCTGCAATTCTTTGAGGAGAATAGCATAAGGAAGCTTTGCTTCTCTAGCGGGGCTGTGACAGACTTGTGTAGCCTTTTGTAAAAAGTGCCAAGTGCCACAGTGCTGCTTTAATCCAGATGACTGCAAGATGCACAAGAAGATGCTGAGGGAGCTCAGACTCAGATTTTCTTTCTGTTCCTGTGGGGCTATTCTTGGATTTCACTTGACTCCTGCCCCCGACCACTCACCCAAGATTGGGAATTCAGTGTGAGGGATCTTGGATCCACGTCTGCATCCCATCACTCGTGGCTCTTTGCCAAAAAAAAACGTTCCATAACACAGGATTTCAGTTGTTCCTAATTGTATTTAACAGCCATTTCGAGGCCCTCCAACACTCCGTCACTGATGGAGAAATTGAAGAAGTGTGACATAATGCAGTTTGTCAAGCAAAAGTCCGCAATTGCTGCTGCTCAGAAAGAAGAATGAATTAGGTTGACAAGTTCATGTCTAATGATGAGAAAAATCTATAACACTGAAAAAAGAACTGTGTACGCTGGACCTAGCAGGGGTTAACATGAAGAGAGGTACAGTGACTGCAGTATGCAATTGTATAAGTACGTCAGTGAGGAAGAATATTGATTGGGCAATGAAGAGAATGGGAGAAGTAAGATATACTGCAGGCCCCATGCCTGGCTGTAGTTCAGATTATTAATAACCCTGCATTTCTTTAGCAAGAAGGCCTAACAAGATGTAGAATTCTATAACTTATATGCAATAAGTAGTCAATCTCTTATGGTGTTGCACATGGGGAGTCAAGACCAAGTGAAGCAGAAATAGAAGATAGAGGAAAATTGGACCAAACATAATTTAGTCCCCATTTTAAAATCAAATATTCTATCCTTCATTTTATACTATTGAGGTAATATTGAAGTACTCCACAGTAGAGGTGGAAGAGCTGGGAGATGCAAAACTGAGATGCTTTACTGCCACCACTGTCAGGAGGGTGTAATTACAACACGGTACATTTTCATAGGGAGTTTCCATTATAAATGTCAAAATAAAAATTTATAATGGGAAAAGCGGACAATAGGAAGTAAGGTTTTGTAGACAGGAAGTGTGCACAGAGTTAAGGTATTTATTTTTTTTAACGAGTCAATTTCCCATGCTTTTGCACACGGGGAGTTAATCCAAGTGCCGTATTCTGGTCAGGCAGGATGAGAGGGCTGGGGAGGATAATTGAACCCAGGTGGGCGGAAGTAGGCAGAAGAGGAGGGAGTAGGCCCAAGTTATTTGTCAGATGCGAGGGTGCGGGGGCTAAGTCCAAATTCTCCTTTCAATTGTGGGGAGCAGGCTAGTTTTTTCCTGTTGATGCTCCTACAAGGAGACTTGTAAGTTTTCCTACTATTTGTTTCACTTCAAAATATGTACCATTTGCACAGTGATTGTGGAGATAGGATTCCATTTAGTCTCCAATTACTCAATGAATGGTTTTTGTTCTACCTTTTTATTATTAAGGCTTATATCTGGTTCTAGGGTAGCTGTCGAAACTTACATTTATAAAGGACCTTTTTGTAATCCTCAAGATGTCCTAAAGCACTTTACAGCCAAGGAATTACTTTAGAAGTGTGGTCACTGTTGTTATGAAGTCAGTTGTGTCAGCCAATTTGCACACATCAATGTCTGGCAAATAATGAGATAAATGACTAGTTAATATATTTTTAGTGGTGCTGGTTGAATGATAAATGTTGGCCAGGCCACCGGGACACCACGCCTCTTCTTTGAATAGTGCCGTGGAAGCTTTTATGTCCATTTGAACAGGTAAATAAGGCCTTGGTTTATCGTCAGCTGTGGCTCAGTGGGGTAGCACTCTCACCTCTGAGTCAAAAGGTTGTGTGTTCAAGTCCCACTTCAGGGACTTCATCTAGGCTGAGGGAGCGCTGCACTGTCGGAGGTGATGTCTTTCAGATGAGACGTTAAACTGAGGCCCCGTCTGCTCTCTCAGGTGGACGTAAAAGATCCCATTGCACTATTTCAAAAAGGAGCAGGGGAGTTATCCCTGGTGTCCTGGCCAATATTTATCCTTCAATCAACATAACAAAGAAACAGATTATCACATTGCTGTTTGTGGGAGCTTGCTGTGCGCAAATTGGCTGCCACGTTACCTACATTACAACAGTAACTACACTCCAAAAGTACTTAATTGGCTGTAAAGTGCTTTGAGACTTCTGGTGGTTATGAAAGGTGATTTTTAAATCCAAGTCTTTCTTTCTAACATCTCATCCAAAAGTTGGGATCTCCTACAAAGCAGCACTCCCTCAGCATTGCACTGAAATGTCAGTTTAGATTATGTGCTAACGCCCTAAGTGGCCTTAAACCCATGACCCTCTTTCTTTTCTTTACTTATAACTATTTTTTAATATGGGCTGACCTCACCTGAAGGATCTAGACCGGGAGGACACAGCTATTTACTTTGGTCAATGAGTAGTTGCTGCATCTGGTTGCTAATGAAGAGTTCAGTATAGTAGGGCTGTCAATAACGTTAGTTGTGCACCAGTGTACTTAATGGTTCACATAACATCATACTCAAAGTGCTGCCTACGAACACAATGCCTTGGGAATTTTACAACTGCTCAGTGTTTTTAATATATTAAAGATATAATTTTATTGCACATGATCTAACAAAAACAAACCTAAAATGATTGTACTAATTGATTTAGTTTGCTTCAGTTTAAAAAAAAAGCAACATTTTGATTTTAATTTCAATATTTTTATTCAGCATTGGGGCAGAATGAACCAGTTGGTTAGCATACTACAGTATCTGTTTCCCTCTATGACCTGGAGTTACATTCAGCACAGGCTGATAGATGGAAATATTTGCTGTAAGGATTCTGTGTGAAATTAATTTGTGAACTTTCAATCTGGTGGGCACAGTTCTCTTTCACAAAACTGGGCATAACTCCATGCTAAATTGCCAATCTTGTTTCCTGGCGTGGGAAACAGAATATAATCGTGTAAGAGGAAATGCTGAGCCTGGGTAAGCTTTATTTTCAGTACAGAGAGCTTTAGTCTGCATCTGGATATTTACTATACCTGACCGGTTGATAACATTGGGTCAAAAAAGTGGTGAAGTGTTTCATTAACACATTGATCTCACATCTTGATGCTCAAGTGCCAACCATTTCCTCTCACTGCACTGTGCCAGCAATTGTGATGCATGAAATAATTCTCAACCTGTCACACTGATATTTTGCTGGTTATATCAGTGTGCAATCTTATCAATGCATGCATTGACTTCCCTTCCAGTTGCAGGCTTCTTGACATTTAAAGCTCAAGGTTTGCTAAAGACCATAAACACTGCTTTGGAGACAACCAGGTAGCTTGTTTATATGATACCCTATTACATTATGAGATCCACAATTGTTGCTCAAAAATTATTGTTGCATTCAACTATTGTGAGGTGGAATCTGAGGAGCTTCATTACAATGGTGTATAAATGAATATAAGAAAGTGATATAAAAATAGTGCGATTTTACTGTCGTTCAGTGATGGGGAACACCATGTTGTACAAAATGATTAAAAGATTTTATATTCAGCTAACAAAGTTTTGATAAAAGTAGCAGTAACACTTTGGTCTCATTTATTTTTGAAGAAGACTTTTTGGCTGGAATGTTCAAACTTGGTGGGGTCGTGTAACGGGTGATAGTGGATTGGCTTCCCATTATACTTCCCGCCGGATCTTTCTTTCCATTGAAGTCAGGCTGATCCAATTATCACCTGTTGAATGCCCCAACCAGAGTTCAACATTCTGCCCCTAGTTTTTACATGAGAAAGAACGAACTTGCATGTATATAGTGCCTTTTAAATCTGCAGGACATCCCAAAGTGCTTCACAGCCAATAACTTACTTTGGAAATGCAATCATTATTGTTATGAAGGCAGGCACAGCAGCCAATTTGTGCACAGCAAAGAACCATAAACAGCAAATGAGGTAAATGACCGGTTATAAAATGTTTTGGTGGTAGTCATTGCGGGATGAATGTTGGCCAAGACAGCAGAAGCATTCTACTCTTCTTCTTCAACAAAGTGCCAAGGGATCTTTTACAGGGCCTTGGTTTTATTGGGCCTGAATTCACTCTCCCTGTGGGGTCCCCACAAGTTACGGGTGTAGGTATGCAAAGCGCATGTGTCTAAACTCGGAACTTGCGATCTGTCGAGAATCCTCGTGACCAATCCATTGCATCCAAAGTAAAGGGTCTCCGCGGACAGAGGGTTGGTCTATTTGCCCAACTCCTGCCCAGTGAGTGTCTTTCAAATTCTTATGACTGATAAAAACAGGAGTAAGTCCTGTTTTTATCAGTGTAAGACTTTTAAAGTACAGAAAAATACATTAAAAAAAAATGTTTTTTACATTTAAAATCCTGTTTAATAAAGTAAGTTTATTTCTAGATCCTTTAAAATATGTACATTTATTTGTCAAAATTAATTTTTTGTTTTAAATAATTAATTAAATTCCATTTTTATTAATTTGAAATATGTGATTTTTTTTTTGCTATTTCCAGTGTTTCTGTGTTTTTGGGGGTATTGCCATTCATACTTATGGTGGTTCTGTTTATACGGAACTCCCATAAGTATGAATGTATGAATGGGGATCCCCCTACTCTGATAGGTTGGGCCGGCCCACGTGATCCCAGTAATTCGTACAAAACCCATACATCCCTGGGATATGTTGGCCCCTACGAAGGCCTTCACGTAGAGCCCCAGGACCACAAATCTCCGAACCTCCGGGACCACCAGGTACTTTCAGTGAAATTTTTGCGCTCGGACGCATCCGCCCGTGGGAAACCTCCGACCGCAAATTCTGGGCCAATATTTCATCTGAGAGATGACAAGTCCAATGGTGCAAAGCTCCCTCAGTACTGCAGCCTAGATTGTGTGCTCAAGTCTACAGTTGGGCTTGAACCCACAACTTTCTGACTCGAGGCGAAAGTGCTACCATTGACCAATGCTGACACTGATATTAGAAAATACATGAATGATGCTATATTCTCTTTGGAAAATTCAACCACAATTTTCATTAAGGAATAAAGTGTTAATCTGTAGGTGCAAAGAGGTCCCACCTAGAACACTTTCAGAAAATATTGTGATGTTTGCTGAGTATATTAATTTCAGTGAACTCCAGCTGATTTTACAGAATTGAAAATAGATATGAAATAAATTAGTTTAAGGATTCGTCTGAAAGTGGTAGTTACAGAATTGATTCAAGTCTGACAGAACCTTGTTTTACTGTCTGGTTCCTGCCTGACTCATAATCAAACTCTCTCATGCATGGAATTCCTGGCCTGCTAATTACATTTCAAAGTTTTAATACAGTTCTGTGAATATTTAAAAAATGCCCAGGACGCTCTCAGGAAAGTGGGATTAGGCTGGATAGCTCTTTGTCAGCTGGCGCAGACACGATGGGCCAAAATGGCCTCCTTCCGTCCTGTAAAGGTCTAGGATTCTATGACACCCAAGGGAGCCTGTGAGCACCTTTTAAAGTTTGGCTTGGCACTGCACAGGAGAGCTTGGGATGCGAAACCCAAGCAGTATGAGACTGCCTCCTCCAGGGTGGTCTTGTACTGCCCCCTGCAAAGTCAGGTCGGCATCTGTACTCCATAGTTATGTTCCTGCTGTGGCCCTCTGAAGCAAAAGTAATGGCATAACAGCGCTCTTTACTGGTCACTTAGGATGTAAGGATCAGTCTTTACATTGTTATACAGTGCAACATCCCCACCAGCACCTGCGAATCCTTGGCCTAAGACCGCGCAAACTGGAGGAAGAGCATCTGGGAGGGCATTGAGCGCCTCGAGTCTCGTCGCCAATAGCATGCAGAAACCAAGCTCAGACAGTGGAAGGAGCATGCGGCAAACCAGATTCCCACCCCACCTGTGACAGAGACTGTAATTCCTGCAGTGGACTGTACAGCCACATGAGAACTCACTTTTAGAGTGGAAGCAAGTCTTCCTCGATTTTGAGGGAGTGCCTATGACGATGATGATAAACCATTATACCATGTGCTGTCTTCACCTATCACACAAGGGAAACTTTAATAGTGAGGCCTAAATGGATGCATGGGTGAACTCCCATTCTCCCAGCTAGAAAGGTGGTACCCGAGATTAGAGGCAAGCAATTTTCAGAGTGCTGAAAGTAGGAGAGGTCAATGGAAGCAGAAACAGTTCAACAATTTAACCACGGAGCCAGTTTAATTTTGTTTAAATCGGTTTAATTTTTTTTACTGAATCCATAAATAATTGTAACTGACAAAGTGAAAAAATGTCCTTAAGACTATATAAGTTTTACTAAACTCATTACAGTTTTGTATACAGTACATACAGAATGTGCTTTTACAGGTAATTAGAACAACAATTAAGTTACAGAGAAACAGTCAAGTACTGCTCATCCTGAAGCTTACTCAATTTTCAACCAATAGTTTGTGCAAAGTAACAGTTACAAAGGTACATTGTCATGTATACTACCAGAAACAATCCATAAAATGACCAAAAACACAAAATCACCATCTCTCTCTCTCTCTCTTAGCAAATACATTTTTCCCCATACTAAAGTAAAAATGTTATAAGTAACAATAGTCTGTCTCATAGCCAGTTAAGTACTTGCTACAAAAAACGTCTAATCTGTATTATTTTTTTTATTAATCAAGATAATTAGCTATTACACTGCAACTGGTTCTGAAGCGAGTTCAAAACGGTGGATATAAAACTTCACCCAAGTTTATACATGGTGAGAAGGCTGACCGGCTGCTACAAATCCTACACTGAAGAGGTATGCGAGAAAATCAACTGAGACTGTTAAAGCAGACCTCGCAGGTGACTGGGATCGGATTAATAATAAGTAGAGTGAACATAAACTGATACAGGTTTCCCAAGGTGGAGGGGAATCCACTTTGCAGTAAATATCACAGTTTCCATCAAACAAAGCCACAAATCCGTTACAGAACTTGAAGAAAATGTGTTGCCTTGGTTTAAACTGTATCCGATTAGAGCAGTTACTCTCTAATTGCCCCTCAACCTATCCAGTGTTAGAGTGTAATCACAGCACCGTTTTCAATGTACCTTAGTACAATTTAAACCTTTAATACTCAAACCTCACCCTCCACCACAATGTTACACGACACGTAGGTTACTTTTTTCTGCAGTGTACATATTTAAATCTTTATCAAACAAGCTTGCTAATCTAAAAGATTACTTGGTAGTCTTATATAAAAGTCCAAAAAAAAGATGAATCTTTGACAATCGGGTTACAATGTTGCACATTCCACTATTTAACACCTCCTGATATTTTGTATTATTCCCTGCTCACTTACCTTTCTTTTCATTTTCCTTGTTGTCTCTGTTGATCCTCCACTACTTTTTTCCCATGTTCAGGGTGCACTGTTAGATTTCTGTAGGTTACAACACCAGTGGAAGGGTTGACACGGATGCTGAATCCTATCACCTGATGCAGGGCACATATAACCCCCCCCCCCCCCCCCAGCCCAAACCAACCCACTCACCCACCACCCTCTCCCCGCCCCCCCCCCCCCCGCCCCAATCCCCGTACCATCCACTCAAAAACTTGTTCACTGCAAAACTGGCCATTTCTCTTGACTTTCATTGCAACTCCTGGTCGGCGAATGATCAATGCAGAGTTAGTAGTCTGTACTGAATGAGTTCAAATGCTACAGCGTTAGTTCTTTTTATCTGTTGTGCTCCCAGTTTTCATTCTGGTGCTGTCTGCTGGCTGGTAACATTTAGACAGCAAAGAGTTAATGGTTTGAGCTCTTGGGCAATGGTCGCGATGAATTACCTATCTCCTTGTTAACATTTAATTCTTGCCACAGGGTTTCCTTTCAACTTGTAGTCAACTCTTATTGTGTTTCTTTTGTCTGGTGCTTGAATCACTGTATTAGTTTGTTATATATATATATATATAATAAATGTAGACATTTCTTTTCTCTGCTGTTTTGGTGGAATCGGTCTGCTGGGGAAATTTATCGGGACCTGATCTGTCCTACATACTTGCATCCCCATCAGAAGACAGGATGCCTTACGGAAAGTCTGCATACATTTATTCAGAACAAATATTAAAGTAAGCAGTCAAGCTGCACTGTGTACTCAAGCACTGACCCATATAGAGCTTGCTTTCGAAGTGACCTCCCAATCTCACTCAGGTTGTCAAGGGTGGCACTGAGCTGAAACAGGGAGGAAACCAAAAATCAGGTATTGAATCAGTACGTGTTTCTTGATTCAGAGCAGCATGGCTGGAGACTTGGGAATAACTCACCTACTTGCCCACTGAATCCTGATGTTGGTGAGGAGGGGTTGCACTTAAGGATATGGGAATGAACAATGTGCAAAATGGGGGCTGGGGAAGGACAGGATAATGTTTCACAATGAGAAAATATCCAAGAGTACAATGAAAATGTCTTAATAAAGAAGACATCAATACAATCATGGAGTTATCTGACATCGAGTTGGTTTTGTAGCTAAATTGGAGGTATTCCGAATCTAACACTTTCCAACTGATGGAAACTCAGATTAAACTCACGATAAATGTTGGTATTATCTCAGTAAGTTGGAATGGATAATTATCGTTTTCAAAAGTAGCTGTCATCCAAAGGCGGCAATAACATCGAAAAGTGGGTGTTTAACACACCGGGGACAGCTTGAGTTCTTGCTAATTGTCAAAGATAGCTGCTTGTGGACTAAGGCAGTTAACTAATGCCAGGCTTTTCACTCGTTATTCCTGGGGAAGGCAGCTTCACTGGGAGGTACTTTTACTGATTCCAGAAGCATTGTCGGCACAAGTTACCTCAGAACATGATTTACGATGGTAAGAGATCTCAGCTAATTAACAAGAAAATTATTCAATTTTCAAATCAAATATTGTGTTGACCACTCCATTATTTGAGAATGATTCAAATGATATCTCTATCTCACATGCTAGATGTGTCACAATTTATTCTGTGGAATGCAATTTCTCAAGAGTACCTACCCACAATCCTCTACTTGTAGATTCCATATTCTGATATCCTCTGTCAACAACCTAAATAATTCTTTTAACATTTCATTTAAGACTTGCAACACCACGTTAACATTGTCAAAGAGTCTATAACACCATCTTCTAAATAGTAAGTTGTAACTACTGTTGTGCTTTAATCAATAAAATGTACATTAGCTTGAAAGCATCACTTTTATTTAGTTGGTGTCACTGTGTTATTTACAGATAATATACAAAGTATAACAGTGGTGTACTATATCCTTTCAAAACTACAAATTCCCTTCCACCTTTGTATCTTTCTCCCATTTTGACCTCTACTTTGTACATTGCAATTCTTACCAAGACCACCACTCCCTCAGACAGCGGATGAATTAGCCACTGATTTGAGGCTTGTTCTTGCTTTCCTAAGCTTTGTGACTGACACGATCTGTACTGAGCAAAAATCCTCGATAGCTGCAGCAACACAGGTATCAAGTTTCGCATGAAAATTGTTCGCACAGATGCTCTGCAACCATTGGCTTTTTCTGTTGGGCTTATTTTATGGTTGGTCTTCCATTTCACTGCAAAGACTACAACAAAGAACTTGACTGGTATCTTGATGTTATAAGCAATTAGCTACTCACACTGCCAGCCACAGGACTGTGACCCGCAAGAATTAAGGTATCAGAAAAATTGTCACTTGGCCTACAGAGCAGCATCAACTGAAGAGGAAATTGTGTCTGGGGATTAATCCTCATAAAAGAATAACTGCTCCTTTTATATCACTATCTCTACTATATCCATACCTTAACCATGTCCTCTTTGA
Organism: Pristiophorus japonicus; assembly: GCF_044704955.1. Lineage (NCBI taxonomy): Eukaryota > Metazoa > Chordata > Chondrichthyes > Pristiophoridae > Pristiophorus > Pristiophorus japonicus. Next base: position 91,345,374 of record NC_091992.1, read on the forward strand.
GTTAGAAAGCCTGGACCATTGATGTCCGTATCCCTTCCATCAAAATGGCTTTGTATTGGGTGGTAAAAGGTTAACTTATTCTTTAATGACTATTCCTTTGCCTGCCTGCATTCCAAGGTGTATTGATCCATTGTTGTGAACAACTTTCTCTACCAACCTAGCTGAATCCATAGAAACCAGGATTTGAACCATGACCTCCAAGTATGAGAGTTCAAATCTCCGCCACAGGTTTTACTTGACTATGATCATGCTTTGCTGACTTGAGTGTAAGCCATCCTTCCTTTGCGTCTTAAAGCCAATGCAAATTTCAGTTCCCAACCTTCTGCTGGTTGTATGGCTGTGAAATGTGATCTCACACACATTGGTGGGTAATGCGTAATGTTGCTGACACCTTTATGGCTTGACACACGTCACTGTGGAATCATGATAGGAGAAATCCCTGGGCCTATAAAGTTTTGAAAGTGTCTAGATAACTAAAATAACATCTGGCTTCACATAATAATCAATGTAATACTTTCACTCCTCAGGATCTTACTAATAAAGATAAAAATCCATATCAACTGTAGCTAATTATCACTTAATGGCCTATTTTGCACAGAAATTCCCAAGTATATTTCAAGGCCGTCCATATAATGCAGAAGATCACAGCATTGTTGTACTATCGGAACTCTTCTACTTGTGTGAAAGGTCACCACAAGTCATTCATTTCCGAGGCCAAATGACTTAAAAATCGTTCACCACTATACAATAAATGCCTCAACAGGCCAGCACTGGTCCAATATTTATATATAATTTCAAACTTGCAAATCACAATTTTCACAAACTTTGTTTTACAAATCCAGAGATCCCACCATCTTTGTGAGTGGTAGACGTTTGGATATTTAACATGCTAATCTGTGGGAATATCAATTTTCAGACCCACCTCCCAAAAGTCCTGTGCACCCTATTTTTTGGAAAGATGCCAAATTCCATCTTCAGATTGTGCCAGTGCCTAAATCTCCACAACAAGCTTCAATGCACATGCAAGGCTAGTGTAGCGCCTGTCTGATCAGAAGTGTTCGAAGCATCATCAGTGCCGATGGAGAATGAAGGTGAACAAAGTGCAAGGGGAACGTACTGGAAAATCGAAGGAAAGGGAGCATTGGAAAAACAGAACTGAATGTTTTAAGAAAATCCCCAAAAACGGAAGCAGAAAAAAATCAACGTTGACGGGAAGAATGAACATTCTGAAAAAAGGAGGGAACGTGTCAGAGTGACAGACATATTAGAGAAGCAGGGTAGGAGAAAGAACATGGATAGAAGCAGAAAGAGCAAGGGATCAAAAATGGACAAAAATCTGCTTGCACCACCTTCTATGGGGTTGCTAAAACTTGTAGTGATTTGTCAGAATGTCCGACAGTTTTTGGCCACCAGGCTCGAGGTGACTGACGTAAATAGATGGATGATAAATTTTCGTTTCATTCACTTTAAACTGTTACTGAATTTAGGCTATTGGCATGATTGGCGATTTCAATGCCCACGTGACTGGCATTTCATACATCGGAAGCAAACTTGATAATAATGCACATGAAGTCAAAAAAACAAGATTGGTCTCACAGGTTAGAAAATCCATTTGCAGAGTCACATGCCCACAGAACAAACTCAATAATCGGCAATGCTGCAACGTTCTCGGCCATTCTTTCACTCGGAAAACTAAAAAAACGCGTCTTTAATTTTCTTGAGAAAAATACCACACAACTCCTTATCACTGATAGGAACTGGTAGCGGTATGCTCGATAACAAATAATTTTATTCTCGCAAGGATGAAACTATCCCGAGGCCTAGAATTCTAAGCAGTTATCTCCTTGTTCAAAGGGGCAAAAGAAATGCGTGGAGGGAAAGCCAGCAGTGCCCCGAACTTGTGTACGGAAATGGTCGCCTGTGATTTAGTCTACTTATAGTTTTACTGTACATGCTTAGAAGATGGAAATTTTTAACATACTATATGTTTAATTTGGGATAATATGGTACAAGCTTCCTTTTTTTTTGTTGAGCAAGCACACCAATTCTGACTAATTGCCAAATTAATCATCCAACATCCCCCAAACCAAATAGCTTCAATCTCCAAAAGTAGCAATAACAGTTGGCTAGAAATTCAACCATTGACTTTGTCACTCTAAGCCCTTTTAATTGACTACCATGCCACATGGCTTCCTTTGATAGAAACTGTCAGGTGACCTGGATGGTACGCCACCATCCATTGTGCTAATGTACCAACTAAAATGAAAACCTTGAATAAAACAAGGAACTGATGTTAAGTGTCTCTGGAAAGACTGAAGCCTCATATAGTATGCCACTTTGTTTAGATAAACAAATGCATTTGCTCGGATAAACATGTCAGAAATTAGGGCGCGCGTAATTAGTGTGGTCTGACAGTGCCATTGTCCTCTGGCTCACTGGCAAATATTCCGGACTTTTATCGTGGAATCGGTGCCGCGCTTTTTAAGATCAAACAGTTACTTCTGTTTTGCTGGCTGTATGGTAGTTGCGGTGGTGTCCTGGGATATAGTGGAGCTGTTCCACTGTGTTGTGCCGACGTGAAGCAAAGGCATGTCGCTTAGCAGCAGTGTGATTCGTTTGATTCGTAGTTAAGGTATTGTACGAAGTGTTTGAGGCACTGGGATGCGAGTGCATTTTTGTCATCTTATAGCGATCTAAGACGGGAGTGGATACAAAGACATCTGTGTGGGACTGGGACAAAGCCCTGGACATGGCCTTTTCTCGGAAAACAGAACGCTTGAGGGACATAACTTTATCCGGAGAGAGCAGAGGATCCTGGGACTGAAGACGTTCAGCTGACAACAGTTGTTCATCAGACAGGATGCGCTCGTAAGACATGACGCACTCTTGAGGCAGGTCTCTCTCCGGAGACAGGACCCTGTCCTGTGACATGGCCCGTACTGGTCGCCTCGGCCTCTCCCTGTAGTTACTGTGTTCCTGATTCATTTTCATAACGTGGAGAGGCAAGGTTCCTCTCGCTGCCAAGTCTGGGAGGTGCCGTCTTTTCATATAGTATTCATCGATCTCCTTCTCACCTGCAGGAAGGATGCAAAACACCTTTTTTAGAATGGCTTCATTTACCCACCCGCCAAATATTTCACATTTCTGAAAGGTTGCAGTATCACAGTTAGGGCGGCCACTTATCCAGCTTTTGATCAAGCAGTCCAATTTTTAAATGAGATGCCTGTAAATTTCTACAGTGTAAACTGGATGCCAATAGCCTGAAGAGGAGGCATGTACTTTTTACCTCTTGCTGCGCCTTGTGATGTGGAGGCACTGCTCGTATTTTCAACAGCAGCAAAAAACCCCATAAACGTCCTTGTCATAAGCCCACCTCCTCATTCCCCCCTCCATCCGGTTCTGGATTTGGTAAAAAATACAGCAGCCCTAATTGCAATTTTATTTCGGGCAATTAAACTGTATAGACTTTAAGCTTCACTCAATAATATACATGGCATAGATGACGTTTGTGCCTTCACTGTACACAGCAGTCATTTATGTTTTCATTTCGAAACAGAATTATGCATCAGATATTCATGCAGAGATATGTGCAATGTTGAATGCATTTGATTGTGGGATGCATGAACTGCCATTCTTACAGATAAATACTGTCAGAAAAATCTCCCATGAAGACAGGTATCAATGAAAAAACATAGCTGAAGCAGACAGGCATCAGTAGAGTAACTGCAACTCTCATGGTACATACATCTCCCTTTGCTCACTTGTCCAATGTGAAACTTGATCTGTCTATTTTTTTCCAGCAAAGTAGTTACAATTCCCCGGGTGTTTGGTGCCGCGTTCCATGGATAAACCACACAAGTACTGCAGGGTTTGCTGGAGTTGTATCTCAAGGGCCTGTTCATTCCTTCTGAGCCGTGGACCTGACTGATTCACAGTACATGTACAGACTGTAAGCTGCTGTAACATTTCTTTTCTTTTAGCTCAATCTGGCAGTCTGATTTAGTGATTTATGACGTGCGAATAAGGCCAAAATTCTCTAAAAGGCTCTGGATTTTCTGGTGGTTGGAAAAGATGGATAATATCAGGTTATTCATCCCTACATTCTTAATGGATCCGTGTAACCCAGTGTCAGCTGTGGCTCAGTGGGTAGCACACTCGCCTTTTAAATTCAGTTTGAGGGGTCGGTCGATGCGACTTGTTTTGGGCAGGAGTGAATTTCGGCCTCAAGACCCAGTGCAAAATGCAGCCATCTGTGTTTTCTCCATTTTATTTTCAGTTGTTTATATTTACATTATTTTTTGAATTCCTATTTTTTAGGTATAAGTGTGGTTCATGCATTTAAGAAAAATACTTTTGATAATTTTCTTTATATATTTTAGAATTCCTTTTTTTCATTTCTTTATATCTTGCACTTTGTTTCGTTTCTCCATATTTCCAATCTTGGCTCCACTTTCTTTTCCCTTTTCTATTCTAAAATGTAATTATATTGGTGTTTTCTGAAATCCTTATTCCCTCATTTTATTGTTAATCCTTTTCCTTTGCTTTTTCAGCATGTTCTGCTTCTCTTTTGTGTTGTTCCATAATAGAAAAGCCAATTATAATTTAAAAGAGGAAACATTGCAAAGTGTTGCAGTACAAAGAGACTCAGGGGGGGGGTCTTTGTGCATGAAACACAAAAAGTTAGTATGCAGGTACAGCAAGTAATCAGGAAGGCAAATGGAATGTTGGCCTTTATTGCAAGGGGGATGGAGTATAAAAGCAGAGAAGTCCTGCTGCAGTTATACAGGGTATTGGTGAGGCCACACCTGGAGTACTGCGTACAGTTTTGGTCTCTGTATTTACGAAAGGATATACTTGCATTGGAGACTGTTCAGAGAAGGTTCACTAGGTTGATTCAGGAGATGAGGGGGTTGACTTATGAAGATAGGTTGAGTAGGTTGGGCCTATACACATTGGAGTTCAGAAGAATGAGAGGTGATCTTATTCAAGCTTATAAGATAATGAGGGGACTCGACAAAATGGATGCAGAGAGGATATTTCTACTCATAGGGGAAACTAAAACTCGGGGACATAGTCTTACAATAAGGGGCCGTCCAGTTAAAACTGAGATGAGGAGGAATTTCTTCTCTCAGAGGGTTGTAAATCAATGAAATTCTCTGCCTCAGAGAGCTGTGGAGGCTGGGTCATTGAATATATTTAAGGCAGAGATAGACAGATTTTTGAGCGATAACGGAATAAAGGGTTATGGGAAGCAGACAGGGAAGTGGAGCTGAGTCCAAAATCTGATCAGACATGATCTTATTGAATGGCTTAGCAGGCTACAGGGGTCAAATGGCCTACTCCTGCTCCTATTTCTTATGTTCTTATGTTCTTATTTCTCTCTCTGCAAGTTTGTGTGCACTATCTTCAGTTATTTTATTTTTAATTTGTTAAATTTCTTTCTTCCCCTTGTAGCATTTATGTTACTTTGATTTTTGGACTTTGTATTGTTCTTGTTATTGTGGCCAGATTCCTCTGGAAGGCTTGACCTGCAGACCCTGACTTCTTATTGCAACTACAATATCAGGGTCCAGGGCCCACGATGAATGCCCATTACCACATAGAACTACTTCACGAAAAGGTGGTTCTTTAAGACTCTGGAACTCCTGGTGCTGTGAAATGGACTCCACTCACATTGCAGGGTGGACCCCATGGTAACAGAGCCTTTGTGCTTTCCCCAACAGTCTAAACAAGCCAGAAATCAAGACACCACATCACTGGGCCCTTTGGGCAGGATGAAGAATTAGCCTACCTGTAGCCTGAAAAAATGGCAGCCTCCGCTTCAGGTGGCAAAGTTCATATTTTCTACCAGGGGCACTGTTGCTAGCCACTTAAAGAGGGGTATTTATTTGGTGCCCCTGCAGGAAGCAATTATACTTCATTTGTCTTGCGCCATGGCCAACAAAGTCTGTGCTCAGGCAACAGTAAGGAGAGGCGGCATAAGGTGAGGTAAGAGCACATTTAACTTTCTCCATCCCTGCAATGAGCTACATTGATCATTGGACGTTCTATTGACAATAAGAGCTTGACCATCAATGAATGATAGGTCACCATGAAGTTGAACAGTTGCCACTCTTGTTGGTGTAGCACCTGGGACACTGCAAGACTGAAGCGGTTGAAAAGTAGCGGCTGTGAATAATAAAATCAATTACCAGCTCTGAGTTCCTAGGTATGATGCAAAATAATGTTAATGGAAAATTATGGGACACCTACTTAGTCGTTTTAGTGAAGAATACTTGCTTAAGTCAGATTTGACTGCAGATTCATAAGATGGTGGAAGATGCGACAGACTCTGGTAGGATCTCGAGAAAGACAGATCGTATGGTTCAGTCGCAGAAGTAAGAATACTGTTCATTCGTGGTTTTTCTGTGGGGGAAGGAGATAAAAAGGAAGAATTGTGTGAGAACAAGTAGGGTGAGAGTCCAACAGCTTTTAAATCAATTTTCTCTCCTTCATTCCACTCCTGAAGGGGCTCGCAAACTCTGAAGTGTGTTTCCATGGCAGCCTTCCAATACCTCGTCCAAATGACCTTTCTAAGCAGGCCGCAGAGCCAATCTGACCTCATCTCCACACATCCAGTGAGGGACATTTCACAACAACCAGCAGTGGGCGGTTTCTCTCCCCTCAGTCGAGGTGCACTGTCATGTATTCAACTATCATTGTAACTCATGTATAAGCTGACCTAAGTTGTACACCTTGAGAACATTGACCGCTAGGGGTGAACTTGTGGGAGACACTCCTAACCTGGACTTTCAGGTACAAAAGGGGAAGCTCCACCCATCTTCATCACTTGAGATCTTGGTAATAAAGGTAACTGGTCACAGAGTGACCTTCTCTCAAGTATGGGCCTCGTGTGCATCTATATTGTATAGTAAGGACATATCATTGGCGATGAGAAACTGGGATTTAAACCACGCGAGCATAGTCACTAGCAGCACAGAAGAGAGGTACACAGAGATGTTGGTGATGATTGGGACGACTTTATTGAGAGACTACAGCAAAATTTTGTCACAAAGGAATGGCTGGGACAGGATTCGGCCGACAAACACAGGGTTCATCTCCTGACGGTTTGTGGATCAACAATATACTCCCTGATGAAGGACCTTCTGGCGCCAGAGAAGCCGGCGGACAAGACGTTCGAAGAGCTCAGTAAGTTGATCGGGGAACACCTTAAACCGGCGAGCAGCATGCACATGGCGAGACACTGGTTTTATACGCAACAGCGGTGAGAAGGGCAAAGCGTTCCAGACTTCGTGGCAGATCTCCGGCGACTGGCGAGCCTATGTAAGTTCCCAGATGCATACAGAGCGGAGATGCTGCAAGACGTTTTTATTGAGGGCATTCGGTTTTCAGGAAACTGATTGAGACCAAAGACTTGACCTTGGAAGCGGCGGCTCTGATAGCCCCGACATTTATCTCAGAGGAGGAAGAGACCAGAATGATGTACGACAAAAATCTTGGCTCAAATGCGGCAAACGACCAGTGAGTCAACATTGTTAACGCGGCACACGGTTCTCTAGGCAGACAAGGGCAATCGGACATGCCCCAGCATGTAGTCGAACCCAAAAGGGGAATTCAACAGAGACAATGGCTAGCTGAACAGCGATTCATGCCATCGCAATGGACAATGCGGCCAGTAATGGGGCCATCAACACCTGTTAATGGTGCGCTTAAGGACAGTTACAGAGACAGTCAGAAACGATCGACTGGTAATGGACCTTTTGATTCCAACAACGGGGCCTCCAGCTCATGCTGGAGGTGTGGAGGCAAACACACAGACAGAGCTTGCAGGTATCAGCAATATACCTGCAGAAACTGCAACGTCAGTGGTCACTTGGCGCGTATGTGCAGGAAGCCTGCAGCCAGGTTGATGCACGAGGAGGACGGGCCCGATGTAAGCTCTGAGGCCAAATGAATACTGGGGGAAATCGCTGGAAGCTGAAGTTCAGTGAGTTCATGTGGAGCACATATACAGTTCATATACCAGGATGTCACCGATAATGATGAAAGTGCTCCTCAATGGCATCCCAGTATTAATGGAGCTAGACACGGGGGCCAGCCAGTCCCTGATGGGAATCAAACAGTTCGAAGGGTTGTGGGTGTCCAAGGCCAGGAGGCCAAAATTATTGCCGATTGACGCACAGCTACGGACATATACAAAGGAGATCATTCCGGTGCTAGACAGCGCCACAGTAGTCGTGACCCACAAAGATTCGGAAAACAGGTTGCCACTCTGGATTGTCCCGGGTGACGGTCCCGCACTACTGGGGAGGAGTTGGCTTGCTGTCATGAACTGGAAATGGGGGGATGTCAATGCAATTTCTTCTGTGGAGCGAGTATCATGCTCACAGGTCCTGGACAAATTTGACTCACTATTTCAACCCGGCATCGGCACTTTCATGGGGGCCAAGATAGTGATTCACATAAATTCGGATGCCAGGCTCGTACACCACAAGGCCAGAGCGGTGCTGTACATGATGCGGGAAAAGATAGAATGCGATTGGACCGCCTGCTGAAGGAAGGCATCATCTCGCCAGTTGAATTCAGTGACTGGGCGAGTCCGATTGTGCCGGTGCTCAAGGCGGATGGGTCGGTCAGGATATGTGGTGATTACAAGGCCACCATCAATCGGGTGTCACTCCAAGACCAATACCCGCGACCGAGAGCGGAGGACCTCTTTGCGACGCTATCCGGTGGCAAACTTTTTTCAAAATTGGACCTGACCTCACCTTACATGACCCAGGAGCTGGTGAGTGAGTCGAAGAAGCTGACCATCATTATGACACACAAGGGGTTGTTTGTGTATAACAGGTGTCCGTTCGGGATTCGTTCGGCCGCCGTGATCTTTCAGCGAAATATGGAAAGCCTCCTCAAGTCGATTTCAAGGACGGTGGTTTTTCAAGACGACATCCTCATCACGGGTCGTGATACTGAAGAACACCTCCACAACCTGGAGGAGGTGCTATGCAGACTAGACCGGGTAGGACTGCGACTGAAAAAGGCGAAGTGCGTCTTCTTGGCTCCAGAGGTAGAATTCCTGGGGAGGAGGATAGCAGCAGACGGGATCAGACCTACTGCGTCCAAAACGGAAGCGATCCAGAGAGCACCCAGACCCCGTAACATGATGGAGCTCCGTTCGTTCCTGTGGCTCCTAAACTATTTTGGTAACTTTCTTCCCAAATTGAGCATGCTGTGAGAGCCACTACACATGCTCCTACGCAAAGGTTGCGATTGGGTCTGGGGGGACAGCCAGGAAAGGGCTTTTGATAGAGCACGCAATTTGTTATGCTCCAACAAACTGTTAACGTTATATGACCCGTGTAAGATGCGTCGTCCTATGGGGTCGGGTGTGTGTTGCAGCATGTGAATGCCATTGGTCAGTTACAGCTGGTAGCTTCTGCCTCCAGAAGTCTGTCCCAAGCTGAAAGGGGCTACGGGTTGGTAGAAAAGGAAGTGCTAGCATGTATATATGTAGTAAAAAAAATGCACCAGTACCTGTTTGACAGGAAATTTGAGCTGGAGACAGATCACAAACCCCTAACGTCCCTTTTGGCCGACAACAAGGCCATAAATGCGAATGCATCGGCCCGCATACAGAGGTGAGCACTCACGTTAGCCGCCTATGACTGCACAATTCGGCTCAGACCAGGCACTGAAAACTGTGCCAATGCACTCAGCAGGCTACCACTAGCCACCACTGAGGGGTCAACTGAGCATGATGCTGAGATGGTCATGGCTGTTGAAGCTTCCGAAAGTGAAGGCTTACCTGTGACAGCCCGTCAGATTAAAGTCTGGACAAATAAAGACCTGCTACTGTATTTAGTTAAGAAATGTGTCCTGAATGGGGACTGGCCAGCCACGTACAGGGCATGCCCTGAGGAATTTAAACCGTTTCAGAGGTGCAAGGATGAACTCTCGATTCAGGCCGATTGTCTGCTGTGGGGAAACCGAGCAGTCATGCCCCAGAGGGGCAGAGAGGTGTTTATCAGAGAACTTCACAATGAGCACCCGGGCATTGTCATGATGAAGGCAATTGCCAGATCACACATTTGGTGGCCAGGGATAGATGCAGACCTGGAACTTTGTGTTTGCAGGTGCAACACATGTGCTCAGCTGGGCAACGCACCCAAGGAAGCCCCCCTTAGCCCCTGGTCCCGGCTTGCCAAGCTATGGTCACGCATCCATGTGGACTACGTAGGTCCTTTCATGGGAAAAATATTTTTGGTTGTAGTAGACGCCTACTCCAAAGGGATTGATTGTGCCATTTTAAATTCAAGCACATCCTCTGCCATGCTAGAAAGTCTACGGGCAATGTTTGCCGCCCATGGTCTACCGGGTGTCTTGGTCAGCGACAATGGCCTGTGCTTCACAAGCACTTAATTCCAGGACTTCATGGCAGGCAATGGAATCAACCATGTCAGAATGGTACCGTTCAAGCTGGCCTCAAAGGGTCAGGCGGAACGAGCAGTGCAGATAATCAAACAGGGGATGCTCAGAATCCAAGGGGGTTCCCTACCGCTTATCATGCCTTCTGTTGGCCAATAGATCCCGACCACATTTGCTCACAGGGGTTCCACCCACAGAGCTGCTAATGAAAAGGACGCTCAAAACCAGGTTATCCCTTAAACACACTACTATGAAAGAAATTGTTGAGAGCAGGCGTCAGTCACAATGTGACTACCATGACAGGAATGCGAGGGCGCGATGTATTGATGCTGTTTTTGTCCTTAATTACACTGCAGGGCCCAAATGGCTTGCAGGCACTGTGATTGCCAAAGAGGGGAATAGATTTTTGGTCGTTAAACTTACCAATGGACAAATCTGCTGCAAACACGTGGATCAAACTAAAAGGAGGTTCAGCAACCCCATAGAGGAAGCAGGGGAAGAACACGACATAGAGTTTACTCCACCACAGGTGACCGAACACCGGAACCAAGTGGAGGAGAGCCCAGTCACTGTGGGCAGTCCGGACTGGCCTGAGGCACCGCAAACAGCAGACACTCAGGCCAGCGCCCAACAACCAGAGCCCCAACTCAGGCGCTCTACAAAGGGAGCTTAAACCACCAGAGAGACTTAACCTGTGATCCCAATAAGACTTTGGGGGGAGGTGATGTCATGTATTCAACTATCATTGTAGCCCATGTATAAGCTGACCTAAGTTGTACACCTTGAGAACATTGACCGCTTGGGGTGAACTTGTGGGAGACACTCCTAACCTGGACTTTCAGGTATAAAAGGGGAAGCTCCACCCACCTTCATCACTTGAGGTCTTGGTAATAAAGGTAACTGGTCACGGATTGACCTTCTCTCAAGTATGGGCCTCGTGTGCATCTATACTGTATAGTAAGGACATATAATGCACATCGGCCAATGATTGCGCCCCCACTGCTACCTTCACTGCAATTCGTTAACCAAGCACAGATTGGGGACCAGACACAGAACATTCAAACCGGCACAGCTTCGTCACACGCCATGTTTGGAATTTAGCCATCAAGTCACGAGGGATTTCAAAGCTCTAATTTACTAAAACCATTTATAAGATGTAAACCAGATAAAATTGCTTCTGAATACCTGCAGTGTAGCAAGCGATAATTTCAAAGCTTCCTGCTGGTTGTGTGGGTGAGATAGGAAAAGATGAAACATCTGAATACTTCCCTCAAGGACTGGAAGCTGTGATGCTGTTCGTACAGGGTGAAAAGGGACACATAGAAACATAGAAACATAGAAACATAGAAAATAGGTGCAGGAGTAGGCCATTCGGCCCTTCTAGCCTGCACCGCCATTCAATGAGTTCATGGCTGAACATTCAACTTCAGTACCCCATTCCTGCTTTCTCGCCATACCCCTTGATCCCCCTAGCAGTAAGGACCTCATCTAACTCCTTTTTGAATATATTTAGTGAATTGGCCTCAACAACTTTCTGTGGTAGAGAATTCCACAGGTTCACCACTCTCTGGGTGAAGAAGTTCCTCCGCATCTCGGTCCTAAATGGCTTACCCCTTATCCTTAGACTGTGACCCCTGGTTCTGGACTTCCCCAACATTGGGAACATTCTTCCTGCATCTAACCTGTCTAACCCCGTCAGAATTTTATATGTTTCTATGAGGTCCCCTCTCATTCTTCTGAACTCCAGTGAATACAAGCCCAGTTGATCCAGTCTTTCTTGATAGGTCAGTCCCGCCATCCCGGGAATCAGTCTGGTGAACCTTCGCTGCACTCCCTCAATAGCAAGAATGTCCTTCCTCAGGTTAGGAGACCAAAACTGTACACAATACTCCAGGTGTGGCCTCACCAATGCCCTGTACAACTGTAGCAACACCTCCCTGCCCCTGTACTCAAATCCCCTTGCTATGAAGGCCAACATGCCATTTGCTTTCTTAACCACCTGCTGCACCTGCATGCCAACCTTCAATGACTGATGTACCATGACACCCAGGTCTCTTTGCACCTCCCCTTTTCCTAATCTGGCACCTTGTTACTGGGACTTGCGTTCGGTGAAGTCTCTCATCTTATTTTCACAGATGAAACACAATGCCTAATGCTAGGGCTACTATTGGGATAAAGTGACAGCAATCGAACCTATGAGCCCAGGGGTGGATGGTGGGAGGGGAGGCGGAACCCCAGCTGCATGCGTCAATGGAGAAATCAGCCAGAACTACTGTACACACATTTGATATCCACCGCCCCCCCCAATTCTTTCCACTTGTTGCAGGTGATGATGGAAGCACCGGGCAAGATTTTGATCCACCGGTCGGCCGATCGGCAGAGTGCGGTGACCGCCAACCAATGCCGGGAGCGAAGAGGTCGGAGTCATTTCTAGGCCAGGGTCTCAATTAAATAGAACCGGTAAGCTGCGGGTGTCAAACGGGCGCCCCGTGCAGCTTGCTGGATCGGGCTGGCGTGCGATCGGGCGGTTGCCACCAATCTGGGGGGTGGAGGGGGGGAGGGCGTGAGTGGAGGGGCAGTGGGAGGGGTGGAAAGGACAGACAGACTGGCAGGCAAATCCATTCTTGAGCCTCTCTCTCTCTTGTTTCATAACCACTTTGCTGGAAGGCAGACGTGAGCCTCAGTCACTGCAGAGATGCTCTGCTCATTATGTATCCGTAATGGTCAGGCTGCAATTGGGAGCTGTTGGTTGCAATGTATGTCCTGCTGTTCGTGTTGACAACTCTGTTTGAACATATTAAGAACATAAGAAATAGGAGCAGGAGTAGGCCATTTGGCCCCTCGAGCCTGCTCTGCCATTCAATAAGATCATGGCTGATCTGATCATGGACTCAGCTCCACTTCTCTGCCCGCTCCCCATAACACTTTACTCCCTTATCGCTCAAAAATCTGTTTATCTCCGTCTTAAATATATTCAATGACCCAGCCTCCACAGCTTTCTGGGGAAGATAATTCCATAGATTTTCAACCCTTTGAGAGAAGAAATTCCTCCTCACTCATTTTTAAATGGGTGACCCCTTATTCTAAAACTATGCCCCCTGGTTCTAGATTCCCCCATGAGTGTAAATATCCTCTCTGCATCTATCTTGTCGAGCCCCCTCATTATCTTATATGTCTCAATAAGATCACCTTTCATTCTTCTGAACTCCAATGAGTACAGGCCCAACCTGCTCAACCATCCTCATAAGTCAACCCGCTCATCTCAGGAATCAACCGAGCGAACCTTCTCTGAACTGTCTCCAGTGCAAGTATATCCTTCATAAATAAGGAGACCAAAACTGTACGCAATACTCTAGGTGTGGCCTCACCAATACCCTGCACAGTTGTAGCAGGACTTCTTTGCTTTTATACTCTATCCCCCTTGCTGTACCTACATACTAACTTTTTGTGTTTCATGCATAAAGACCCCCAAGTTCCTCTGTACTGCAGAGTTGACATTTTTCTCCATTTAAATTTTAATTTTGCTTTTCTGTTTTTTCTGCCAACGTGGATAACCTCAAACTTTCCCACATTATACTCCAGTTGCCAAATTTTTGCCCACTCACTTAGCCTGTCTATATCCCTTTGCAGATATTTTTGTGCCCTCCTCACAACTTGCTTTCCCACCCATCTTTGTATCATCAGCAAACTTGGCTACATTACACTTGGTCCCTTCATCCAAATCATTAATATAAATTGTAAATATTTGAGGCCCCATCACCGATCCCTGTGGCATCCCACTAGTTACTCTTTGCCAACCGGAAAATGACCCATTTATCCCGAATCTGTTTTCTGTTAGTTAACCAATCTTCTATACATGCTAATATATTACCCCAAATTTTTATCTTATGCAGTAACCTTTTATGTGGCACCTTATCGAATGCCTTCTGGAAATCCAAATACACCACATCTACTGGTTCCACCTTATCCACCCTGCTCGTTACATCCTCAAAGAACTCCAGCAAATTTGTCAAACATGATTCTTGAAGGTTTGATCACATGACCTCCAACAGCCCCACCCCAAAACTCTCGCCATTGGTCGGCCAATATTTCTATCATCAAGGCATTCCCACACTAATTAGAAAGCAAAAAAAAACTGTTCATTACCCAATTAGATGACACTGAACAGGAAGCCACCAGTCTTCAGTTTGCAAGTGTCAAACTACCTTTTTTCCATCTCCAATATCTTTATAACTATTAAACAGAAGTGTTCATAGAAAATGAAATAAAAGCAGACTTTTTTAATATCCAGATTTTTCTCCCGGGGTATGCTCGTGGCAGCAACCTGGGGATTAATCATCAATTATTGGTGACTCCAGGCCAATCCTTGAGGGTTGGCAACTGTGCCCACCATGGAGTGGTCTGCTTGCAAAGATACTACGAGAAAAGGTAGCTTCTGCCACGTGGATCATGGTTACGCTGCAGAGCGAGAATTTATTCTGGTAAAATTCTCTCTGGCTGTGGAATAGCAGTAACATTTGAACAAATTACACACATGCCTCTCAGTATTTTCAACAGCTCCACTTTTAAATCAAAATACAATTGATTTATTTTGGAAGAGAGGTATATCGACACATTCTGTGGCAGGAGCTCTTTGCCATTTCTTGTGCAAATATAGCTATGTTCTAAATATCACTAAGTCAGTACTTCAGTCCAACCATGGAAAAATGAAGTTAAACCTCTTCAAGCAAAATTTGACAAATACCAGCCTGTCACAAACCCAATTGGCAGTCCCCTTCATGTTGAAGTATTCCGAAGTGAGGTAGCCCTGATCCAGAATTGTTACACTATGAACATACGAAAATGACAGGCAGGAAAAGACGAGCCCCACACTCATGATGGCGGCAGCACCATGACCAGTCATTTCCCACTCCCACCCCCCCACCCCCTCCATCCCAAAACCATGTTGTAATGTATGCACCTGTGTGCTCAAACATTTGCGGAGCTGTTGATACAGAAGAAGCTGGTCGACTTCTTCTGGGACAACAGGAAGCACTGGGTCCCTGCTGCGGTTCTGAGTCTCCCACTTAGGGAGGGCGGTCAGGCGTTGGTGTGCGTGAGCACCCAGGCTGTGACTTTCCATCTTCAGACCCTGCAGAGATACCTGTATGTCGAGCCCCCTCCTAGATGGTGTGCACTGGGGACGTATTTCTTCCGCCAGCAGTACTGCCTCAATTACGACACGCAGCTCCTGTTTGTGAGCCTGGGGGGCATCAGGACCGCCATGTGGGGGCTGCCTGCCTTTTACCAGGAACTCATCAGGGTCTGGAACAAAGTTACCACCAAGCGCAGCTCTCCCCCGATTGGATTGGCGGCTGTCCTTCGTGAGCCGCTGCTCAGGAATCCGTACCTCCACGACCGTGGTTTTAGGTAGCAGGCGGACAAGAGGGCTGTGTTTGGCAAGGTGACCAGGGTCCGGGACCTGCTCGATAGCGGAGGAGCAGGCTGGATGGCACCAAAAGAACTGGCACGGCGCTTAAACTGGGCTAACGTCCGGCGCGTGCCCAATGCCATCGAGTCGCGAAAAACAGCACTGGGCCCTGACTCCACTAGGTGCGTCGAGGAGGCTCAAGCACATGGGGCGATTCTGTCCGAACTGACACCCATCCGGATGGAATTCCTCATCAGCGTCAAGCCCCAAAACCTCCCTCGGGTGCCGGCGTTTCACAACGTGAGCCTCCTCCGGGAAATCCCCTCCGTGCCTTTCAGTTCTGCACAGAGGGGATTCCTGTACGAGCTGCTCTTGCACACTTTCCACTTTGCCATCCTCGTCTGCTGTCCAGACATGCCATGGCGCACCATCTTGCCGTCCGGAAGAGGCAGGGGTCCCCAATGGAGTGCTCACTATGTGGGAGTCCTCCCTTTATTTATTGGGGACTTGGCCTGAAGGATGTTGCATGGGCCAGTCCCGTGCAATCAGTTTTTAAGTCCGTTCACGGACTCTCAGGCCGCCTGTAATTTCTGCGGTCTGGAAGAATCCGTGTTCCATGTTTATGTGGAGTGTATCAGGTTGCAGCCCCTGTTGCGATATTTGAGGGGGCTGTTCCTCAAATTCTGGTTGCACCTCAGTCCCACACTCCTGATCTTTGGGCATCGTGTGCGGAGGGGAGCAGGCAGGTCAGAAGGCCTCCTCAAAGGACTGCTCCTGGGCCTAGCCAAGGTGGCTATTAACCAGTCCAGGCAGCAGACGGTCGAGGGGGTCGTTCAGCCCGACTGCCTGCCTCTCTTCCGAGGTTACATCCGAGCCAGGTTATCCCTGGAGATGGAGCACGCGGTGTCCATTGGTACGCTCGCGGCCTTCCACGAGACATGGGCGCTGGAGGGACTGGAGTGCATCATCATCCTCGGCAACCAAATTTTAATTTGATTTAAAGTTTTGTTAAAGCCTACAGTGTTAATTTGTGGGTTCTAGTGCCCTTGCCAAAAGGAGGCATTTGATTAATGTTTCAACTAAAAATAGTTGTAGAGTTGTTGAGTTGCGAGTGGTTTAGTCAGTCACATGATGTTCACAAAACTCAATAAAGCCCCAGCCAGTTGGGTTCAGGGAATCCACGATGAGGCAGGTGGTTGTGAGCCCGGTGGATGTGTAGTGTGATTGTTAAGCCTTTGCTAATATACCAACTAGTTCTTAATAGCAATGTGTTGCTATGAATTCTTAAGCAAAGAACCCATGAAGCAAATACATTACACATGTAATCTCCTGGGAGAGGCAAAAAAACTGAGGAAAACTAAAACCCCAGGGCTAATAAGGGAAGAAATACAATGGAAAATTCCTCTCTGACCCCCTTAGTCTACCAAAACCAGTCCAGGAGATCACATGGAGAACACACTGGGCCCAAAATTGGTCAATATGTAAGGTCCGCCCATTTCTCGGTGGTATGTTGTTTCACACCGCCGAGACCGAAGAGAACAAAATTGGTCAAAATTTTTTGGGCGGTAGGGGGCGGAATTTCGACCAATTTTGGCCCCACTGTGTTCCCCTTTCTACTTGTTAAGTAATGCTTCACCAACAACCAGTGACATAGCCACAGGAGGTGACTTCTAGTGTCAGCCAGTGGCTCAGTGGATAACACCCTCACCTCTGAGTCAGAAGGTTGTGGGTTCACGTCCCACTCCAGAGCACAAAAAACTAGGCTGACACTCCAGTGAGTGCAGTGCTGAGGGAGTGCTGCACTGTCAGATGAGACGTTAAACCGAGGTCCTCTCAGGTGGATGTAAAAGATCCCATGGCACTATTTCGAAGAAGAGCAGGGGAGTTATCCCCGGTGTCCTGGCCAATATTTATCCCTCAATCAGCATAACAATAAAAACAGATGATCTGGTCATTATCCTATTGCTGTTTGTGGGAGCTTGCTGTGCACTAATAGGCTGCCATGTTTCCTGCGTTGCAACAGTGACTTCTCTTCAAAAAGTACTTCATTGGCTATAAAGTGCTTTGGAACATGCAGTGGTCGCTATATAAATGCAAGTCTTTCTTTCTGTACCTATTGTAATTGTTCCAGATTATCACAACATCCATCACAATGCAACTAGTATGAATAGGTTTTTCACCAGATACACTTGTACAAACTGTTGCATCTGTATTTAAAGTATTTCTACTTGTTAACAAATTTTCCCCCTGGCTACTTTATTTGAAGAAGATGGCTTATACTGAGAAGCTTTGTCCCCTGTTGGATTGGATGGTCATTAGACGGAAACTCAACCTGAACAATGAGTCTCAAACATATCATGTGCCGACATTGGTCTTGTAGCTGCTTTCATTCCCCAGATCATTGATCATTTCAATCAATGTTGAAATCCCCTTTAAGATTGCACAAACTTCAAGATACGTCTAGGCAATCTTTTAAAATTCTGCTAGTTGTAAAAAATGGAAATAAAATCCAAATTGAAAAGCACTGTTTCAGATAGATCGAGGGAATTGATGGCATCGGAGTTGACTAAACATTGAGACATGTAATCAAAGTGCAGGAACTGGTAATTGTCAAGGTCAGACCAGACAAACAGGAGCTACCATGGCTCAACCACAATCCAGGAATTCAAGATTTAACTTTGCATTGCCTCAAAGGGCTGAGTGAGTTGGAAGTTAAAGGAAAAGCACTAGTTATTAATATATATTTAATATAAAGAAGGCAAGGCTAGTCTGTAATGACTATAATTATATAATGTAATGACTGTGCAAGTTGACAATGATTAGCTTGACCTTTTCTTTCTCGCCTGAATAGGAAAAGTACACGTGTGCACATATTTGCATGCACTCACACATTTACATGTGCACTTACATCTGCCTGCACATATGTAGCACACACAATCGTTAACATGGCAGAATATTCATGCTTGAATCTTGAGCATTACTAGTTGATCATCTGCCCACTGAACCCTGCCTTGTGTACAGCAAGTTAAAATGTCCTTGCGATGTACTAGTTGAGCTTGCAGATGACAAGTTGTGTTATGGAACAAGCGGTAAAGAACCAAGCACTGACAAATAGAAACATAAAATGCTGGAAAAACTCAGCAGGTCAGACAGCATCCGTGGCGAGAGAAACCGAGTTAACGTTTCAGGTCGATGACCCTTCATCAGAACTGGAAAAAGTTTAGAGATATAACAGGTTTTTAAACAAGTGTAGGGGCAGAGAAAGGGGAGAGGCGACAAAAGAACAAAAGGGAAGGTTTGTGATGGGGTGGAAGGCAGAAGAGATTACGAGACAAAAGGGATGATGGTGCAAGGCAAAAGGAGATGATAATGGGGCAAGTTAAGAAACAAAAGATGAGTCTAGATAGGGTGTAAATGGCAGAATCATCAAAAGCTGCCATGGGAAAGAGAAAAAAAATGGGAGCAGAGATAAAGGCCTGAAACATAGAAACATAGAAAATAGGTGCAGGAGTAGGCCATTCAGCCCTTCGAGCCTGCACCACCATTCAATATGATCATGGCTAATCATGCAACTTCAGTATCCCATACCTGCTTTCTCTCCATACCCCTTGATCCCTTTAGCCCTAAGGGCCACATCTAACTCTCTTTTGAATATATCGAACAAACTGGCCTCAACAACTTTCTGTGATAGAGAATTCCCCAGGTTCACAATTCTCTGAGTGAAGTTTCTCCTCATCTCGGTCCTAAATGGCTTATCCCTTATCCGTAGACTGTGACCCCTGGTTCTGGACTTCCCCAAGTCCAGAAATTGTTGAACTCGATGTTGAGTCCAGAAGGCTGTAAAGTGCCTAAACAAAAGATGAGGTGCTGTTCTTCAAGCTTACATTGAGCTTCATTGGAACAGTGTAAGAGGCCGAGGATGGAGAGTCAGAGTGGGAGTGGAGCAGAGAATTAATGTGACAGGCGACCGGAAGCTCGGGGTCACGCTTACGGACTGAAAGGAGGTGTTCTGCAAAGCGGTCTGCCATACTGCATTTAGTCTCCCCAATTTAGAGGAGACCGCATCGTGAGCAGTGAATATAGTATACTAAATTGAAAGAAATACAAGTAAATCGCTGTTTCACCTGGAATGATTGACGAATAGAGCTTACATATTCCAGAGGACAATAACAAGCCTGTAAGACAGAGATGGAGACCGAGGAGATTAGGACGCTGCATAATCAGCTCAGTGGGGCGTTAGCTTGGTGGGATAATAAAACAATACTGTTATGAGTACATGCAGCCCATGGTAGCCGAATAGTATAAAGTTAGCGGCTGTTCCTTCCAAACATTAGAGCTCTCGGATAATGACAAGTGCATTTGCCTTCAAGGTAGCCCATG
This sequence comes from Pristiophorus japonicus, assembly GCF_044704955.1. NCBI lineage: Eukaryota > Metazoa > Chordata > Chondrichthyes > Pristiophoridae > Pristiophorus > Pristiophorus japonicus. The sequence goes on from NC_091992.1 coordinate 91,365,589, forward strand.
AAGGTGCAAGCCTGATCATCATCAATTTCGTGGAGGAAGTGCTTGCTAATTAATGTAACACTGCAGAATAGTTGTATAAGAGCAATACCGTTACAGAATTAATCAATGTATATTAAAGCTTGTTGTTCAAAACCACTCAGGTCTGAATCATGCAGAGGATATTGTTGCAGGAATAACAACACTTTTGTTGTGACTGTAATCATGGGAAATCCGCTAACGATTCACATATACAACCCATGGATTCGGTCCCCCTTTCCTGAAGTTGCCTCATACTGGGGTACGGTGCCCCAGAACCCAAATACCCGCTGGTACCTCATCCAAGAGGGTACTATTTATACACGAGCCTCGACATCGATGATGGATGGTATCCCACCTCTACCACAGACAGTACATTTTGTGAAGTTTCCACTGAACAAGCAGCAAGTGAATGGTGTTAATGAAATCTTACTGTTGCTTTCTCCCTATTAAATTGTGTATACTCTCCTCTAATACCTTCTGTCGCCAATCAGGGCACAATGATGCAATGTGGTCATGTGATACTATTCTTTTCTTCTGATTGGTGGCCGTGCCGTCAGTTGCCTAGGCCCCAAGCTCTGGAACTCCCTCCCTAAACCTCTCTACCTCTCTTTCCTCCATCAAGACACTCCTTAAAATCTACCTCTTTGACCAAGCTTTGGGAAGCGCCTTGGGATGTTTCGCTACATTAAAGGCACTATATAAATACAAGTTGTTGTTGTTGATTGGCGAGTGATGTATCAATAGAGACAATAGTACAATTCGACTAGAAGCTGGCTCTGAGCCATACGCAACTGTTCCACTCAGTATGCCATGAGTTTTTCTGCAGTACAAAACTCCAAATAAACTGGGGTGTTGAGCAACCATTCACAGTGTCCATGTCTTCTCCTTGCTATCATGCACAGACTGTGTATGTTTCCACGGCATGCAAATGTCGCAGTATGCACTAATTAGATATTGTGCTGCAACAGCATGTGAACTCAAATATAATTCCATCACTTAATCATTACACCTGTACAGTGTAATTGTAATAGTATTTGCAGAAGGACAACACATTGTTATCTCTCTAGGAATCCACTTTCACACGCAGAGAATGCAGGAGATAATTCACAATGAAGGATTTGGTTCAGCAGGCATCTAATTGTGAAGCAGTCCTGAGCACCACTTCAGTTAGCAGGACCGGTTACCAGATTTGAATTCCAAATAACTGAATAAAAAAGAACGGATGTGTTGTGGCCCAGTAGGCTTTTCTGTTGCCACAGATTCATACATTCTCAAGTGGTTCTGGGAAGGAATTTGTCATTAAGCAAAATGTTCAAACGAAGCATGTTTTGATTCGCCACACCATTGGTGGTCGTGCCTTCAGACGTCTAGGCCCTAAGCTCTGGAATTACCTTCATAAATCTCTCCAATTTCATCATCATAGGCAGTCCCTCGAAATCAAGGAAGACTTGCTTCCACTCTAAAAGTGAGTTCTCAGGTGACTGTACAGTCCAATACGGGAATTACAGTCTCTGTCACAGGTGGGGCTGACAGTCATTGAAGGAAAGGGTGGGTGGGGAGTCTGGTTTCCTGCACGCACCTTCCACTGTCTGCGCTTGTTTTCTGCATGCTCTCGGCGACGAGACCCGAGGTGCTCAGCGCCCTCCCGGATGCTCATCCTCCACTTCGGGCGGTCTTGCGCCAGAGATTCCCAGGTGTCGGTGGGGATGTTGAACTTTATCAAGGAGGCTTTGAGGGTGTTCTTGAAACATTTCCTCTGCCCACCTGGGGCTCGCTTGCCGTGTAGGAATTCCGAGTAGAGCGCTTGCTTGGGAGTCTTGCGTCGGGCATGCGGACAATGTGGCCTGCCCAAAGGAGCTGATCGAGCGTGGTCAGTGCTTCGATGCTGGGGATTTTGGCCTGATCGAGAACACTGATGTTGGTGCATCTATCCTTCCAGGGGATTTGCAGGATCTTGCGGAGACATCGTTGGTGGTATTTCTCCAGCAATTTGATGTGTCTGCTGTATATGGTCCACGTCTCTGAGCCAATTTAAGACTCTGCTGAAAACCTACCTCTTTGACCCCTGTCCTAATGTCTCCTTCTTTGGCTTGGTGTCAATTTCTGTCTGATTACGCTCCTGTGAAGCGCATTGAGACATTTTACTCATTTTAAAGGTGCTATATAAATGCAAGTCGTTGTTGTTGATGGCAAGTTCTCTTTCCTGGCTCAATCACCATGCGAGAGGTGCAGAGTGAAAGCACGTTTGGGAGGTAAATATTTTCTGCCATGTCACCATTGGGTGATTTCACATATCTCCCAGCCACCATTTGCAGGGTGGCAGAGACGTATTGCAAGCTTTCATTCAACTTGCAGACTTTTAAAAGCCAAGTTTGACATCACTTAATATTATTTCCTGATTTATCTCATCTGCTCCTCTATTCATTCCAACTTCATAATTCCCACACGGGAATAAATTTGCAGAATGGGTGTATGATTGGCAAATGAATTTCAACATCGATGAGTGTGAGTTGTCACATTTTGGTAAGAACAAGAAGGAGGTCACATAATTACTCACTTGCGCCCTGTTCTCCTGTGCCGGAGATTGTGACATCATCGCTGTGCGCACCGCTCCGTTAGCGCCCTGGACCCTAAATTGGATATCGCTTCCTGAAGTTGTGCCAGGCGAAGACAGTGACAGATTCGGTGGATGTATGTCAGGCAGCCAGCCGCGAGCGGGGCGAAATATAAAGGGGGGGGGTGGCCGGCTGCTCCTGAAAAAAATCTCCGCTTTTCTTTTCCGCACCGGTGACGATTTGGACGCGAGATCCGTGTCACGATCGCCAATCGCGTGGCACCCGCTCCCCGGTGGTCCAGGTAGGTGGGCTCCCAATTTGCAGAGCATGCATTCAGGGAAGAGCTCCTCCTATGCGGCAGCTCCACGCGGGCCAGTGCATAGCGTAGCTGAGCTATGTGCCCCGCCAGCGCCCCAGGAAGGAAGGGGGAGCGCTCCACTTCTTTTCGGGGGCGGTAACCCCAATTTACCGCAAGAGGCCAGACTTCTGCGCAAAGTCCAGCACCTCACAAGTGTTACTGCCCCCAAACGGGGTGCTCCAGAATTTCTAGGCCTGTGTTTCCACTTGTGGGGAAGAGCAAAACTCGAGGGCATCAATATAAAATAGTCAGGAAGAAATCAAATCGGGAATTTAGAGGTAACTTCTTTACCCAGATAGTGATGAGAATATAGAGTGGAGCATAAACTCTGGCATGGACTGATTGGGTCGAATGGCCTGTTTCTGTGCTGTATATTCTATGTAATACTATGTAAAAACAACCTTCTTGGCTGAATTAATTGGCATGTGTCGGAGGATGAGCCCTTGCAGTACAGTGCAAAAAAACCTGAATGTAATGGAAGGGGCAATAAGCATGAATCCATTAACAGAGTTGCCATTAACTGGTAAGTATTGTATTGCAACCCATTTACGCTGTAACAGAGATGTTTCTAGGTTACAGTAAAATGCTCTTGGTAAATTAATTAATTTAAGTTCTATTCTCACTAGCCTAAATGTGAATTCTCTGGGCTTCACATCTCCTGCCCATTGATGCTTTTTTTTGCTGTATTTGTGCACCTTACTTTCTCACTCTATCATCCTATAATCTCCCTATACATTTCCCTCACATTCCTATTTATTTATTGTGTCACATTGATACAGAGTTTCTGTCCTTTTAGTCAAGCTTTATTAAGCCCACCCAATGTCAAAGGCTACACTGCAGATGGGAAGGACAAACCTTTACACTATGATTGGGAGTGAAGTCAAGCAGCTACAGATATAAGTGGATGAAGGCTATGTAACATTCCTCTGTCCACTATTTTAGCAGAAATATCAGCTCCTACATTAAAGTTACCAAGCACAGGAGATGCAACACCTGCCCTTTTACCTCCTCCCTTCCCACTATCCAGAGCCCCAAACATTCCTTCCAGGTGAAACAGCGATTTACTTTCCTTCTTTCAATTTACTATACTGGATTCCTGCTCACGATGTGGTCTCCTCTACTACATTGGGGAGACCAAAAGCAGATTGGGTGACTGCTTTGCAGAACACCTCTGTTCAGTCCGTAACTGTAAGGGAATACACATTAAATGGTAGGACACTGAAAAGTGTAGAGGAACAAAGGGATTTTGGAGTACATGTCCACAGATCCCTGAAAGTAGCAGGCCAGGTAGATAAGGTGGTTAAGAAGGGATACGGAATGCTTGCCATTGTTAGCCAAGGCATAGAATACAAGAGCAGGGGGGTTATGCTTGAACTGTATAAAAAAACTGGTTAGGCCACAGCTGGAGTACTGCATGCAGTTCTGATCACTGCATTACAGGAAGGACGTGATTGCACTGGAGAGGATACAGAGGAGATTTACGAGGATGTTGCCGGGAGTGGAGAATCTTAGCTATGAGGGCAGATTGGATCGGCTAGATTTGTTTTTCTTAGAACAGAGGAGACTGAGGGGAGACCTCATTGAGGTGTATAAAATTATGAGGGGCCTAGATATAGTGGACATAAAGGACCCATTTCCCTTAGCAGAGGGGTCAACAACAAGGGAGCATAAATTTAAGGATGAATTATTTGTACGACAAAAATTGCCAACATTCTCCACCCTTTGTTTCTGATTGGTCCCTTGGAGGATAATCTACACCCTGAAGTTTCACAGGAATGTGTAACTGGAACCGCCCATCCCAAGGTCTCACTGACTTTGCAAATTGTAACTCGATCCATCTTGACTTCCTGAAGTGACAGACGACAGAGCTCCCCAGTAGACAGCAAGGGCCAGCCAAAGTGCCTTACCCCAGTCCAAGTACATCCCTCCCCCAGCCCAAGTGCCTTACCCCAGTCCAAGTACATCCCCCCACCCCCCTCACCCCACCACAGATGGGGCAAGTATTGTGTACAGAATGTTAACAGGTTTATTGGGTATAAAATGAATAGTGACAATGTCGTGACACCTGGATATCATCCACTCCAACAGGGGTTGAAAGTACGTGATTCGTCTTCCTGCGCCCCCCCCCACCCCCACCGCCCCCTCGTGTCTCTCTCTCATAAGAACATAAGAACATAAGAACATAAGAATTAGGAACAGGAGTAGGCCATCTAGCCCCTCGAGCCTGCTCCGCCATTCAACAAGATCATGGCTGATCTGGCCGTGGACCCAGCTCCACTTACCCGCCCGCTCCCCGTAACCCTTAATTCCCTTATTGGTTAAAAATCTATCTATCTGTGATTTGAATACATTCAATGAGCTAGCCTCAACTGCTTCCTTGGGCAGAGAATTCCACAGATTCACAACCCTCTCCCCCCGCCCCCCCCCCGCCCCAGCCTCTATCTCTCACCCACCAGCCTCTCTCTCTCCCCCCTCAGCCTCTCCCACCCACAGCTTCTCTCTCTTCCCCACCTCATTTCTCTCTTACCCCCTAGCCTCTCTCTATCTCACCCCCCAGCCTCTCCCCCCCGCCAGCCCCTCTCACTAGCTTCTCTTCCCCCACTGGCTCCCTCTCTCTTCCCCGTCCCCCCAGCCTCTCTCTCGATCTCTCTTCCCCCAGCCTCTCTTCCTCTCCTCCCCACAGCCTCTCTTTCTCTCTCTCTCCCCCCCAGCCTTTCTCTCTCTCTCAACCCTAGCCTCTCACCCCTCCAGTCTCTCACACGCCCAGCCTCTCTTCCCCCCCAGCCTCTCTCTCTCTCTCTCTCACTCTCCCCCCCCACCCAGTCTTTCTTTCTCTCTCACCCCCCCAGCCTCTCACCCCTCCAGTCTGTCACGCCCCCAGCCTCTCTCCCCCACCCCCAGACTCTCTCTCTCTTTCTCTCCCCTGTCCCCCCAGCCTCTCTCTCTCCCCGGCCCCCCCCCCCCCCAGCCTCTCTCACACCATCAGGCCCAGGACCACCACCATCGGGCCCCCTCCCCCGCTGTTATCGGCCCAGGTCAGTGTGCGGGGGGGTGGGGGGAGCGAGTCGGAGCCTCAAGTCCTGCTTCTTGGTATCGCGTTCATGGAATGATTCGGCCGGGGTCGGGGGTGGGGGGGAGGGGGCGGTGCTTGACAGGGGGTGGGGCTTGTCTCCTGTCGGTCAAAAAAGTGCAGTACCGGCAGGAGAGGCGGGGTAGGACAGACGCCTGTTTGTCAAAAAAAGTGCTGTACAAATAGTTACATTGTAAATTTAAAGTAATTGCTCGAAGGTTTAGAGGGGATTTGAGGGGAAATTTCTTCACGCAGAGGGTTGTAGGAGTCTGGAACTCACTGCCTGAAGGGGTGATAGAGGCAGAAACCCTCACCACATGTAAAAAGTACTTGAATGCCGTATCCTGCAGGGTTACAGCCCTAGAGCTGGAAAGTGGGATTAGGCTGGATAGCTGCTTGTTGGCCGGCACGAACACGATGGGCTGAAATGGCCTCTTTCTGTGCTGTAAACTTCTATGATTCTATGCTCCACTCCCACTCTGACCTCTCCGTCCTCAGCCTCCTACACTGTTCCAATGAAGCTCAACGCAAGCTCGAGGAACAACACCTCATCTTTCGTTTAGGCACCTTATAGCTTTCTGGACTCAAAATCGAGTTCAACAGTTTCAGACCATAAACTCTGCCCATATTTTTTTCCCTTTTTTTAAACAAACCCACCCCACCCTTTTTTACCCTTTCGTTCCCATGGCAGCTGGTGATGATTCTGCCATTCACACCCCATCTAGACTCATCTTTTGTTTCTTAACTTGTTCCATTAGCATCTCATTTTTTCCCATCATCCCTTTGGCCTCTTAATCTCTCCTGCCTTCCACCCTATCACAGACCTTCCCTTTTGTTCTTTCCTCCCCTCCCCCCTTTCACTGCCACTGCACTTCCTTAAGAATCTGTTACATCCCGAACTTTTCCAGTTCTGATGAAGGGTCACAGACCCGAAACGTTAACTCTGTTTCTCTCCACAGATGCTGCCTGACCTGCTGAGATTTCCAGCATTTTCTGTTTGTATTTCAGATTTCAGCAGCCGCAGTATTTTGCTTTTGTGCAAAAGTTACCAGTGTCAGCTTTGCTCAGTACTCGCTCACTTGTCCCTGTGGCAGAAGGTTCTGGGTTCAAAACCCCCTCTAGGCCTACACTTCAGGATTGGAAAACTGCAAATGTAATGCCCCTATTTAAAACAGGAGGCAACCAGAAAGCAGGAAACTATAGATCGGTTAGCCTAACATCTATTGTCGGGAAAATGCTGGAATCAGTAGCAGGACATTTGGAAAAGCATAATTCAATCAAGCAGAGTCAGCATGATTTTATGAACGGGAAATCATGTTTGGCAAATTTGCTGGAGTTCTTTGAAGATGTAACTGTGAATAAGGGGGAACCAGTGGATGTGGTATATTTGGATTTCCAGAAACCATTTGATAAGGTGCCACATAAAAGGTTACTGCACAAGATAAAAGTTCACAGGGTTGGGGGTAATATATTAACATGGATAGAGGATTGGCTAACTAACAGAAAACAGAGAGTCGGGATAAATGGGTCATTTTCCAGTTGGCAAACAGTGACTAGTGGGGTGTCGCAGGGATCGGTGCTGGGTCCTCAACTATTTACAATCTATATTAATGACTTGGATGAAGGGATCGATTGTAATGTAGCCAAGTTTGCTGATGATACAAAAATGGGTAGGAAAGCAAATTGTGAGGAGGACACAAAAAAATCTGCAAATGGATATAGGTCGGCTAAGTGAGTGGGCAAAAATTTGCTAGATGGAGTACAATGTGGGAAAATTTGAGGTTATCCACTCTAGCAGAAAAAATAGAAAAGCAAATTATAATTTAAATGGAGCAAAATTGCAAAGTGCTGCAGTACAGAGAGAGGGACCTTGGGATCCTTGTGCATGAAACACAAAAAGTTATTAATGTAGATACAGCAAGTAATCAGAAAGGCAAATGGAATGTTGGCATTTATTGCAAGGGGAATAGAGTATAAAAGTAGGGAGGTCCTGCTGCAACTGTACAGGGCATTGGTGAGGCCACACCTGGAGTACTGCATACAGTTTTGGTCTCTGTATTGAAGGAAGGAAGCATTGGCGGTTGTTCCGAGAAGGTTCACTAGGTTGATTCCGGAGATGAGGGGGTTGACTTATGAGGATAGGTTGAGTAGGTTGGGCCTATACTCATTAGAGTTCAAAAGAATGAGAGGTGATCTTATCGAAACATATAAGATAATGAGGGGGCTCGACAATGTGGATGCAGAGAGGATATTTCCATTCAGAGGAGAAACTAAAACTAAGGGGCATAGTCTCAGAATAAGGGGCCGCCCATTTAAAGCTGAGATGAGGAGAAATTTCTTCTCTCAGTGGGTTGTAAATTTATGGAATGCTCTGCCCCAGAGAGCTGTGGAGGCTGGGTCATTGAATATATTTAAGGTGGAGATAGATGGAATTTTGAGTGATAAGGGAATAAAGGGTTATGGGGAGTGGGCAGGGAGGTGGAGCTGAGCCCATGATCAGATCAGTCATGATCTTATTAAGTGGCGGAGCAGGCTCGAGGGATGAAATAGCCTACTCCTGCTCCTATTTGTTATGTTCTTATGTTCAGTGCAGTACTGAGGCAAAGCAGCATTGTCAAAAGTGTTATCTTTTGGATTAGACAAACTGAGGCCCCGTCTGTCTGTTCAGGTAAACGTAAATGATCCCATGGCACTATAAGGAAAAGGAGCAGGGAAGTTCTCCCAGTGATAATAAAAACAGAATATGCTGGTCTGTGGATAGAGAAACAGAGTTAATGTTTCAAGTTCCTCCAGTGTCTTGGCCAACAGTTATCCCTCAACCAAAACAGATTATCTGGTCATTTATACCAGTATTGTTTGTGGGACCTTGCTGTGGTTGCCGTGTTTAACTACAAAACAGCAGTGATGACACTTCAAAAGTAATTAATTGGCTGTGAAGTACTTTGGGACACCTTGAGGCTGTGAAAGGCACTTCATAATTGCAAGGTCTTTCTATTAAAATAGTGGACAGACCATCAGCAGGCGGGGCCATTGGAGGGAGCAGCGTGAGGCGGCCTGGCCCAGAAATCGGCGCAGTCCTGGCCTGCAAGACCATCAGCAGGCTGGGGCCATTGGAGGGGGCAGCATGCTGCGGTGGTCCACTGCAGGGAGCAGCGCGTGCTGCTGCAGGAGGGCGACGGCTGCGAAGCCAGGTCGCTGATTGCTGTGCGGGCAGGCACAGCAGGAGGGGTGAAGGAGTGGCAAGTGTTTGTAGAGGGAAGTGATCGGGGCCCAGAAGAGGCGTGAATTCAGGACCCAGAAGAGGGGAGGGCCCAGGAGCAGCACGGGCCAGCCCACACTGCGATATGTGTGCGCGCTAGGTCCGTGCAGCAGAGCCAGTCTCCAGTCGTCTTGGGTAATCCCTGCCACTGGACCAAGACCTAGCTCTGTCAAGCCCGTGTGGTGGCTGGTGTGCAACGGCCACCGCACGTTAAAAAAATCCACGCCCAGGCATCTTCCACCCTTCAAGATGTAGTTCAGGATCTGGAGTAGTAGGTCCTTCATTGAAACACCTGTGAACTCATCCCTTTTTGGCGTGGAAGCAAGTCATCCTCACTGCGAGGGATTGCCTATGATGATAATAGACAGAGTGTTGAGTGTTTCTCCACTGACATCACCAGTTGTAATTAAAACCTCTGTTAAAAAGGCAGTCAGCGGAATTTGATGCAAATGTGAAGTGTCAAGTAATGTCACATCCTAATTTCCAGCATCTTATCAAATGATATTAAGCCGTTCATTCAGTTGTTAGAATTGACTATTCCAACGCACTCCTGCCTGGCCTCCCACTTTCTACCTTATGTAAACTAGAGGTGATCCAAAACTCAGCTGCCCCTGTCCTAATTCGCACCAAGTCCCACTCACCCATCATCCCTGTGCTCGCTGACAGACATCGGCTTCCGGTTAAGCAATGCCTCGATTTCAAAATTCTTATCCTTATTTTCAAATCCCTCCATGGCCTCGCCCCTCCCTATCTCTGTAATACCCTCCCACCCCCCGAAATGTCTGCGCTGCTCTAATTCTGCCCTCTTGAGCATCCCTGATTATAATTGCTTAACCAGTGGTGGCCGTATCTTCTGTTGCTGGCAAGTCATAGTCAACATCTTAACTGAGGCGTACGAAAACATGGGCCTTACACTAAACATCCATAAGACAAAGGTCCTCCACCAGCCTGACCACCCACAGCACTGCCCCCAAGTCATCAAGATCCATGGCGCGGCCCTGGACAATGTGGACCACTTTCCATACCTCGGGAGCCTATTATCAGCAAGGGCAGACATCGACGACGAGGTTCAACATTGCCTCCAGTTTGTCAGCGCAGCATTCGGCCCTCAAACCTGCCACCAAGCTCATGGTCTACAGGGCTGTAGTGATACCCGCCCTCCTGTATGACTCAGAGACGTGGACCATATAGAGTAGACACTTCAAATCACTGGAGAAATACCACCAACAATGTCTCTGCAAGATCCTGCAAATCCCCTGGGAGGACAGACTCACAAACGTTAGCGTCCTCGATCAGGCCAACATCCCTAGCATTGAAGCACTGACCACACTCGACGAGCTCCGTTGGGCGGGCCACATTGTTCACATGCCTGACACAAGACTCCCAAAGCAAGCGCTCTACTCAGAACTCCTATACAGCAAGTGAGCCCCAGGTGGGCAGAGGAAACGTTTCAAGGACACCCTCAAAGCCTCCTTGATAAAATGCAACATTCCCACTGACACCTGGGAATTCCTGCCCAAAGATCGCCCTAAGTGGAGGAAGAGCATCCGGGAGGGCACTGAGCACTTCGAGTCTCGTCGCCAAGAGCATGCAGCAAACAAGCGCAGGCAGCGGAAGGAGCATGCGGCAAACCAGTCCCACTCACTATTTCCTTCAACAACTGTCTGTTCCACCTGTGACAGAGACTGTAATTCCCATTTTGGACTGTTCAGTCATCTGAGAACTCACTTTTAGAGTGGAAGCCTGTCGATTTCAAGGGACTGTCTCTGATGATGATAATGATCATGCCTAGGGCCCAAGCTCTGGAACTCCCTGCCTAAACCTCTACGCCTCTCTACCTCTCTTTCCTCCTTCAAGACGCTCCTTAAAACCTACCTCTTTTGTGCTCATTTCTACTTATGCGGCTCAGTGCCAAATTGTTTTATCTCATAATACTCCTGTGAAGCGTCTTGGGATGTTTCACTACGTTAAGGGCGCTATTTAAATACAAGTTGTTGTTGTTGTTGCAAATCTAGTGTTATTACCATGGTGAAAAGCTTCAGAAAGCAACCGTTATGAGGGACAAATTCAGCCTCCCAGATAACGTCAACAGAGCAGATAAGTTTTTTCACGAAGTAATTAAAATTAAATATGATTAGAATCAATGTCAATTTCTGACTAATCATTGTTTAATAGATGTTCTATCTCTCACTAACAGTAATTTTTATTTCCAAACTGTCGCCTGACTTTATCACCCACACATCATCTCTAACTATGAAGCTATTGCAACATTATCAAGGAGTTTACATCGAATTGGCAACATCTTCTCTACGTCTACCCTATCAGACCCTTTAATAATCTTAAAAACTTCTAATAGGTCACCTGTTAGCTTTCTCCTTTCTAGAGAAAAGAGCCCCAGCCTTTTTCTTGATAATCTTTCTTGATAGGTATAACCTTTCAGTTCCAGTATCATCCTTGTAAATCTTTTTTTGCAGCTTCTTCAATGCCTTTTTGTCCGTTTTATAATATGGAGACCAGTACTGTGCACAGCAGTACTCCAGGCATGGTCTAACCAAGATTCTATACAGGTCCTATTTAACTTCTCTGATTATTCTTCCAGAAATGAATAGCAGTACTTTGTTTGCTTGTTTCATGGCCTAATTAACCCGTGTCTCTACTTGTAATGATTTGTGTATCTGTATCAGTCAATCCCTTTGCTCTTCAACCCATTTAGACACTTCTTTTCCAAACAGTATTCTTCCTACCAAAATTCTATGTAAGGAGTTTCATCATCATAGGCAGTCCCTCGAAACGAGGATGACTTGCTTCCACGCCAAAAAGGAATGAGTTCACAGGTGTTTCAATGAAGGACCTAATATTCCAGGTCCCGAACTGCATTGTGAAGTGTGGAAGATGCCTGTGCGTGGATTTTTTTAACATGTGGTGGCCGTTGCACACCAGCCACCACATGGGCTTGACAGAGCTAGGTCTTGGTCCAGTGGCAAGGATTACTTAAGACGACTGGAGACCAGCTCTGCTGCACAGACTGAGCGCGCACACAGTGTGGGCTGGCTCGTGCTGCCCCTGGGCCCTCACCTCTTCTGGGCCCCAGACTTACGACTTTCCTTCTACAAACTCTTGCCGCTCCTTCGCCCCTCCTGCTGTGCCTGCCCGCACTGCAATCAGCGACCTGGCTTCGCAGCCATCCCCTCCTGCAGTGGTATGGCCCCGGCCTGCTGATGGTCTTGCAGGCTGGGACCGCGCTGATTTCCGGGCCGGGCCACTGCACGCTGCTCCCTCTAATGCAGCCTTTCAATCACAGTAAGTCCTCCTCAATTCACTAACGTGGCCTTTCGATGGCAGCTATTAATGGCCCGGAATTTGCAGCCAGCAGTGAAGCAAAGTCAATTCCTGTGTCAAGAACTTCGGGTTTTCTGACCTTGAATTCAATTCGATGGAACTTAATGGGGATCCCTTTGTGAGAAGTCCTGTGATGTCAAAAGGCTATCTAATCAGGCAGAATTCTCACAGACAGCAAGGAAGTGGGTAAGCCTTTCAAATTCTAAGTTTAAAATAATGTTAGAGTGAGCAAAAGAAAGACTGGGGTTCTCACACAGGGGAAAGGCAAACCTGAAATAAAGATGCACAAACCTAAAAAATTTAATTATTTTGGAAAGGTTTCTTAAAAATGTTACTTTTTAATTAAAATGGACAAATTTCACACTGCACAAAATTAAGATTAGTTTTCCAGGCCCTTAACATTTGTTTAGCAGTGAATACACTGTTAGAACCCCAATTACGCCTAATCCCTTTGGGTCTAACGTTTAGTGGGGAATTTAACAGCGTACTTAGTGCAAAAGATCCAAATTTTTTGTCAGTTTCAATGATTTAGGAGATTTCACTGATTGCTAGCTCTGTGGGTGTGGGATGAGGGTGGGGGGTTGAGTTCAGTTTCACAGGCGGTATGGCGGCATAATCTGAGAGTGCGCTGTCATACCGACCACGAATTCAGGGCCAGTATATCTTGTACTCAGGATGTATGATGACTCAACATCAAAAGCCTCCATGAGCACAAAATTCCATCTTTGCCACACACACTGCACTGATGAAAAAATGATTAATGGGAAAGAAACCATTTTCCTTTGCTTGGAAAAAGGACCCTTTAAAAATAGAGTTGTAGCATTAGATTCAACGGGAGGGTAATTTTCATTTGGGCAGAGAAAACTGATGGCTGCAGATCGGCTGTCATTTACACACCCCGCCAGATTGGAGAGGGAAATAGGACGGGACATATAATGGCCCTTCGATCCACAGCTACCAGTTTTCCACTTGTGACCCATGATGAAAATTACATTTAGATGATTTGTTTTCTTCTCACACGAGCTTTCCTCTCACATGTTTCCTGTACTCTTACAAATGAAACCAGCACCTTTTTGTAAATTCACCAATATATCTGGGTTCCCTCATTCACCAATCCATATTCTCTCAGTAACCTGCTTGTTACTCTAATTCAGGGCCTGAGGAATCCAGGGCCTTGATTTTCCTCCTTTCCTCTGCTTGGATGAAGGTCAGGAAGAGTGCTCTGCCTGACAGCTCCTAGATTTCCCCGATCAGGCCGTTTGTTTAGGTCCAACATTCCCCAGGTGGAGGCCCACTCCATGACAGGGGCCTGCTTGCAGAATCTGAGTGGAAATTCAGCTGGGGCTGCAGGCTTGAAAGGCCTGCAGCCGCAGCAATGGCTACTAGCTATGGGGACCACCAAGCTGCTGACCAAAGGCAGCAGCCAGAGCGAGAGCCCATGGATCAATTGGAGACTTGAAGCAAGGGTTTCATTTTGGCTTTTGAGGCATCCTAGAACTTGCTGCCGGCCGCTATCAAGCTCTTCAATTTAAGAGGTGGGGGTGGGGGGCGGGGGGGGGAGCGGAGGGGGTGCAGGCACCACAAGTGGTACCGTCAACATCTTTGTGCACCCTTCCACCTCCTCCCCAAAGACTGCACTGGAAATTCCAAGGCAACATAAGAACGAAAGACTTGGATTTATATAGCGCCTTTCACAACCACTGGATGCCTCAAAGCACTTTACAACCAATGAACTATCTTTTGAAGTGCAGTCACTGTTGCAATATAGGAAACATGGCAGCCAATTTGTGCATAAGCAAGCTCCCACAAACAACAATGTGATAATGACCGGATAATTTATTTTTGTTATGCTGATTGAGGGATAAATATTGGCCAGGACACCGGGGAGAGCTCCCCTGCTCTTCTTCAAAATAGTGCCATGGGATCTTTTAGGTCCACTTGAGAGAGCAGATGGGGCCTCGGTGTAACGTCTCATCCAAAAGATGGCACCTCCGACAGTGCAGCACTCCCTCAGCACTGCACTGGAGTGTCAACCTAGAGCTTTTTGTGCTCAAGTCCCTGGAGTGGGACTAGAACCCACAACCTTCTGACTCAGAGGTGAGAGCAACAGCTGACACTGTACTAAAGGGGATATGGACCCTGTGTTGTGGAATCCATCCCTTCTTCCTCTCCTTTGTGCCTGGGAACTGAGCATTCCCCAGGCTCAGGAGAAAAATATCAGGGCCCACTTCAAACCTTCTGGTACATGGAGAACTAGCATGAATGATGTTGTGCATGGAGAAAGAGTCAGACTGAACACTGTGAGCTCAAAGTCAAGTGTGACCTTAGTCTTTTATTGCAGGTCTCCAGAGTGCCTCTCCAACGTGTGAAGCCTTCTTAAATATCTGTGCTCCCAAGGGATTATGGGATCTCTTGGGACTCCGGGGAATGAGCCCTTTGGTGGCTGTACAGAGTAAATGCAAGTCCACATATATAACAACATTCCCCCCCAAAGTCAATAGTGTAACTATTTACAATGTGAGTTGATCTGGGGCTCTTCTTGCCCTGGTTGATCGTCTCGGTGTGAAGGCTGGTGTTGTTGAATCATTTGTTGGGCCCTCGCTGGGCTGCTGTGCAGCTGGCCTTGCTGAGCTGCCTGGTGTGTTGGGCCCTGCAAGGCTGCTGTGGATGATGGAATCTGCTTCGTGGTCAACCGTGGAGTCAGTTGCCGCTGGTATGTGTGTTGGGGGATCAAAAAAGGTAGGGTTCAAGGTGGGTTGCTTAGGGTAGTCCGTGAATCTGAGTTTGATTTGGTCCAAGTGTTTCTGGTGAATGAGTCCATTTGAAAGTTTGACCCGAAACACCCTGCTCCCCTCTTTGGCCACGACAATGCCAGGAAGCCACTTGGGACCTTGTCCATAATTTAATACAAATACAGGATCATTGATTTCAATCTCGCGTGACACATTTGCGCTATCATGGTATGCACTTTGTTGAAGCCGCCTGCTCTCTACCTGTTCATGTAGATCAGGGTGAACTAACGAGAGCCTTGTCTTAAGTGCTCTTTTCATGAGCAGTTCAGCAGGTGGGATCCCAGTGAGTGAGTGTGGTCTCATGCGGTAGCTAAGCAGGACTTGGGATAGGCGAGTCTGCAGTGAGCCTTCAGTTACCCTCTTCAAGCCTTGCTTGATGGTTTGTACTGTTCTCTCTCCCTGACCATTGGATGCTGGTTTAAACGGAGCTGATTTGACATGTTTGATCCCGTTATGGGTCATGAATTCTTTGAACTCAGCATTGGTAAAACATGGCCGGTTGTCGCTCACCAGGACATCGGGTAAGCCTTGAGTGGCAAACATGGTCCGCAGGCTTTCAATAGTGGCAGCGGACGTGCTAGCCGACATTATCTCACATTCAATCCATTGGAGTACGCGTCTACAACCACAAGGAACATTTTACCCAAGAACGGGCCTGCATAGTCGACGTGTACATAGACCACGGTTTGGATGGCCAAAACCATAAACTTAGCGGCGCCTCCCTGGGTACATTGCTTAACCGCTAGCATGTATTACATCTGTGAACGCAGGACTCTAAGTCCGCATCGATACTGGGCCACCACACGTGGGATCTGGCTATCGCTTTCATCATTAAAATGCCTGGGTGGATACTGTGGAATTAATTGATGAAGGTGTCTCTGCCCTTCTTGGGGACCACTACTCGATTGCCCCACAGAAGGCAGTCTGCCTGTATAGACATTTCATCTTTGCGCCGCTGGAATGGCTTTATCTCTTCCTGCATTTCCACTGGGACACTGGACCAGCTTCCGTGAAGCACACAGCTTTTGACTAGAGATAATAAGGGTTCCTGGCTTGTCCAGGTTTTGATCTGCCGGGCAGTGACGGGTGATTGCTCACTCTCAAATGTCTCCATGACCATGGCTAGATCTGCGGTCTGCACCATTTCCAGCCCCGTGAAATGGCAGCCTACTGAGAGCATTGGCGCAATTTTCTATGCCTGGCCTGTGGCGGATGGCGTAGTTGTATGCGGACAATGTGAACGCCCATCTCTGGATGCGGGCCAATGCATTGGTATTTATCCCTTTACTCTCGGAAAACATGGATATGAGTGGCTTATGGTCAGTTTCCAATTCGAATTTGAGCCCAAACAGGTATTGATGTATTTTCTTTACCCCATAGACACACGCTAATGCTTCTTTTTCAATCATGCTGTAGGCTCTCTCAGCCTTAGACAGACTCCTGGATGCATAAGCAACCGGTTGCAGTTTCCTGAAACCATTAGCTTGTTGCAATACATATCCGACGCCAGATGACGACGCATCACATACTAGTACCAAACGCTTACATGGATCATACAACACAAGCAATTTGTTTGAGCATAATAATTTTCTCGCTTTTACAAAGGAATTTTCTTGGCTTTAGCCCCAAACCCATTCGTCCCCTTTTCATAGTAAGACATGTAGTGGTTCTAGCAGTGGTGCGCTGAGACCCGATAAGAAGTTACCAAAGTAGTTCAAGAGCCCCAGAAACAACCGCATCTCCGTCACACTCTGTGGCCTCAGTGCATTCTCAATTGCCTCTGTCTTCACGTTAGTGGGCCTGATGCCGTTCACCACAATCCTCCTACCCAAGAATTCCACTTTAGGCACCAGGAAAACGCACTTCGAGTGTTTTAACCTAAGCCCCACGCGGTTGAGTTGATTAAGAACTTCCTCCAGGTTCTGCAGGTGCTCAACTGTGTTCCGACCTGTGACTAAGATGTCATCCTGGAAGACCACGGTGTGCGGGACCGACTTCAGTAAACTTTCCATGTTTCTCTGGAATATCGCCGCCACTGATCGGATTCCAAATGGGCATCTGTTATAAACAAAAAGACCTTTGTGCATTAGGGCCTTCGATAATTCCTCCAATTCCTGCGTCATGTAGACTGAAGTCAGATCCAGCTTCGTGAACGTCTTTCCTCCCGCCACCATTGCAAAGAGGTCGTCGGCTTTTGGTAGTGGGTATTGGTCCTGCAGGGAGAAACGATTCATAGTAACTTTTTAATTGCCACAGATTCTGAGGGTGCCGTCTCCCTGAGGACTGGGACAATAGGACTGGCCCACTCGTTGAACTCGATCGGTGAAATTATGCTCTCTCTTTGCAGCCAGTCTAGCTCGATCTCTACCCTTTCTTTCATCATGTACGGTTCTGCTCTCGCCTTGTGATGGATGAGTCGCGACCCCGGAATTAGGTGGGTCTGCACTTTTGCTCCTTGAAATTTCCCGATACTTGGTTCGAACAGCGAAGAAAATTTGTTTAAGACCTGGGCACACGAAGTGTCGTCAGCGGGCAATAGTGCTCGGACGTCGTCCCAGTTCCAGCGTATCTTTCCCAGCCAGCTCTTGCTGAGCAACGTAGGACCATCGCCCGGTACCTCCCAGAGTGATAGCTTGTGCACCGCTCCATCGTAGGAGACCTTTATGGTAGCACTGCCGATTACAGGAATCAGTTCTTTCATGTAAGTTCTTAGTTTCGTGTGAACCGGAGTTAAGAGTGGCCCTGAGGCCTTGTTGCACCACAACCTTTTGAAAGTCTTTTTGCCCATGATGGACTGGCTCGCGCCCATGTCGAGCTCCATTGACACCGGGAGTCCATTTAGTTCAACATTCAGCATTATCAGGGGACAATTCGTGATGAATGTGTGCACCCCATGTACCTCTGCCTTCTCTATGTGAGGATCTAGCTCGTCGTGATCCTCCGTGGATCTGTCCTCCTCTGCAACATGGTGGTTTGCAGGTTTAACAGACTTTGCAGCTTGCCTGTTGGAGGTGTCCCGTTGGAGGTGTCCATTGTTCCACAGCCCTTACAAATGTACTCTTTGAATCGGCATGAATGGAAACGATGATCACCCCCGCAGCGCCAACAATGTGCTAATGGCCTTGTATTCACCACCCTTGATGGTGGACTCTGAGTCATCTGCGGACATGCAGCTGCAGGTATGTGTGACCTGCCCTGTACATTACGATTCGAAAACAACATCACTTTGTTCACAGTACTTGTAGCAGCACTTGTGTGCTGAGAGATTTGCTTAGTATTGTCACTGGTGGCAATGAACGCCTGGGCTATCGCTATGGCCTTACTCAAGGTTGGTGCCTCTATAGTTAGAAGTTTGCGAAGTATGGTTTCGTGGCCAATGCCAAGTACGAAAAAGACTCTGAGCATGTGCTCCAAATGTCCTTCAAATTCGCAATGTCCTGCAAGGCGTATTAGCTCGGCAACATAACTTGCCACTTCCTGGCCTTCAGACCTTTTGTAGGTGTAAAACTGGTACCTCGCCATCAGAACACTTTCCTTCGGGTTCAAATGCTCTCAGATCAGTGTGCAAAAATCGTCGTACGATTTCTCCGTGGGTTTTGCTGGAGTGAACAGATTCTTCATGAGGCTATACGTTGGTGCCTCACAGATGATGAGGAGGATCGCTCTACGCTTGGCAGCGCTCTCTTCCCCATCTAGCTCATTGGTCACGAAGTATTGGTCGAGTTGCTCCACAAAAGTTTCCCAATCATCTCCCTTCAAAAAGTTCTCCAGGATGCCCACTGTTCTCTGCATCTTTGGGTTCACTATCTGTACCTCATCGCCAGTTGTAGTGTGTGGAGAAAGAATCAGACTGAACACTGTGAGCTCAAGGTAATGTGTGACCTTAGTCTTTATTGCAGGTCTCCAGAGTGCTTCTCCAACCTGTGAAGCCTTCTTAAATACCTCCGGGAAATGAGCCCTCTGGTGGCTGTACAGAGTAAATACAACTCCACATATATAACAAATGACGCTTCAATTAACCAAAGATACCTTGAATTTGACTCTGTTCTGTCGAAATCACTGCACCATCTCCTACTTTAACTCATTCTTTCCCAGGGCTTTAAAACAGTGGACTTACTTACTTCCTCCTCCTACAATCAACAGATTTTTAGAATATAAACTTGGAGTGCATCCAGTGGAGATTTATTAGAATGATACCAGGGATGAGGGACTTTAGTTACGTGGAGAGGCTAGAGAAGCTGGGATTGTTCTCCTTAGAGCAGAGATGGTTAAGGGGAGATTTAAAGAGGTGTTCACAATGATGAGCGGTTTTGATAGAGTAGCTATGGGAAAACTGTTTCCACTGGCAGGAGGAGAGGTAACCAAAGGACACAGGTTTAAGTTAATTGGCAAAAGAACCATGGGGAGATGAGGAGAATTTTTTTAACACAGTGAGTTGTTATGGTCGGGAACGCACGGCCTGAAAGTGTGGTGGACGCAGATTCAATAGTAACTTTCAAAAAGGAATTGGATATATACTTGAAAAGAAAAGATTTGCAGAGCTTCGGAGATAGAGTAGGAAAGTGCGACTAGTTGGACAGCTCTTTCAAAGTGCCGGCACAGGCACGAGGGACCGAATAGTTTCCTTCTGTGTTGTTTGATTCCATGAGACTCGGTGTTACCTAACTACCACTTCTCTCTTTATCCAGTTTTCTCTCCTACTCTTTCCAATCTTGGTAGAACCTGCCTTCGGGTCCTTGACTCTTCACTGAGCTTTCTCAATAAAATCAAAAGCATTGATTCTACCGTGGCTAGTGACTGGGGTTGAAATTGCCCTCCTCCTTAGTGCCTCACATGCACTTCCGACCCTGACACCGCCCGGAGATTAACATTTTTCTCGTCCTGAATATCGCTCTACACTCCGCCCCATGGATTGGGGCAGAGAAAAATCTTCAGAAACGCTAGGTGAGCCTATTTTCAGTCAGGGGGTCAATTTCGGCCCCTTGTTGTTTTAGTGCAATTAAAAGACTTCAACCATTTGAGAGCTCTCATGTAATTTCCAGATGATATCAGGCTTTTCTTTGTGTCCTTTGAAGCACAAAGGGTGAAGTTAATTCAACAAAACTGTGGCCAGAGAACTAAAATACTTTAATACTCCTGTCTGAAGCTGATATTGTATTGAAACAGGCAATTAATCTTGTTAGTCAGCAACGAAACTTGTAAATCTCAAATCACAAATATTAATGGCCTGCATTGGTAAAAGGAAATTATACACTGCCTGCTTTTTACATGAGTGATTTGGTGTTAATCAAACTGTCTGATGGATATTTAATTAGTTGTCTTTACAATGTGCTACCACATTAAGCTACACACAATCTGTCTGCATAATAATTGATACAAAAATATTCTCATGTGGATTCTTCTGATGACTGTACTTCAAAGAGTGTATGAAAATCCCCATTTGTATTAATAGGGCTTGTTTATTCAACTCTAAACGTAATTCATCTGTAAAACAAGCTAATTCCACCAAACTTCCTTTTAAGTTTGTAATGGTATGAAGTTGCTCAATTTTTATTCCAATAATTCCTGTCTTCAATCACCTTTGGCTGACAAGGTTGGCACACAAACACCTTTGCAAAGGTGCTGCGATAGATGTGTAGCATTGCCTCTGGTTTTCCTGCCATCCCGTGTGGTGCCCTCCACATGGTGCCTTTTGACAGCTGAGATCAGCAAAGCATTTCAAAATCCTGAGAGATCGTTCTCCACATTTTCCTCCAGAATGTCCATGCATTCATGAACAAAGCCCTTGCCATCCATGACGTTATTGTCCCCCTCCTTAAAACTCACCACTTTGACCAAACTTTCGGTCAGCCTTTCTAACAGCTCCTTTTCTGGCTTGGCATCCATTATTGCCTGATTACGCTCTGATGCACCTTGGGACATCTTTCTCTGTTCAAGGTGCTATTTAAATGCAAGCTGTTGTTGGAGATGTACAGTACTCATGATGAATTGCAGTTACTCTGTGCTGTTTTAAGTCAATGTAAGTTATTGTGTGCAATATTTTAAGTCATTAACCTCATGGTTTAAAAAGAAATGCACACAATGAGATTTCAGTCCCAAGTATTTTGATTGTTGATTAAATTGCTTGATTGTCTTAAAGAGGATTAAAATGTTAAAACCCCACAATTGTTAGCACCTTCTATGAATGTGATTACAAAAGAAAAGATCATTATAAGCCAAAGAAACGTGCAAAGAAATGGACCGACGATTTCACTACATGCTGTTAATTTGTGGCATTGACTGCTGACGAATGGGTTTGAATGCAGTCTGAGATGGAGCATTCAAAAGAGAAATTGATAGATTCCTGATTGACGAGAGAGTAGAGTTATTCAGGGGGAATAACGAAGCAGGAGGGAGAAAGCAATGGTTGAACATGGTTCTGAACATGAGGATGAGCTAAGTGGACTGAATTTCATTTCACTTTTCTTGTGTCCAGAAATGAATGAGACCAATGGCTCATGCATGTTTTTCACATTCCTGCTGTTCAGGCCATTTATAATGGAGCCATTAGTGGGAGCAAATGGATAGGCGTTGCCACTCAGAAAGCATCCTCTGACCTGATTTTCTTCCTCAAAGGTCAAGGGAAGCCAAATTCTGAAGGATGAAGTCATTATAAAAACCTCCAACAAATTGTGCATGGACATGCATGTTGTCACACTCAATCTATACATTGAGGGAGTGGAAGCCCTTCCTGTTGAGGGGATATTCTGCGGCAATATGGGTGCCATCGAGTGTATCCTGGAACATGGGGAAGCCAGAAACCCCGTGAAAGTGGATGGTCCGATCTCGCTGCTGTCTTGCGGTGATTCCCGAAATGATGAATTCCCTAGCTCTCCCATAAAGTGCGTCAGTGACTTGATAAATGCGTGCCCATACTACAACTTGGCTGATAGTACAGATATCCTCATGGTCACCTGAAATGAGCCTGTTGCATAAAGGTTGAGGGCATTGATCACCTTCAGAGAGCAGATAATGGCAGGTATCCGTGACTGTAGCTCCTCCTGCAGTGAGTGGCAGAGCTGTCCTATAGCATCTTTGGTGAAATGCACCTTTCTTATACACAAGGTCCTCCCTTATATGTCCTCTGGTGACTGTATGTTCTATGGGAATGGGGGTAATATCTTGTGGGCAGCATCCTCCTTAAACACAGCCTGACTCTCCTCTGTTTCATCCTGTCCTTCTCCTCCTCTGCCAGGCATACAAGACGATGCCCATAGGGAATGACAAATGCCATACCTGCTCCTGCAAAGCCCTCACTGTGGATAGGGGGCAAAAATCTGTCAGCAGTCTGACACTGTCAGAAAGAGAGAGAAGAAAGTTCAGAAGTGTGTAGGCAGGATGGCAAGAAATGTCGCTGTAAAAAGAGTTTCCCAGCTGTAGAAATCGTTACTGAAACTCTCCAGACTCAAAAACCCTTCACTCCGCCTGTCTCAGCTGATGCTTGCTGCAGCTACAGCTTATAATGCTCTGTCCAAGTTACCTGAGTTAGAGTTTCCGCTTTGGGCGGAATTGGTGATCCGGGCACAAAGTGTGGCCAAAGTTGCGTTAGTTTTCAGAAGTGTTCCCACCCCTCCCACACGACATGCATTCCCAGTGTAAAACCTTCCAACAAATCGTGCACTCGACATGTATGCATGTTGTCAAACTCCATCAGTCTACAGATGTAGACTGATGGAGTAGAAGTCCTTCTAGTTGAGGGGATAATCTGTGGTGGCCCGCAAAGCAGCATGGATGCTATCGAGTGCATCTCTGCAGCACCACTGGCCCTCGTTATAATATATTTAAATTGGGTCAGTTGGGATTCAGCAGGTGTATCACCAGAAGGATCAAAAGGCATGACGGAACTCTTGGGAAGTGATTTCACGGTAATGACTGTTTTATCAGTTGCACCAGGTACATAGCAGCAGGAAAGACCCAGAGAGACATGAATGAGTTGTCAGGACCGTGCTCACAAGTGCTAGAAAAACGACAAAAGGCATTTATTTGATTGTGACGCTCAATTTAGCTTACAGAGCATCATGGCTGGAATTTAAATCATTTCACAATATAACACATGGTATTGACCATCGAGTATAATCTTGCATTCATGAAATAATGGCCCTGAATTGGCATCCCCTACGGGCGGGTCCGAGGTGTACATGCACCTATAGAGGACTTGCAAGTTCAGGGTTTAGCCATGCACTGCACAGGCTCCGAAACCCACAACTTGCGATCTGTCAAGAATCCTGTTGACAGATCGCACGCATCTGGAATAGAGGGCCTCCACGGGCGGAGAGTTGGGCTATTTGCCCAACTTCTGCCCTTGAAATTCTTACGACTGATAAAAGCAGGATCTGCGTAAGGCTTTTAAAGGACAGAAAAATACATATTTTCAATAATTTGAACATTTAAAATCCTGTTAAATAAGGTAAGTTTCTTTTTACACCTTTCAAAATATATAAATCTATTTTTCAAAAAATTTAATTTTTGCTTTAAACAATTAATTAAATTCCATTGTGATTAATTTTTAATATGTGATGATTTAAAAAAATTTATGTCAAGTGTTTGTGTGTTTTGGGACGTGTGCGAAGCGCCTAAGTCCCAGGGACCCTTCCCAAAACACTATGCAGGCCTTCGCGTAGAGGCCCAGGACCACAAGTCTCCAATCCTCCCGGACCACCAGGTAGATTCGTTTCAGGTTAAGTTAAATTTTCAGGTCGGAGGCATCCACCCGCAGGAAGCCTCTGACTGCAATTTCTGGGCCATTGTGTTGAATAAATACCATTACAATCTCTCAAATAGCACAAGTGATCATAAGATTACAATTTAAAATCCCTAAGACCTTTCATAAAATGTTAGCTCTTTCTTATAGCACTGCCTTTTTTTGCTGTTGTATGGTAAACATAGTTGTGCTGCTATCTCTGGAAGCCCTGAAGCCACCTAAAGAGACCGTGCCTCCAGAGACTGTGCCTGTGCAGGTATTTGATGGAATCGTTTCCTCCCCAGTGTATTTAGAAAAGATATGGCAGCCAAAAATAAAGTCAACAATGAATGACACTGTTTTACAAAGAGTTACGTAGGATATACAGCACAGAAACAGGCCAACCAGTCCATGCCGGTGTATATGCTGCACTCGAGCCTCCTCTCATCCTTCCTCCTCTAACTCTATCAGCCTTCTATTCCTTTCTCCCTCATATTCTTATCTAGCTTCCTCTTCAATGCATCTCTACCACTCACCTCAACTACTCCCTGTGGTAGCGAGTTCCACATTCTCACCAATCTCTGGGTATAAAAGTTTCTTTTGAATGCCCTGTTTGATTTCTTGGTGACTATCTTACATTGATGGCCTCTAGTTTTGCTCTTCCCCACAAGTGGAAACACATTCTCCATGTCTACTCTATCAAATAGGGTTTTGAAGAATGAGAGGTGATCTCATTGAAACATACAAGATTCTGGAGGGGATTGACAGGGTAGATGCTGAGAGGTTGTTTCCCCTGTCTGGAGTGTCTAAAACTAAGGGACACAGTCTCAGGATAAGGGGTAATCCATTTAAGACAGGGATGAGGAGGAATTTCTTCACTCAGAGGGTTTTAAATCTTTGGAATTCTCTGCCCCAGGGGGCTGTGGATGCTGAGTCTCTGAAGATATTCAAGGCTGAGATAGATAGATTTTTGGAGTCTAGGGGAATCAAGGGATATGGGGATCGGGCGGGAAAGTGAAGTTGAGAGTAATGATCAGCCATGATCTTATTGAATGACGGAGCAGGCTGGAGGGCAGTATGGCCTACTCCTGCTCCTATTTCTTATGTCTCTTAAAACCTTTCATAATTTTAAAGACCTCTATTCGGTGATGCCTCATCCTTCTCATCATCCCAATTTGATGTCATTTGTAAATTTAGCAATTGTGTTTTTGATTCCAAAATCTAAATTGTTAATAGAAATTGTTCCAATGATGTGGAATCCACACTGTTATATTTGTTAATTAGCAATATAAAAACACCATAAGATTCTCATTGCAACTGCACAAAATGTGTCTTGCAACATGAGATGTGTAATAGAAGGTGTATTGAAGCAATAAATAAGGTACATTATAGCAGATTTCATATCACAGCCAATTCTTGCTCAGTGAATAAATCTGTTTTATGCATTTCATTCATTTAGAAAGATGATTTATTAAACTGGGATTCACGCTGAGATATTAATAAGAATTTCAATTACAGAATTTCTTGCATATATGTTAGCAGCATTGAAAGATTTTTCAAAATATAAAACACGCCACAATATTGCTGTATTTACCATGTGTGAAGTTCAGCTTCTATTCACTTAGCAGAAACATTCACTTTGCAATTATTCATTTAAACAATTTTGCCAATATGGGAGCATCGCAGTGAAATGAATAGAATCTATTATTAGGGTTAGAGTGACTGAGCACTTGGACAAACATGAACTGGTAAGAGAGAGCCAGCATGGATATGTAAAGATTAAGTCATGTCTAATTAACCTAATTGAAATGTTTGAGGCAGTAACTAACGTGGTAGATAAGGGAGTGTCTATGGATTTTTTTATATGGACTTCCAGAAGGCATTCGATAAGGTTCCACATAATAGACTCTTAACAAAAATGAGAGCACATAGAATTGGAGGCAACCTATTGACATGGGTATATACTCCAATTGGCAGGATATGACTAGGGGTGTCCACCAGGGATCTGCACTGAGGCCTCAGCTATTCACTATATTTATAAATGACTTTGATGAAGGAATAGAGAGCAGTATATCCAACTTTGCTGATGACATCAAGTTAGCTGGCACAGTAAATAGTGTAGATGGCAGCAGAAAGTTGCAAAGGGATATTGATAGATTAAGTGAGTGGGCAAAACTGTGGCAGATGGAGTTCAATGTGGAGAATGTGCGGTCATCCACTTTTGACATAAAAAAGATAGATCAAAGTATTTTCTAAATGGTGAGAAGTTAGGAATTCTGGAGGAGCAGAGCGATTTAGGGGTCCAAGAACGGAAATCACTAAAAGCTAGTGGACAGGTACAAAAATAATTAAAAAGGTTAATGGGATGTTGGCCTTTACCTCAAGGGGGCTGGAATACAAATGGGTGGAAGTTATGTTACCTTCTGAGCAGCGCACCCCAGAAAGAATAGATTGGCCTCGGATTCACCAGAATGATACTGGGACTAAAAGGGTTAAATTATGAGTACAGCTTGCATAGACTAGTCACGGATTCCCTCGAATATAGAAGATTAAGGGGTGATCTAATTGAGGTATTTAAGATAATTAAAGGCATTGTTAGGGTAGGTAGAGAGAAACTATTTCCTCTGGTGGGGGAGTCCAGAACAAGGAGTTAATATTAAAATTAAAGCTAGGCTGTTCAGAGGTGACGTCAAGAAGCCTTTCTTCACACAAGGGGTAGTGGAAATCTGGAACTCTCTTCCCAAAAAGCTGTTGAGGCCGGGTCAATTGATAATTTCAAAATTGAGTTAGGTAGAATTTTTTTTTAGGCAAGGGTGTTAAAGATTATGGAACCAAGGTAGTACATATATCGAGTTGAGATACAGATCAGCCATGATGTAATTGAATGGTGAATCAAGCTTGAGGGGCTGAATGGTTGATTGCTGTTCGTAATGGCCATTGGATTGAATTACAACTGACATAAACTATTATGAATGTCACATTCTCCAGGGGTCAACTGGGTTCCTTAGTTTTCAGAAATACTGATTGCATTTGTTAGACCTGAGTATATGATTTCGTAAAATGGCATATTGTCTTACCAAGGCTATTTTGTAAAATTGTCAGAAAATTAACTTAGATGTCTCCTTTCTAAGTGTTCGCACAGCACATGGTCATTTCTCTCCTGAAGCTGAAGGGGTGGACATACATATAACATCTGCATTTCAAAGAATGCAAACATCCTCATGACAACCGATCTGATCCTCAGCAGTTAGAATCACTCTTGAATGATTCAGGAGTCAATTTATCTCGAGTACAAAATGAATCCTAACACCACGGGGGTGAATAACTATTTGGGGGCTTCCTACTTGTTTTGGTAAAGAAGCTGCAGAAGCCCTGAAAAATGGTGTCAATGGTATTTCCGCCATTTTTTGCACTTCGTCTTTTGAAGTTACAGCAGATGGGCTGGACAACAGCTACGGGAATTCACCCCGATGTATTTAAACAAGGTTCTGGTTTAATGAAAACTGTTTTCTCTCTTATGCTCAGTCAAACAGTACGATAAAACAACAATAACTTTTATTTATATAGCACTTTTAAAACATCTCAAAGGGCTTCGTCGAGATGAAAACAGATGGTGAGCAATGAAGGAAGAAGACTTAGTTAAGATGATTGGAGGATTGGAGGTTTCGAGGAGTTTTTTTCAAGCAAATGAGAAGTTTAGTGAGAGTGTTCCAGGTGTGTGACGAAGTTCAGCCAACATTCCAGACACCTCCATCACCGTTCATCATCCCTGGATATGAGCTGTCCCATCAGCAGGATAGACAATGGTACAGACTCAGGTTGCAGAGTCCCTGGGAGTCCTCATCATTGACTCCAGACACCATGAAGTCTCATTGTTTCAGGTCAAACCAAGTTATGCAAACCTCCTGATGATCACCATCTACCGTCTCCCCTCAACTGCCTAATCAGTTCTCTTCTATGTTGAGCATCATGGAGGAAGCAAGGGCAAAGATTGTACTCTTGGAGCGGGGAACTTCAATGCCCACCATCAAGAGTGGCTAGGTAGTACCAAACTGCTTGAGTCCTGAAGGACATAAGAACATAAGAAATAGGAACAGGAGTAGGCCATACGGCCCCTTGAGCTTGCTCTGCCATTCAATAAGATCATGGCTGATCTGATCATGGACTCAGCTCCACTTCCCTGCCCGCTCCCCATAACCCCTTATCCTCTTATCGTTCAAGAAACTGTCTATTTCTGTCTTAAATTTATTCAATGTCCCAGCTTACACTGAGGCAGCAAATTCCACATAATTACAACCCTCTGAAAAAAGAAATTCCTCCTCATCTCTGTTTTAAATGGGCGGCCCCTTATTCTAAGATCATGCCCTCTAGTTCTAGTCTCCCCTATTAGTGGAAACATCCTCTCTGCATCCACCTTGTCAAGCCCCCTCATAATCTTATACGTTTCGATAAGATCACCTCTCATTCTTCTGAATTCCAATGAGTAGAGGCCCAACCTACTCAACCTTTCCTCATAAGTCAACCCCCTCATACCCGGAATCAACCTAGTGAATCTTCTCTGAACTGTCTCCAAAGCAAGTATATCCTTTCGTAAATATGGAAACCAAAACTGCACGCAGTATACAGGTGTGGCCTCACCAATACCTTGCATAGCTGCAGCAAGACTTCCCTGCTTTTATACTCCATCCCCTTTGCAATAAAGACCAAGATACCATTGGCCTTCCTGATCACTTGATGCACAAGTACCCCCAGGTCCCGCTGTACTGCAGCATTTTGCAATCTTTCTCCATTTAAATAATAACTTGCTGTTTGATTTTTTTCTGCCAAAATGCATGACCTCACACTTTCCAACTTTATACTCCATCTGCCAAAATTTTGCCCATTCACTTAGCCTTTTGCAGATTTTTTGTGTCCTCCTCACACATTGCTTTTCCTCCCATTTTTGTATCGTCAGCAAACTTGGCTACGTTACACTCGGTCCCTTCTTCCAAGTCGTTAATATAGATAGTAAATAGTTGGGGTCCCAGCACTGATCCCTGCGGCACCCCACTAGTTACTAGTTGCCAACCAGAAAAATGAACCATTTATCCTGACTCTCTGTTCTCTGTTAGTTAGCCAATCCTCTATCCATGCTAATATATTACCTCCAACCCTGTAAACTTTTATCTTGTGCAGTAACCTTTTATGTGGCACCTTGTCAAATGCCTTCTGGAAGTCCAAATACACCACATCCACTGGTTCCCCTTTATCCACCCTGTTTGTTACAGCCTCAAAGAACTCCAGCAAATTTGTCAAACATGAATTCCCCTTCATAAATCCATGCTGACTCTGCCTGACCGAATTTTGTTTATCCAAATGTTCTGCTACTGCTTCTTTAATAATGGACTCCAACATTTTCCCAACCACAGATGTTAGGCTAACTGGTCTATAGTTTCCTGCTTTTTGTCTGCCTCCTTTTTTAAATAGGGGCGTTACATTTACAGTTTTCCAATCTGCTGAGACCTCCCCAGAATCCAGGGAATTTTGGTAAATTACAACCAATGCATCGACAATCCCTGCCGCTACTTCTCTTAAGATCCTAGGATGCAAGCCATCAGGTCCAGGGGATTTATCTGCCTTTAGTCCAATTATCTTACTGAGCACCGCCTCATTAGTGATTGTGATTGCGTTAAGTTCCTCCCCTCCTATAGCCCCTTGACTATCCACTGTTGGAATATTGTTGGTGTCCTCTACCGTAATGACGGATACAAAATACTTGTTCAGAGTTTCTGCCATCTCCACGTTCC
This sequence comes from Pristiophorus japonicus, assembly GCF_044704955.1. Taxonomy (NCBI): domain Eukaryota; kingdom Metazoa; phylum Chordata; class Chondrichthyes; family Pristiophoridae; genus Pristiophorus; species Pristiophorus japonicus. The sequence goes on from NC_091992.1 coordinate 91,395,485, forward strand.
CCATTACTAGTTCCCTGGTCTCGTCCTCTAAGGGACCAACATTTACTTTAGCCACTCTTTTCCTTTTTATATACCTATAGAAACTCTTGCTATCTGTTTTTATATTTTGTGCTAGTTTACTTTCATAGTATATCTTCCCTTTCTTAATCATAGCTGCCAGATTGGGCCTGGTCAGATGCCAAAGGAACCAACATAAAGTAACCTTGTTCTCACCAACCTACCTATCACAGACACATCCACAATAGCATTAATAGAAGTGACCACCATGTTGTCATTGGGTGGAGTGTAGAAGAGTCTTTCAGGAGCAACACCAGCCATATCTTAGATTGAGGTATCAGTGTAGTGAAACTACCTGTGAGCCAAACATCAAAAGCAGTTTTAGACAGAGCTAAGTAGCCCCACAACCAATGGATCATAAAAAAGCTCTGTAGCCCTACCACATGCGCAACAATTTGAATAGGCCATGCATTGGGGGAGGCACGCCGCGCAGGAGGCATTGCAGCTCACGGGGGATGGTGCTTGATGCTAGAAATCAACTGGAGAGAGGTGCTATCAAAATAAGATTGCTGCAGTGCATCCTGTAGATTATACATATTGCAGCCACAGTGCACCAGTAAAAGGAGATGGATACTGAGTCCAATGGCAGGAGTATCGATCAAGCAAACTGCTCTATCCTGGATGGTGCTGAGCTTGTTAAGTGATGTTGCACCTTTCCAGGCGAGTAGTGAATATACCATCACACTGCTGACGAGACTTTGAGGGATCAGGATGTAAATCACTCGTTGTAATGTACACAGCCTCCACCCTGCTGTTGTAGCCACAGTATTAATATAGCTGGTCCAGTTAAGCTTCTGGTAAGTGGTAATACCCAAGATGTTGATAGTGGGAGACTCGGTTTTGGTGGTGCCATTGATGAGCAAAAGTAGATGCCTGGGCTTTCTCATGCTTGCGATGGTCATTACCTGATACTTACGTGGTGCAAATGTTACCTACCACTTGTTAGTCCGAGCGTGGATGTTATTCCAGGGCATGAGTTGCTTCATTTTCGGAGGCGTTGTGAATGGAGCTGAATGCTATGAAATAATCAGCGAACAGTCCCATTCCTGATCTTATGATGGAGGGAAGTTCATTGAGGAGACAAATGATGATGGTTCGGCTGAGGCCCTTTCACTGAGGAACTCCTGAAGTGATGTCCTAAGGCTTCCATTGTGTCAGGTATGACTCCAGCCACTCCCGGGAATTTTCTTTGATCCCCATTGACTTCAGTTTTGTGAGGGCTTCTTGATGCCATGCTGGGTCAAATGCTGCCCTCAGGTTGAGGGCAGCTACTCTTGTTTCTCCTCTGGTGCACAGTTCTTGCATCCATGTTTGCACATGCACGGTATCTACAATGGAAAAGCCGGTGAGCCGCCTGTGCGGGACCTTGCAGATGACTCTGTGGCTTAGTGGGAACATTGCCACCAAAATAGACAAGAGTAGCAATGTTGTGGCAACATCATCACACCCAGGTTTCTCTCCAAGTCACACACCATCTTGACTTGGATATATATTGCTACTAATTCCCGTTATAAATTCCCATATCCAGAGTTAAAATGAACACTGGATATGTAAACTTGTCACACTATAGTTTACAGCCCCACCATTGGTGACACTGTAGTGCCTCAATTTTGTGTCTCTCAGCTCTTCAGACTCTACTGCAGAGAAACTCCTGGGCTCCCACAAACGCTACTCTTGCTTCCTATATTGCCATAGGTTTAGCTGTTTGACTGTAAATAATAATATAAAATCAAGGTATTACATAAAAATAATGACTGAATATATGACTTTAAAATGGGAACTCTATTATGTCTCCATATGCGAGGTATAGTACATACCTAGGTACATATGAGACACAGTAATCTGCCACCCTCTAACCCCGTTGCACCTATAGGGCCCAAGTTTCCACATGAAAAAAAACGGGCGCCCCTTTGAACTAGGCGCCCGTTTTTCGCGCCTAAAACGGCGCCTAAAAAAATCCTCGGTATTCTCCACCGACTTACAGGTCCTGTGGCACTCGGTGCAGCCGGCACGAGCTGTGGGGGGGCGGAGCCAGGTCCCGGCGCTGAAAACAGTGGCGGGACCTCTGCACATGCGCGCTACAGTCGGCACGCAAGTGCAGTAGCTCCAGGCATCGAACTGTGTGGGAGGGGCCCGAAGCACGCAGCCCCTAGCCCTGGCCCAATGGCCTCACTGGGGCTGCGTGAATGAGGCTCCTCCCACGGCCAGCTCCTGCTCCCCGCCCGACCAGACCCGAGACTCGCACCCCCCCCCCATCCCCGCCGACCCGACCCGATCCGACCCGACCCGACCCGACACCCGCTCCCCCCCGCCCCGACCCGACCCGAGACCCGCTCCCCCACCCCCCGCCCCGACCCGAGACCCGCTCCCCCCCGACCCGACACCCGCTCCCCCTCCCCCCCGACCCGACACCCGCTCCCCCCCGACCCGACACCCGCTCCCCCCCCGACCCGACACCCACTCCTGTTCCTCTCTTCCACCCCCTCCCCTCCCCCTCCCCTCTCCCTCCCCTCCCCTCTCCCTCCCCTCCCCCTCTCCTCTCTCTCTCTCTCCCTCCCTCTCCCTCTCTCTACCTCCCTCTCCCTCTCTCTCCCTCTCCCCTTCTCTCTCTCCCTCCCTCTCTCGCTCAGCGGCACGAACGGCTGCAGAATTCTCCCTGGCTGAAGCACTTTCACACAGGTAGGAAGATAGTTTATTTAATCTTTTCTTGGCTTATAAATGTTTATTCAGGTTGGATTTATTTGTATAATATTTGTAGAAGTATAAATAAGGATCTATTGTCGAATTTAATGAGTTCTCTTCCCCCCCACCTAGTTCTGGACGCCTAATTTGTAACCTGCGCCTGATTTTTTAATGTGTAGAACAGGTTTTTTCAGTTCTACAAAAATCTTCACTGGCGCCATTCTACTTTAGTTTGGAGTACGTTTTCACTGTGGAAACTTTCAAATCAGGCGTCAGTGGCCGGACACGCCCCCTTTTGAAGAAAAAATTCTGTTCTAAACTAGAACTGTTCTACCTGACTAGAACTGCAGAAAAAAAAATGTGGAGAATTGCGATTTCTAAAATAGTCCGTTCTCCACCAGTTGCTCCTAAAAATCAGGTGCGAATCATGTGGAAACTTGGGCCCATAGACTTCTCTTGGTCTTTATACTTGCAACACCAGGGGAGACCAAATAGTATTGAACATTTTGACGGAAATACCCGTTAAAGAAAATGAATAGATTTTTGATGTTGCTACATAGACCAATCTGTGTGTTGTGATGTGGAGAGAATTTGCTGCATGCACATATAAAAAAGATTCGGTGTGGGGTAACCTTTTAACAACTTGGAGTAGGTGGGAGGACCTTAGCTTGTAGGTTATTCTTTCTCACCAATTAACTTTTCTCTGAATGTCCTGAAGTAATAAAGTGGATCTTTAGGTGTAGTAATCATTATCTTTCAAATGAAGTTGGACTTCATATATAACATCAGAACTGAATAGTTTAATAAGGACACAGAACCATTAACATAGCCTGTGTGTTTCCTTCACAGAAACATTTTAAAAAAGTAGGTAACCCTTTGAATTTCCTGGTTACTTTAATGAGGTTATCCATTATCTTCTCGTTCATTGCTGTTTATGGGACCATGCTGTGTGCAAATTGGCTGCTATGTTTTCCTACATTATAACAGTAACTTCACTTCTAATCGAATTCCTTGGATGTAAAGCGCTTTAGGATATTCCGAGGATAAGGTGCTAAATGAATGCAGTTCATTCTTTCTTTAATACTGATGTCCTTCACCCAAAGTGGAGCATAAAGAAATGGAGGACACAGGACACAGCAGAAAAGTTAAAGTAGAGTTGAAAAAGGAGAGTGTTTATCAAACTTTATGATATGCAGATTCCTAACTGCTGGTTATGTTTCAAAATAAGATGAAATCAGTGCTAATCCACTGGACCACCCAATTTCCAGATATTTATATCCGAACATTGCCCCCTGCCAACACAAAGGGCAAGGAATGAATGAAAAGCCCCATTGAATTAGACCCCTGTCCCTCAACACTTTATACTCACCATTTGTGGGAGTTTGAGTTGGACTGATCAATCCCAAGTGATTATAATTGTGGTGATGATTACCTGCAACATAAGGAAGCAAGGATCAAAGTAAAGCTAAATACAGGAACATTAGATCGCCACAAACATCATTTCAATTGTATAAGAGTGGTTATAAAATGCATACTTATGCAGCAAAATACTGAGCCATTTGAGACTCAAGAATGTTCATATTTGAATGCTACCAATGATCGCAATGTCACTGATTTACTGGCCTGTGCATTATTGTTGTGATGTGCTCGATTCATTACGATAATGGACAAAAAGAAAGAAAAATGGTCTTTCTCTGGCTGCTCTTGTGTTGCTGCCATTTTAATTTGGATTGCAGGAGATTACTGTCTGTAAATTGGCTCCCAGTATTTATGCAACCAAATTGGCTTTTGATTATTCGGGTAACAGTTTTCACATTGGTCTGCAAGCCTGCTGCCAGGATAAACGATCCAGATTTAGCAGTGTAAGCACCTGTGGCCAGCTCATGGGTACTCTCTGAGAATCTGAATTAAAATGGCCCTTGTATAATAGCAGTTTTTCTCTCTCCCTTCTATCCCAGTGAAACAAACGCATTAAAGCAATATAACAAAACTCGCTAATCCATTAACAAAATCATGAGATTTAGCAACCCCCAATATTTAACGAATCCACTCAAATACATACAAACCCCAAATCAACTAGGGACCTGCGACATCCATTAGCAATTCATCCCAAACGGTCGCTATTGAACATAGAGTAGTGGAGGAATCATCATCGTTTAACTGAGGTGTGCTGTTCAAACTGATTGCCGTAATGAGCAGACTGCAGAAGTGAACAGATTTGTAATTGGAAACAACGACATCAATTACATAATATATTGAAGATTGTAACATTCCAATAGCACAACATGAAAATTACACAACACCCAGTCATCGGGGCCGAAATTGCCCCTTTCTTTAAGAGTTATGGCCGCCAAAGGTCGGTAAGGACTCACCGCTCGGTCGGCGTGAAGGGGCCGACATTTTGAAAATTGCCCTCCATTAATTTTGCAGCGCTGTACGGGACAGCGCCGGCCGTCATCCCGCCTCATCGGGCACGCGCCAACCTCTTACCGACCGGCGCTGACCCCCTTTCCGCCCTGTGTGGGAAATTGCCCCGTGAGAGTGGATCGGCTGCTGCTCGGTGCCCCTGACCGCTTTCCCTGGTGGGAAGCTACTTGTGGCTGGGCAGCGCGTCCACCCTTAAAGGGGACAGCCACCTCCATGGCCGCCATTTTATTTTAATTGTTGGCCGACTCCAAAGTCAGCCCAACAATGACAGCCACGGGTTCAACCGGGCCGCCAACAAGCAGCCCGGCACCCGTTCTTGGGTACCGGGCCGCTGGCCCGGCCGAAAACCTCCCTGTGGCCCAGTGGGTGGCACTAACGTGGCTGCAGAGTTCGCAGCGGCCCTCCCCTTTAACCCTACGCTGATGACTCAGAGCGGCAGCCGACCCGACAGAACGGCATTTCTGCCCCACTCCCCACCCCTCATCCGCCCCGCTCCCCCCCCCGCCTCGCACATCCATCCTGCTCCCACCCACCTCCGCCCCTGTCCTATCCCACTTCCGTCCTGCTTCCCATCCCACATCCTCCCCGCCCACCCCCACTTTTGCCCCGCTCCCGCCCACATCCGCCCTGCTCCTGACCCCACCTCCGCCCCGCTCCCCACTCCCCCCCCCCGCACATCCACCCTGCTCCCCCCCGCACCCCTCCCAACATCTGCCCCGCTGCAAACAAAATTAAAGAGCTGAATCTCGGCGGATTCTCCACCCCGAAAACATTTAAAGCTAGAAGGGCCGATTGGCCTACTCCTGCACCTATTTTCTATGTTTCTATACTAAATATATTCAAAAAGGAGTTAGATGAGATCCTTACTACTAGGGGGATCAAGGGGTATGGCGAGAAAGCAGGAATGGGGTACTGAAGTTGAATGTTCAGCCATGAACTCATTGAATGGCGGTGCAGGCTAGAAGGGCCGATTGGCCTACTCCTGCACCTATTTTCTATGTTTCTATGTTTCTAAAAAACGGTAAGTGCGCCCCGTTTGAAGCAGAGGGCAATTTCACCCTCCTCATCTTTGATTCAGTTATGTACACGAGTTAGGCAGAAGGTAAGGCTGTAGCTGGCCATTCCGACACTATACTGTTGAGCAGTGCTTCGCTGGCCTGCTTTTCCTGTGTTCACTGCCTTGTTGTGGGAGTTCTACCTCACAGTTGCTCTCTTGACAGTTTGGCATTATTGATCATATTTGCTTGCCAGCAAACCATCAATAAAATGAGATTCCTACCCCCACACAGTTGAAAAGTCTTGTTTCTTCCCACTGTTACCAAGTTGTCTTTGTTGTAAAGTTTTCCATTGAAGATTTACAACAAGGTGCATAACGGACTTTCCATGAAAAGATGAAGGCAAAATAGAAATGAGGCTGGCTCGGAGGCGTATTGAACATGTCGACCACCTAACCCTGCCTTCAGTTGTAGCAGTGAAGATCTCCTGATGCATCTGCTCATAAGGTAATTCTGGTAGGAGTTAATTGGATTCACGAACCCCCAGAATAAATACAATTCATACTGTAGAACGAGATGATGGGCGACATCTTTCAGTAACACTGCACGCTGATTCCTAAAGTGTCAGCCTTGGCTTGGTCTGAGCCAGAAGGTAGTTGGTTCAAGCCCCACTCCAGAGACTTGAGCACGTTGTCTGGGCTGTCATTGGTGTGCTGCATTGTCGGACGTGCTATCCTTCAAATGAGAATAGTGGCCGTGCATTTCCTCTCAGGATTCTATTCAAAGAAAAGTAGGGGTGTTGCCTGGGAGGTGTCCTTGCCAACAGTTATTCCTCAACCAATATCACTAAAAACCATTATCTAGCCATTAATCACATTGCTGTTTGTGGGATCTTGCCATGCGGATTTTGGTTGCCATGTTTCCTTACGACCACGCGTCAAAAGAAATTCATTGGCTGTAATCACTTTAGGACATGCTGAGGTTGTGAAAGGCAGGGTATAAATGCAAGTTTGCTTGTTCTTTCTTAACCCTGTAAATTGCTCATCTTTCCTTACATGAGACAGTTAAAGGCAAATTATAGCTACGTTTGAGAAGTTGGAGCTGGCTCACTTCATGGAAGTCTATGAATAGTCAGCTGTGAAAGTTTACTAAGTAGGCTGCTGGGTTAAGTTCACATTGTAGCAGAAGCTTTTTTTATTATTAGTTCATGGGATGTGGGCGTCACTGGCAAGGTCGGCATTTATTGCCCATTCCTAATTGTCCTTGAGAAGCCTTCTTGAATCACTGCAGTCTGTGTGGTGAAGGTGCTCCCACAGTGCTGTTAGGGAGGGAGTTCAAGGATTTTGACCCCGCGACAATGAAGGAACGGCGATATATGTCCAAGTCAGGATAGTGTGCTATTTGGAGGGCAACGTGAAGGTGGTGGTGTTCCCATGTGTTTGCTTCCCTTGTCCTTCTAGCTGGTAGCCTGGAGTTCAGCCTCTGTATGTGCACAGATGCAGGCATTGTCCGCGTACTGTAGCTCGACGACAGAGGTTGGGGTGGTCTTTGACCTGGCCTAAGTGTTCTCCCAACATGGGGCATCATGTACAACATGTCCAGTAGACACCCCAAGTCGCTGGAGAAATACCACCAATGATGTCTCCGCAAGATCCTACAAATCCCCTGGGAGGACAGGCGCACCAACATCAGCATCCTCGTCCAGGCTAACATCCCTAGCGTTGAAGCAGTGACCACACTTGATCAGCTCCGCTGGGCAGGCCACATTGTTCGCATGCCAGACAAGCCCAAAACAAGTGCTCTACTTGGAACTCAAGCGGGCAGAGGAAACGTTACAAGCATACCGTCAAGGCCTTCCTGATAAAGTGCAACAACCCCACTGACCAAAGACCGCCCTAAATGGAGGAAGTGCATCCGGGAGGGCGCTGAGCATCTCGAGTCTCATCGCCGAGACCATGCAGAAATCAAGCACAGGTAGCGGAAAGAGCGTTCGGCAAACCAGTCCCACCCACCCTTTCCCTCAACGACTATCGGTCCCACCTGTAACAGGGACTGTGGTTCTCGTATTGGACTGTTCAGCCACCTAAGGACTCATTTTAAGAGTGGAAGCAAGTCTTCCTCCATTCCGAGGGACTGATGATGATGATAAGCTGGTAGCAGTCGCAGTATTGGGAGGTGCTGCCGAAGAAGCCTTGACGAGATGCTGCAGTGAATCTTGTAGATAGTACACACTGCATACACCGGTGGTGGAGGGAGTGAATATTTAAGGTGATGGATGAGCTTCCAATCAAGCAGGCCATTTTGTCCTAGATGATGTCTAGAGTATTCCATCACTCCTGACTTGTGCCTTGTAGATGGTGGAAAGGCTTTGGGGAGTAAGGAGGTGAGATATTTGCCGAAGAATACCCAGCCTCTAACCTACTCTTGTAGCCATAGTATTTATGAGGCTGGTGTGGTTAAATTTCTGGTCAATGGTGAACCCTAAGATGTTGATGGTCGGGGATTCAGTGATGTTCATGCCGTTGAATGTCAAGGGGTGATGATTAGATTCTCGTTTCTTGGAGATAGACATTGCCCGGTACTTGTGTGCCGCAAATGCTACTTGCCACTTATCAGCCCAAGCCTGAATGTCATCCAGGTCTTGCTGCATGTGGGCACGGACTGCTTCATTATCTGAGAAGTTACAAATGGAACTGAACACTGTGCTATCTGTTGAGGACAGTTTTGAAATATTTTTTTATGAAAGTACAAAACACACATTCAGAGCAGACAGGATTGATGACATGGTAATATTTCATGTCACTGAATGTGTAATTGCACATTCATGTAGTGAAGCATCTGTGATAACCTACTTGTAAAGATACGCTGCCAAATGACAATGCATGCCCGTTTAATATACATTTCTGCCAAGCCATTAGAGAACGTGCTTGATAATATCAGCAGGTGATTCCTGTTCTTCCCTGGAGCAGTGTACCGCCTGCTCATTGTGGCATTGATAGCAACCAGAAAGAAGTCTATAATTAAAGCGTGTGCTTCAAAAGCATCCCAGTTGAAAAGGTGTATATCAGCTTGGACTCAGAGTGCTAATACTCTTTCAGTATTGGAGGAGCACTTTTATACCAGATTGAACTACACAAAGACTGAAATCCTTTCCCCCTTCCATCTTCCTAGGATTTTCTCCCTTGTCCTCCATCTCCTGTATAGTTAATGACTTGTGCAGACATTTGGCTTCAAGGCCCCACACTCCCATCACCTCCCCACCCTCTTACCCCTACATTTAATTTCTGCATGTGTGAATGCGGATTGGAGATTTTGGCACATTAATCAGTAAAGGGGGCATCACTTTTACACACAAATGGTAGCAGAAATCGAGATTTCTCTCCCCCAAAAGGCTGTGAATGCTGGGGGACAATTAGAGCTTTCAAGACTGAGATCACTGGATTTTTGTTATGTAGGGGTATCGATATGGATAAATCGAGTTGAGGTACAGATCAGCCATGATCTGATTGAATGGTGGAGTAGGCTCAAGGGGTTGAATGGCCTATGCCTATTTCAATGTTCCTACCCAACTCTGGACACCAGTGTTCACATGCATGTTTCTAGAAAGAATTGCAAAGTAGCGAACAGAAGTAAGAATCCTGGCCAATTCTCTCCTTCCTTTCTTGTTCAGGGTCACTGAAGATTATTGTCTCTATTGTTGCTCTATTGGAGATGACATAACTCAGCACAGAACATGAACCAATCCGAGTCTTTCCTGTCTGACTGACTCAGTGCCACAGTATGCAAGAGCTTTACCCACCGATCTTTTGAAAAGGATGTGATACGAATAATTTATGATGTACAATAATCTCGATACAAGAGACTTACAGAATATCATTGATGTACATATTCAAGCTAAACTCCTATAGACTCATTGAGAATAGAAGGTATTTAAAAGCTCCAGTGCACTCAAATGGGTAGGCCCATGGCCTTGCTTTTTATTCAGTGAACAACAGTCATTTATTCCCAAATACATTGGGAAGATACATGCCACAAGTTTCAGATTTTTAATTAAAAATGTAATTTGCCACAAACCTGCGCTGCGGTGAAAGGGTCTGTATTGCTGCAGCTTCATTTCAAAAGTAAATGTGTCATGTAGTTAGGTCCTGATTGCTGGCTGGGTTGTCAGGTTATTACTGTTGTGTAACAGCACTTTCCATTGATGCAGCACGCCTTGTGTAAAAGAAGGCACTTTACAGCAGTAGAGGTGGATACCGGGTGGGCAAAGGGGGTCAATTTTTGGGGCAGAGGGTGTTGAGGAATACTCGTGGTCGAATTTTGAGTGTTTAAGATGGTTGAGAGGGAAGTATGAAGACAAATCAATGCTGAGATAGAATTACTAGGGACCAGGAGTGCGATGCTTAAAAGATCAACCTGCAGTGGTGAAGCCAATGGGAGTAGCTGTAATCCAGAGACAGAGGAGCACTGGGTGTGGGTCAGGACACAGGTTTGGAGAAGGTCACTTACATAGGATGGAGCAAAGTATGGAAAGATTTGTAAATAAGAAATAAGACTTTTGTTAAGTTTGTGGTAAAATGCATGTGAAACAATCAGTGATTTTATGTAGATCAAGTGACTATGATTCATTATTCTGATTGTTTTCCTAGTGTGCTCTGTAGTAGGCATACTTATAATCCAAAACTGGTTTACTTTTGTGAGGGTGGGGCTCCCTCTGTTGTATGGTATTTTTCCCTTTTTTGTTTCAGTACATGCCTCTCATTACTCAGAAAATGTTCATATGTTAGGGACCAGAATGGACAATGGCAACTTGCCCTCCAATTTTCCATCCTGACCTGTGGAAAAATAACTTGGCCTCCACTTTGCACCTCCCCCTGCAGGATTAGTGTGATCATGAGCATTCGTCAGATAACGGAGCATGGGCGTGAAGCAACATTCCATTCCTTCAGCTTCAGTGCTTCGCCTAAGAGCACGAGTCTTTAAAAGTACAAGCTTAATACACAACAGGATTCATTTATCACTCGCAAAGAAACGGAGTTGACCTCAAAGCTTGCTATCCAACCGGCAGAATGTGGGTTTGAGCACCATAAATACCCATCAACCATACCCACTTATCTCAGTCAGGTGAATTTTAGCAGTTAGGGCTTGTGCAACACTGAGACATCCCATGGGATAGGAGACAGTATTACGACACATAGATGTCTGCTGGAATCTTTTTTCATTTTTAACCGGTGTTAGCATCAAGCACTCTCAGGTCAGGTACAGCATACCTGGAGGCACTGCGGAGTTTCTTCTACTCTGGGTAGAAACAACATGTCTCAACCCCAAACCTGCAAGAACATTTCCTATTGCACAAGTGTGACATTTCCATTCCCCAGCAAACACTTTGATCCTGTCCAAAATCATTTCCCGGCAAATCCTTACAGCAAGCAGAGACGTTTGTCCCATCATCCTGTGCTGGATTCAAACCCAGTTTCAGAAGGTGAGAGGCCAATATTGTACCTCATACAATGATTATGCAATGGCAAAATGCTTGGAAGAACTGTGACAGACAGAATGGATTTCTTATAGAAGACCCCACAGTACAACCTGAAGGATCAAACCTTCCTCGCAAACAGTGGACAGCCATCAACCGCCTCAGAACTGGTCATGGTAGATGCTGCCACCTTTTCCATAGATGGAAGATTAAAGCATCCCCATCATGCGACTGTGGAGCTACTAATCAGACCCTGGAGCACATAAGAATCATAAGAACATAAGAAACAGGAGTAGCAGTAGGCCACCTGGCCCTCGAGCCTGCTCCGCCATTCAATAAGATCATGGCTGATCTGATCATGGACTCAGCTCCACTTCCCTGCCCACTCTCCATAACCCTTTATTCCCTTATCGCTCAAAAATCTGTCTATCTCCACCTTAAATATATTAAATGACCTAGCCTCCACAGCTCTCTGGGGCAGAGAATTCCACTGATTTACAATCCTCTGAGAGAAGAAATTCTTCCTCATCTCAGCTTTAAATGGGTGACCCCTTATTCTGAAACTATGTCTGCTAGTTCTAGATTCCCCCATGAGTGGAAACATCCTCTCTGCATCCACCTTATCGAGCCCTGTCATTATCTTATGTTTCCATAAGATCATCTCTCAGTCTTCTAAATTCCAATGAGTATAGGCATAACCTACTCAACCTTTCTTTATAAGTCAAACCTTTCATCTCAGGAATCAACCTAGTGAACCTTCTCTGAACTGTCTCCAATGCAAGTATATCCCTCCTTAAATAAGGAGACCAAAACTGTACGCAGTACTCGAGGTATGACCTCACCAATACCCTGTACAGTTGTAGCAGGACTTCTCTGCTTTTATACTTTAACCCCTTTGCAATAAAGGCCAACATTCCATTTGCCTTCCTGATTACTTGCTGTACGTGCACTCCAATCTTTTGTGTTTCATGCACAAGGACCTGCAGGTCCCTCTGTACTGCAGCACTGCCCTCAGAGGAAATTTGCAGGCTGCCTACAAGATATCCACACTGATACACTGGAAGCTTTGGCCTGGATATCCTACTTCGATACTGAGTTTTGATTTGCTTTGCTACTACCATACGAAAGAAAGAAGAAAAAATTTGGCCAGTTATTACCTTTGACTAACAAGTTTCCTATATTACCTAAACCTTGTCATGATGATACCTCAGAATAGAAGTTTTGAGGCATGAAGAGTATTTTTGTTATGCACTATTAGTGATAAAAATAAATAAAGTAGAAGAGAATATTATTGCATTGGGCCAATAAAATAAAGATCATTTTTTTGCAATAATGTTGCAGAACAAATGATGCTTGTTAAGAAGTGAGGTCATGAATTGCAATAAAAGAAACTAATTGCAGGCACATTTCTGAATCTGATCCCAGCTCATAAATAAAAAGGATTGTTCGAACATAACCTGAGCTAATGACTGTTTGAATCACATCAATCGGCATCAGTTCTGCTTGAAAATACACAGTGTCTCCTTGAGTTTACTTCAGGCTTTCAGCATGAAAAGGGAATCGAATCGTCTGCGTTGTTTTCTCGGTCTGTTAAAATATCTCATCACTACAAATTGCAATTTGAACAAATTCCCAAAGCAAGTTCTGTGCTTGGTTTTGAATTACTGTGAGATGGTGGCTTGTATTGTAGAAACAGCTGGTATTAGCTGCTGCTTTTAGCTTTACGCCCACCTTTTTATTAATTGACGTGTATAATCTGATAGCCAGATTAGAGCAGGAGCGAGGGCGGAAGGAAAATGACCAATTGTGTTCAGGTCCGCCAACATGTTCAAAATGATCTGGGCAAGCCAAAAAATTAAGAACATAAGAACATAAGAATTAGGAGCAAGAGTAGGCCATTCAGCCCCTCGAGCCTGCTCCATCATTCAATAATTTCATGGCTGATCTTCTATCTCAACTCTACTTTCCTGCACTATCCCCATATCCCTTGATTCCCTTAATATTGAAACATCCGTCGATGTCTGTCTTGAATATACTCAAAGATTGAGCCTCCACAACCCTCTGGGATAGAGAATTTTATAGATTCATCAACCTCTGAATTCTCCTCGTCTCAGTCCTAAATGGCCGACCCCTTATTCTGAGAAATTGACTCGATGTTTACAATGGTTCAGTGGAGATATGTCGGCAACGTTGCTACTTGATGCTGAAGGGTTTGAGGTCCTGCTGCATGAGATGCACCAAATGGCGGTTGGCCTATATGGGACTGAAGGCCAATCACCAGTAAAAGCACAGATGCAAGTTGCATAGATGAAGGCCATTGACTGACTCTGTGCAGACACCCAGGCCCCTCGTACCTGGCTCCAAATGAGACAGGCACTTGCTGGTTCCAGAATGGAAGGTGAAGGTAACTGTACTTCTCATGTTCGTTCATGTTTCTTCTGTGGTCCGTCAACCATGGCATAAGGAGAAAAGTCCCACCCCTCTCTGGGTGGTAACATGTGAAATATTGTAGGCAAACCTTGCCCTCTTGCTCACACTGTTTCATTATGTTAAAGCTGCAAAAAGGCACTTTCCTTGAGTTGGGCTGGCAGTGAAGGAAGAGCAAAGAGATGGTGAAGCATCCAGGCCAAGATGCTCCTCAGCTGTTGAGGAGCTTCCAATGCAGCCAGCCGACTCTATACAGAGGATTGCCCAATTCTGCTAAGAGCCACCCTCCCAATGTTTCCTCTCCTTCACATAATACAGACATTGTAGCCTGTTGCCTAATGAGGGCATCATGGCTACTCTCTGGGTCACCAGCATTGCCATGCTTAATGGTGTTTCTGTGGTCAAGTACCTGCTGTTCAATAATTGAGTGCAAATACTTTGGGATTAAGTTAGCTATGGTGTAGATGTGAGGAGCCCTCATGTCCACATAGGTGCCGTCTTCAATACCTTGCAATCAGGTGAACCTTGTCACCGGGTGAAAGCTCTGTGCTCTGCCTTGTCGATGCCCCTTCTCCATCGAGAACGTGATCAAGATGTTGCCACTTGAAAACACAGACCTTGAATTTCCTTGGAGCATTCTGGCTAGCTTCCAGTCGCCTGCTTAGTGGTTACAGGCAACTATGCGGATTTGGAGACTTTGCAAAAGGACAATAGTTTACACTAACACAGATCGGTGGCCACCTGGAATACCTGCCCTAAGCAGTGGTGCACATTCACTATCCCAGGAACCGGTGGTTGGCTCTCCAGATGTCCCACCACTCGAGCCATCGCGTGCATCTGTACAAGTGACTGCGGACATTTTAATGCCTCCAAACTCAAATAGTTAGAATTATGCACAGCCTTCCTGCTACCGATGAAGGACTACAGAGATTGTAGATCATCCCAATCCCATAAGAGCCCCTTACAAACTTTGCAGTCACTTACTCCTTGCATCAGTGACTCACTAATTGACAATGGGTCACACTGTACAAATCACATGGTACAAGTGGATAGCACCATTGTGCAAAACATAAAGCTCATTAGTTGAATGCACTATTATATGATTAAAAGCATTTAACCTTTCTGAAAGTTTTAAGTCTTTCCTTCTTTTATTTTGCTTATCCAGACAATAGCACTAGAAATGGTATTGCTGTGGATTTAAAGGTGAGAACACGAAATGCAAATAATTCAAAGTTCCAAATTAGAAAGCAAAGACACGGATTTATATTGCATCTTTCACGGCCACCGGGCATCTCAAAGTGCTTTACATCCAATGAAGTGCTTTTGGAGTGTAGTCACTGTTGTAATTTAGGAAACGCGACAGCCAATTATTGCACAGCAAGCTCCCACAGACAGCAATGTGATAATGACCAAATAATCTGTTTTTTTTTTAGTGATGTTGATTGAGGGATATATTTTGGCCTGAACAGCAGGGATAATTCCCCTGCTCTTCTTCGAAATAGTGCCATGGGATCTTTTACGTCCACTTGAGAGAGCAGACGGGGCCTCGGTTTTATGTCTAATCTGAAAGATGGCACCTCCGACAGTGCAGCGCTCCCTCAGCACTGCACTGGAGTGTCAGCCTAGACATTTTTGTGCTCAAGTCCCTGGAGTGGGACTTGAACCCACAACCATTTGATGTCCGTGGCGAGAGTGCTAACCACTGAGTCACTTAGGGTTCTGCAGATGTATTGTGCGGGTTCTGCATTGTTCCGAGGAATATTAATTCCTGTAAGGAATCTGTCTTACTGTGAGGAATCTTCAGGTGGTTTATGCAATTTGTTTTGTAATGGGAAAGATTAACAGCTGTCCTTATTATTCAAGGGAAGATAGAGGTACATAGTGCCTGATACCATAGAATCCTTTTCTTCCCTCACTGTTCCTTTGCTTGTGCTTCCAGTACATCCTGCCTTCTGTCTGACGTCATATTGCTCCTCAATATTTTCCTGGGGGGTGGCTTCCATCTATGACTGAATTGTGTAGCATACTTCTACAATTAATGAGGCTTGGTCTGATCCACATTGCAATCAGCCCTCTAAGCAATTGAGACATCTGAAGCATTGGATTGCAAACGTCTGCTCAGTCAGGATTCTTGTTAATGCGTATGCCTCATTATAGTTGTCTGCTGGTGTATAGGGCTGCACATAGGTGTCATTATCCACAGCTGCAGTGAGTAGCCAGGCTCCCAAGAGCCAAATTTCCAGCCTACTTCCACCTTCAAAAAATCTGGGCACTATATATGAAGTGCATTTGTGCAAAGTCCCTGGGAAATGGGTATTAATATGCATAATCTTCTGTTAGTGGTCTCCTACTAACTGAACATTTTCAGAGTACAGACCTCTACTCTTTCTGTAGGTCATTGCATTGGTGGAATGGTGCATTAATTGCTGTGTGGTACAGTTCACAATGCCATGGGAAAGCTATAATAATCGAAGAGGTCTCTGCTGCTGTTCAATGCTGAACACGGTGTAGTTGTTGGCTTGTCTGAAATGGGGCATCCGCGACCTCTTACTCCCTTATGCAGCAGTGAGCAGAAAACTGGCTGATTATAGATAGATCACCAACTGCTGTCTAGAAGTTGAGGGCCATAGTCATTTCCACAGTTCCAGTGGTGCAGACCTAATGGATCACTGAGTTTGCAGGTCTAATTCAAACTTATGGCACACATCATTTCTTGCTTCCCTGTGCAAAGACAACTTATTTAGACACAGTGTGCTGGATGAGATCCAAGTAGTGGCACCTGGGATGGTACATGCACCACCTGGCATATTGTTGGGCCCTATACACCCTCTTTCTATACCCTACCTGCTTACCAATTGCCCTTTCCTCCTCCTCCTCTGAACAAATAGTAAATTAGTAAGTAAGGACGAGGGACCTACAAGAAATGAAACAAGCCTAAATATTAAAAAAAACGGCAAAGGAGAGCACAGGACAGACTAAATTAAGGAAGGACATAAGTGGCCAGGGAATAAATAGAGTTATTGAACAGGAATGTAAAAATATGGTTAAAAATAAAGTGAGAGAAACTGCTATTAAAAACAAATTAAACTGGTTGTACAGCAATGCACCCAATGTGTATAATAAAACTGGGGAACTAAAGGCAATAATACATTGCGAGGAACCAGATATAGTAGGGATTACTGAGACATAACTACAGAAACATCAAGACGAGAAATTAACCATTGTAGGATGTAACATATTTAAAAAAGATAGCGAGAGAAAAAGGGTAGGTGGACTAGCTATACTTATTAGAGACAACAGGTTCAATTTTCCCCAATGCGGTTTTTTGGTGTACTGCCAGTGTTACACCCTTTTTTCTTGGCCCCAACTACTCCAAAAAAAATGTTGCAAGTTTCCCCATTCTAGTTACTGAATTTGGTGCCGCGTAGCCTGTTCTGTAGCTTCAGGGCATGGAGCCTAATGTCTGTGCTGAAAAAACGATGCCCCCTCCCCTTCTGTGCACGAGTGAAAAAAAAAAGACGTTTTTGGCGTGACTGCTATAGGCGAGTATGCCCAGGACAGCTCCTGGTCTGCATTCAGCCATTTTTAAAGAGCCAGCTGTGTGTGAGAATTTTAATTCTCATTGGAAAAATCAGAGCTACAATACAATATTCAACACGGCTCAAGGACCAAGAATTTCTTACAGGATGAAGTGGAGGCCCTAGTTACTGTAATTGAGGCCAGATGGCACGAGCTGGACACCAGCAGAGGTGGTTTCACCAAAAGAAATGAAGAGACGCTGGAACCAACTTACAGAAGATTACTGTGCAATGGTGACCATCCCGAGATCTGGAGGACAATGCAAGAAGAAGTGGCAGGGCCTTGGTCAAGAAGTTAGTGTAAGTAATATTTTCATTTATTCAATGGAATTGCAATTGTAAATGTGACCATCTGTATATGTTCTACCCAGCAGAAAGACACCCTCTCTAAAAAGTTATATTTTCATCCTTGCAGAGGAAGGTGGCACACAACAAAAGGGAAAGAACTTGAACAGGAGGAGGCCCAGTAAATCTGCACCCACTGACACTCTTGGAAGAGAGGGTCACTGCTTTGATGGGTCCTGCCTGGAGAAAAGCAAACACCACTGCACAAGCTGGGCCCACACTCGAGGGAGAGGGTAAGTCCTACATATTCTACAGTCTGGCTTTGCTAAATGTTAAATACTGCGCGGGCTAGCCATGCTTCGATTCATGGGAATGTCTCCGTCAGCTACACTTCGGTTGATGCAATGTGCTATCATTCATTGTGCTCCTTCAAATCGGCCTGCTGCCTGCGCTGTGTGAGCCTACTCATGACACCCTGCCCCCTCCTCTGCTGCTAATCATTTGTCTGTTCAGTTATATTTTGCAGAACTTGAGGCCAACCCTGATGATGCAGAAGAAGATTCAGATGCGGACGAGCCTGAAGAGGAGAGTATTTTCCAATCCCACCTTCTAGGCCAAGAGATTGGGGGTGAGGGAGGAGGGGCAGCAGGAGGGGATGGATGAAGCCCCACTCTTGTACTCACTCTGGTGGAGGTGCAAGTGCCGCCAATTGAGGTGCCAGCCCCTTTCCTGAGTGGTACGATTGTTGTTGGGACATTCCATGGTTTCCCACAGTCCGTGGCTGGGAATTCCAGTGGAGTGCAGTGAGACACACCCACTGTTCAAGGCTGTGGGTCCCAAGTGGGATGCAGTAAGCCACACCCAAGGTGAGGAGGGGAAGGAGAGTTCGACAGCGCTCTCCTGTGGTGCAGGATCTAACAGATGTGGTTCAGATGATGGCAATGAATGCAGAGAACAGTGACCTCACACGATCGTTACTGGACAGCATCAGTGGGTTGGGTGATGAGGTATCGGAACTGTTGGGAGAAGTAACAACAGTCTCACGAGAAATGGGAATACGGTCCGGGAATATGAGGGAGGGAATGTCTCAGGCAGTGGATGCAACGTTGGTGCACATGAGGGAGGGAATGTCGGAGTTAGCTGCTGCAATAAGGGAACATGCCCAGATGCCGGGCCCATTGACAGAATCAATTGTTTCTCCCACTCTAATCTCCAGACCTGCCTCTGAAGAGGCCCAAGCCAGGTCTTCCACATTACTGCCTGCCACCCCCCGCGACCCCCCACCCCCCCCATCAAGAAGCGCGCATTACCCAAGATGTTCGAAACAATAAGATTTGTACCAGCCCGAGAAACGCTGCACCAATGCCTACGGGCAGGGGTGGAGTCAACAAGACCAAGTGCAGCGGGCAGTCTTAGAATAACATGGAGGAGAGATGGGTGCAGCCTTTTGCTGCTGTTCTTATTATTATTGTTGTCGTTGTTTTAACTGTTCTCAAATTAAAACTTTTTTGTAAGTGATGTAAGTTTACAAGATTTAAAATTTGTAAGTGATCTTAAAGTTTTTAAGTGATGCAAGAATATTTTTATTAAAGTTAAGTTAAGTTAAGTACATGTCTGTTATGCTCCGGGTTCAGGTAGTTGCATGGCTTCCTCGTCCTCCTCCTACTCCTCCTCCTCATCATCTGCATCTTCCTCCTCATCATCAGCTACTCTCACCTCAGGTGGCTATGTTATGCAATATGCAGCACACAATAGTGAACTGACTGACAATCTCAGGGGAATATTGCATGTAGCCTCCGGAATGGTCCAGGCATCGGAAATGCTGCTTCAAGATGCCAATGGTCCTCTCTATTATGCTGCGTGTCACAATGTGCAACATGTTGTTTTCCCGGTCAGCTTCCGTCCGGGTTACGTGTAGGGGCGTCATGAGCCAGGTGGCGAGGCCATATCCTTTGTCGCCCAGCAGCCAGCTCAACCCTTCTGGTTGCTGCTGAATCATGGCAGATATAGTGCTCTTGCGTAGGATGAATCATGGGTGCTTCCAGGGTATCTTGCATCAACTGACATGATGCAATGCATGTCATCACACACAATTTGCACATTAATGGAGTGGAAGCCTTTTCTGTTCTTGTGCATCTCGGAATGCTCCAAATGGGTGGGTACAATCAATGCAGCCCTGTATCTTTGGAAAGCCAGCAACCCTAGAGAAGCCCAAAGCCCTTTCATGCATTGCCTGGGCAGTCATGGGGAACTTTATGTAGTAATTCCTTCGGGCATATAATGCAGCAGTCACCTGCCAAATGCAGATCTGTATTGCATGGAGAGAAATGGCGCACTCATCCCAGTTGTGGCCTGGAATGATCCAGATGCATAGAATGAAAGTGCAGCTGTAACCTTCACTTCAACTGACAAAGCAGTCCTCCTGACACTTTGAGGTTGCAGGTCTGCTTTTACTATCTCACAGATCTCAGTTACAACTTCTTTGCGTAAACGCAGCCTTCTGACATAGTCTGCATCACTCAGGTGCAGGTACGAATGCCTGTCTCGGTATACCTGACATGGGTCTCCTCCACAGCACCATCATGCAAAAGGTTTGAATGAGGTATGGCATTGACAGTATTGCCCCCATGATTAAAGTGTACCTTTCCAAGAAGCTCAAAATGGCAGGACAAGGTTCTTTGTTGTGTCTCTCCCCAAGGTCGGTGCCCTAGTATGGACTACACCCAGGTCTGAGCATGCGCAATGGGCTTGCTTAGATCAGGAATCTCCCCCCCCCCTCCACCCCCTCCCCCCACACCGGGCTTCTTTTGAAGCCGAGACCCGAGCCCTTGTGTCTGGACAAGGGAGCGATTCTGGCAGCCAACGCTCCGATCCTCGAGCCCGGTTTGCAGCCTTTCGGTGGTGGCGTGGCACTTTAAAAAAAAAAATCAAAACTTAAAGAATTCCATGAAACTTTCATTTTCTGCATTTTAAGTTTGAATAATTTAAGCTTCATGTTCATATTTATGTGTTCTTGACCCCCTTCAAAACTTCGCCTAAAAACAATGGCGTCTTTCTGAGCCGATTTTTTAATGTGCGCTGGTTTTTCTTAAGTGCCCAGAAGGTTTTTTGGGAGTGGTCACATACCCCATCCTCGGATAAATGTAAATTGGCTAAACTTCCATAATTGTGAAAAATTGGCGCAGACATCAGGTTGCGCCCGCTATGATGCCAAAAAAAAACAAACCTAAAATAATCGTAACTAACTGAGTTACACTGGCACACAATCTGAGGGGAAACTTTAGGCCAAAAAAAGCGGCGTGTGCTAAAAAAAGCGGCACAAATCACTGGGGAAAATTGAGCCTGGTACGTAATGGCAGTAGGTAAGTGAGACGCAGCTCTTAGCAAGACAGAAATAGATTTCACGTGGATTGCGATAAATGATAACAACGGATCAATTGTAATAATAGGGGTAGTCTTCAGACCAGCTAAAGGGAAGGGAGGTGGAGGAATAAATATGCAAACAAATTAGGGAAAGGAGTAAAAACATATAATTATGGGGGATTTCAACTACCCCGATATTAATTGGCCAGAAGATGTAGGTAAAGGGGATAAGGAAATAGAGTTCCTCCAGTGTGTACAGGACTCCTTTCTAACCCAGTATGAAAGATGCCCGACAAGAGAGGATTGGTTACTGAATCTAGTAATGGGGAATGAACCAGAGCAGATAAGAGAAGTAAAAGTACTTTGAGGCAATAGTGATGATAATATATGATTTAATATAATAATTAAGCATGACAAAGACCAGGGTAATAGATTGGAGAAAAGCTGATTTTGAAGGGCTGAGATTAGAACTTGGGAAAATAAAATGGACAACAATGATGTAGAACAGTAATGGGAAACATTTAAAATGGAGTTCAACAGAGTTCAGGAAAAATATATTCTGCTAAAAAACAAGAACAAACTAAACACTAATGAGACACCAAGGATGAATAAAGATGTAAGGGAAAAATTGAGAGTCAGGAAATAGGCATACAATAAGTACATGGACAGCAGGGGGGAGCATGCCACGGGAGAATACAAAGAGATTGGGAGGGATGCCAAGAAAACAATTAGAAAGGCAAAGAGGAACTATAAAGTTAAATTATCAAGGAACATAAAACAAAATAGTAAAATATTCTACAGGCACATAAATAAAAAAAGGAAAGTCGAAATGGGAACAGGGCCAGTAAAGAAATGGACAGGATAAAATCACAGGCAGCGATAGCGAAATGGCAGAAATATTAAATAATTACTTTGCTTCAGTGTTTACCAGGGAGATGGATCAAGTGGATGTGACATTGGAAGATGAGATGAGAAATGATATAACTGCATTTAAAATGAAAATAGGAGAAATATAAATCAAACTCAAAGAGGATAGGCTAGAAATTGGCTTCCTTTGCACCTCCCGTTAGCGCCTCCAGGGGGCGATAACCAGACGCTACTGATTCTGCGACCGGGCGCGGTGAGAGTACCGATGCCCACGAACTTGGTGTGGAGATTTGCAGCAGCGGTAACCCCTAGCGCCACGATCTCATGCGACCCGGAGATCGTGACGTCATCTGGCTAGTGCCCTGGATCTGAACTTCGGTTCCGCCGCCTGCAACCTCGTTGGGCATCAACACCGGCAGCGACAGGAGGCGTTGTGAGGGAGGCCGACCACTTGGGGAGCGCTATTTAAAGGGATCGCCGCTGAGGTAAGTGAAAACTCTTGTAACAACCCTCTGAGCATTTTGTTTCCTCTTCTTCGACTGCGATTGATCAGCCCTGCACCCTGTTAGAGTGCTTGGAGCTGATTGTCGTGGATCATGGCTGCCATCAACCACCGTGGAAGTATATTTAATGCAGAGCCTGCAGCAATGGCCCTTCCCTTTAAGGGAGGGAAGGAGCCTCGGATCCCGGCAGCGCTGCACGGGACATTGTGTAGCGCTGCACCGCTACCGCCCCTCGTGCATGGTTTATCACTCCAAGAGAAGTGGTAGCGCTTGATTTAGCACTCCACTTCCCTCCTGGAGCACCAAACCAGAACTTTGCATCTGCTGGAATTGGGTAGGGCCCGGTGATACTTTTGTGCTCCCACAAAAGTTATTGCCCCAAATGGGACGCTACGCAAATTCTCCCCCCTGGTCTGAACGGATTACATCCGTGCATTTTAAACGAATTTAGAGAAGAGATAGCAGAGGCACTATTACACATATTTAATAATTCATTAGGTGTAGTGCCAGAGGATAGCTAATGTTATGCCTGCATTTAAGCAAGGAGATAGCACATTCCCAGGGAACTATAGACCAATCAGCTTAACATCGGTGGTAGGAAAAATAATGGAATCCCTACTAAAGGAGAAAATAGCAAAACATCTAGAAACTAAAAAATATAATAATGAATAGTCAGCATGGATTTCAAAAGGGAAAGTCTTGCTTGACCAAACTCAATGAACTTTTTGAAGAGGAAACAGAGAGAGTAGACAAGGGTAATGCAGTAGATGTAATTTATTTGGATTTTCAAAAGGTCTTTGATAAGGCATCATATAATAGACTAATGAACAAGATCAGAGAATGCAGAGTCAGGGGACAAGTAGCAGAATGGATAGCTAGCTAGCTGCAAGACAGAAAGCAGAAATTAGCGGTGAAAAGTAGCTATTCAGAATGGCAGAAGGTGGGAAGTGGGGTCCCACAGGGATCAGTGCTTGGACCACGGTTGTTCACAATTTATAGTAATGATTTATACTTTGGAATCAAAAATGCAATTTCTAAATTTGTGGATGACACCAAATTGTGGAGGGTGGAGGTGGGAATACTGAGGAGTCCTGCAATAAATTACAAGACGACATGAATAAACTTGCAGAATAGGCATAAAATTGGCAAATGAATTTCAACATAGTGAGGTATTACATTATGGTAAGAAAAATGAGGTCACAGACTACTTGGAAAATAATAATCTAAATGGGGTAGAGGAGCAAAGGGATCTGTGAGTACAAATACACAAATCACTAAAAGTATTGACACAGGTTAATAAGGCCATAAAAAAGCAAACAAAGCACTAGGGTTCATTTCTAGAAGGATAGAATTGAAAAGTAGAGAAGTTAGACTACACTTGGAGTATTGTGTACAGTTCTGGTCGCCATATTGTAAAAAGGATATAGAGGCATGAGAGAGGGTGCATAAATGATTTACAAGAATGGTACCAGAATTGCGAGGTTATACCTATCAGGAAAACATAAGCAGGTTGGGTCACTTTTCTCTTGAAAAGAGAGGGCTAAGAGGTGACCTTATAGAAGTCTTTAAAAATATGTTTTGATAGGAGTAGACACAGAGAATGTTTCCACTTGTGGGAAGAGCAAAACTAGAGGCCATCGATGTAAGATAGTCACCAAGAAATTAAATAGGGAATTCAGCAGAAACTTATTTACCTTGAGAGGAGTGAAAATGTAGAACTCACTACCACAGGGAGTAGTTGAGGCAAATAGTCTAAATGCATTTACTGTGGCTCAGTGGGTAGCACACTCGCCTCTGAGTCAGTAGGTTGGGGTTTAAGACCCACTCAGGAACTTGAGCACATAAATCGAGGCTGACACTCCAGTTCAGGGATGTGGGAGTGCGGTGCTGTTGGTGGTGCCATCTTTCGGATGAGACGTTAAACCAAGTCCCTCTCTGCCCTCTCAGATAGACGTAAAAGATCCCATGGTACTATTTCAAAAAAGAGCAGGGGAGTTATCCCCGGTGTCCTGGCCAATATTTATCTCTCAATCAACATAACAAGAACAAATTATCTGGTCATTATCACAATGTGGTTTGCAGGTGCTTGCTGTGCGCAATTTGGCAGCCGCCTTTCCCACATTACATCAGTGACCAAAAGG
This sequence comes from Pristiophorus japonicus, assembly GCF_044704955.1. Lineage (NCBI taxonomy): Eukaryota > Metazoa > Chordata > Chondrichthyes > Pristiophoridae > Pristiophorus > Pristiophorus japonicus. Next base: position 91,420,283 of record NC_091992.1, read on the forward strand.
ACTTCATTGGCTGCAAAGTGCTTTGAGATGTCTGGTGGATATGAAAGGTGCTCTAGAAATGCAAGTCTTTCTTTCTTTAAGGGGAAGCTAGATACACATATGAGGGAGAAAGGAATAGAGAATTATTCTGATAGAGTTAGTGAGGAAGGATGGGAGGCGGCTCGAGTGGAGCATAAACACTGGCCTGAACTAGTTGGGTGGAATGGCCTGTTATTGTGCTGTATATTCTATGTAATTCTACATAAATAACTCAGTAATGATGTTATACATGTAGCACCCATAATGCTATGAAGACAAAATGATTTAGTATCCTCCAAAGCTCTATTATATTTGTGCAATTCTATGATCTAATGTTATGGGTAATGTCCTGCGTTAAAATATCGTCTTGTTGTACAGAAAATGTGGGACCTTGAAATCATAAGAATTTTGCATGAGGTAAGTCAAATTGCCATTTAACAGTATTTTAGCAATTGCAACTGGTGTTACCCATAGATCTTCTGTTAATAATCGAGACAACAGGGGAACTTTTGGGCAGCATACAAAACACTGGCCATGGTGGATTATTGTTTAACAAAACCCTTCACCTTAATTTTCATGTTGGCTGTGGGTTAAAATTAGCCCACAGAGGAATGTATCAGGCTGAAACTATGCCCACCTCTCTCTCTAGCTCCTGCTTCAAGTGCTGATGCTGAAGGAATTAAATAATTCTACAATTTCAAATAATGCAAGACTTTTGAACACATTCATGATCTAGCATAATTAAATTTCATTTATGCTGTTATATTTTGCCAGGCTAAATATTTGAACTTTATGTCTAGTCAGGAATTGTCCTAATCTAATCAAGACAATTTATCAATGTCTCCATCCCTAATCTGCAACATCTGTCAACAGTAAATACTATAAGACAGGGAGGTAATGTGAATAATACTGTTGAGGAAATGCAGGGCAATGTGGAGAAGAAAGAACAATGTTAGTCCCTACTGTGAATGCTCTCCTCCTTCAACAAGTAACTCACTAGTGATGTTCTCAATGACCCATGTCTCACCACCTCATTGTGCTGGACGCTTGGGGCTGGATTTTCGGCTTTGCTCATTTCGGGGCGGTAATGGCGGCAGGGCGGTAAGGTTTGCGCCCGGTAACAGTTTACGCCTCAGTCAGCAAAATTAATCAGCTGGGCCCTGAGTGTGGGGTGGAGCGCTAAAGGAGGCTTTCACAGGTGGTCCCAGCACGGCGCTCTATGGAGCATTACAAATCGGGCGGCAGCCAAAAAATCAAGCCGGTGTCGTAACCAGAGACATTGCAAACCAGCTCGCCTCTTTCGCACGGTAATGCTCCGCGGCCCAATGAAGTCGGCTCCGAAAACCCTGGTGGGACGCTGGAAGCTGGACGCCCGCCCGGGAGTGCTTACCACCGCCATTGCCACCCCTCCGGGGCGCTAACAGGGGCGGAAGGAAGCCGAAAATCCAGCCCAAGAACTCTAACACACTGTCCCACTGTGCTACAGTTTGTTTCGCGAACATACTGTGTTACAGACTCGTTCCCTGATACACTGTCCTAATAGCCCTCCCGTTCCAAAGTAGGTTGTTTCAAAATGTAATATAGAGCAAATAGCAGCTAACTTACTGTTCTAAGTCCACTGTCATGCAGTGCAGTATTTAACACAGATAGCTTTCATCTCAATTTACAATAGTAAGTCACACCCTCAATATAAATTGCATGTCACAGCAAAAATAAACTTAATGGGACCAATTTTCCAAATAGATGCTGCTGTGGGGGAGCCGAACCCTCGGCCAGCAGTGCATACTGAGAAAACCTGCCCTTACGTAATAAATTCTTCCATTATCTTCGGCTTGCAGCAAACAGTGCCAGAATTAGTGGCGGCACCGTACAAATATGTAATCACTTCTTAATCTGTGAACACTGTTACTGCAGCTTGCAAAAGTGTGCCATACCCATTTCCCACAGCAGCCATCTTGTGATCTTGCTGGTTGAGACTCCATGAAGTGCCTAATTGTGGGCAGCGTTGTTACCGTGGGCTGGCCCCCACCAGGAACTGAGTTAAGGCTCTGCCAGACTCATTCTATTTAAGACCATCACCGGCAGCAGAGGAAGAATCGAGCTTCAACTAATTGGCCTGGGCTGCAGTTAACTCCAGGTTTCCCGATCACAGAAATAAAAGGTCAGAGTGCGAACCTCTAATGATTTACTTTGACAGTTTTGAGGCTTAGGTCTTCTAGGTGCCACACGAGGATACTTTTTTTTCCCCAGTGAAAGCTGTAAATGAAAGAGGAATGAGGCTAAACTGAATGCAGATAATAATTACCAGTGGTATTTTCTGGAAAAGGTTAAAGCCCGTTAAACACTGTTAAATGTTTAACGATTTGTAAATTTGCCTCCTGTGGGAGTGAAGTGTGGGTTTGTTGCGAAAGCCTAGAGATTCCTGTTGGTGACAACGTCCTAGGAACGCTTAATATGTCCATTGAAATAACAGACATTTGATACAAACACATTGCTACCAGTAACTGGTAGCCCAATATCCACAAATCAAACGCCTCCACACAGCTCTGCCCTCTGCATGTACCAAGAAAGCAATTGGAGAACTTTCTCAAGGGTTTAGGTCACACCTACTTTCATTTCATTTTAAGCTGCGATGACTATCATTCCGGCACATCTGAAAAGGTGTATCTAAGGCTCATAATGTTCTTATGGATCTGCCAAACACAACAGCTATCTACAACAGTTCACTTGCAGACATTCTATTGGGAGAGACGAAATAAAACATTTACAGCCAAATTGTAGAGACCTGATTTTAACAGATCTGTCAAACCTCTGACTTTAGTATTATGCTGCGGGATGACAGCGTAATAACGTTTAACACCGTTTCCTGAAATTGCTGTTATATATTTTAGCCGAGGCGTGAACTGATTTACTTTAAATGAGTTTAAGTGTTAAAATAGCAGAGGGAGGAATTTTGGTTGAACACATTAAAGGTCCTCATGCTGTTGTCGCACAGCGTATTTACAATGCTTTTGTGAATTTGGGTCTTAGATTGCTGCAGTTTATGGTAGGTACATTGTGGCATTTCTTAGATATGTTAGTGGTAGCAGAGAATTTGGATGCGTACAGCGCTGGAGAAGTGGGTGGGAAAAAAACCATAGGCACCTTTTTACATTCTGAGCATTGTTTTTGGAGGGGGGAGGAAGGGAGGTCAGGAGGTCAGGGCATGGAAGTTGAGAAATTCGACATACCAAGGGTTCCAAGTTCTCTGTATCTTTGGGGAAACCGCTGAACGTTTTTGGCTTCCCAGTCCAGATATGCAATTTGTTCCTTATGGCATGTTGGTTTGGAATATTGGAAAGGATCTCTGAAACAGTCTAGAAAAGAGGAAAAGGATTGGAGTCAATTTTGCCCGTCATGAAAGACTGGCACATATATCAACAGAAAATGGGTACTGAGTTTGAATCAAACCTTTGGTTTGAAAAGACGTCATTTGGACACGCTTAATTCCTTCCCCTTCCCCCCACCCCCCGCCAAATAATCTCCTGTTTCACTGACACTGGATGGGTGGATCAGCTTTCAGTGAGTACCCACCAGTCTTGGGTTTTGTCTCCCCCTTTTTCCTTTATGGGATTACCATAAAGTTAATTTATGCTTTCTTTGAGAACACTCACTGGTCCCATCAGCTTGAGAGCCAGGTCACAAGGCCATTAACCTACTTTGAGATTTGTTGCACATTTATAATTTAAGGACGCAGGCTGTGATTTATATGACCCGAGTGCACCATTTTATTCTGCGTGTGTAATCCAGTAGAAAAAATGGTAGTTACATATATTTGTGGCCAATGAAATTATTTCCATAAGTAGATTATCACTGAAAGGTGAAGTGCCATGGCTATTGACATGGTCTATCAGTCCATTCAACTGGGGCTATCATTTTAAACAATTGTGACCTTCGTGTTACCATTGAGGGGGAACGGTAGCATAGTGGTGCTGTAACTGGACTAGTAATCCAGAGGCCTGGATTAATAATCTGGAGAACGTGAGTTCAAATCTGACCATGACAGCTGGGGAATTTAATTTCAGTTAATTAAATAAATCTGGAATTAAAAAGCTAGTATCAGTGATAGAGACCATGAAACGACTGGATTGTCGTAAAAACCCAACTGGTTCACTGCTGTCCTTTAGGGAAGGAAACCTGCTGCCCTTACCCGGTCTGGCCTATATGTTATCCCAGATCCAAAGCAATGTGGTTGTCTCTTAACTGCCCTTTGAAATGGCCGAGCCAGCCATTCAGTTGAAACAAACCGGTACAACAAAGTCAGCACTGTGGGAGTACCGTCACCACACGGACTGCAGCAGTTAAAGAAGGCAGCTCAGCACCACCTTCTCAAGGACAATTAGGGATGGGCAATAAATGCCGGCCTTGCCAGCGACACCCACATCCTGTGAATGATTAAATAAATAAAAACATTGAATCTGCTTCTTTCTCAGTATCGAATACATTTGTTCAATTTCTGCTGAATGTTCTTTGCCTCCAGCTTCAGTTGCCATTTTGGATTTTCATTTCTGAGCCTGGTTTGCGACTTTTGTTACCAGGCCGACCACAATTTCTGCATCCGAGAATGGCAGAGGGGGGAGGAGGAGGGGGAATGAACGTAATCAAGAGCAACAGCGATGCCAGGATAGATTTTGCAATCAACTTTGTCATTTGCTCAGGCACAGAACGGGTGGATAGGGTTTAAAAATGGCTGATGTGGAAGTTCAGCCATGATCTTATTGAATGGTGGAGCAGGCTCGAGGGGCCGTGTGGCCTATTCCTGCTCCTATTTCTTATGTTCTTCTGATCGGACATATTGCCCCCACCCCCCACTGACACCAATGGCCTGGGATTTTTCGGGGGCTGCACTTTATGCATAGCGTTATTGAAGCAACAGAGCACAATTCCAGAACATTTAAATGAACACGTGGTACAATTTCGTGACGATTGGCCTCGGCTTATGCTCTTGCCATCTGGCCCATTTTGAATGGGTACAAAAGAAGCTCCATGTGTGATGGAACTCTTAAAGGGGAAGAAGTTTTTGTTCCAAGATTTACAGCATATTTCCAGGAATGTGCCATTTTTCTTGTAGAACTTTTCGACAATTCTGAAGTTTTTATTAATAATATGTATTTCGGAAATATTTTCTTTTGGGGGAGGGCGAGCTACCATCATGCTACAAATTATTTCTTCAAGCCTGTGCACACTCTGTGCCAATGCCCAAGGACTATCTAGCCCGATACAGCTGTTAGATCGGCAGGGAGCCAATTGCAGAGCTTTGCCATCTGCAACATAAGCAGAGCAGTGTCACTGGTAAACGCTTCTTCCTCTGGTCGGCTATCAGCTAATGTTCTGCCGACTATGTATCAAACGGTGACTGATGCCTCCACCAGCAGGGGGCAGCAGTTTCATCTCCCTTCCAACTGAAGAGTAACAGAGCTGTTGTCATGTAACTTACATTATTATATATAACTGTATCCTAACATGCTATACATGACTGTAATAAGATATGAGCTGTAACCACCAGCATACCTTACCACCAGAGGTGCACTTGCAAGAGACAGGTATATAAGGACAGGTCTCAGGCAAGTACAGCATGATTCCAGAGCTGTGAAATAAAGGTGCAGGTCCAGAGTGACCTTGACTTTACTACATGCCTCGTGTGAATCTGTACTGAGGGGACAGGACTTTACAGTGGTGACGAGTTACGGGATTACAGAGTCCACAGAATGGCGAACAACGGATCAGATGAAAAGTACAATGCAGGAGAAAATTGGGAGGACTTTATAGAAAGGCTCCAGCAAAGCTTTGTAACCAAAGACTGGTTAGGTGACAACAAGGCAGACAAGAGAAGAGCCCATCTCTTGACCAGCTGTGGCTCGAAAACATACGCTTTAATGAAGGATCTGTTGGCACCTGAGAAACCAGCAAGCAAGTCGTTTGAAGAATTGAGCACACTGGTAAGAGACCACCTGAAGCCAGCGAGCAGCCTACACATGGCCAGACACAGGTTCTACAACTACAGACGCTGTGTGGGCCAGAGCATACCCGACTTCGTGGCGGAACTTCGGAGGTTGGCTAGTTTATGTGAGTTCTCCGATGAACTGAGGAGAGAAATGCTGAGAGACTTTTTCATTGAAGGAATAGGCCACACAGGCGTGTTCCGAAAGCTCTTAGAGACCAAGAACCTGACCTTAGAGGCAGCAGCACTGGTTGCACAGACATTCTTGGGAGGGGAAGAAGAAACGAGGTTGATTTACAATGCAGGTACGACAACTAACGAAATATCGGAACAAGAAGTTCACAGCACTAAACAAGCTGCTACCCCCACACACAGACAAAACCGGGAGAACAGGCTCTTGACAGCAGGCAGAAGCCATCAAGGGCCACAGGAACAGCCGTTCACACCTCATCAACCCACAATGCCAGCAATCAACTACAAACTGAGAGAAGCTCAAGAGAGATCAGCCAGACGCAACTCATTCCTTGGGAACACTCTAAACAATAGAACAGATCTGTGCTGGAGGTGTGGGGGTGGGCACTCATCAAGAGGATGTCTATTTCAGCAGGCTGTTTGCAGAAATTGTGAATATACAGGGCATTTGGTCCGCATGTGCAAAAAAACGGCAGCTCGGCTGGTATATGAATTGGATGGGTCTGAAAGCGGACCAGAAGATGGTGGGGACAGTACCCGGGACACCGATGTACAGCGGGTCAACACGATCAATGGCCGCTGCTCCGACAATAGGACGCCTCCTATAATGATGAGGGTCCTACTCAATGGGATATCTGTCAACATGGAGCTGGATACGGGAGCGAGTCAATCTCTCATGGGCGCTCAACAATTTGAACAACTGTGGCCGCATAAAAGAGACACCCCAAAACTCACAAGGGTCGACACCACACTAAGGACCTATACCAAAGAAATCGTACCAGTCCTCGGCAGCGCCATGCTCTCTGTCACATACAAAGGGACAGTGAACCGACTTCCCCTGTGGATTGTCCCCGGAGACCCCCCAGGACTTCTGGGGAGAAGCTGGCTGGCAAAACTAAACTGGAAATGGGATGATGTCCATGCCATGTCATTAGAGGAACGGACCTCCTGCTCAACAGTTGTAAAGTGATTTGAACATCTCTTTCAGCCAGGTGTGGGCACTTTCAAACGGGCCAAAGTCAAAATCTACATCACACAGGATGCTAGACCAGTCCATCACAAGGCCAGAGCTGTACCCTATGTGATGAGGGAAAAGATTGAACAGGAACTAGACAGGCTTCTACGGGAAGGCATTATAACACCTGTGGAATTTAACGACTGGGCAAGTCCCATCGTCCCAGTCATGAAGCCTGATGGATCCATACGAATCTGTGGGGAATACAAATCTACCATATACAGAGTCTCCCTACAGGATCAGTACTCGCTGCCCAGAGCGGAGGACTTATTTGCCACATTGGCTGGAGGTAAACTTTTCTCAAAATTATACCTCACATCTACGTATATGACGCAAGAATTGACCGAGGAATCCAAGCTACTCACCACCATCAACACACATCGAGGCCTTTTCATGTACAATCGACGCCCATTCGGCATCAGGTCGGCAGCTGCCATATTCCAGCGCAACATGGAGAGTCTGCTCAAGTCCATCCCTGGGACGGTTGTATTATAAGACGACATACTTATCACGGGCAGGGACACCGACTCCCATCTCCGTAATTTTGAGGAAGTACTAAAGCGGTTGGATCGGGTAGGCCTACGAATCAAGAAATCCAAGTGCCTGTTTCTCGCACCCAAGGTTGAATTTTTGGGCAGAAGGATTGCCGCTGATGGAATCCGCCCAACAGAGTCCAAAACAGAAACAATTCGGCTGGCACCCAGGCCCTGGAATGTCTCAGAACTGCACGCCTTTCTCGAGCTACTCAATTACTTTGGGAACTTTATGCAGAACTTAAACACGCTGCTGGAGCCTCTCCACATGCTACTCAGGAAGGGGTGCGATTAGTTTTGGGGGGATGCCCAGGAATGCGCATTCAATAAGGCACGCAACCTTCTATGTTCCAACAGTGTTTTGACTTTCTTTGACCCAGGTAAAAAGCTAGTTCTCACATGCGATGCATCAGCGTATGGGGTCGGGTGCGTTTTGCAACATGTCAATAGTGCGGACAAATTACAACCCATAGCTTATGCCTCCAGGTCACTTTCGCGGGCGGAGCGCGGTTACGGAATGGTAGAGAAGAAGGTGCTCGCGTGCGTGTACGGTGTCAAAAAGATGCACCAATACCTTTTTGAGGCCAAGTTCGCATTAGAAACCAACCACAAGCCCCTCACGTCCCTCCTATCCGAGAGCAAGGCAATAAACGCCAACGCCTCGGCGCGAATTCAATGGTGGGCACTCATGCTGGCATCCTACGACTACACAATAAGGAACAGACCAGGCACAGACAACTGTGCCGACGCGCTCAGCAGGCTACCCCTGGCGACCACTGAAGGGTCTGACGAACAGGACTGTGAGATAGTCATGGCAATCAATGCCTTTGAGTCCACAGGTTCGCCCATGACGGCCCGCCAAATCAGAGCCTGGACAGCCAGCGACCCCACGTTATCCTTAGTAAAAAGATGTGTCCTAACCGGTGACTGGGCAGAGGCTCGTGATGCCTGCCCCGAGGAATTAAAACCCTTTTACAGGCGCATGGATGAGCTATCACTACAAGCAGACTGCCTGATGTGGGGCAGCCGAGTAGTCATGCCTCTGCGAGGCAGAGAGGCATTTGTCCGGGAGCTCCACCGCGAGCACCCAGGGATCGTTCTCATGAAGGCCATAGCCAGATCCCACGTCTGGTGGCCTGGTATTGACGCAGACTTGGAGCTCTGCGTCCGAAGGTGCACCATTTGTGCCCAACTCAGCAATGCCCCCAGGGAGGCTCCACTGAGCCCCTGGCCCTGGCCTACCAAACCGTGGTCGCGGGTGCACGTAGACTGTGCGTGCCCATTCATGGACAAAATGTTCCTCGTAGTTGTAGATGCATTTTCAAAGTGGATTGAATGCACCATTTTAAACTCGAGCACAACCTCCACCATTGTGGAGAGCCTTGCAACCATGTTTGCAACGCACGGAATCCCTGACATATTGGTCAGTGATAATGGTCCGTGCTTCACCAGCGCAGAATTCCAAGACTTTATAATTGACCACGGTATAAATCACGTCAAGACGGCACCCTTCAAGTGGGCCTCCAATGGCCAGGCGGAGAGAGCAGTGCAAATCATTAAACAAGGCATGCTTAAAATCCAAGGTCCCATGCTGCAGGGTCACCTGTCGCGACTGCTGCTGGCATACAGATCTCGTCCGCACTCACTGACTGGGATCCCCCCCGCGCAACTATTGATGAAAAAGACTTTAAAAACAAGGCTCTCATTAATCCTCCCAGACATGCACAAAATCGATGAGGCAAAGCGCCGTAAGCTGACTGAGTACCATGACAGAAATTCGAGGGGGAGATGGAATGAGATAGGGGACAAAGTGTTTGTACTAAACTATGGCAGGGGTCCCAAATGGCTTGCAGGGACAGTAACGGGCAAGGAAGGAAACAGGCTACTGGTAGCACAAATGGACAATGGACAAACCTGCCGGAGGCATGTAGACCAAGTCAAAAGCAGATTTACCAACAACACTGCGGAACCAGAGGCAGACTACAATGTGGAACTCGCACCACACCTGGTGGACAGACAGAGGGAACAACCTGAGGAAAGGGCAATCTCAACAGACAGCCCAGGCAAGTCAACAACAATCACACCAATCGAAACAGACAGCCCAGGCGAGATACCAGCAACCATACCCAAAGAAAAACAGACACCAAGGCAAACAACTGAACCACAACTCAGACGCTCCATGCGAGAGCGTAGACCACCTGAGAAACTGAACCTATAAAGACAATAAGACCTTGGGGGAGGGTGATGTCATGTATCTTACATTATTATATATAATTGTATCCCAACATGCTATACATGACTGTAATAAAATATGACCTGTAACCACCAGCATACCTTACCACCAGGGGTGCACTTGCAAGAGACAGGTATATAAGGACAACTCTCAAGCAAGTGCAGCATGATTCCAGAGCTGTGAAATAAAGGTGCAGGTCCAGAGTGACCTTGACTTCACTACATGCCTCGTGTGAGTCTGTACTGAGGGTACAGGACTTTACAGCTGTCTGCAATGTATTTACTTCGTGGGTTCTTTGCTTAAGAATTCATAGCCACACATTGCTATTAAGAACTAGTTGGTTTATTAACAAAGATTTAACAATCACACTGCACATTACCAGTTCATCCATTAGGCTCACAACTGCATGCCTCATTGTGGATGACCTAGACCCAAGTGACTGGGGTTTTATTGAGTCTTGTGAACATCACGTGACTGGCTAAGCCACTCACAATGCAACAGCTCTACAACTATTTTAGATAGGACTTTTAAATCGAGTATCCACTTTTAGGAAGGGCACTAGAACCCACAATTTTCCAAATTATCTTGGAACTTTACCAAATTAATTTAAAATTCTGTTCCCGGGGGTGATGATGCACTCCAGAGCGTACCGGTGGACACCGCGTGCTCCATCTCCAGGGACACCCTTGTGCAAACATATCCGTGGAAGAGAGGCAGACAGTCGGGCTGAACGACTCCCTCGATCGCCCGCTGCCTGGACCGGTTAATGTTCACTTTGGTCATGCCCAGGAGCAGTCCTACGAGGAGGCCTTCTGACCTGCCCGCTCCCCTCTGCACAGGCTGCCCAAAGATCAGGAGCGTGGGACTGAAGTGTAGCCAAAATTTGAGGATCAGCCCCTTCAAATAATTGAATAGAGGCTGCAATCTCACATATTCTCTATGTACATGGAACAAGGATTCATCCAGACTGCAGAATTGCAGGCAGCCTGGTAGTCTGTGAACCGACTTAAAAACTTATTGCACGGTACTGCCCCGTGCAACACCCTCCAGGCCAAGTCCCCAATAAATAAAGGAAGGACTCCCGCTTAGAGAGCAGTCCATTGGGGATCCGCGTCTCCTCCGGATGGCAAAATGGTGCACCATGGCATGTCTGGACGGCACACAAGGATGGCGAAATGGAGGGTGCAACGGCTCTACAAATATGTGAGCATATTTATAGGTGCATACATTACACTGTCCAATTTCACCACTGCTATGAGAAATTACATGGCATGGCTGATGGTGGCCATGTGGTCACCTGACCAACAGGTCTGTGGTCCTCGTGTGCCAGTATCACATTGTGCCTCCCGACTTCTGCCTGAACAACTGCTACCTCCTCCAGCTCACTAAATGCCTCCTCCTGGATGTGCATGGCTGAGCAGGTGCTTGCAAAACCAGGGTGATGTGTGCTGCAGCCTCGTCCTGAGCCACTGGCAGGGGTTCAGGAGCTGGTGTTCCAAGCCTACAATGACACAAAAGGTAGAAATGTTAGAATGCCTGCCACCAGTCACACCTTTACAGAGTTTGGATTGCAAGGTACAGTGTATGATATTTGTCTGTATGCCTACATTGGAGTGAGTGAGAAGTGGAACAAGATATACTCACTCGCGAGGTAAGACCAACTGACTAAACGTGCTATTCACGATGCTGAGAATGACGTGAATAGCATGTTTAGCGAGTTGGTCTTACCGCAGGTAAAGGGTAGACAACCAGCTAGGGGATGGGTGACCAACAGGGAGAGCAGTGGAAGGAAGTGCAGGGGTCCCCGGCGGTCATCCCCCTGCAAAACAAATACACCACTTTGGGTACTGTTGAGGGGGATGACTCATCAGGGGGAGAGCAGCAGCAGCCAAGTTCATGGAACCGTGGGTGGCTCTGCTGCACAAGAGGGGAGGAAAAAGAGTGGGAGAGCTATAGTGATAGGGGATTCAATTGTAAGGGGAATAGATAGGCGTTTCTGCGGCCGCAACCGAGACTCCAGGATGGTATGTTGCCTCCATGGTACAAGAGTCAAGGATGTCTCGGAGTGGGTGCAGGACATTCGAAAAAAGGGAGGGTGAACAACCAGTTGTCATGGTGCATATAGGTACCAATGATTATTGGCAAAAAATGGGATGAGGTCCTTCGAGACGAATTTAGGGAGCTAGGAGTTAAATTAAAAAGTAGGACCTCAAAAGTAATAATCTCAGGATTGCTACCAGTGCCACATGGTAGTCAGAGTAGGAATCGCAGGATAGCTCAGATGAATATGTGGCTTGAGGAGTGGTGCAGAAGGGAGGGATTCAAATTCCTGGGACATTGGAACCGGTTCTGGGGGAGGTGGGACCAGTACCAACCAGATGGTCTGCACCTGGGCAGGACCGGAACCAATGTCCTCGGGGGAGTGTTTGCTAGTGCTGTTGGGGAGGAGTTAAACTAACATGGCAGGGGGATGGGAACCTATGCAGGGAGACAGAGGGAAATAAAATGGAGGCAGAAGTAAAAGATAGAAAGGAGAATAGTAAAAGTAGAGGGCAGAGAAACCCGAGGCAAAAAACAAAGAAGGCCACATTGCAGCAAAATTCTAAACCGGCAAAGTATGTTAAAAAGACAAGCCTGAAGGCTCTGTGCCTCAATGCGAGGAGTATTCGGAATAAGGTGGATGAATTAACTGTGCAGATAGCAATTAACGGATATGATGTAATTGGCATCACGGAGACATGGCTCCAGGGTGACCAAGACTGGGAACTCAACATCCAGAGGTATTCAACATTTAGGAAGGATAGACAGAGAGGAAAAGGAGGCGGGGTGGTGTTGCTGGTTGAAGAGGAAATTAATGCAATAGTAAGGAGGGACATTAGCCTGGATGATGTGGACTCGGTATGGGTGGAGCTGCGGAACACCAAAGGGCAGAAAATGCTAGTGGGAGTTCTGTACAGACCACCAAACAGTAGTAGTGAGGTTGGGGACAGCATCAAACAAGAAATAAGGGATGTGTGCAATAAAGTTACAGCAGTTATCATGGGCGACATTAATTTACATATTCATTGCGCTAACCAAACTGGTAGCAATGCGGTGGAGGAGGATTTCCTGGAGTGTATTAGGGATGGTTTTCTAGACCAATATGTCAAGGAACCAACTAGAGAGCAAGCCATCCTAGACTGGGTGATGTGTAATGAGAAGGGACTAATTACCAATCTTGTTGTGCGAGGCCCCTTGGGGAAGAGTGACCATAATATGGTAGAATTCTTTATTAAGATAGAGAGCGACACAGTTAATTCAGAAACTCGGGTCCTCAGTGTAAGGAAAGGTAACTTCGACGGCATGAGGCGTGAATTGGCTAGAATAGACTGGCAAAGGATACTTAAAGGGTTGACGGTGGATAAGCAATGGCAAACATTTAAAGATCACATGGATGAACTTCAGCAATTGTACATCCCTGTCTGGAGTAAAAATAAAACGGGGAAGATGGCTCAACTGTGGCTAACAAGGGAAATTAAGAATAGTGTTAAAACCAAGGAAGAGGCATATAAATTGGCTAGGTGGGACCAGTAAAAACCGGACGGTCTGCACATGGGCAGGACCGGAATCAATGTCCTCGGGGGAGTGTTTGCTAGTGCTGTTGGGGAGGAGTTAAACTAATATGGCAGGGGGATGGAACCAATGCAGGGAGACAGAGGGAAACAAAATGAGACAGAAGCAAAAGACAGAAAGGAGATGAGTAAAAGTGGAGGGCAGAGAAACCCAAGGCAAAAAACAAAAAAGGCCATTGTACAGCAAAATTCTAAAGGGTCAAAGTGTAATAAAAAGGCAAGCATGAAAGCTCGATGCCTCAATGCGAGGTGTATTCGGAACCCAGGAGAGGGCTCTGAGCTAGTTAGAGTGGGGGAGAGCTCAGATGAACAGGACCCCGAGAAAGAATGCAAAAGGCAGGAGGCAACAGAGCAGAGTAGCACTGGGGTAAGTGTAAACCACAAGGTGATAGGAAGGGACAATATGTATGAATATAAAGGGGCTGCAGGAGGGGTCAAAACTAAAAATTATACTTTAAAAACTAGTATTAAAACACTACCTAAATGCACGTAGCATTCGAAATAAAGTAAATGAGTTGACGGCACAAATCATTACAAATGGGTATGATTTGGTGGCCATTACAGAAACGTGGTTGCAGGATGGCCAAGACTGGGAATTAAACATACAGGGGTATCTGACAATTCGGAAAGATAGACAAGAAGGGAAAGGAGGTGGGGTAGCTCTGTTAATAAAGGATGATATCAGGGCAGTTGTGAGAGACGATATTGGCTCTAATGAACAAAATGTTGAATCATTGTGGGTGGAGATTAGAGATAGGGGAAAAAGTCACTGGTGGGCGTAGTTTATAGGCCCCCAAATAATAACTTCACGGTGGGGCGGACAATAATCAAGGGAATAATGGAGGCATGTGAAAAAGGAATGGCAGTAATCATGGGGGATTTTAACCTACATATCGATTGGTCAAATCAAATCGCACGGGGTAGCCTTGAGGAGGAATTCATAGAATGCATACGGGTTTGTTTCTTAGAACAGTATGTTACAGAACCTATAAGGGAGCAAGCTATCTTAGACTGGTCCTGTGTAATGAGACCGGAATAATAAACGATCTCCTAGTAAAAGATCCTGTCGTAATGAGTGATCACAGTATGGTTGAATTTGTAATACAGATTGAGGGTGAGGAAGTTGTGTCTCAAACGAGCGTACTATGCTTAAACAAAGGGGACTACAGTGGGATGAGGGCAGAGTTGGCGAAAGTAGATTGGGAACACAAACTAAATGGTGGCACAATTGAGAAACAGTGGAGGATTTTTAAGGAGCTCTTTCATAGTGCTCAACAAAAATATATTCCAGTGAAAAAGGGCGGAAAAGAGAAGGGATAACCAGCCGTGGATAACCAAGGAAATAAAGGAGAGTATCAAATTAAAAACCAATGCGTATAAGGTGGCCAAGGTTAGTGGGAAACTAGAAGATTGGGAAAATTTTAAACGACAGCAAAGAATGACTAAGAAAGCAATAAAGAAAGGAAAGATAGATTACAAAAGTAAACTTGCGCAAAACATAAAAACAGATAGTAAAAGCTTTTACCGATATATAAAACGGAAAAGAGTGACTAAAGTAAATATTGGTCCCTTAGAAGATGAGAAGGGGGATTTAATAATGGGACATGTGGAAATGGCTGAGACCTTAAACAATTATTTTGCTTCGGTCTTCACAGTGGAAGACACAAAAACCATGCCAAAAGTTGCTGGTCACGGGAATGTGTGAAGGGAGGACCTTGAGATAATCACTATCACTAGGGGGGTAGTGCTGGACAGGTTAATGGGACTCAAGGTAGACAAGTCCCCTGGTCCTGATGAAATGCATCCCAGGGTATTAAAAGAGATGGTGGAAGTTAAAGCAGGTGCATTCGTTACAACCTACCAAAATTATCTGGACTCTGGGGAGGTACCATCGGATTGGAAAGCAGCTAATGTAACGCCTCTGTTTAAAAAAGGGGGCAGACAAAAGGCAGGTACCGTATATACTCGCGTATCCTGCGATCTCGCGTATCATGCGACCCCTAAATTTCCGTCCCCAAAACATGATTTTACCATATATCTCATGTATCATGCGAGTCACTTTTTTGAGATCGAATACAGACCTTAACATGAAACATCGAGTGGATTCTGCTCTCTCTCCGTGCTCTCTCTCCGTGCTCTCTCTCCGTACTCTCTCTCCGTGCTCTCTCTCCGTACTCTCTCTCCGTACTCTCTCCCCGTACTCTCTCTCCGTGCTCTCTCTCCGTACTCTCCCCCCCCGACCTCCGCGACTCTCTCTCCTCCCCCGACCTCCGCGACTCTCTCTCCCCCCCCGACCTCCGCGACTCTCTCTCCCCCCCCGACCCTCTCTCCCCCCCCCGACCTCCGCGACTCTCTCTCCCCCACCCGACTCCCGCGACTCTCTCTCCCCCCCCGACCTCCGCGACTCTCTCTCCCCCTGAAGAGAAGAATTTCAGCAGGAGTCAAATGGATTTTTTTTTGCATTGGGAGGATGTAGTTAGTGGTGTGCTACAGGAACTTGGCTTGTTTTCCACATAAACTAATGATTTGGTCATGAGTATCGAGGAACTAATATCAACCAGGGATATTCGATTTACAACCATCATAGAGAGTGAGAGGAGAAACCAAGAAAAATGTCTTTACATAGAGGATTGTTGGAGCATGCCGAGATTCAGCGTGGATACGGTCTGCTTAACAGCCTAACAGCCTAATCTTGGCCAGCACTTCACACCCGCAAATTTTGTATCTCGCGTATCATGCGACCCCCCAAATTTAGGTTACAATTTAGGTCTTCAAAAGTCGCATGATACGCGAGTATATACGGTAACTATAGGCCGGTTAGTTTAACATCTGTAGTGGGGAAAATGCTTGAAGCTATCATTAAGGAAGAAATAGCGGGACATCTGGATAGGAATAGTGCAATCAAGCAGACGCAACATGGATTCATGAAGGGGAAATCATGTTTAACTTATTTACTGGAATTCTTTGATGATATAACGAGCATGGTGGATAGAGGTGTATCGATGGAAGTGGTGTATTTAGATTTCCAAAAGGCATTCGATAAGGTGCAACACAAAAGGTTACTGCAGATGATAAAGCTACGCGGAGTTGGAGGAAATGTATTAGCATGGATCGAGAATTGGCTGGCTAACAGAAAGCAGAGAGTCGGGATAAATGGGTCCTTTTCGGGTTGGAAATCGGTGGTTAGTAGTGTGCCACAGGGATCGGTGCTGGGACCACAACTGTTTACAATATACATAGATGACCTGGAAGAGGGGACAGAGTGTAGTGCAACAAAATTTGCAGATGATACAAAGATTAGTGGGAAAGCGAGTTGTGTAGAGGACACAGAGAGGCTGCAACGTGATTTAGATAGGTTAAGCGAATGGGCTAAGGTTTGGCAGATGGAATACAATGTCGGAAAATGTGAGGTCATCCACCTTGGGGAAAAAAACAGTAAAAGGGAATATTATTTGAATGGGGAGAAATTACAACATGCTGCGGTGCAGAGGGACCTGGGGGTCCTTGTGCATGAATCCCAAAAAGTTAGTTTGCAGGTGCAGCAGGTAATCAGGAAGGCGAATGGAATGTTGGCCTTCATTGCGAGAGGGATGGAGTACAAAAGCAGGGAGGTCCTGCTGCAACTGTATAGGGTATTGGTGAGGCCACACCTGGAGTACTGCGTGCAGTTTTGGTCACCTTACTTAAGGAAGGATATACTAGCTTTGGAGGGGGTACAGAGACGATTCACTATGCTGATTCCGGAGATGAGGGGGTGACCTTATGATGATAGATTGAGTAGACAGGGGCTTTACTTGTTGGAGTTACAGAAACATTTAAAATAATGAAAGGGATAGACAATATAGAGGCAGAGAGGTTGTTTCCACTGGTCATGGAGACTAGAACTAGGGGGCACAGCCTCAAAATACGGGGGAGCCAATTTAAAACCGAGTTGAGAAGGAATTTCTTCTCCCAGAGGGTTGTGAATCTGTGGAATTCTCTGCCCAAGGAAGTAGTTGAGGCTAGCTCATTGAATGTATTCAAATCACAGATAGATAGATTTTTAACCAATAAGGGAATTAAGGGTTATGGGGAGCGGGCGGGTAAGTGGAGCTGAGTCCACGGCCAGATCAGCCATGATCTTGTTGAATGTCGGGGCAGGCTCGAGGGGCTAGATAGCTTACTCCTGTTCCAAATTCTTATGTTCTTATGTTCTTTTGTATAAAAAGCAACAAACCTGAGTACTGGGAGAAATTTAGAATTCAACAGAGGAGGACGAAGGGTTTAATTAAGAGGGAGAAAATAGAGTATGAGAGGAAGCTTGTACAGAACATAAAAACTGACTGCAAATGCTTCTATAAATAGGTGAAGAGAAAAAGATTAGTGAAGACAAACGTAGGTCCCTTGCAGTCGGATTCAGGTGAATTTATAACAGAGAACAAAGAAATGGCAGACTAATTGAACAAATACTTCGGTTCTGTCTTCACAAAGGAAGACACAAATAACCTTCCGGATGTACTCGGGGACAGTGGGTCTAGTGAGAAGGAGGAACTGAAGGATATGCTTATTAGGCGGGAAATTGTGTTAGGGAAATTGATGGGATTGAAGGCCGATAAATCCCCGGGGCCTGATAGTCTGCATCCTAGTGTACTTAAGGAAGTGGCCCTAGAAATAGTGGATGCATTGGTGATCATTTTCCAACAGTCTACCAACTCTGGATCAGTTCCTATGGACTGGAGGGTAGCTAATGTAACACCACTTTTTAAAAAAGGAGGGAGAGAGAAAATGGGTAATTATAGACTGGTTAGCCTGACATCAGTAGTGGAGAAAAAGTTGGAATCAATCATTCAGGATGAAATAGCAGCGCATTTGGAAAGCAGTTACAGGATCGGTCCAAGACAGCATGGATTTATGAAATGGAAGCCATACTTGATGAATCTTCTGGAATTTTTTGAGGATGTAACTAGCAGAGTGGACAAGGGAGAACCAGTGGATGTGGTGTATTTAGAGTTTCAAAAGGCTTTTGACAAGGTCCCGCACAAGAGATTGGTGTGCAAAATGAAAGCACATGGTATTGGGGGTAATGTACTGACGTGGATAGAGAACTGGTTGGCAGACAGGAAGCAGAGAGTCGGGATAAATGGGTCCTTTTCAGAATGGCAGGCAGTTACTAGTGGGGTGCCGCAGGGCTCAGTGCTGGGACCCCAGCTATTTACAATATACATTAACGATTTAGATAAAGGAATTGAGTGTAATATCTCCAAATTTGCAGATGACACTAAACTGGGTGGCAGTGTGAGCTGTGAGGAAGATGCTAAGAGACTGCAGGGTGACTTGGACAGGTTAGGTGAGTGGGAAAATGCATGGCAGATGCAGTATAATGTGGATAAATGTGGGGCAAAAGCATGAAGGCAGAATATTTTATGAATGGCGGCAGATTAGGAAAAGGGGAGCTGCAACAAGACCTGGGTGTCATGGTTCATCAGTCATTGAAAGTTGGCATGCAGGCGGTGAAGAAGGCAAATAGTATGTTGCCCTACATAGCTAGGGGATTTGAGTATAGGAGCAGGGAAATCTTACTGCAGTTGTACAGGGCCTTGGTGAGGCCTCACCTGGAATATTGTGTTCAGTTTTGGTCTCCTAATCTGAGGAAGGACGTTCTTGCTATTGAGGGAGTGCAGCGAAGGTTCACCAGACTGATTCCAGGGATGGCTGGACTGACATATGAGGAGAGACTGGATACACTCGGCCTTTATTCACTGGAGTTTAGAAGGATGAGAGGGGATCTCATAGAAACGTATAAGATTCTGACTGGACTGGATAGGTTAGATGCAGGAAGAATGTTCCCGATGTTGGGGAAGTCCAGAACCAGGTGACACAGTCTTAGGATAAGGGGTAGGTCATTTTGGACTGAGATGAGGAGAAATTTCTTCACTCAGAGAGTTGTTAACCTGTGGAATTCCCTGCCGCAGAGAGTTGCTGATGCCAGTTCATTGGATATATTCAAGAGGGAGTTAGATATGGCCCTTATGGTTGAAGAGATCAAGGGGTATGGTGAGAAAGCAGGAATGGGGTACTGAGGGAATGATCAGCCATGGTCTTATTGAATGGCGGTGCAGGCTCGAAGGGCCGAATGGCCTACTCCTGCACCTATTTTCTATGTTTCTACAAGAGCAGGATGGTACTGCCCCTCAGCTTAGAAGAGCCCTGGTGTTTCACCATTCTCTGCTGTCGCCATGCCCTCAAATGCCAGGATGTGCAAGGTGGCTTCTTCCAAGGAGCCAAGGTTGTATGATTTCTGAGCGCTGCTCCAGTGTGGGTCTGGAGTCTTGAGATGTTGTAAGTTGAAGAAGCACACTTGCACTGAGAGATTTGTCACACAAAGCGTCGTGGAATTCTGGAATTTGCTCCCTCTAAAGACTGTAGGCAATTGGAGTTTTCAAGACTAAGATCACTAGATTTTTGAGTATCGAGGGACATGAAACTAAAGTAAGTAAATGGAGTTGAGGTACAGATCAGCGATGATCTAATTGAATGGTGGAGTAAACTCAAGGGGCTGAATGACCTGCTCCTGTTCCTATGTTGCTAATCTGGAACTTACTTTCAGTGATTTGATGTGTGAAACTCTTGGAGATATAAGTGTGGCACGGATTTCAATTGTAAGTTGCAGCTTGAATGAGTGCCCAGCTGAGGTATAAGTACGTATGCAATGGGATGAAAAAGCTTTAAGGTTGTGTGTGAACTTAGCAAGGCCAAGCAGTTATTGTGGAACAAGCCAACAGACAACATTTAGTGACAGGTAACCTTGGGCCATCTGCCTGATATTTCATACTGTTGAGTAGACTTACCTTTCCGGTTTCCTTAAACCATGCTCTCTTCCCTTGCATCTTTGCCCAGATTGTGAACATAGCATTGGGCCTGGCTGCTACCTCCTGTCACATATGATACACAGCCATCCCTGGGGTGGGGTACCCTGGTGTGCCAAAAGGACAGGTCCCTTGCGCGCACCTCATGTAGCAGCATGTCCACTTCACCAGCCATCAAACAGAGGATCAGATGTGCGGCTTCACGACTTGTCCGGGCTATGTTTGCCTCACTTTATTTTTGCCTGCCGCTTCTCTCCCCGTGCGTCTCTGTGCAACGGGTGCGGACTGTTCCGAAAAACCCGTTGCATTGTAGCTCCCATTTGTCAGCACTTACCTTTAAGTGACAACATTGCTTTACATTTGAGCTACTGCCCTTTAAGAGCTGTTTGCTTGTGAGCATTCCTGCCTCTCAGTCCAATTAGGCAGGTTTGCTGCATAAGGTGTGATCCTTGCAGGGAGCTACGAAGAATCTTTATATGAGCTGGTCCTGGAACTTAGCTGAAGGTCAGCTTATTGTTATTTGAGTGAGCTGTGCGCTCAATGCATGAGAGACTGTACCCTACTGTTGCGTGCTCTTTTTCTTCATTCTATTTTATCTCCTATTTTATATTCCATAGTCTTGGGAAGGAGAGTGAGATTGAATCTTGTATATTATTCAAGACACAGTAGCCCTGCTTTAAGTTACGGTTTCTCAGACTCCATGTTGCTGTTTGCGTAAGCTTCAGGCTTTAGTTCTTGAAGCCACAGATCTCTTTCTCCGTGTTTGCACTGACAAATGTTAGCTCTGTAACAAGAAATATACTTGTAGGAAGATAGACTGTGAACTTCGATACTGGCAAACTCACGCACTGAGCCCACAGCCTGGAAAAAGGAATAACATGGATTTCTTTTACTTTTTCAACGATTTATTGGTGAGCCTCTGTTTATGGCCAACACCCAGTTTTACTTTATTTCAAAACCCTCTTTTAACAGGGGATGCCGTAGCGTTCTCCTGCATGGTCTTGCGCCAGACTTACTGGCATCAAACACGGGTAACAATGAATGAGGTGCCTATGTTTGGCCATGCAGCACTGTGGATTTGTCCACATCCTCTATCAGCCAAACTTAAACCTTCAGTTTATGTCGCTAAAACCACTTCAAAACATAAAACATTAACAGCAATTTCATTCGTGATTTTTACCAAAATGATTTTATTACTATTGAATTTAACATCATAATTTGGGGGTGGGGAAATGAAATTGAAACTTTTAAAGCTGCGTTTCACTCTGGAAATTTTTTAATTTCTCTGAGATACCATCCATCGTCCCTTCTCACAGTCTGAACTGATCCTTCAGGCTGCTAGAACTGTTGTCATTTCACTTTTAACCCTTTTCCAACCTGAAATGGTCTCGAACGCCTGTTCAGTTTCAGTTTAAATCATTGGATGTTTCTGAATGTTCTGCATGGGAAATCATTAAATCCGAATGAGCAAATATAAATGATTGTAGAGCACTTGGATATAATTTACTAAACATCAGTGGAATTACTACAGAAAATTTGATGGAAGCTTTAGTGAACTAGAAGAGTTATCTTAGATCTGGTACTGTGTAATAGGATTAATAAATGATCTCCTCGTAAAGGATCCTCTAGGAAAGAGTGATCATAGCATGGTTAAATTTCAAATTCAGTTGGAGGGTGAGAAAGTTGGATCTTAAACCAGTGTCCTAAGCTTAAACAAAAGAGACTACAAAGGTATGAAGGTAGAGTTGACTAAAGTGGACTGGGAAAATAGATTAATGTGTAAGACAGTTGATGAGCAGTGGCAGACATTTAAGGAGATATTTCATTACTCTCAACAAAAATATATTCCAATGAAAAGGAAAGACTTTAAGAGAAAGGATAACAATCCGTGGCTAACTCAAGAAATAAAAGATGGTATCACATTGAAAACAATGGCATACAAAGTGGCCAAGATTAGTGGGAGGCCAGAGGATTGGGAAACTTTTAAAAAGCAGCAAAGAACGACTAGAAAAAACAATAAAGAGAGGGAACTAGATTATGAAAGTAAACTAGCAAGAAATATGAAAACAGATAGCAAGAGTTTCTACAGGTATATAAAAAGGAAGAGAGTGACTAAAGTAAATGTTGCTCCCTTAGAGGATAAGACTGGGGAAAGAAATAATGGGGAATAGGGAAATGGCAGAGACTTTGAACAAATATTTTGTATCGGTCTTCATGGTAGAAGACACTAAAGACATTCAAATAATGGATAATCAAGGGCCTATAGGGAGGGAGGAACTTAAAACAATCACTATCACTAAAGAAGAAGTACTTGGTAAAATAATGGGACTAAAGGTGGACAAGTCCCCTGGAACTCATGGCTTGCATCCTAGGGTCTTAAAAGAAGTGGCTGCCGAGATAGTGGATGCATTGATTGTAATCTACCAAAATTCCCTGGATTCTGGGGAGGTCCCAGCACTTTGGAAAACCGCAAATGTAATGCCCCTATTTAAAAAAGGAAGCAGACAGAAAGCAGAAAACTATAGACCAGTTAGCCTAACATTTGTCGTTGGGAAAATGCTGGAGTCCATTACTAAGGAAGCAGTAGCAGGACATTTTGAAAAGCATAACTCAACCAAGCAGAGCCAGCATGGTTTTATGAAAGGGAAATCATGTTTGACAAATTTGCTGGACTTCTTTGAGGATGTAACGAGCAGGGTGAATAAGGGGGAACCAGTGGATGTGGTGTATTTGGATTTCCAGAAGGCATTCGATAAGGTGCCACACAAGATAAAAGTTCACGGAGTTGGGGGTAATATATTAGCATGGATAGAGGATTGGCTAACTAACAGAAAAAAGTCGGGATAAGTGGGTCATTTTCCGTTTGGCAAACAGTAACTAGTGGGGTGCCACAGGGATCGGTGCTCGGTGCTCAACTATTTACAATCTATATTAATGATTTGGATGAAGGGACCGAGTGTACTGTAGCCAAGTTTGCTGATGATACAAAGATGGATGGGAAAGCAAGTTGTGAGGAGGACACAAGAAATCTGCAAAGGGATATCTAGATAGGAAAGTGCAATCAAGCAGACGCAACATGGATTCATGAAGGGGAAATCATGTTTAACTAATTTACTGGAATTCTTTGAGGAGATAACGAGCATGGTGGATAGAAGTGTACCAATGGATGTGGTGTATTTAGATTTCCAAAAGGCATTCGATAAGGTGCCACGCAAAAGGTTACTGCAGAAGGTAAAGGTACGCGGAATCAGAGGAAATGTATTAGCATGGATCGAGAGTTGGCTGGCTAACAGAAAGCAGAGAGTTTGGATAATTGGGTCCTTTTCAGGTTGGAAATCAGTGGTTAGTGGAGTGCCACAGGGATCGGTGCTGGGACCACAACTGTTTACAATATACATAGATGACCTGGAAGAGGGGACAGAGTGTAGTGTAACAAAATTTGCAGATGACACAAAGATTAATGGGAAAGCGGGTTGTGTAGAGGACACAGAGAGGCTGCAAAGAGATTTAGAAAGGTTAAGCGAATGGGCTAAGGTTTGGCAGATGGAATACAATGTCGGAAAATGTGAGGTCATCCACCTTGGAAAAAAAAACAGTAAAAGGGAATATTATTTGAATGGGGAGAAATTACAACATGCTGCGGTGCAGAGGGACCTGGGGGTCCTTGTGCATGAATCCCAAAAAGTTAGTTTGCAGGTGCAGCAGGTAATCAGGAAGGCGAATGGAATGTTGGCCTTCATTGCGAGAGGGATGGAGTACAAAAGCAGGGAGGTCCTGCTGCAACTGTACAGGGTATTGGTGAGGCTGTACCTGGAGTACTGCATGCAGTTTTGGTCACCTTACTTAAGGAAGGATATACTAGCTTTGGAGGGGGTACAGAGACAATTCACTATGCTGATTCCGGAGATGAGGGGGTTACCTTATGATGATAGATTGAGTAGACTGGGTCTTTACTCGTTGGAATTCAGAAGGATGAGGGGTGATCTTATAGAAACATTTAAAATAATGAAAGGGATAGACAAGATAGAGGCAGAGAGGTTGTTTCCACTGGTCGGGGAGACTAGAACTAGGGGGCACAGCCTCAAATTACGGGGGAGCCAATTTAAAACCGAGTTGAGAAGGAATTTCTTCTCCCAGAGGGTTGTGAATCTGTGGAATTCTCTGCCCAAGGAAGCAGTTGAGGCTAGCTCATTGAATGTATTCAAATCACAGATAGATTTTTAACCAATAAGGGAATTAAGGGTTATGGGGAGCAGGCGGGTAAGTGGAGCTAAGTCCACGGCCAGATCAGCCATGATCTTGTTAAATGGCGGAGCAGGCTCGAGGGGCTAGATGGCCTACTCCTGTTCCTAATTCTTCTGTTCTTATATTGGGCGCAATTTTCCTCAAAGTCTTCGTTTGGCGTACTTGAAGAGTTACGCCTGTTTTTTTGGGGCCCAACTGCGCCAAAAAAAATCATCCAACTTTCTCCATTTGCATTGTTGATTTTGGTGCCGCCTAGCCTGTCCTTTAGCTTTGGGGATGGAGCCTAAGATCTGAGCCAAAAAGATCAGGTTGCCAGGGTAACGAGGGACACACTGCGGACATACAATACATCCTGGCCAACTCACAGCAACCTGCACAAGCACCTTGCACAATGCAGCAGCATTCCATCATTAACTTATTAAAGTGTTTATTCCAAAAGTCTATCCCCCCACCCCCTCCCGGTGCCCGGTGCCGCTCCTAACCCTGGCCGAGTGGCCTCCCCCCCCCCCCCCCGCCTCCTTTCTCCTCTCCTCACTTCTCTGCTGCTACTGTCTGGGCAGTGAAACTGCATCTGCTCCACTGATTCTCTTACCTGCGCCTATTTTGTTAACTGCCCAGAAGGTTTTTCTAGATTGGTCACATATGCCGTCCTAAGAAAAATTGGAGTAAATCGGAGCTGGCCAAACTTGCTTAAATGGCCAGAATTGGCATGTATGGCAGGTTATGGCCCCAATGAGGTAAACAAATCGTAGCCTAAAAAAATCCTACCTAAGTGAATTATGCTAGCGCTGAAACTTTGGGGAAACTTGGAAATTTTAATTTACTCCAAAGAAAACGGCGCAGGCCAAAAAAACGTCGCAGATAATTGGAGAAAATTGAGCCCTGGTTCTAGATTCCCCCATGAGTGAAAACATTCGCTCTGAATCTACCTTGTTGAGCCCCATCATTATCTTATATGTTGCCATAATATCACCTCTAATTCTTCTAAACTCCAATGAGTATAGGCCCAACCTACTCAATCTTTTTTCATAAGTCAAACCCTTCATCTCAGGAATCAACCTAATGAACCTTCTCTGAACTGCCTCCAATGCAAGTATATGCCTCCTTAAATAAGGAAACCAAAACTGTACGCAGTACTCCAGATTTGGCCTCACCAATACCCTGTACAGTTGAAGCAGGACTTATTTGCTTTTATACTCTAACCCCCTTGCAATAAAGGCCAACATTCCATTTGCCTTCTTGATTACTTGCTGTACTTGCATACTCACTTGTTGTGTTTCATGCACAAGGACCCCCAGCATTTTGTAATTTTTCTCCATTTATATAATAATTTGCTTTTTTGTTTTTCTGCCAAAGTGGATAACCTCACATTTTCCCATATTATACTCTATCTGCCAAATTTTTGCCCACCCACTTAGCCTGTCTATAGATTCAGAATAAAGGGTTGCTCATTTAAAACTGAGATGAGGAGGAATTTCTTCTCTCAGAGGGTTGTAAATCTATGGAATTCTCTGCCTCAGAGAGCTGGGAAGGCTGGGTTATTGAATATATTTAAGGTGGAGATAGACAGATTTTTGAGTGATAAGGGAGTAAAGGGTTTTGGGGAGAGGGCAGCGAAGTGGAGCTAAGCTCATGATCAGATCAGCCATGATCTTATTAAATGGCGGAGCAGGCTCGAGGGGCCAAATGGCCTACTCCTGCTCCTATTTCTTATGTTCTTATGTTTTTAAGAGCTGCGGTCACTAGAGACACAGTTATTAACCTGCTCCAGCAACGCCTCGGTTTTAATATTCTCATCCTTGTATTAAAATCCCTCTATGGCCTATCACTGTAACCTCCTCCAGCGCTATAACCATCCGAGATCTCTGCGTTCCCTCAGTTCTGGCCTCTTGCACATTCTTGATTTACAAACCCAATATCCTGGAACTCCCTCCTGAAATCTCTCTGCCTCTCTACCTCTATCTCCTCCTTTAAGATGCTCCTTAAAATCTCCCTCCTTGATCAAGCCAGCCCTAATATCTCTTTATGTGGCTTTGTGTCGAATTCTGTCTGATAATGCTCCTGTGAAACCCCTTGGGGTGTTTTAAGATCTTAAAGGCACTATATAAATGCAATGTGAAGCTCTATGGGATGTTTTACCAGGCATGAGATAAATCTAAGTTGTTGTTGCTATTGTTGGGCTGCTTCAGTCATTGGGTCATTGTAACCATGTATATTCCAAATTGCTTACTTGTCTTCTTGGGCTGTAGACCTGTCCTATGCCAGATTTCCATATATATTATCAATATTCAATACTTAAACATCAAGCAGCTGTTAAAATAATTTCTTGTGTGGTGATGGTTTTATTGTTAAAAGGGGTCTCAAGTCTTTAAATCATGCTGCACCAGGCTCACTAAAAACCCTTGGATGATAAACTGCCTTGTCTCTGTCTTGTGTTATGGATGTCAGTGTCCTCGATCAGGCCAACAACCCCAGCATCGAAGCACTGACCACACTCAACCAGCTCCGTTGGGTGGGCCACATTGTCCGCATGCCGGACACAAGACTCCCAAAGCAAGCGCTCTACTCGGAACTCCTACACGGCAAGCGAGCCCCAGGTGGGCAGAGGAAACATTTCAAGGACACCCTCAAAGCCTCCCTGATAAAGTGCAACAGCCCCACCGACACCTGTGAGTCCCTGGCCAAAGACCGCCCTAAGTGGAGGAAGAGCATCCGGGAGGGCACTGAGCACCTCAAGTCTCGTCACCGAGAGCATGCAGAAAACAAGCGCAGGCAGTGGAAGGAGCGTGCGACAAACCAGACTCCCCTTCCTTCAATGACTCTCTCTCCTACCTGTGACAGAGACTGTAATTCCCATATTGGACTGTTCAGTCACCTGAGAACTCACTTTTTGAGTGGAAGCAAGTCTTCCTCGATTTTGAGGGACTATGATGATGATGATGAAGGAGAGAACACAAAGGGTAGATTTGATGGAGTAATCTAAATGGACAGAAAATCTTATGGGGCCCTAACCCTCGCACCCAAATTCCCTGGCGTACAAATTTATAAATTCTGTCCTCATACATACATACTGTTTTAAATTGATGTCATACTCTCATTTACAAGATGACAACAGGTTGGCTTCATTGCGTGTCACCACAAATCCTGGCCAGAATGGAGATGATTAGTTAATCCCCCCCCCCCCATCAATCATGCCTGGACACCACTGTAAATAACGGATTGATGTTACGCATCATAATTTGTATTATGTAACTGACCTCTACTCACTGTGTTTTGCGGGAGAAATAATTCTATTCCAATCGGAATGTTGTTTGCTTTAGTTTTGGGCATGTGTTCAGAGACTGTAGATTAAAACCAAAAGGCCTCCCCTGCCTCCAACTCATTGGCTGACACAGTGTTGTCAGTATTCACTTTGTTTAAAAATAAAAATGCCAATTCTTCATCTCTGCTCCTTTAGACATTAGCCTGGCTCATTTGGTAGCAGTCTTGGCTCTGACTCTGACAGTAGTCGGATCAAGCCCCACACTGGGATTTGGGCACATAATGCTGGCTAACACTCCAGTGCAATTCTGAGGGCCTGCTGATTTGTCAATGATAACTTCCTTCAAATAAGACATTAAAAAAAGGCTTTGTCTGCCTGCTCTAATTGTTTGGGTTATTAAATAATCCATCGAAGTATTCAAAGAACAGGAAGTATTTCTCCCAATATATTGGCCAACATTTCCTGCTCAACCAAATACCACCAAAACAGATTAATTGATCATTTATCTCATGCTGTCTGTGGGATGTTGTGATTAAAATGGCTGCTGTCTTTGCCTCCATAGCAACAGTCACTGCACTTTAAAATAATTCATTGTGTGTAAAGTGCTTTGAGAGATAAGATACTATACAAAGGCAAGTCATTTTTTCCTGCATATACCTTCAAGCTTCTGAACAGTGGATCTGCTGGGGTAATACTTTACTTGAAATAATATGTTCTAGATTTTTGGTCAGATTGTTGGAGGTAGATTTGTGATTCTACTACCAGCAATGTTAATTGAGACCTATTACTTCTTTAATACTCCTTTGCACTGAACCATTTACAAATAAAAATAGGTATGTTAATACTAACACAATTCAAATTCTCAAGCTTATCAACATTTATAACAAAGAAACAACAAAAGCCACAAATCTGTAATATACCACGTAGAGAATTTGCACTGAGTATTCATTCTATAACATTTGCATAATCTACAGATCCTAATTCTACCTGTTCCTTTCTCTACAAATATACTTCCCCTTAAGCATTGGTTAAGTAGACCGAGGGTCTAGCGAGAAGGAGGAACTGAAGGAAATCCTTATTAGTCAGGAAATTGTGTTCGGGAAATTGATGGGACTGAAGGCCAATAAATCCCCGGGGCCTGATAGTCCTCATCCAAGAGTACTCAAGGAAGTAGCCCTAGAAATAGTGGATGCATTGGTGATCAATTTCCAACAGTCTATAGACTCTGGATCAGTTCCTATGGATTGGAGGGTAGCTAATGTTAAAAAAGGAGGGAGAGAGAAAACAGGGAATTATAGACCGGTTAGCCTGATATCGGTAGTGGGAAAAATGTTGGAATCGATTATTAAAGATGTAATAGCAGCGCATTTGGAAAGCAGTGACAGGATCGATCCAAGTCAGCATGGATTTATGAAAGGGAAATCATGCTTGACAAATCTTCTAGAATTTTTTGAGGATATAACTAGTAGAGTGGACAAGGGAGAACAAGTGGATGTGGTGTATTTGGACTTTCAAAAGGATTTTGGCAAGATCCCACACAAGAGATTAGTGTGCAAAATTAAAGCACATGGAATTGGGGGTAATGTATTAACGTGGATAGAGAACTGGTTGGCAGACAGGAAGCAAAGTGTAGGAATAAACGGGTCCTTTTCAGAATGGCAGGCAGTGACTAGTGGTGTACTGCAAGGTTCAGTGCTGGGACCTTAGCTATTTACAATATACATTAATGATTTAGACAATGGAATTGAATGTAATATCTTCAAGTTTGCAGATGACACTAAGCTAGGTGGCAGTATGAACTGTGAGGAGGATGCTAAGAGGTTGCAGGGTGACTTAGACAGGTTAGGTAAGTGGGCAAATGCATGGTAGATGCAGTATAATGTAGATAAATGTGAGGTTATCCACTTTGGTGGCAAAAACAGGAAGGCAGAATATTTTCTGAATGGTGACAGATTAGGAAAAGGGGAGGTGCAACGAGACGTGGGTGTCATGGTACATCAGTCATTGAAAGTTGGCATGCAGGTACAGCAGGCGGTGAAGAAGGCAAATGGCATAACAAGAGGATTTGAGTATAGGAGCAGGGAGGTCTTACTGCAGTTGTACAGGGCCTTGCTGAGGCCACACCTTGAATATTGTGTACAGTTTTGGCTCCTAATCTGAGGAAGGACATTCTTGCTGTTGAGGGAGTGCAGCAAAGGTTCACCAGACTGATTTCTGGGATGGCAGGACTGACATATGAAGAAATAATGGATCAACTAGGCTTATATTCACTGGAATTTAGAAGAATGAGAGGAGACCTCATAGAAACATATAACATTCTAATGGGATTGAACAGGTAGATGCAGGAAGAATGTTCCCGATGTTGGGGAGGTCCAGAACCAGGGGTCAGAGTTGAAGGATAAGGGGTAAGCCATTTAGGACCGAGATGAGGAGAAGCCTCTTCATTCAGAGAGTTGTGAACCTGTGGAATTCTCTACCACAGAAAGTTATTGAGGCCAGTTCGTTAGATATATTCAAAAAGGAGTTAGATGTGGCCCTTATGGCTAAAGGGATCAAGGGGTATGGAGAGAAAGCAGGAATGGGGTACTGAAGTTGCATGATCAGCCATGATCATATTGAATGGTGGTGCAGGCTCGAAGGGCCGAATGGCCTACTCCTGCACCTATTTTCTGTGTAAGTAGGAGGGGGATCTGCGTGCAGATAACTGCAACACCAAGAGAAATAAGATACATTAAAATAGTCCCAACAAAAAAATAAGATTTATATAGCCCTAACAAATGGGAAAGAATGCATGATGAGAGGAAGGCACTGGTTAACTGAGGAGATCATTCAACAACTGGGACTTGAAGAGGTGTTTTAGGATTTATAAACAGAATAAGACAGCCATTCAGATTGAGAAATGTTCCAGAAACCGTTGGCATGAATAAAAAAATGCTGAAGTGGATCTAGAGAGGAGGATGGTAGACAATAGGTAAGACAATGGGAAAGGTCAGTTAATGTACACATGGGACTATTACAGGCTGAGTGGAGGGGGATTATAAATGATGATAACGGCCTGTTAGGGGAGTTGTTACAGACGATTGGATCTGTTTTTAATTATGACAAAATGGCCTGTGCCCTTTGCCCAGTGGATCAGAGAAAGATCCAAATCGGTTTCTTGGAGATAACAGGGGACACGGTGTTAAATATATTAAAGGGGTCAAGATAGAAAAAGCAGCAGTGCCTGAATTAATTTATCACAGGCTGCTGAAAGAAATGGTAGAGGTCTAGTCTGGCCTGGATAAAATGTTATTAACTCGCTGAAAACTGCTGCAGTGCCAATAGTTTGGAGAAAAGTACATGGGGCCCCCTATTCAAAAAGGAACTAATGTCAAATCAAGGGAACTATACACCAGTGATCCACACCTCAGTGTTGGTGGAGTTCATGGAAGCCACTTTAAGAGATGCTATAAATAAACATTTGTAACATATAGGAATTATAGAAAGCACACAACATAACTTCAGAAAGCAATGGTCATTTTTGACAAACCTGATCCAGTTTATTCAAACGGTAATTAGAATGATGGATTAAGCACACCTGGTAGACATCATCTACTTGAGCTTTTGATAAAATGCCACATGGGGATTTGTGTGACAATATCAGGCTCCACATGAAGGGAGAAATGGGAAGATGGATTAAAAAATTGGCTAAAGGACTGTAAGCAAAGGATGATTTTAAATGTAGTGACCACCCCACAGGGTCTGGTCACGAGGGGAGAGCATCATGGTTTCAGTGCTGAACCTTTCTGTTTATTATTTTCATTGATGATCAAGAGGAAGGGATAGAAAGCACATACGTTACATTTTTCAGAAGACTCAGAGACAGTAACCCTGAAGAAGGACACAGCTGTGGCACACTCGCATCTGAGTCCAAAGGTTGTGGGTTCAAGTCCCACTCCAGAGACTTGAGCACATAAATCTAGGCTAACCCTCAAGTGCAGTGCTGAGGGAGCGCTGCACTGTCAGAGGTGCTGTCTTTCAGATGAGATGTTAAACCGAGGTCCCGTCTGTTCTCTCAGGTGGGCATAAAAGATCCCATTGCATTACTTTGAAGAAGAGCAGGGGAGTTATCCCCGGTGTCCTGGCCAATATTTATCCCTCAATCAACATAATAAAAACAGAGTATCTGGTCATTATCACATTTGTGGGAGTTTGCTGTGTGCACAAATTGGTTGCCACGTTTCCCGCATTACAACAGTGACTACACTCCAAAAGTACGTAATTGGCTGTACAGTGCTTTGAAACGTCTGGTGGTCATGAAAGCGCTATAGAAATGCTTGTCTTTCTTTTACTTCATAGTTTACGCTCAGTATTACTCAATCCTACAGTCGTCCTTGCAGCGCAGGGTGTTGGTGTTCTTTGCGCTTGTTTTACACCCAGAAGCCGAATGCAATAAGGTCCAATTTCTAGCTAGTGATAATCTAGTTTTCATTTCAAGGGGGACACAATGTCACGTACTCTGTGTTACACTGTAGTATTGGAGATATTGGTCAACGTGAGTCAACTCCAGAATGCAAGGGCTGTAGATATGTTTATGGGAGCAACTATTGCCACTGAACTCAGTGTCTACAGTAGACCACAAATTTGTAATACTGAGCAATGGGGGGTACAAAAGAAGAATACAATAGGAGAATGTGCCGAGCAGGACATTCTCATGCTGGCAGAAACCAGTCTTACGATCAGCTTTGGGTCAGCAGGGGGCTAGAAGATGAAGTAAGGTTCCTTAGTTATAGAGATAAGTTGTGGGTGGAGATTAGAGATCGTAAGGGGAAAAAGTCACTGGTGGGCGTAGTTTATAGGCCCCCAAATAATAACTTCACAGTGGGGTGGACAATAATCAAGGGAATAATGGAGGCATGTGAAAAAGGAACAGCAGTAATCATGGGGGATTTTAACCTACATATCGATTGGTCAAATCAAATCGCACGGGGTAGCCTTGAGGAGGAATTCATAGAATGCATACGGGATTGTTTCTTAGAACAGTATGTTACAGAACCTACAAGGGAGCAAGTATCTTAGATCTGGTCCTGTGTAATGAGACAGGAATAATAAACGACCTCCTAGTAAAAGATCCTCTCGGAATGAGTGATCACAGTATGGTTGAATTTGTAATACAGATTGAGGGTGAGGAAGTAGTGTCTCAAACGAGCGTACTATGCTTAAACAAAGGGGACTACAGTGGGATGAGGGCAGAGTTGGCTAAAGTAGACTGGAAACACAGACTAAACGTTGGCACAATTGAGGAACAGTGGACAACTTTTAAGGAGCTCTTTCATAGCGCTCAACAAAAATATATTCCAGTGAAAAAGAAGGGCGATAAGAGAAGGGATAACCAGCCGTGGATAACCAAGGAAATAAAGGAGAGTATCAAATTAAAAACCAATGCGTATAAGGTGGCCAAGGTTAGTGGGAAACTAGAAGATTGGGAAAATTATAAACGACAGCAAAGAATGACTAAGAAAGCAATAAAGAAAGGAAAGATAGATTACGAAAGTAAACTTGCGCAAAACATAAAAACAGATAGTAAAAGCTTTTACCGATATATAAAATGGAAAAGAGTGATTAAAGTAAATGTTGGTCCCTTAGAAGATGAGAAGGGGGATTTAATAATGGGAAATGTGGAAATGGCTGAGACCTTAAACAATTATTTTGCCTCGGTCTTCACAGTGGAAGACACAAAAACCATGCCAAAAATTGCTGGTCACGGGAATGTGTGAAGGGAGGACCTTGAGATAATCACTATCACTAGGGGGGTAGTGCTGGACAGGCTAATGGGACTCAAGGTAGACAAGTCCCCTGGTCCTGATGAAATGCATCCCAGAGTATTAAAAGAGATGGTGGAAGTTATAGCAGATGCATTCGTTATAATCTACCAAAGTTCTCTGGACTCTGGGGAGGTACCATTGGATTGGAAAGCAGCTAATGTAACGCCTCTGTTTAAAAAAGGGGGCAGACAAAAGGCAGGTAACTATAGGCCGGTTAGTTTAACATCTGTAATGGGGAAAATGCTTGAAGCTATCATTAAGAAAGAAATAGCGGGACATCTAGATAGGAATAGTGCAATCAAGCAGACGCAACATGGATTCATGAAGGGGAAATCATGTTTAACTAATTTACTAGAATTCTTTGAGGATATAACTAGCATGGTGGATAGAGGTGTACCGATGGATGTGGTGTATTTAGATTTCCAAAAGGCATTCGATAAGGTGCCACACAAAAGGTTACTGCAGAAGATAAAGGTACGCGGAGCCGGAGGAAATGTATTAGCATGGATCGAGAATTGGCTGGCTTACAGAAAGCAGAGTCGGGATAAATGGGTCCTTTTCGGGTTGGAAATCGGTGGTTAGTACTGTGCCACAGGGATCGGTGCTGGGACCACAACTGTTTACAATATACATAGATGACCTGGAAGAGGGGACAGAGTGTAGTGTAACAACATTTGCAGATGACACAAAGATTAGTGGGAAAGCGGGTTGTGTAGAGGACACAGAGAGGCTGCAAAGAGATTTAGATAGGTTAAGCGAATGGGCTAAGGTTTGGCAGATGGAATACAATGTCGGAAAATGTGAGGTCATCCACCTTGGAAAAAAAAACAGTAAAAGGGAATATTATTTGAATGGGGAGAAATTACAACATGCTCCGGTGCAGAGGGACCTGGGGGTCCTTGTGCATGAATCCCAAAAAGTTAGTTTGCAGGTGCAGCAGGTAATCAGGAAGGCGAATGGATTGTTGGCCTTCATTGCGAGAAGGATGGAGTACAAAAGCAAGGAGGTCCTGCTGCAACTGTACAGGGTATTGGTGAGGCCGCACCTGGAGTACTGCATGCAGTTTTGGTCACCTTACTTAAGGAAGGATATACTAGCTTTGGAGGGCATACAGAGACAATTCACGAGGCTGATTCCGGAGATGAGGGGGTTACCTTATGATGATAGATTGAGTAGACTGGGTCTTTACTCGTTGGAGTTCAGAAGGATGAGGGGTGATCTTATAGAAACATTTAAAATAATGAAAGGGATAGACAAGATAGAGGCAGAGAGGTTGTTTCCACTGGTCGGGGAGATTAGAACTAGGGGGCACAGCCTCAAAATACGGAGGAGCCAATTTAAAACCGAGTTGAGAAGGAATTTCTTCTCCCAGAGGGTTGTGAATCTGTGGAATTCTCTGCCCAAGGAAGCAGTTGAGGCTAGCTCATTGAATGTATTCAAATCACAGATAGATAGATTTTTAACCAATAAGGGAATTAAGGGTTACGGGGAGCGGGCGGGTAAGTGGAGCTGAGTCCACGGTCAGATCAGCCATGATCTTGTTAAGTGGTGGAGCAGGCTCGAGGGGCTAGATGGCCTACTCCTGTTCCTAATTCTTATGTTCTTATGTTCTAAAGTACATCTTTCGAATATCAATCTTGTGGATGTCCTGGTTACATACAGCAGGTAATTCTGGCAGAACAGATAAATTCTTTCAAGGTGAAGAAAGAATAGGTGAGTATTCCCACATCCAGTTGGGTATTTTATTAGGTGGGTACATGTCAGAAAATAACTCCTTTTGTGAAAGTGCTGCCTAATTTTGTGCTGAATAACCTGTTCTCTGAAATAACCTGTTCTGTTACTGTGCCCTGGGGACACCACTGGAAAAAGGATGGTACTGCAGGTTTGCTGTGGAACAGAATGCACCATTTATTATAGGGCCTCAGAGGAGTGCGTAAGTCATTGCTAATTTCCCGGTTCATAAGTTTAAAATGAAAATCAGTACCTAAGAATTAACAATTGATATTGTCTCCATGAACTGGAACTATATGATGAGACTCTCGATAATTGAAAACTTGGCATCAGTATTTTAAAGCGATGTAACCTTCTTTGGGACATGAAACCTTCCCATTTGGCTCGGTAAAAAGTTGGGAAAAAATTAATGTAATATTTTGCAAAATGGACCTTTGTTGGTTGTACTGTTTTGTATTTCACTTACTCTTTTTCCAGGAGTCCATTCTTCATGTGTGAATCTAGGCAGCCACCTCTTTGAGCTGAGCGAGTAATTTCCCAAAGGTTTGCTCAAAAAATGGACTGCCTGATTAAAAACCAGAACAGGTGGCTAACAATCCAGTTCTACAGCCATGTGCAGACGAGATCTGTGCTGTCAGCTTGCAGCTTAAGTAAGTCAGTCTTGCCCCTGAAGAATCAATTTGTTGATTCATTGGATTAAGAACTGTGTTTATGCATTTAGATACAAGTTGTATTATACTGTTTATCTACCTGTATAAAAAGCAACCTATTTGTGATTCCAAAAGTGCTCAATTATGTTTCTGATTCTGTTTTTCCCATCTGTGCAAGGCCTGTTGTATCATCACTAACATGGGCCTCGAAATTCAGAAATGCAGCCCTCGTTTTTCGGGCGCTAAACAGCCTACTATGCTCCTAATACGGAGCATTTCCTTCCAGAAGTGCGTTTCCCGCCATATTGGATAAGGTAGATGCGTTGGTAGCAGGAGCGTACGTCAGGAACATTTTAAATGCAAAATAATTCATTTAAATGATTGTCCTGCCCGTCTGGCCAGACCAGTTTGCGATTGGCCCAGCATTTCAATCGCCATGTACAGCATGCACTAACCAGCAGGAAAGCCCCCGCATTAGCTGAATGTGAAGCTGGGAGGAAGCGATAATTGTGTGCAACAATGACGCATTTAAGCAGCCTGACTATGATGACCTCAGCCTGACCTGCACGGCATTTGGATCACTGCTAAATTTGTCAGGACCCTTTTTTTTTAGGTAGCCTTGGCTGCCGTCATAGCGGGCATTAAGTGTCTTGAATATTAGTGACAGGCCCAATGCCTGTTTAAAGAACCATTGGAGACATCCACCAGCGCTGAGCAGAGCAGCCGGCAAGCACCAGGCCTGCTCCACCGGCATTTTTCGGAGTTCACCGCAATCCAACAAACGGCTGTTAACAAGTTATGAAAAAAAACGATTTACTTTAATGTGAAGTCGGTAGAACAGGAATGCATTACTGCAGGCCACCGCTGGCTCGCGATCGCTGCGCCCAACGCTGCTCCCCCGCTACCCGCCCCCCCCCAGCCAATTCTACTTCATCCCCCAGGACTTAGCTGAGGACCTCCCAGTTCAGGCATTATCCTGAAAGCAGGCTATCAATTAGAAGCCTTAAATTGGGCCATAAAAAATTAAGGCACGGTAGAAGTTTGGGTGGAGTCCTGTGGGGAGCTACAAGGTTGAGTCCTGAACTTAGACGGCTGCACTAGGAGGAAAGGTTGGCTAATTCTGGGGCTTACTTTGTGGAGAAGAACGAGAATCATTGCAGACTGCTTAAATGTCTTTCAAGGTTTTCACAGCTGTGGAGTATTTGAATCCAGGAAGGTTCCTCAATCAGACACAGGATCCAAGTATTGGGAGACACGGTTCAAAGTTAAAGGTGTTAAAGATAATAGAAAATTTAGGCAACTTTTTTTAGTAAAAGGATAACAGAATTCTTGAACAGAATATGCAGTTGGAGTGATGGAACAGAATTCATGGCAATATTTAAAAAAGGCCTGAATTAATTCTTGTTAGTAAAGGGGCTACAAGGCTGTTATTTTCCGAATCACTGTAAGGAAACAAATGGCTTTTTTTTGAAGGGTAGACTAAATCGGCCACTTGTTTTTTTGTGCCCAAAACATTATTGGGCTGGAATTTGCTGGATCAGGGCATCTGACAGCATGCCTAGTTAGTTAGACCTTGCCCTGTACCCTTCAACTCAAACATGATTTGCCCTGTAAGTTGCTGGAAGTGAAAACTGATAACGGTGCAGCGCGGGCAACAGCGTATGTGGAACCATGGTGAACAACCGGACAAACAGTGGGATTGAGAAATAAACAGAGGAAGGACTGAGAAGGAGGGTGCATCAGAGTGAGTGTGTTCAATGTCAGATCAGATACAAAAAGAGAAATAAAGAAATTGGATTGAGAGAGAGAAAAGAAACAGAAAGGAAAAGAATGAATATTTTAAAATTAAAAATTCTCCAACAACCATTCACTACCTGAAGGAGTGAGACTCCACACTTTTAATTGTTCATTTTCTAAGCCAGAGAAGTTGATTGGC
Source organism: Pristiophorus japonicus (assembly GCF_044704955.1). Classification (NCBI taxonomy): domain Eukaryota; kingdom Metazoa; phylum Chordata; class Chondrichthyes; family Pristiophoridae; genus Pristiophorus; species Pristiophorus japonicus. The sequence goes on from NC_091992.1 coordinate 91,458,338, forward strand.
AGTCATTAACAATTATCACTTCGTTAAAAGGGTACTTACGCTATTAGTTACTAGACTTGGCTATCTGTGGCGAGTTTAATGGGTAATTAATGTGCAAATGCAGCAACATCATGAAAATCACCGGGAGATTAAGTGCGAGATGCTGTTTTCGTGAAGCTAACAGTGGAGCGGTGCAAATCGGCCAGCAATTTGTAGCGATTCACAATTCACAATTCCTCGCCACAAGTTGCTGCATTAATAACGTTGTGAACTGTTCACACCCCATTATTTTTTTCAACAAATTCAGCCCCTTTATGTTATACAACATATAACATATGTATATATCTATGTGTTTTGAATATGTCACACTTCAGATGTCACAGTTTGCTGCAGGTTCAAAACAATCTTAGAAAAGAAAGCCTGTCATTCCCTATGGAGTTTTCTGATATGGGGAGCATCCTGGATATACGCATAAGAACATAGGAAATAGGAACAGGAGAAGGACTTTTGGCTTCTCAAACCTGATCCGCTATTTAATAAGATCATGGCTGACCTGATTATCTACTCAGCTCCACTTCCCTGCCCGCTCCCTATAACCCTTTAGTCTCTTGTTGCTCAAAAATCTGTCTATCTCCGCCTTAAATATATTCAATGACCCAGCCTCCACAGCTCTTTGGGGCAGAGAATTCCATAGATTTACAACCCTCTGAGAGAAGAAATTCTTCCTCATCTCAGTTTTAAATGGGCGGCCCCTTATTCTAAGACTATGCCCCCTAGTTTTAGTTTCCCCTATCAGTGGAAATATCCTCTCTTCATCCACCTTGTCGAGTCTCCTCATTATCCTATCAGTTTCAATAAGATTACCTCTCATTCTTCCAATGAGTATAGGGCCCAACCTACTCAACCTATTTTCATAAGTCAACCCCCTCACATCCGGAATCAACTTAGTGAACCTAGTCTAACCAGTTGCTAATCTGCTGAGAAGCATCATCATCATCATAGGCAGTCCCTCAGAATCGAGGAAGACTTGCTTCCACTCTTAGCATGAGTTCTTAGGTGGTTGTACAGTCCAATACGAGAACCACAGTCCCTGTCACAGGTGGGACAGACAGTGGTTGAAGGGAAGGGTAGGCGGGGAGCCTGGTTTGCCGCACGCTCCTTCCGCTGCCTGCGCTTGATTTCTGCATCTCTCGGCGATGATACTCGAGGAGCCCAGCACCCTCCCGGATGCACTTCCTCCACTTAGGGCCGTCTTTGGCCAGGGACTCCCAGGTGTCAGTGGGGATGTCACACTTTATCAGGGAGGCTTTGCGGGCGTCCTTGTAACGTTTCCTCTGCCCACCTTTGCCTCGTTTGCCGTGGATGAGTTCCGAGTAGAGCGCTTGCTTTGGGAGTCTCGTGTCTGGCATGCAAACAATGTGGCCTGCCCAGCGGAGCTGATCAAGTGTGCTTCAATGCTGGGGATGTTGGCTTGGACGTGAACGGTAATGTTGGTGCATCTGTCCTCCCAGGGGATTTGTAGGATCTTGCGAAGACATCGTTGGTGGTATTTCTCCAGTGACTTGAGGTGTCTACTGTACATGGTCCATGTTTCTGAGCCATACAGGAGGGCGGGTATTACTATGGCCCTGTAGACCATGAGCTTGGTGACAGTTTTGAGGGCCTGGTCTTCAAACACTCTTTTCTTCAGGTGGCCAGAGGCTGCACTGGCACACTGGAGGTGGTGCTGGATCTCGTCATCAATGCCTGCTCTTGTTGATAGGAGGCTCCCGAGATAAGGGAAGTGGTCCACGTTGTCCATGGATCTTGATGTCTGGGGGCGAGGACAGGCTGGGTGTAGGACCTTTGTCTCGCTGAGAAGCAATTCTCCTCTAACTGACCCCTGGAACATGCATATTTAAAGCAAATTGAACCTTGTGGCACGATAATACTTTGTGCATTGCATGCTCCTGTTATATAAAACAACGTATCCTCTGCCATGGGAGGTGCACCCGCAGGTTAAAAGAGTTCAGTTGCTGTTCGTAATGTAGCTCAAGGAGATAGAGGTTCAGTGGCTGAGTTGAGTGTGAGCTGTGGCAGGACAGAAGATGCCAGTCTGATCTGACTAGTAGCAGTTGTTTTTCCAGCTGCATAGGGTTTGCAGTTTTTCATTTGATCCTAAATGGCATTCTCTATCCGTCTTTTAAAATCTTGGCGTTGCAAAATGATTTACGACACAGAAGCTCGTGTCATGATATTGAGTGACAGAATAACTATGTTAAAATACGTCTTAATTGCAATTTCTCACAACATAGGCTCATTCTCTGTTTATTTATCCCTTAGATTAAATAAATCCCTATACTGCTCCAAAGCTAAGAACAATATGACGGCATTTTCTAAATCCACTAAGCCTGTTACTCTCAGAGGGCTTGTTCCGTCAAATGCAGTTTGTTTATTCTTGGCAATCCTGGGTATTGACAGTACTGCTGGTAACAGTCTATGCTTTATTAGTCTGCAAAGCCTTCATTTGCTTTACTTTTCCATGCTAATCAAGGTGAAAGATGATTCAATATCCCATTCCAATCATTGGCATTCTGGCACTTGTTTACCAATATGGTCCTGCATATCAAATCCATTTCTCAGCACAAAATTGAATCCTTGAAATGCATTTGTCAGCATAAAATCGAATCCTTGCAATAAATCATTAAAAGATATTGGGCTCCTGGGGGCAATTGCAAGACAGACATCTGATCAAACGTTTCAAATGATGTCATAAACGACAAATGCAATGCTTGAGTTGGTTTCAAACTGTCATCCAAAGCTCAGAATTAGATTCATGCTTTAAAATAGAAAAGATTGATTTGGGATTTGCGTCTGCAATTAATTATTCTATGATGAAAGTGTAATTTCAGATCCAAATATACCCCAGGTCAAAACAACTCCTGTGTACGGTGAAAGAACACAGTAGGCTGTTCCAGTGCACCAACACAAATTATGTCCTATCCGACTTTAGAAACATCAAATATGGGGAAAATACCATGTACAATACTAAACAGACTCAGCCCTGGTTCAGTGGTAACACTCTCACCTCCCACGAGAAGGTTGTGGGTTCAAGTCACACTCCGGAGACTTGAGTACAAATTCTAGGCTGACACTCCCGTACAGTACTAAGAGAGCGTGGCACTGTGGTAGGTGCGGTCTTTAGGGTAAGACGTCTGCCTTCTCTAGTGAACATAAAAACAGTTCGGGGTTCATGTACAGGAAACACTACAAGATAGTGGACAGGTGTAAAAGATCATTTAAAAGGCCAATGGATGTGGGCACTGCACCTCAGGAGGGATATACTGGTCTTGGAGGGATGCAGCGCAGATTCACCAGAATGGGACTGAGGCTAAAAGGGTTAAATTGTGAGGACAGTTTGCATAGACAAGGCTAGTATTCCCTTGATTAAAGGGTGATCTAATTGAGGTATTTAAAATGATTATAAGCATTAATAGGGTAGATAGAGAGAAACTATTTCCTCTGGTGGGGGATTCCAGAACAAGGGGCCTTAAACTTATGAATTCGAGCCGAGCCATTCAGGCGTTATGTTCGGAAGCACTTCTTCACACAAAGAGTAGTGGGAATCTACAACACTCTCCCACAAAGGCTTTTGCAGCTATGTCAATTGAAAATTTCAAAACTGAGATTGATAGATTTTTGTTAGGCAAGGGTACTGAGGGTTATGGAACCAAGACGGGTAAATGGAGCCGGATATAGATTAGCCATGGTCTAATTGAATGGCGGAACAGGCTCGAGGGGCTGAATGGCCGACTGCTGTTCCTATGATCCTAAAATATCCTATGGCACTATTTTGAACAAGAACAGGGGAGTTTTCTCTGGTTTCGTGGAAAATATCTATTCCTCAACCAACATCATTAAAACAGTTTATCTGGTCAATACCTTATTGCTATGCACAAATTGCATTACAGCAGTGACTACATTTCAAAAGTATTTTGTTGGCTTTGGGATGTCCTTATGTTATAAAAGGCACTTATATATGCAAGTCTTTCTTTATTTCAAATGTATTTATTGTGTGTGTAATATATTTTGATACAGGCTAGTACATAATCAACAAAATAGAATAATTTAAATAGCATTGATGCTGGTGCACTGGGTGATACAGTAGGTTAGCACATTGACCTGTTGTCTCAGAGACTTGGGGCCCGAACTTGGTCAGAGCTAAGACCTGCCCATTTCTCGGCGGTCTTCAGGCGGAACCTCAGTTTTTGCCGCCCTCTGCCACTGAGGCCAATTGGGCAGGAGTTTCGCCGCGGTTCTGTCGGCGGCGGCGGGCGTGAGTGGGTGGGAGTGGGCAGCAGTGGGCGGTAGATGCAGGCCTCTTGACTCGGCAAACATCGGAGGCCATGCGCCGTGCATGCGCGAGATTTGGTATTTTTTTTGTAGTTTCTTGTGGGCGATGACATCACTTTTGCCGCGATTGGGGTTGCTGGCACAGCTGTGCATGTGCATAAAAGCTGTGCACTCACTTGTACCTGACAGTTGCAGAGAGGTCATATTTGGAGAGAAACAAAATCATCATCAGCCTCCACAAAGGGTGCTGCAGATCATGTGCTAGAGCATGGTAAGCCGAAACTAAACTCCGGTCTGCGTTATGCTCATGTCATGCAAGGTCATGCAATGATAAGTCAAAAGCCTTTTAATGCACTGTGTGTCGGCCATTAATGGTGTGCTCATGTAGCGATGGAAGTCCTTGAAGTAAGAATGTAAAATGTTACGGATCACATGTCAGCTTGAGCAACCCCACCCCCAGCTACACACCAAAATGTTGTCCTCTACTTGCAGATGTTGATTCGGACAGCACCGAGCAATGCACCCCATCCACGTCTGGCACACAAAGGCTGAGTGTGACACCAACGCCTTCACCTCCTTCCTCCGCCAATCCCCAAAATGACCCATATCCATCGCACCCACCTCTGCCACCCAGAGACACGAAGACCAGGAGGAAGAGGAGGGAGAGGCACCAGTCTTGGAACCACACTTGAGGTTGAGGAGCTGCAAGAGGAGGACTCCAGCCTCCTGACATGTGTGCCACCTGTTCGGCCAACATCGGTGTCGGGGTCTGAGTTTTTGGATTCGAATCAGATGATGCAGGAACAAGTGCTGGGAGGCGCAGAGGCCGTGCTGGAGAAGCCACCAAGCCGCAAGCACCCAGGATGTTGCAACAATCCGATGAGGATGGAGGACGGTTCGCAGCAATTCAGGAAATGGTCCCGCCGTCGAGGACGAACGTCGAACTAACTTGGGATCTGCTGCAGATCATGGCTGGGATAGCTGCCAACATCGCCACTTTTGCTGAGCAACATATGCCGGTATGGAGCGGCTCATTAGTGCGGTGGAGCACAACACCGACTCTGTCGAGGCCACGTGGCAATCGATGCTTTCGGGACATGTCATGCAACCCCCAAGCCCACACCAGTGACCGATCCCGAGAAGCCGGAGAGGCCTGTAGCTTCCATCTCGCCCCCCACATTCTCTCCAAGAAAATCACGGCACTCTGGCTGCCCTCCTGCACAATGTCATGGAGCAGAGACGGTGAGGGGCAGGGGTGCGGTTCGCCGTGTTGAAGGTGGACCCATGAAGAGGACAATGGGCCTCACATCGCGGGCGGGGGGGGGGGGGGGAAGAGAGGTGGTGGTAGTGGGTAGAGGGTTGGGTGTTGGTGGTGGTGATGTTGTTTTCTCTTCATTAACTTGTAGCTGTTGTCTCACATGGTTCGTTGTGAATGTGACTTGAGTGGTTTCTGAGATAACGTACAAATGTTGGATTCAATTGTTTGCATGTTCTGTCACTTTGGCATGTTGCCCTATTCAATACAGTCACATAATTTAACTACTCTTGGTCAGTGTCTCACTTCTACATCATCTGGGGTACCTGCTGAGAAACAGACAAATCTCCTTTAGGTGTACTGCTGTCTGGGGAATATCTTGCCGTCCACATATGATGTGACTCTTGAATGGGTCTTGTCATCAGGCAATTGTGCTGCAACAATAAGCGTGACCAATGCCATTGAATGAGAGACAGTTGCACAACTTGCAAGGCACACATTAAGGCTTGCACTTCAGTCCACATTTTCTTGGTTCCGACATCATGGAGTCCCACCCCTGATATCACATGTTCCTCAGTGACCTTGCAGTCCATTATATATCTTTTTCCGTCTTCTATACTTGAACTCATGTTGTTCTCACTATCATATCCTACCACCTGACAGAGCATTACATGATTTCATTATTGCCTATATACTTTGACTTAAGCCTATACCATCTATCTGTGCACTCACATTCTCTCAATAACTCTGTTCTGCCTGCAATGGTCTAAAAACCCATATAGCGCATCTCCAAGGAGCCTTTACTGTGTTTTGGAACTCATTGCTGTTATGTATGCAACACCTTGTAACAAGTATTCTATCACCACCTGAGGGCGCATTTGTTGGAGTCCCAAGGGATCCCAACATCCCTTGGGAACACTGCATATAAGCAGGCCTCCCATGCTGTGTGGGCACTCTGGAGTCAGAATAAAGAGATTAAGGTCACACTTACTCAAGTTTACAGTACACTGTCACATTGCTTTATTTGAGACATAACAATTGCCGTTTCCTATACCACACCTGCCCTTCAACGGAATACTTTTCATTAACATTTGTGAAGTCATTCTGTGCAGTTTAAGGTCGATTCTGAGCCTCTGATAATGGTGCACAATATGGACACTACCCGGGATGTGCAGCTCTGTGCTATTCTCCCTGCCGGCCGATTTACAGCCAGCTCACACCACCTTTTTGCCAGTGGTCACTCTGGCGGGCGGGAGCATGATCTTAAAGGATCGTGCACGAGGACAATCCCATTTTTGGAGCCTCCGGGATTGGCGGGCGGCAGGAAGTTGCGCTGGCAGTACTTCACCGAGGAAACTCCCGCCGGGCGGGACCCGGGCAACAAATGGGCGGTACGTCAGGAATCTTGCGAAACAACTGTTTTTTCAGGCAGTACCTCGGCAGTTGTGAGTGGTACTCTGATCAAGTTCAGGCCTTGGGTTCAAATGCAACCAAAACTGATGGGAGAAAGGTCTTTGCTGTTTGCCTGCAGTACTGCTTTCAGTTCCATGTACCACTATGTGCTATGTAAGCGGAGTTTGTGCAGTCAGGGTCAGTTCCGTGTACCGCTATGTGCTATGTGAGCGGAGTTTGTGCAGTCAGGGTCAGTTCCTGGTGGGCAGGGCTCCACTGCATAAAACTGACCCCAGATCTCCTTCAGTGAGGCTATGGGATCGTTGGTGTGATGAATGGAAAGTATTGTGCTGGGTTGTGGGGGGTTAGAGCAGAGAAAAGGGAGATTTATTTTGCATCTCTCCTATCTGAGAGAGACTGGTGCTAATAATAGAAGCAATGGAAAGTGGTCCATTCCCCAGCATTAACATGCTTCCCCTTGCTGAGCACAAGAATTCATGAAAATGCCACAGCTCCTTCCGAGCTGCACACCCGAAATTCAATGGACACGAGATCAATTTCTTGCTTGCTAGCAGCGTGCCTGTTGTTGCTGTAGACAACATCATATCAATCTTCCAATCTTTGACTTTCATACTGACAGGGATGGAACAAGAATTGGATTTTCTCATAGAAATAAACGAGCCTCAGTTATTTTTTGAGGCCATTAGAGGATGCTTAAGATCACTATTAGTGTTTAAAATATATACACATTTTCCCTTTGGAGTAGAAATTTATCTTAGATAGGAGCACGGAATGAGTGGTATCGAATTGGCTGCCTGTTTTACCATTCCACCCCCACCCACCCCCGTCCGATATGCAGTACCACTGACATCAAGAGAACTAAATATCGTGCGGGGCGTATAACTGGTGTTCGATGCAAAACTGCCCGTTTCTCGCTACAGTCCAAGACGACTTTCAACTCCATAATTCCCACAATGTAACGTGTGCCTCATACTTGATGTCTTCTTATCCTTTGCCTTCACGTTGATGCCAAACTGCCAGGCAAAGCTACTCTGGTCAGTGGAAAAATCTCAATGGATTCAGGCCGGTACTTATAGGAGGGCCGAATAACTGGCCAATGAAACAAGTATTTCGCACAGGTCAAAGGTTGTGAGTACTCATCCACATCTCTTAGATACCAAAATAATCCTGAATGAATTTTACCCTCAAAACATTTTACAGACCAAAAATTAAACGTCAACATTTTTCTGCTTGGGCTGTTACAGTATTCAAATGGTGTGGATAAATACATCACACAACCAACTGATCAGGTGGGGGACAGTGCTGAGTGCCTCGTACATTTTACTGTGTTTTTGTCACCAGTTGTGTGCAATTCTTGGTCCCGAAATTGATGAACTTATCGCCCACCGCAGACGACATTCCTCTGCAAGATCCGCCCAGTGCCACTTTCGAGGTGGGCTGGAGCGAGCGGGAGGGGAGAGCCGCCGGGAAGTGTCCGCTGACGTCAGCGGACAGCCGAGTGACGCAACTGAGCTGCCGCCCGCCGAGCTCCCATATTGATGCTGGCGGGAGTCGGCGCCAGAACGGGGGCGGACCGCTGGCTGGAGGCTGGTCTGTACCCGACGGTAAGTCTGAAGATCCCCAAAAAAAGTTTAGTAAACATTTTTAATTTTTTTTCCCCCACAGTGACTTACCTCAATGGGGTCCCCTGAAGGTCTTCCAATGTTTTTTTTTCCTGATGATTTTTCTTTGCAGGTCTTCGACCCTCCGTGGGCCGACTTCATCCTCGGCGACACTTGGGCGGCAAACGCCTTTGCCGCCGAGATCGGGAGCTCCCGCCGGCTGCCGCCCAGATTGGCGGCATAAGTCGCTCATTTGCTGCCCGCCGACCTTCGAGGGACCTTGTTGATGAATGTCCCGCCCAAAGTACCGTCAGGTACCTCGGCGGCCATTGGCGGTCCTTTGGGCGGCACTTGGGCGGGCGGGGGCCTTCACCAATTTTGGGCCCAGCTTATCTTTTATTATGTTACTATTCCTATGCTACTATCAATAGAAGCTGTGAACGTATAACTTGAAGTGCTGTAACCTACGGCAACCTATGGACTAAGAGCTGGACAGTGGGATTAGGCTGGATGACTCCTTTTCGGCCGTCACAGATTATGTTGGGCCGAATGGCCTCCTTCTGTGCCGTGAATCTCTATATGATTCTATGATAACCTACCGAATACATTGAACCGATGCATTTCAGTGTCTTTGCCCCCCTCCCAGTGTTGAAATGGAAATGTAACCTATGTGTCTCACCAGCATGATGCATGGAGTTGTCCTTCTGTGTGATTCCAGGCTGAGCACTTGTGTAGAGCATGGAAAAAAAAATTATAAATTATATCTGCATGAATTTTTCCATGGTTACCTCAGCCTAAAGCCATAAGCTTACCAAGAGCGTAGTGGGAGAAATAAAATCTGCATTTATTTTTGTGTGGGCAATTTTGCTCCCACTCATTTGTTGTAAGATCTATAGAAGCCAGCTCACTATCCCTGAAGTATATTCAATGAGGATGGTGATAAAGGCATGTAGATGTCAGGTCTGAGGGGGATAGAGTGCATCATGTTCCCTTCATTCTCTCAGTTGCAGTCTGCTATTTCATGGTTTTGAAAGGTCTGAGATTAAGAAAAGGGATTAGACTGGTACACTCTCCGTTAAACCTATTGTAGTCAATACAGACAGCGCAGAGAGAGATCTGTGTAAAATACAGGTATCATTGAAAAATCACTCTAAAAATCTGACTGTGAAAGTCATGCCAGCCTTATGCTCCAGTCGCCATTTTTGTTATTATTATTCCAGTGCTCCTTTTGGAAAACAGAATTTCACTTCCACAATATCATAAATTTCTTTCAACACATGGTCCTTTGAAACATTGAATGTATATTGGCTGAATGTCTCAGATGGAGCAGTTTTGCACTGCAGGCAGCTGGTACAAGGGCAGGGACAAGCAAATCGTTGTCTCCATCCAAATTCTGAAAAGCAGCGTGTGCTTCATTTTTGCGGTCACAGTAATATTCAAGCCAGGGGAAATAGTGAAACTACCTCTACCAGCTTAATATTTAATTATATTACCAGAATCTTGTCAATTAGCTTCTATAACAAGTCATTAAAAATTCAAAAGGAACAGATGTGTTTTTTTGTGTTCTTTTCGGCTTTGGACAGAGGGTATGTTTTATGACTGTTTAAAGTACACTCGTGGAATATTGTGTAGGGGTTGGGTACAGGATAGACTGGACTTTGCAGCAAATCTGTTTCCATGTCTCCAAGTAGCCAGGACACTATCAGGATAATTATGGCAGTCACGGTGCAATGTATCTTGGGTATCTTCCTAATTCACTCTCCTATGCCCCCAGATTTGAAATGCTGAGACTAATTATGGCACCCCAAGTGTCACCCTAACTAACAACGTGTGTCAATCCTGAAGGGTGAATGAGAAAAATAAACCTCCATGAAAAGAACCATGAAGCCTGTGAAACTCTTGCCCCTTCATCAGAGCTGTTTCAATACCTTTATTCAGGCAGTCGCACATTTATTGGGATAAAATCAGAAAATCCATTGGAGATTTATTATGTTTGTGAACGTGCGAATGTGAATGCACTTTCTGTGCAGAACCCATTAGGTTAGCTGTTTTGAGTAGCAGGCAGGAAGTGTACAGGAACTACAGAATGTCGTGATATCTCACCAACCTTAACCTGTACGCAATACATTGAGGAAATCAACTGTGACTCATATCAGTTGCTTTGAAACTGAAAGACACCCATGGTTTCACTCTGAGCCCCAGCATGCTTTCATCCAAAGCACTGACCTGCCTCACCTCAGCTGCTAGAATGGCTTTCATCATTGCAACAGTCATAGAAAACATCACTGAAAAATATAAATATTTTGGAGTAAATTATTTTACCATTCAGCATCAATAACAACCTGGTAATACTTCAGATCCTACACCACAAAGCTAACGATCCTTAAAGCCTTACACCACCAAACTGGCATTCCTTGAGATTCAGAATAGAATCATAGGACAGAATTTCCGAGGGGGTTAGCGGGTGCGATCGGTGGGGGATTGGGTGGGAAAGTTTTTTTCCGACAGTGGGTTGGGACCCCGCTGTGAACCCGCCGCCAACCGCCTTTCCAAAATCCTGTGTCTGTCAGCGCTGAGCAGTCCCGACACACAGCGACGGGGGAGGCAATTGAAATCATTACTGGTTTGTTTACAGCCACTTAACAACACTTTTCTCCCAGCTTTTGGATTTTGACAGGTCGCCCACCGGTTTCCCGCTGTGCCTAGACCTTGTTCGTGAAGCTGAGGCAGGAGGTGACTTGCTATTCTTTCATCCGATTATTTGATAGCTTCAACTATCAAGTCAAAGCTACCAGCTGAATCAGATATCTTCCCTTCGACACTAGCTTCTCTAAACTGAATTTCCACTACAGCTTCTAACTGCTGCAAGTCTTTGCACAAGTCTCCATCCAGTCTGACCTCATCACCTCTCCCACCATTGACAGATCGCTTCTGTCATCTCTACTTCACCTGCCATCTATTCCATCAGCACTGGTGCTCTTGAAACTATCTCACCTTGGTCCTCAGTATCGCACTATGATCAGCCCCAACACAAGCAGCATCAGGCACACCAGCAGCACCAACAGCAGCACAAACCTTCTCCGCAATCAACTGATGCTGCACAGGACAGAGGGCATCAGCACCCAACAACATTGCTGCCTGGGACACCAGGAATGGCCTCACCATGGCCAGATTTACTTCATTTGATGCTATGCACTCTGGCTGCCACATGATGTGCCAGGCTGGCATCACCCCACATCAACACCATAAAGCATCCCTGCAATGACCAACCCATTCCTTTCACACTCATCACCATTAGCTCACCATTCACTGCAACTCACGAAGCCACTTCCAAAGGTGCACACAAATCTGTCCAAAAACGCAAAGTGTTAAAAATAAAGGTTTCAATGTTTGACAATGCATTAACAGAAACTTTACATGTACATTGGCGAAAACACCCACGTGCCTACCCTTGTGTGTTGTTAGTTGGTATGAGGGTGAGTGTGAGGGGTGGCTAGTGAGATGGGGAAGTGATAATGTAGATAGTGAGGGATGGGTGGAGGTGCAAGGTAAGTTGGTGTGAGTAAGGATGTGCAGGAGTAGGGTAGGGAAGGCTGAGTGATGGGGATGAGTGGCACAGCAGGATGAGGTTTAGTGTGGCTTTGCGATCTACTGAGATCATTGAACAGTTTGCGCCACTGCAGCCAGGTCCTCCTGATGACATCCCTGCTTGTGCGTTCCTGTGCAATGTGCAACCAGGCTGCCAGTGGAAGGGAAGAGAACCTCCCTGTGTGCTGTAACTCCTCCATAAGTATATGGAGGGAATCATGGGAGAACATAGGAACAGGAGTAGATCATGTTTCCCTTTAGCCATTCAATTAGATTACAGCTGATCTGTATCTTGGCTCCATCTACCTGCCTTGGTTCCATAACCCTTAATACCCTAGCCTAACAAAAATCTATCAATCTCAGTTTAGACATTTTTAGTTGATCAGGACTCAACAGTTTATGAAGGAGAGAGTTCCAAATTTCCACTACACTTTGTGAAGAAGTTTTCCTGAACTACCTAGCTTTAATTTTAAGGTTATGTCCCCTTTGTTCTGGACTCCCCACCAGAGGGAATAGCTACTCTCTGTCTACCCAATCGTATCCTTTAATCACCTCAAACATCTCAATTCGATCATCCCTGTAATCTACTCTATGCAAGGGAATTCAAGCCTAGTCTACGCATCCTGTCTACATAATTTAATCTTTTTAGCCCCGATATCATTTTGTTGAATCTGTACTGCACTCCCTCCAAGGCCAATATATCCTTCCCGTGTTGTGGTTCCCAGAATTTAATGCAGTTCTCCGGATAGGGTCTAATCAGAGCTTTATGTAACTGTAACACAACTTACAAGTCAGAACCGAATGAGAACCTGTTGTGATGCTTCCCATGGAAAAAAAATAGCCTCCTCACATTCAAAGATTAGGCTCACACAAGCAAAATGGCTCCTTGGTGAGGGATTGGAGGGCAAGCTAGCCTTGGCTCAGTGGTTCAAGTCCCACTCCAGACCTGAGCAAATAATCCAGGATGGCACTCCTGTGTAGTACTGAGGAGCGCTGCGCCGTCAGAGTTGCCGCCTTTCGGGTGAGATGTTAAACCGAGGCCACGTCTGCCCCCTCGGGTGAACGTAAAAAAAATCCCATGGCATTATTTAGAAGAACTGCAGGGGAGTTCTGCCCTTTGGTCCGGGCCTATATCTATCCCTCAACCAACATCACTAGCACAGATTATCTGATCATTCCTGTTTCTACGAGCTACTGTGCACAAATTGGCTGCCGCGTTTCCTACATAACAACAGTGACTACACTTCAAAAGTATTTCATCGGCTGTAAAACCCTTTGGGCTGTGCTGAGGTAGTGAAAGGCACTATATAAATGCATGTCTTTCTTTATTCATGTGTTGCTGATGGAACATTTCTTCAAGTTGCATTAGGACCTTCGGGAAAGAAGGGGTGGAAAATTGATATAGAAAAATAAATAGGACACGGATTTTCTCTGCGCTATTGGTGATGCTGTTGCAAATTGGACAGCTATTTGGTCTGAATGGCACAGCTGTCATGTTTCATGCAGAAACATCAACTTGAATGTAAGAGCAGCTCATCCAGAACACAGTTTGATGGCTGAAGGTTTTATGCTGCAATAGGGGGCCTCCAGCTAATTAAAGTACTCCAGTCCTGCTCTTTATTAAATTAGTTTTCTATCTCCAGTCCAGCAAAAAACCTGCTTGAGCAGTCAGTACAGAAACACAGAGGGTTTATCTACTGTTGTTAACATTACAGCTCAAATATTTCATCTGAATCCCTTGGCCAATCTTCTGCATTGCACAGGTAATTCACTTCCACCTGCTGCATACAGTGGAGGCTGGCCAGAGTAATCACCGATTAATTAATCACAATGGAATTATTAGGTTAGTGTGATCATTTTCTAAAGCCTACTTGCTGATAATAAAGCCCATGTTTACTGTGGTCGCCTCGCCAAAGGAATTCAGTTAATGAAGGAACGTGCTGAGTAGCTCACACCAGATACAGTATCCTGTGCCCAAAGGGGAAGGAAGGATAGGAAACGAGCACTATCTCATATTAATCTCTCAACAATCAGCTGCTTCTGACTCCGTTTTAGCACAAATTGGCTGCTGCATTTCATACATTACAACAGTGACTACACTTCAGAGATTCACCTGCATTGGCTTCTATTCCCGCTCCCGCATCATTACCTCTGGTGTCCCCCAAGGATCTATTCTTGGCCCCCTCCTATTTCTCATCTACATGTTGTCCCTTGGCGACATCATCCGGAAACAAAGGGGTCATTTTCCACATGTACGCTGACAACACACAGCTCTACCTCACAACCACTTCTCTCGACCTCTCCACGGTCTCTAAATTGTCAGACTGCTTGTCCGACATCCAGTTCTGAATGAGCTGAAATTTTCTCCAATTGAATATTGGGAAGATCGAAGCCATTGTTTTCAGTCCCCGCCACAAACTCTGTTCTCGAGCCACTGACTCCATCCCTCTCCCCAACTTTTGTCTGAGGCTGAACCAGACTGTTCACAACCTTGGTGTCATATTTGACCCTGAAAAGTGTTTTCAACCACATATCCGCAGCATAATAAAGACCGCCTATTTCCACATCCGTTACATCACCTGTCTCCGCCCTTGCCTCAGCTCATCCACTGCTGAAGGCTTCATCCATCCCTTTGTTACCTCTGGACTTGACTAATCCAACGCACTCCTGGCTGGCCTCCCACATTCTACTCTACGTAAATTAGAGGTGATCCAAAACTCGGCTGCCCGTGTCCTAACTCGCACCAAGTCCCGCTCACCCATCGCCCCTGTGCTCACTGACTTACATTGGCTTCTGGTTAAGCAACATCTCAATTTCAAAATTCTCATCCTTATTTAAAAATTCCTCCATGGCCTCGCCACTCCCTATCTCTGTAATCTCCTCCAGCCCCACAACCCCCCGAGATGTTAGCACTCCTCTAATTCTGCCCTCCTGAGCATCGCTGATTATAATTGCTCAACCATTGGTGGCTATGCCTTCTTTGCCTAGGCCCCAAGCTTTGGAACTCCCTGCCTAAACGTCTCTGCCTCTCTACCTCTCTTTCCTCCTTCAAGACACTCCTCAGAACATACCACTTTGACCAAGCATTTGGTCATTTGCGCTAATTTGTGTGGCTCGGTGTCAAATTTTTATCTCATAATACTCCTGTGAAGGGCCTTTGGATGTTTCACTATATTAAAGGCACTATATAAATATAAGTTGTTGTTGTTGTGTCAGCTGTGGCTCAGTGGGTAGCACTCTCACCTCTGAGTCAGAAGGTGGTGGGATCAAGCCTCACTCATAAGAACATAAGAAATAGGAGCAGGAGTAGGCCATATGGCCCATCGAGCCTGCTCCGCCATTCAATAAGGTCATAGCTGATCTGATCATGGACTCAGCTCCACTTCCCCGCCCACTCCCCATAATCCCTTATCCCCTTATCGTTTAAGAAACTGTCGATTTCTGTCTTAAATTTATTCAATGTCCCAGCTGCCACAGCTCTCTGAGGCAGCAAATTCCACAGATTTACAACCCTCTGAGAGAAGAAATTTCTCCTCATCTCTGTTTTAAATGGGCGGCCCCTTATTCTAAGATCATGCCTTCTAGTTCTAGTCTCCCTCATCAGTGGAAACATCCTCTCTGCATCCATCCTGTCAAGCCCCCTCAAAATCTTATACGTTTCGATAAGATCATCCCTCATTCTTCTGAATTCCAATGAATAGAGATTCAACCTACTCAACCTTTCCTCATAAGTCAACCCCCTCATCCCCGGAATCAACCTAGTGAACCTTCTCTGAACTGCCTCCAAAGTAAGTATATCCTTTCGTAAATATGGAAACCAAAACTGCATGCAGTATTCCAGGTGTGACCTCACCAATACCTTATATAGCTGTAGCAAGACTTCCCCGCTTTTATACTCCACCCCCTTTGCAATAAAGGCCAAGATACCATTGGTCTTCCTGATCACTTGCTGTACCTGCATACTATCCTTTTGTGTTTCATGCACAAGTACCACCAGGTCCCGCTGTACTGCGGCACTTTGCAGTCTTTCTCCATTTAAATAATAACTTGCTCTTTGATTTTTTTCTGCCAAAGTACATGACCTCACACTTTCCAACATTATACTCCATCTGCCAAATTTTTGCCCACTCACTGTCTATGTCCTTTTGCAAGTTTTCTGTGTCCTCCTCACACATTGCTTTTCCTCCCATCTTTGTATCGTCAGCAAACCTGGCTACGTTACACTCGGTCCCATCTTCCAAGTTGTTAATATAGATTGTAAATAGTTGGAATATTTGCATAACAATACAGAGCCCTATATCCTGGTTCCAGAGCATATAGGTGTCTGATGGTCAATATTTCCACAGGACTTGTGCACATAAAACTCTAGACTGACAATCTAATGCAGTGCTTGAGGGAGTGTTGCACTGTTGGAGATGTCATCTTTTGGCTGAAATGTTAAACCGAGGCCCCACCTGCTCTCTTAGGTGGATATAAAAGATCCCATGGCACTATTTTGAAGAAGAGCAGCGGGAGTTATCCCCGGTGTCCTGGCCAATATTTATCCCTCAATCAACATAACAAAAACAAATTATCTGGTCATTATCACATTGCTGTGGCTGCCACGTTTCCCACATTACAACAGTGACTACTCTTCATTGGCTGTAAAGCGCTTTGAGACGTCCGATGGTCGTGAAAGGCGCTATATAACTGTAAATCTTTCTTTGTAAATTAAGATTAGTGATACAGATTCATTTGGGAAATATGGTTCTCATAAATCACTTGTTCTTTTACCTGTCCTTTCTAGATAACTGCCTAGATATGTGAAAATAATCCTTTATTTAAAGCTGCATGTTTGTGGGTTAGGGCAGGTTTGGTCCAGAATCTGAGGTCAGGGCCATGTGGGGGGTGTATTGCACTGCAGCAGCTTAGGCTGTGTGAACTTCTGGACTGTATTTGGTTCTGTTATTTTTTGCACACTGAATCCAACAAGTTTTAGTAGGTGACACAATAGTTGTGTGGTCTCACCATTATGTTGCGCATTTCTATTTAGAACGCTGGTAAAATGTCGGGCAAGTCACTTGATTCAGATGCCGATGCTCCTGTGAAATGTGCATGGCAGGAACACAACGCTGTGTGTGGTAACACATTCACAACCAGGGTTGCCAACCCTCCAGGATTCTCCCGGAGTCTCCAGAAATCAGAGATTGTTCTGCTGCGAGTAACACAGGAGAAAAATCATGGAGCTACTCAAATAAATTATGTTTTCTTTTTCAACATTTTCTTCAAACACATTCATTCATTAGTTATAAAAATATTGGAGATGGGGAATAAAAGTTTATTTGATTGGACGGGGTGGTTGGAGGTGGGCAGTCATGTGTTGAAAGCTCCAGAAATATGTTCAACCAAGAGTTGGCAACATGACCATCTCATGGATTAATTATTAGAACTATAACACATAGTTGATCCATGCTAGGATTGAAGTACAGCTCCATCCAATACTTTCCCCGTGTAATATATGCACCTGGGAACATAAGAACATAAGAAATAGGAACAGGAGTAGGCCATATAGCCCATCGAGCCTGCTCCGCCATTTAATACAATCATGGCTGATCCAATCATGGATTGAAGTCCACTTGCCTGCCAGCTTCCCATAACCCGTTATTCCCTTATCAGTTAAGAAACTGTCTATCTTTGTCTTAAATTTATTCAATGACCCAGCTTCCACAGCTCTCTGAGGCAACGAATTCCACAGATTCACAACCCTCAGAGAGAAGAAATTCCTCCTCATCTCAGTTTTATGCCCTCTAGTTCTCGTCTCTCTCATCAGTGGAAACATCCTCTCTGCATCCATCTTGTCAAGCCCCCTCATAATCTTAGACGTTTCAATAAGATCACCTCTCATTCTTCTGAATTCCAATGAGTAGAGACCCAACCTACTCAACCTTTCCTCATAGGTCACCCCCTCATCTCCAGAATCAACCTAGTGAACCTTCCCTGAACTGCCTCCAAAGTAAGTATATCCTTTCGTAAATATGGAAACCAAAACCGTACGCAGTATTCCAGGTCTGGCCTCACCAATACCCTATATAACTGTAGTAAGACTTGCCCTGCTTTTAAACTCCATCCCCTTTGCAATAAAGGCCAAGTTTCCATTGTGAGTATGCTCACAGGTTTGTAGAGCTGTTGCATTGTGAGTAGCTTAGCCAGTCACGTGATGGTCACAAGACTCAATAAAACCCTGGTCAGTTGGATCTAGGTCATCCACAATGAGGTATGCAGTTGTGAGCCTAGCAGATGGACTGGTAATGTGTAGTGTGATTGTTAAACCTTTGTCAATAAACCAACTAGTTCTTAATAGCAATGTGTTACTATGAATTTGTAAGCAAGGAACCCATGAAACAAATGCATTACACCCAGCATTGGACTCTCTCCAATCCATTGCTCCTTTCCTTCTCATGGTCGCTGATTTCCATTGCCACATTTCCACATGCATTCAATTGACATCAAATGTCATGTGGAAATGTTGACCATCAGACACCTATATACTCTGGAACCAGGATATAGGGCTCTGTATTGTTATGCAATCATTCCAATCTGTTCAGTTATTGCAGCAAAAAACATAGTCTCCTTGTATCTTCCAGGTGGTGCAGTGATGTGAATTGGAAAAAAATATTATATGGAGGATTGGCTTCTAAAAATACACGATAGAAAATACGCATCTTGCAATATTACAATATAACAGATCCTCACTATAGTCTCTGGTATAGGATGTTATTCCATCTATACTAGGGAAATCATTAAAAAAACATGAAAGGCTACTTCTTATTGTTAAATGCAATAGGGATTTGAGACAAGCTCTGGGACTGGGGAAGAAACTGACCGAAAGGTAGAAAGTGCCAGGTCCTTGCTAGAGGAGTTATATTGGGATGGGGGAGAGGAGGAAGGATGCTGATTGGAATGCCTAGGGATTGGTGATGGTGGAATTCCTGCTCGCTCCCATTTACACGATCCACTTGGATTCAGAAGTTCAGTTCAAACTAGTTATGTTTGCGGACACTGCCAAACTGCATTTGTGCTGAATCTGAGGCGGCCACTCAGGAACTAAAAGGTAATTCAGCATAGTTGCTATCATTTTGAAGTGTACTTGAAGTGGAAAAATAAATTATTCTGGAGTACGAGTCACAATTTGCTTTCGATCAGAAGCTCATTGAATGCTTTCTCCGAATGTCCAGGGACCAGTAATGCTGATTCTCAGCCACAGGGGCATGTACTGCTTTTAACCAGTAAACAGGGTGAGAAAAAGGGAGCAAGTGATTGGATCTGATTTAAGCTGAGAGCTCGTCGCTCCCCTCTGCCCACTGTGAGAAGAAAATCTCAAGACGCCATATTAGAGTTAAACCACTGAAGATTGTCATGAAGGTCAATGTGGACAAGCAGACAATGAAATGTTGTGTGAGGCACCAGTTAAAGAACATAACATAAGAACATAAGAATATAAGAAATAGGAGCAGGACTAGGTTATTTGGCCCCTCGAGCCTGCTCCACCATTTAATAATAAGATCATGGCTGATCTGATCATGGACTCAGATCCACTTCCTACCTGCTCCCCATAGCCTTTTACTCGCTTATCGCTCAAAAATATGTCTATCACCGCCTTAAATATATTCAATGACCCAGCCTCCACAGTTCTCTGGGGCAGTGAATTCCATAGATTTATAACCCTCTGAGAGAAGAAATTTCTCCTCATCTCAGTTTTAAATGGGTGGTCCCTTATTCAAAGACTATATCCCCTAGTTTTAGTTTCCCCTATGAATGGAAATATCCTCTCTGCATCCACCTTGTCGAGCCCTCTCATTTTCTTATAAATTTCAATAAGATCACCTCTCATTTTCTGAACTCCAATGAGTATAGGCCCAACCTACTCAACCTATCTTCATAAGTCAATCCCCTCATCTGCGGAATCAACCTAGTGAACTTTCTCTGAACAGCCTCCAATGCAAGTATATCCTTCCTTAAAAACAGAGATCAAAACTCCAGAGGATTAACTGTCTCATTAAATGGAAATCCAGTTAGATTCCAATTTGAAGCAGGGGCCTTGGTCATAGGCCTTATTCTGTTGTATGTTGTTGCTTTATTAAGTTGTCAGCAATTTTTGGTCTATATCAGCTTTTTTGAAGCTGTTGCAATGTTCCGGCTTAGCTGTGCGACCTTGCTGCTGTGCAACTGTCTGGAGGTCCGGCACAGGCCACTTACTAGCTTCTCAATGAGAGACTTCGAGCATGCGCAAAGTTTTGAATGAGCTGTGCAGCCCATTAAAGGGACCGTTGCATCCCCCCAAAAAATTAGGGGGAAACATTGAGCTGTTGGTCATCTTTTCTGAGTTTTTTAGCCGAGCATGTATGAGTTGGAAAAAATATGTAAACAATGGGAATTCATGAAACTTCATACAAATAAATAGAAAGTACTGCACAGGGGAAGAAAAAAATAAGCGACATAGAAACATAGAAACATAGAAACATAGAAAATAGGTGCAGGAGTAGGCCATTTGCCCCTTCGAACCTCCACCGCCATTCAATGAGTTCATGGCTGAACATGCAACTTCAGTACCCCATTCCTGCTTTCTCGCCATACCCCTTGATCCCCCATGATGTAGTAAGGACTACATCTAACTCCCTTTTGAATATATTTAGTGAATTGGCCTCAACAACTTTCTGTGGTAGAGAATTCCACAGGTTCACCACTCTCTGGGTGAAGATGTTTCTCCTCATCTTGGTCCTAAATGGCTTACCCCTTATCCTTAGACTGTGATCCCTATTTCTGGACTTCCCCAACATTGGGAACATTCTTCCTGCATCTAACCTGTCTGAACCCATCAGAATTTTAAACGTTTCTATGAGATCCCCTCTCATTCTTCTGAAATCCAGTGAATACAAGCCCAGTTGATCCAGTCTTTCTTGATATGTCAGTCCCACCATCCCGGGAATCAGTCTGGTGAACCTTCGTTGCACTCCCTCAATAGCAAGAATGTCCTTCCTCAAGTTAGGAGACCAAAACTGTACACAATACTCCAGGTGTGGCCTCATCAAGGCCCTGTACAACTGTAGTAACACCTCCCTGCCCCTGTACTCAAATCCCCTCACTATGAAGGCCAACATGCCATTTGCCTTCTTAACCGCCTGCTGTACCTGCATGCCAACCTTCAATGATGATGTACCATGACACCCAGGTCTCGTTGCACCTCCTCTTTTCCTAATCTGTCACCATTCAGATAATAGTCTGTCTCTCTGTTTTTACAACCAAAGTGGATAACCTCACATTTATACTTCCTCTGCCATGCATTTGCCCACTTACCTAACCTATCCAAGTCACTCTGCAGCCTCATAGCATCCTCCTCGTAGCTCACACTGCCACCCAACTTAGTGTCATCCACAAATTTGGAGATACTACATTTAATCCCCTTGTCTAAATCATTAATGTACAAAGTAAACAGCTGGGGCCCCAGCACAGAACCTTGCGGTACCCCACTAGTCACTGCCTGCCATTCTGAAAAGTACCCATTTACTCCTACTCTTTGTTTCCTGTCTGCCAACCAGTTCTCAATCCATGTCAGCACACTACCCCCAATCCCATGTGCTTTAACTTTGCACATTAATCACTTGTGTGGGACCTTGTCGAAAGCCTTCTGAAAGTCCAAATACACCACATCAACTGGTTCTCCCTTGTCCACTCTACTGGAAACATCCTCAAAAAATTCCAGAAGATTTGTCAAGCATGATTTCCCTTTCACAAATCCATGCTGACTTGGACCTATCATGTCACCTCTTTCCAAATGCGCTGCTATGACATCCTTAATAATTGATTCCATCATTTTACCCACTACCGATGTCAGGCTGACCGGTCTATAATTCCCTGTTTTCTCTCTCCCTCCTTTTTTAAAAAGTGGGGTTACATTGGCTACCCGCCACTCCATAGGAATTGATCCAGATTCTATGGAATGTTGGAAAATGACTGTCAATGCATCCGCTATTTTCAAGGCCACCTCCTTAAGTACTCTGGGATGCAGACCATCAGGCCCTGGGGATTTATCGGCCTTCAATCTCATCAATTTCCCCAACACAACTTCCCGACTAATAAGGACTTCCCTCAGTTCCTCCTTCTTACTAGACCCTCTGACCCCTTTTATATCCGGAAGGTTGTTTGTGTTCTCCTTAGTGAATACCGAACCAAAGTACTTGTTCAATTGGTCTGCCATTTCTTTGTTCCCAGTTATGACTTCCCCTGATTCTGACTGCAGGGGACCTACGTTTGTCTTTACTAACCTTTTTCTCTTTACGTATCTATAGAAGCTTTTGCAGTCCATTTTAATGTTCCCTGCAAGCTTCTTCTCGTACTCCATTTTCCCTGCCCTAATCAAACCCTTTGTCCTCCTCTGCTGTGTTCTAAATTTCTCCCAGTCCCCGGGTTCGCTGCTATTTCTGGCCAATTTGTATGCCACTTCCTTGGCTTTAATACTATCCCTGATTTCCCTTGATAGCCACGGTTGAGCCACCATCCCTTTTTTATTTTTACGCCAGACAGGGATGTACAATTTTTGTAGTTCATCCATGCGGTCTCTAAATGTCTGCCATTGCCCATCCACTGTCAACCCCTTAAGTATCATTCGCCAATCTATCCTAGCCAATTCACGCCTCATACCTTCAAAGTTACCCTTCTTTAAGTTCTGGACCATGGTCTCTGAATTAACTGTTTCCTTCTCCATCCTAATGTAGAATTCCACCATATTATGGTCACTCAGCCCCAAGGGGCCTCGCACAACAAGATTGCTAAATAATTCATGACTGGGTTCTGAAGAAGACTTCTGCTTGAAATGTTAACTTGTCTTCTCTCTCTACAGATGCTGACTGACTTTGTGTTTCCAGCATTTACTGTTTTTATTTCCAATTTTCTGCATTTGCAACTTTCCTTTTCTTTTTACAAGGACTGCACTTCAGATTAGTGTCGTGGAGGTAAAAATCTTAGAATTATTCAATTATCAGTTGATGGGTTAATTGACTGACCCACCTCATAATTTTGACTTCATGAGACAAATATAACAAACAATTTTAATTTCAAGTAAAGCTTAGAAAATAATACATGGTTAAAATGTTGAATTTCCTTTAGGGAAGGAAATCTGCTGTCCTTACCCGGTCTGGCCTATATGTGACTCCAGTCCCACACCAAAGTGGTTGACTCTTAACTGCCCTCTGAAGTGACCTTGCTTCAAAAGCCACTCAGTTGTACAAGAGCAACTCAAAATAGGCAATAAATGCCAACATATCAAGAATGAATAAAGCAAAATAAATGTAAATGTTACTTGGAGAGACTCGAGAAGCTGGGATTGTTCACCTTAGAGCAGAGGAGATTAAGGGAGATTTAATAGAGGCGTTCAAAATCACAAAGGGTTTTGGTAGAGTAAATGAGGGGAAACTGTTTCCACTGGCAGAAGGGTCGGTAACCAAAGGACTCAGATTTCAAGTAATTGGCAAAAGAGCCAGTGGCGATATGAGGAGAAATTGTTTTACTCAGTGAGCGTTTATGATCTGATTGCACTGTCTGAAAGGGTAATGGAAGCAGATTCAGTAGTAACTTTCAAAGGGGATTTGGGTAAATAATTGAAGTTGAGAATATTACAGGGCAATGGGGAAGGAGCAAAGAAAAGATACCCCTTGGATCGCTCTTTCAAAGAGCCAGCACAGGCTCGATGGGCTGAATGGCCTCCTTCTGTGCTGTAAGATTCTATGATTCTGTGAGATTTAAATTACATTTTTTTTAAATCATCTCATAAACCACCGATGTTAGAAGTGTTTAATTAAGAATTGAGAAGTTTATGCTGATGAAAGATATGACTATCACTTTATGCTTTAAAGGCAGATGACTGTCTCCTTTAGCATTAATCACCATATATATTAATAGAAATGTGTTTGAGAAACACTTTTGTAAAGGTGTCAGCCATGGTTCAGCGGTCGCACTCTGGCTTCTGAGTCAGAAGGTTGTGGGTTCAAATCCCACTCCAAAGACTTGAGCACAAAACCTAGGCTGACACTCCATTGCAGTGCTGAGGGAGTGCTGCACTGTTGGAGGTGCTGTCCCTCAGATGAGCCGTCTGCCCTCGCAAGTGAAATTAAAAGATCTCATGACGCTATTTCGAAGAAGAGCAGAGGCATTCTCCCTGTGTCTGAGCCAATATTTATCCCTCAACCAACTTCACTGAAACATATTATCCGATCATGATAACATCGCTGTTGTTGGACCTTGCAGTGCGCAAATTGGTTGCCGTGTTTCCATTAGAACAGTGACGACACTTCAAAAGTACTTAATTGGCTGTGAAGCGCTTTGGAGTGTCCTGAGGTTGTGAAAGGTACTGTATAAATGCAAGTCTTTTTCTTTTATACAGTGACACTAATGATTGATTTTTGGTTATTTTAGACTTTGAGAAGTAAGCCAACATAGATATTTTTCTGGCCCATTCATTTCTTCATGCTCCCCCCTACCCTCAAAGTAATATTTCATCACAGAGAGAGCAGGCAGGTTAACTGCTCAGAGGTGCACATGAATGTCCTGGACTCACAAGCCTGATGAATCCTTTCTCCCTGGCACATTATCATGTTATAGCAATGCACAACTTTTTATAACAGGAATTCTAGTTGTTTTCTTGATTAACAGTAAAAATTAACATGTAAGAAAATTAACATTTGTTTTGTTACTAGATGGTTACATTTTTTAGCCCTTATTGTATTTCAGCCGTACTCCCAAATTGCTTGATTTGTGTTTATGGGCCAAATGCAGTGTCGGTAGGCAGACCCCCATCCCCGATGATCTGAAGTTTACAGCTTTGTACATGTCATGAACAGGCGGAGTGTGCCACAGAATTAACAATTATCCTTTTTTATCAAGCTGTTTTGCACCAGAGCTTTCAAGACTGAAAACACCACACTGTCAAATGGCAGATAGATGAAAGCAATCCTTTCGCACCAGGCACGTTTCTTTGAAGGAGACCTCGCTTCCTTTTTCAACGGCCAGTAAACTTTAGACAATTAAAATATTGCACATGCTAAAAGCTTTATTATGTACTTGTGTTCTGCCTGAATCGCTACCTGTGTACCATTCTGGAATAAATGGGCTTCTCATTCATCTCCTTTTAGCTGCATAGTATAGATACCAACATTCAGTACCTTAGCATACATAATGTAAAGCATAACATAGGCATTTTGATAAGAGTTAGCAGGCCAGAGATAGAGACAATCTGTGCCTTCCCCCTGTGCCCACTGCGCCCCCACCCCCCGTCCACCCCCACCCACCACCCGTTGATCAGCGAGACACCATACTGGGAGCAGAACCTTGCAAAATTACCCTTAAAATGAAACGTGTGATATTTTTCAAACTTTGCAGTGGCAGATAGATTGCAATGATATCTTCTTCTGTCCTGTACATTCCCGTGGTCCTAAGAGTTTGTCAAGACTGTTCATTTCTGTCATGTGACATTAATGATACAGCATCTATACTAGACTTATAAGCTTAAAAAAAACATCCGTTCATGTGAGGATTGGCCAGTTTATTCAACCTTTAAGTCAGTTACCAAACTCCTTTTAAGATCTTTGCTATCAAGCTCTCTGAAATGCTTCTTCTGCCTCGTGGAGTCAATGGCAGAGAAATGGCTTATCACAATTTTATGAGATTTTGTTATCATGTCCACTGTCAGAATCATCTGGTGTTTTACAGACAAGTCTGAGAGGTCATTGACCGCTCCTCAGTCTCTCCATACCTTTTACCTCTGTGCAGCCCAGCAGTCACCTGAGATTTGAGATTTTTTTTTCATATATCAGCCCCTGTTATTTTCAGAGTTCTACTTGAATCACTGCTACAGGAACAGTATTTTTATTAATTGCTCTGTTTTTGTCCTTGTCAATCAATTCAAGGTCATATTACAAAATAAGTTCTTTACATTGCATTTTATAATTCCTGATGATCTCATGACTTTGGAGATAATATGTTGGGTTAGGAAGGAAGAGACAGAAGCCAGATACAGGTAAGTGTACATCTTTCTCCAACTTAATACATTCTCTCCGAGAGAAAAATGTATAAATTCTGGTGACATTTTCTCAATAATAAAATCTTTTAGCCAATCAATGCAAAGATTCTTTTTTAATGTGGCACAAAATGAAATTCTACATCTGATCTCTCCCTCTCGAGAAACAGTTCCCATGTCATGAGGTTTCAGTTTCAGAATGCCAATTGTATTGGCACACGGTGAACCATTTTTTTTCTGCCATGTTTCGGAACTGCGTCCAGGCTCTTAATTAGCTTTATATTGAAGGAGAGGCCAATTATACCCATACTGTAGGCATTGTTAGGCATAGATTCAAATTGGTTATTCCAAGGAACATTACAATCAGCGATGTTCCAGCTGCCTCTCTGTGTAACATCTTCCAGCCAACGCCATGTGGTTTCTTAAGCAGGAGTTAAGCACAGGGGCAGCCAGAGCAATTAATTTTCAAATTCGTTGGCTTTTGTAACTTGGCTATTGAAGAACACAGTGTAGATCTCGGCGATATTAAGCCCATGTGAACACAGCTGCCCCAGTGTCCTCCTTTTTCATTGCCTTCTGGTTTTAGGGGAGGCCATTCGTCGCCCTGTTGCGAGGCAAGGATTTTTTTCCCATTTCGTAACCACGCGACGCGATGACGTAATTCGCGTCGTGATGATGTAACTTGAGTCGAAAAACGTCATCGCGTCGCAAAAACGTCATCACGCCGCTTATGCGTGATGTCGTGGTGGAGGCGGATGTAACACGCGGCTCTTCCAGGCTTCCCTGCTCCGTGTCGTTGGCAAGTCCCTTTCAAAGCTTGGTCCTTTTTCTCAGCTACCAGACCGTTCTTTAATTGACTATGAGATCTCACTTACCATCGATTTTGCCTGCTAGTTGGTACTTGCCACCAATTTCTTCTACAATACGTGTGTTGTCTTAGGATAATCAGGCTTATAATAGAAAAAATTCTTCCTCTGCAGCAGCTGACATAGCCTTTCTTTGCTGTTTCAAGCCTTCCTGGGCCATTTCTCACCTGCTACATTACACGTTGTACAATATACTAAAACAGTTCTTACTGTACAGATAGGTACAAGTCAATACTACATCTTCCAACCTGTTTTTCCCACATTACATAAGCACCTGTGAATCTGAACCTTGCCCATTCCGTACCTTGTTTCATGTAATTCTGCACATTCAGCAAGAACATGTTTTTGCTTGCTGTGCTATATATGCACTCTGCTTTGCCATTGAAGAATGTTGATGTTGTGTAGATGGTCGAGGAGCAAATTACAGCCGAAAAATAAATTCATAATGTGTCTTTTCTGTCACAATCAGAAACCGAGGTTGACGGATTTTTAAGGTAACAAACGGCATGTGGCCAATTTTAATCCAACTCACCCATTGGGAAACTGATAGGATCTTGTGTATGATTTTAGTCTCCATTGAAGTCACCCCCACGTGTTGTTTTTCTGACAGATTTTTGTGTCATATTACAGATGTTGGATTAATAAGAATTAGAAATAAAACTGTAGGCCTGTGTATGAACATTCTCCAAATGAACACTCCTCAAATTAGCCTCGGTATTGGCTACAGTGCTTGCTTAAATACCCTCGATCTTCTTAAAAAATGTTGGCCCGTAATCTGCGGCCATTACGGGCCATTACGAGGTGCATACATGTCCGTAAGGGCCGCACAAGAGAAAACCCGGAACCTGCGATCTGTCAAGAATTCTTTTGGCAGATCGTACGCATCCCCGGGAAAAGGGCATCTACGAGCGGAGAGTTGGACTATTCTGCCCAGCGAATGCCCATGAAATTCTTACGCCTGGTAAGTAGGACTGCTTTTACCAGCATAAGAGTTTAAAAAAACATTAAAATAATGTTTTTTCAATTATTTGTACATTGTTAAACCTGTGCAATAAGATAAGTTTATTTTTAGCTTCTTTAAAACATTTACATTTATTTTTCAAAAAATTAACTTTTTGTTTTAAATACTTCATTAAATTTCATTTTAATTAATTTTAAATATTAAGGCTTCTTTTATTTATTTGATGTCTAGAGGTATTTTTTTATGTGATCCTCATTCATACTTACGTATGGAATCCTCATAAGCATGAATAGGGATTCCTTTCTTTTATTGGTTGGGCCGGCCCACATGATCCACGGTCCCTGAGATACGTGGGCCTCGACCTGGAGAGGCCCAGGACCAGGAGTCTTAGTACCTCTCGGACCATCAGGAACACATGCATTTTATTTGCGGATCGGAGGCATTTCTCCACGGGAAGCCTCCGACCGCAAATTCAGGCCCGTTATCTTTCTACTAGCTGGTAACCTGGAAGAATGCATTCTGCTAACTGAGACCACTTTAATGTATTGCAGTAGGCCTTCCACCAGCTAGAATCAATTGAGCAGACTTTCTGTTCATCTGCACATTCAGTAGAGGAATAGCACTCATCACGTTCACAAGCTGGAATTTGCTTACTATTTTGAATTTCTGTGCAAGGAAAAAACCAGGAATCTGAATTCCTTGAACTGTGTGGAATTTCAGGTGGGCAGAAATTTTGGATTTGGGTGAAGTACCCCTGTATTGCTTTATCTGCCAGGAGGTTGGGTTGGGTCATTTTGTAACCAACATAATTATGTCACTCATACACCTGGTGGTTTTCCATGTTGGGAACAAAATATTGTATAAACTCATAAGGGCCTAAATTCAACATTGTTGTGCATGTTTTACAGGCATCAGATAAAAGAAAGACTTGCAACTTTCATGACCACCAGACGTTCCAAAGCACTTTACAGCCAATGAAGTACTTTTTGAAGTGTAGTCATTGTTGTAATGTAAGAAACACGGCAGCCAATTTGCGCACAAGCAAGCTCCCACAATCAGCAATGTGATAATGAACAGATAATCTGTTTTTGTTATGTTGATTGAGGAATAAATATTGGCCAGGACACCGGGGATAACTCCCCTGCTCTTCTTTGAAATAGTGCCATGGAAACTTTTATGTCCACCTAAGAGAGCAGATGGGGCCTCGGTTTAACGTCTCATCTGAAAGACATTCCTCCGACAGTGCAGCACTCCCTCAGCACTGCACTGGAGTGTTAGCCTAGATTTATGTGCTCAAGTCCCTGGAATGAGATTTAAACCCACAACTCTCTGAGGCGAGGATGCTACCCACTGAGCCACAGCTGGCACTGTAAGGGAGCACAGCTATTACCAATGTAGCAGGACAGAGGCCCACACCCCATCTGCAAAGGTGTTCAGCCCACTGCCAAATTGGTTGGGTCCTTTTATTAAGTGGCTCTGGTGCTTGCCTGAAGTGAAATAAAAATCCTGTGTTCAATTCTAATATGTCCTTACTATACAGTACAAATGCACACGAGGCCCATACTAGAGAGAAGGTCACTCTGTGACCAGTAACCTTTATTTGCCAGCACTGAAGTGATGAAGGTGGGTGGGGCTTCCCCTTTTATACCTGAAAATCCAGTTTAGGAGTGTATCCCACAAGTTCACCACCTAGTGGTCAGTGTTCTCACGTTATACAACTTAGGTCAGTTTATACATGGATTACAATGACAGTAGAATTCATGACATCACATCCCCCCCAAGGTCTTATTGGGATCACAGGTTAAGTCCCTCTGGTGGTTTATGCTCCCTTGTAGAGCGCCTGAGTTGGGGCTCCGGTTGTTGGGCGCTGGCCTGAGTGTCTGCTGTTTGCGGTGCCTCAGGCCTGTCCGGACTGCCCACAGTGACTGGGCTCTCCTCCACTTGGTTCTGGTGTTCGGTCACCTGTGGTGGAGTAAACTCTACATCGTGCTCTTCCTCTGCTGCTTCTATGGGGTTGCCGAACCTCCTTTTTGTTTGATCTACGTGTTTGCAGCAGATTTGTCCATTGGTAAGTTTAACTACCAGAATCCTATTCACCTCTTTGGCAATCACAGTGCCTGTGAGCCATTTGGGCCCTGCAGCGTAGTTGAGGACAAAGACAGGGTCATTGACATCAATACATCGCGCCAGCGCATTCCCGTCATGGTAGTCACATTGTGACCGGCGCCTGCTCTCAACAATTTCTTTCATGGTGGGGTGTATGAGGGATAACCTGGTTTTGAGCGTCCTTTTCATTAGCAGCTCTGCGGGTGGAACCCCTGTGAGCGAGTGTGGTCGGGATCTATTGGCCAACAGGAGGCGTGATAAGCGGCTTTGTAGGGAACCCCCTTGGATTCTGAGCATCCCCTGTTTGATTATCTGCACTGCTCGTTCCGCCTGGCCGTTTGAGGCCGGCTTGAATGGTGCCGTTCTGACATGGTTGATACCATTTCCTGCCGTGAAGTCCTGGAACTCAATGCTTGTAAAACACGGGCCATTGTCGCTGACCAAGACGTCCGGTAGACCATGGACGGCAAACATTGCCCGTAGACTTTCTACCGCGGCAGAGGATGTGCTTGAATTGAGAATGTCACACTCGATCCATATGGAGTAGGCGTCGACTACAACCAAAAACATTTTTCCCATGAATGGACCTGCGTAGTCCACATGGATGCGTGACCATGGCTTGGCGGGCCAGGACCAGGGGCTAAGGGGGACTTCCCTGGGCGCATTGCACCTACGAACACAAAGTTCCAGGTCTGCATCTATCCCTGGCCACCAAACATGTGACCTGGAAATTGCCTTCATCATGACAATGCCCAGGTGCTCATTGTGGAGTTCGCGGATGAACGCCTCTCTGCCCAACTGGGGCACTACTACTCGGTTTCCCCATAGTAGGCAATCAGCCTGAATCGAGAGTTCATCCTTGCGCCTGTGAAATGGTTTAAATTCCTCAGGGCATGCCCCGTACGTGGCTGCCCTGTCCCCATTCAGGACACATTTCTTGACTAAAGACAGTAGCAAGTCTCTATTTGTCCAGACTTTGATCTGACGGGCTGTCACAGGTGAGCCTTTGCTTTTGAAAGCTTCAACAGCCATGACCATCTCATGCTCGGTTGCCCCCTCGGTGGTGGCTAGTGGAAGTCTGCTGAGTGCATCGGCGCAGTTTTCAGTGCCCGGTCAGGAACGAATGCAGCTCCGTCGTGTTACGGGATCTGGGTGCTCTCTGGATCACTTCCCTCTTGGACGCAGTAGGTCTGATCCCATCTGCTGCTACCCTCCTCCCCAGGAATTCTACCTCTGGAGCTAGGAAGACGCACTTCGCCTTTTTCAGTCGCAGACCTACCCATCCAGTCTGCGTAGCACCTCCTCCAGGTTGTGGAGGTGTTCTTCAGTATCACTACCCATGATGAGGATGTTGTCTTGAAAAACCACCGTCCTTGAAATCGACTTGAGGAGACATTCCATGTTTCGTTGAAAGATCGCGGCGGCCACGCGAATCCCGAACGGACATCTGTTGCACTCAAACAACCCCTTGTGTGTCGTGATGGTGGTCAGCTTCTTCGACTCACTTGCCAGCTCCTGGGTTATGTAAGCTGAGGTCAGGTCCAATTTTGAAAAAAGTTTGCCACCGGATAGCGTCGCAAAGAGGTCCTCCGCTCTCGGTAGCGGATACTGGTCTTGGAGTGACACCCGATTGATGGTGGCCTTGTAATCACCACATATCCTGACCGACCCATCTGCTTGAGCAACGGCACAGTCGGGCTCGCCCAATCACTGAATTTGACTGGCGAGACGATGCCTTCCCTCAGCAGGTGGTCTAATTCACCTCCTATCTTTTCCCGCATCATGTACGGCACCGCTCTGGCCTTGTGGTGTACTGGCCTGGCGTCCGGGTTTATGTGAATCACTACCTTGGTCCCCATGAAAGTTCCAATGTCGGGTTGAAATAGTGAGTCAAATTTGTCCAGGACCTGTGAGCATGATATTCGCTCCACAGAAGAAATTGCATTGACATCGCCCCATTTCCAGTTCATGACAGCAAGCCAACTCCTCCCCAGCAGTGCGGGACCATCCCCCGGGACAATCCAGAGTGGCAACCTGTTCTCCGAATCTTTGTGGGTCAAGACTACCGTGGCGCTGCCTCGCACCGGAATGATCTCCTTTGTATATGTCCATAGCTGTACGTCAATTGGCGATAGTTTTGACCTCCTGGCCTTGGATGCCCACAACTTGTCGAACTGTTTGATACTCATCAGGGACTGGCTGGCCCCCGTGTCTAACTCCATTGATACTGGGATGCCATTGAGGAGCACTTTCATCATTATCGGTGGTGTCCTGGTGTATGAACTGTATATGTGCTCCACATGAACTCGCTGAACTTCAGCTTCCAGCGATTTCTCACAGTGTCCATTTGGCCTCGTAGGGCTTACATCGGGCCCGTCCTCCTCGTACATCAACCTGGCTGCAGGCTTCCTGCACATACGCGGCAAGTGACCGTTGATGTTGCAATTTCTGCAGGTATATTGCTGATACCTGCAAGCTCTGGCTGTGTGTTTGCCTCCACACCTCCAACATGAGCCGTTGTTGGAAACAAAAGGTCCATTACCAGTTGATCATCTCTGACTGTCTCTGTAACTGTCCTTAAATGCACCATTGACAGGTGTTGATGGCCCCATTACTGGCCACATTGTCCCTTGCGATGGCATGAATCGCCGTTCAGCTAGCCATTGTCTCTGTTGAATGCCCCGTTTGGGATCGACTACATGCTTGGGCATGTCCGATTGCCCCTGTCTGCTTGGAGAACTGTGTGCCACGTTAACAATGTTGACTCCCTGTCCATTTGATGCATTTAAACCAAGATTTTTGTCAAACATCATTCTGGTCTCTTCCTCCCCTGAGATAAATGCCTGGGCCATCAAAACCGCCGTTTCCAGGGTCAAGTCTTTGGTCTCAATCAGTTTCCTGAAAACCCCAGCGTGTCCGATGCTCAATAAAAAAAGTCTCGCAGCATCTCCACTCTGCATGTATCTGGGAACTTACATAGGCTTGCCAGTCGCCGGAGGTCTGCCACGAAGTCTGGAACGCTTTGCGTGTAAAACCGGTGTCTTGCCATGTGCATGCTGCTCGCCGGTTTAAAGTGTTCCCCGATCAACTTACTGAGCTCTTCAAAAGTCTTGTCCGCCGGCTTTTCTGGCGCTAGAAGGTCCTTCATCAGGGAGTATGTCCTGGATCCACAAACTGTCAGGAGATGAGCCCTGCGTTTGTCGGCCGAATCCTGTCCCAGCCATTCCTTAGTGATGAAACTTTACTGTAGTCTCTCAATAAAATTATCCCAATCATATCCAACACAGTGCCTCTCATCTGTGCTGCTAGTGGCCATGCTCGCGTGGTTTAAATCCCAGTGTCTCGTCGCCAATAATATGTCCTTACTATACAGTACAAATGCACACGAGGCCCATACTAGAGGGAAGATCACTCTGTAACCAGTAACCTTTATTTGCCAGCACTGAAGTGATGAAGGTGGGTGGAGCTTCCCCTTTTATACCTGAAAGTCCAGGTTAGGAGTGTCTCTCACAAGTTCACTACCTAGTGGACAGTGTTCTCACGGTGTAGAACTTAGGTCAGTTTATACATGGATTACAATGATAGTTGAATACATGACAAATTCAGTCCCTGATTCCTAAATCTGTTTCGACTAATTGGAGATTGCAGTGCATGAGTCCTGATTAGTATTCCCAGGCTGTCATCTGCCTCATCTGATTCCTGATCACCTCGATCTCCTTTCCTCTCAGACATACCTCTGGGCTTCGGCACTGGCCAAAATTGGTTAGGCCCAGACAGGCGATTTGCAGCAAGATCGACGGACAGTCACTGACAGCTTGCCGAATTATGATACTGAGGCCCGAGGATGAATTCAATTCGGTCACTAGCCCTATTGGTTCTGGTGCCAACAAATTTAGGCTCCGTAGATTTAAATATGGAATAAATTTGGCAATAAGTAGATAAGGGATTATAAAAAGGTACTTTTCCTAAATCTTTATACTGCATGATGTTTCCAAATAAATCTTCCTTTTGTGACTGAAAGTTGATTTGACTGCTGAGTAGATCCTCATGGAACTATACTTTAGACTTAGATTCAAGAGGGAGTTAGATATGGCCCTTACGGCTAAGGGGATCAAGGGGTATGGAGAGAAAGCAGGAAAGGGGTACTGAGGGAATGATCAGCCATGATCTTATTGAATGGCGGTGCAGGCTCGAAGGGCCGAATGGCCTATTCCTGCATCTATTTTCTATGTTTCTATGTTTTGCTGAATAAACTGTATTATATACACCATAGCATCATAGGAAATATACATGGAATTCCTATATCTCCTCTAATCAATGTGTGATTGTTTTGTGTAAAAATCAAAGCATCTTCCAAACTATTGC
This sequence comes from Pristiophorus japonicus, assembly GCF_044704955.1. Lineage (NCBI taxonomy): Eukaryota > Metazoa > Chordata > Chondrichthyes > Pristiophoridae > Pristiophorus > Pristiophorus japonicus. The sequence continues at coordinate 91,492,851 of NC_091992.1, forward strand.
AACTCTTCTCATTGATTCCAATTTTCTCAGTCTTTGGCTGACTCTAGTTCTGTACCTTGGCTTTGCCTCACTTTGTCTCACTTCATATGTACAGTTTCTGACGGAATTTGCCAAACATTCTGGGGACATGATCAAACACCTTATCCTTACTGTGTAGTCAAGACATTTGTGTTCTGCAAACTGAAAATTCATTCTGTTGTTACCATTTAATCCCATGTCATTCTCCTGAGATATCCGCTTCTCGGCCTTTTGGCTAAGATCATGCGTAATTGACCTGACAGGGGAGTAGCCACCATGACCTCCGGGTGGTTCTCCCTGGATCAGGAAGGTATATGCTTGCTTTTTTGGAAACAGGAGGTGGGTAGGGTGGCTTGACCCATCCACCTCCACGGAGATGTGTAGGGGACCTGACCCATCCACCTCCATGGCACGAACCTGGTATTGCAGTACTTCCAGGAACGGTGCAGTGGCTCTAGGCCTTTTGGCTAAGAGCATTGGCGCAGAGTGATCCTTGGCGTGTGCAAGGTGACCTCTGGCGTTTGTGATTTGACAAAGAATTGGAACGATTGGCTACGAATTTCAAAAAAAAAATCACTAGTTTAGGGGAGTAACCATGACCCCAACGTGGTTCTCCCTGGATCAGGAAGGTGGTTCTCCTATGCTTTTTGGAAATAGGAGGTGGGTGGGGTGGCTTGACCCATCCACCTCCACGGAGGTGTGTGGGGTTGCTGACCCATCCACCTCCATGGCACGAACCTGGTATTGCAGTACTTCCAGGAATGGTGCTTGGGCTCTAGGCCTTTTGGCTAAGAGCATTAGCGCAGGGTGATTCTTGATGTGTGCAAGGTGACCTCTGGCGTTTGTGATCTGACAAAGAATTGGAAAGATTGGCTACGAAAAAAAAAAAAATCACTAGTTTAATATGAGTGAGGATGAAGATCTCAGACTCTTACAGTGGTGTTGTAGAACCAGCGGATTGTAGATCTTGATTCACAATGAAAGGGTAATGGCCTGGATTTTTCGTCAGATTGCGCTAGGTCGAGGTATTTCAAGCACAAATCACATCCAGTGCAAATTGAGTTTCCGCGTTCTTTTGCACTAGTTTACAAAACATCGTGCTGAAAGCTGGCCCCGCCCCCAAATCGAATTAGTCCCTATGGCGAGCTTCCACTAATTTTAGGGTCTTCGAAAAGACTTAAAATTAAGCTTTTTTTAGGCACAAGGGGCCCCTTTTAAAAGCTTTTTTAAAAGAAATCACGAAGAAACTGATTACTGTACAGCAATGAAACTATAAATGCTGATGTATAGTTTTTAAAATCATTTACTGTTATTTAAAATGGAGTTATTCACAGCTGGTGGACTAGACCCTCATTAAAAAGGTTTATTTTTGTGATCAGCTGTATTAATAAAACTGTGCCAAGTTATCATTCTTAAAAATATCAAGAAATAGTTTTGAATGCCTTTTTTTTTTAATTGTATATGTATTAAAGCAGTTGATCCTACGAAACTGAGGTAAAGATTTACCAGCCCAACACATTTTCAGATATCATTGGGGTTCAACACTCTCGGTAGAATTCTTGGATAATTTTCTACCCATTTGATGTCAGCTGCAAGGCCCTAATCAATCTGCAGCAAATGTGCCTGCTGCTTCTTCTGTCTATATAATACTATGATAGACATTCAGGGTAAACTGCATTAATCCTATATCCTGTTAATTGGATGTAGTCCTATAAAAATACACACTAATATATGCATGTGTCAGGCTGGTAACTCTTTACCTCAGTTTCGCTATTGATATTGATGGCCTTCAATGCCAGCTCAAACAGAATTTGCCACAAAAGAATATCTGTGAACACTACCAAATACAGGCAACAAAACACAGGTCACTGATAGGTATGTAAATGTAAGCATTTCACCCTATCTCAGAGATAGTCATCTAATCTTTAATTGAAGCGTCACCTGGTCTCCAGTTGACCGTGTACAACATCACATTCAAGGGAAAGGGTTGACCAAGTAAGGTGGCTAAGGTAGAAAGTTCTTAAAGAGGCAGGTGTACTTTCATTTCCCAGATTAGATTCACTGACTTACCCAAGAGAATGCGCGCAACAAACAAATCAGTGCTTTATCCTATCTTCCAGTGTTAACTTACATAATTACATACTGTAGGCATACTGAAAAACAATCCAAAACTTAAACATATCGGAATGGTTAAACGGGACTGTTACCTTCAGCATAAAAATGACTGCGACAATTGTGAAGGACTTGCGTACCAAATATTGGCTTATAGAGGTGTAATGACCGTTCTGTATCTCCCACTTCCGGATGCTGTCCATAATCTGTGACAAAATTCCCACTTGGATTGAAACAAAAGCTAAAGGGAATACTTTCATGATAAAGAACTTCCCATATGTTATTGATAAGAGGAGCAGAGAGCTGGGCATTTCTCTTTCCTGTCAGGAGTTATGTTTATCTAGTGGTCCCTTGCCCTCAGTTTGGGTCTTTGCTCACACTTTGTGTAACACTGGTGCACTCCATGTTTGCCCTTGTGTAGTTCTGTTCATTAATGCAGAAGTTGGTGTTTTGGACCAGCTGGGAAGCACATCCAGAGCAGCCTTAATACCTGCAAAAACATAGTACCAGCTAAAAGGAAAAGACATTTGTTTAGTGCCTTTCAAAACCTGAGGATGTTCCAAAGTGCTTTACAGCCCATGAAGAACTTTTTTCGAAGCGTAATCACTATTGTATTGTAGGAAGCCCGGCAGCCAATTTGCGCACAGCAAGGTCCCACAACTAGCAATGTGATATTGACCAAATTATATGTTTTTTAGTGGTGTTGCTTGAGGGATAAATACCAAGACACTGGGGAGCACACCACTGCTCTTCTAAAAAATGATGCCATCAGATATTTTGCATCGTCTCATCCGAAAGACAGATGTAAGTATACTGCAGTACGCAGTGGTAATTCCCACAGCATTGAATGCAGCAGCTCCGGAACTCCAAGACTGTCCTAATAACATTTCCCTTCAGAGACACTTGGAGTCGGGAGATGGGAAATCATGGTCTTTGATGGGATGGAAAAAGAATCATTGAAACAAAAATATCCCCAACCAGATAATGCTTTTTTTCATAAAAATAAATTGGACATTGTAATGTCTGTAAGCTTGTAATGTTTGTAGCGCCACACTATGGATGTGGACGTACTGTGTATTGCAATTACAGAGTTAATCATTAAATAGAACCAGGCAGATTCCGGAGGCTTCTGATAGAGATGCCTGCCATGTTGGAAGCTGTGTGCGCTTGTGCTCTGTGAATATATCACATTTGGCGACGAGGATGGGATTTTTCGGATGATTTAAAGCTTAAATTTTGTTGGTGAAGGATTCAGCCAGCCGACAGAGAGACTTTGGACGTTTCTGTCTCTGGAAAAAAGCTACAAAATCTGAGGTAAAATACAACACACGGTGTGAACAGCTAGACATTAAAATGGCAGGTGTAGTCGGACATTTGGGGGAATATAGACACGACCGGGAACGTTTTAAAGCGTATGTGGATCGGCTAGAAATATATTTCATTGCAAATAACATAATCGAAGTTCCAGACAATGCAGTCCAGAACTGGGCAGTGTTGGAACGGAAGAGAGCGATCTTCTTATCGGAGGCAGGTCCGGCATTGTATGACACCCTTGTAAATCTGCTTGTGCCTGATGAGCCAAAGGACACAACGCTTAAAGAGATTTTAACGAAGCTGGAGCAGCACTATAACCCCAAACCGTTAGAAATTGCTGAAAGCTATCGTTTCGGAATTCAGAATCAAAAGGCTGATGCAAGTATCGGTGATTACATCGTCGCATTAAAAAATCTATCGATGCACTGTAATTTTGGAAACTTTCAAAACCAAGCATTACGGGATCATTTTGTTTGTTGGGTGAAAAATGATGCGATCAGAAAGAAGTTATTGACGACGGATGACTTGACTTTTGAGATTGCTTGTCAGACAGCGAGGTCGATGGGCATGGCCGAACAATATTCCCGAGAATTAAATAATAATTACGGTCGTCAGTCAACTGAGGTAAATCACCTGCAGGGCCAAAGTCTCAGAAACTAGAAATTCTAACAGAGCGTCGAAGTCGTGCTATAGGTGCCTGAGACAACACATTGCTCAAAGTTGTCCATATGTGAAGGCAGAGTGTTCCTTCTGCAGAAAGACTGGGCATCTTGCAAAGGCATGCCGACTGAAGGGTAAACCAGTTTTTAAAGCTATGAGTCCAGCGTTCAAAGCTATGAGTAGAATTCCCAAGAGACTACATAGCATGGAAGAACAACAACAGGACGAGGAGATATTAGAGTTACACATCATCAGGAACACGAGGTTAACGGACAGCGATTCGGAAAGCAACAAAATCCACATAGATGTTGCGGGATTCAAAATACCAATGGAAATTGACACGGGTGCATCCGTGAGTGTAGTACCGGAACCACTATACCGCGACAAATTGCGTGATTTTCAACTGGAGAAATCCAAGATAGACCTGCGAGGAAATTACTGTGGTAGGTTGTATCACCGTACCGGTGAAATATAAAGATCAATTTCAGAACTTGCCTCTAATAGTAGTGAAAGGAGACAAGCCTGCCTTACTAGGAAGAAATTGGTTGAGCTCACTGAAGCCGGATTGGAGTAAGATTTTCTGTGTGGAAGCAAGATTTTCATCAACGGATGAGGTTATCAAGAAGTATCCAAAGGTGTTCTGCGAAACGGGCATTTCGATCCAAGGCTTCAAGGCGAGTGTCAGGGTACAGAAGGACACTAGATCGGTTTACTACAAGCCACGTTCCGTACCATATGCACTCAAGGAGAAAGTTGAGCAAGAACTCAAAAGACTAGAGACTGAGAACATTATTTGTAAGATAGATCGATATAATTGGGGTACACTCATTGTTGTTGTACCTAAGTCTGATGGTAAGGTAAGATTGAGTGATGATTATAAAGTAATCGTAAACCAGGTTCTAGAGGGTAATGTCCCCAATACATTGCCGAATATAGAACACTGACAGGTGGTCAGATCTTCTCAAAACTGGATCTTACGAATGCCTACTTACAGCTTGAACTAGATGAGGAGTCCAAGTCATGTTTGACTATAAATACTCATCTCGGCCCTATATCAATTTAATAGGCTACTGTTTGGAGTGTCTTCCGCCCCTGCCATATTCCAAGGGGTAATGAACCAGATTTTGCAAGGTATTGAAGGGGTAGTATGTTATTTGGATGACATACTAATTTCAGCACCAAATATGCAAATTCATAATAACATATTGAATGAAGTCCTCAAATGGCTAGAAAAGCACAGAGTACGAGTGTCTGCTCGTAAGTCTGAGTTATTTAAAAAAAACTCAGTGGAGTACTTAGGGTACAGAGTAGACAAAGATGGTTTACATCCAACCATGGAAAAATTGGATGCAATTTGAAATGCACCCACTCCCAGGAATGTCACTGAACTTCGTTCATTCTTGGGTCTTTTGAAATATTATGGGAAGTTCCTACCAAATTTGGCTACAGTATTACATCCACTGTATGAACTTTTGAAAAAAACAGGTCCATTGGAAGTGGTCAAAAGAATGCGATACAGCATTCAAGGAGTGCAAAAGCAAATTGGTAGAGAACACCATGTTAGTTCACTATGACATATCTAAGGAGATTAAGCTAGCATGTGATGCCGCTCCATATGGAATTGGGGCAATAATCTCTCATGTATTAAGTAGTGGGGAGGAAAGACCAATTGCTTTTTCTTCACGCACTCTCAGTGCCAGTGAGAGTAATTATGCGCAAATTGAAAGGGAAGCTTTGGCATTAATTTTTGGGGTCAAGAAGTTTCACAAATACTTGTATGGTCGTAAGTTTACCATCGTTACAGACCATAAGCCCCAAACAGCAATCCTCCATCCAAAGCCCCCAGTTCCAACATTAGCTGCAGCCCAAGAGATGGGCTTTGATTTTGTCAGCATATACATATGATATTGAATACGGATGATCAGCTGATCACAGTAATGCTGATGCAATGTCTAGATTGCCTTCCCTATCACAAGTTACACCGATAAGGAAGCAGTGTTTTATTTTTCATACATTGATGAACTGCCAGTCACAGCTGAAGAGATTGGGTAGAGCAACCAAATGTAACCCAATGATGTCAAAGGTGTATGATTATATTGCAAATGGATGGTGAAACCAAGTAACAGACAAAGATACACATCCATTCTTCATTCGTAGGAATGAATTATCAGTAGATAAAGATTGTATCATGTGGGGTGCAAGAGTGGTTGTACCAAATAAATTCAGGTCCAAATTATTAGGAGACCTCCATGACCAGCACCTGGGAATGTGCTTGACCAAGATTTTTGCACGCAGTTATTTATGGTAGCCAGGTCTGGATAAAAATATAGAGCACATCGTGAGTCAGTATACGACATGTCAATCGGTAAGCAAGCAACCACCACCAGTACCATTACAGCCATAGAAATGGCCTCCCAAAGGCTACATATTGATTTTGCTGAGTTAGAAGGACAACAATTGTTCATTGTGATTGATAGCCATTCAAAGCTGGTTGAGGTGTTTCCAATGTGGAAAATAACAACAAGTAAAACATTGGACATTTTACGAAAATTATTTTCTTTATTTGGCCTCCCTGAAGAGATTGTTTCAGATAATGAACCACAATTTCATTCAGAAGAATTTGCACAATTCACGAGCAAAAATGGTGTGAAACATACCAAGGTTCCACCATGCCATCCTGCTTCGAATGGTGCAGCAGAGCGCACTGTACAAATTGTAAAACGTGCCCGCATAAAACAAATGTTAGATCCAAATCCAAGGAAACGACAGTTGTCATTGGATCACAAATTGCCTAATTTTTTGATATCAAAATACTCCTCATATAACTACTGGCAGAACTCCAGCAGAGTTGTTTCTCAAACGACAGCCAGGAATCAGATTCTCGTTGTTAAAGCCAAATTTGGCACAGTCTGTAGACGAGACACAATTAAGACAGAAAGTGAATCATGATAGAGGTAGAGTAAAAGAGAGAAGTGTGAAATTAAACCAGAAGGTGAGATTGAAGAACCATCACCATAAATGGTTAAAGTGGTTACCAGGAAGAGTGGTGAAGATATGTGGTCCTCGCACATATTTGGTAAAGATGTTTGATAATGGACAGGTTAGGTTTGTTCATATTGATCATATTTTACCTACAGACATGGAAGGAGTTGAAGGTGGGAATGATTCCATTATTTCTGACTCATCAGATAGTTTTGATACACCAGTAGCAAATCCTAAATCCAATGTAGTGGAAACAAATCCAGGAGAGAATCAGAATGAAAGTCTGAGTCCGAGTCAGGAAAACAAAGAGCCTGAAGTTAGAGTGAGTTCAAATGAAAATCAAGAAAATTCCGTGGAGGAAAACGTTCCTCAGGATGAGCCTCGAATGAGTTTAGAATCGAGACCATGTTTGGAAGGTTCTGTTCGAGAGCGAAGGTATCCTCTTCGAAACAGAAAACAAGTGGTAAAGTTAAATTTGTAAATAAGGAAAAAAAATAAGTTTATATCCTGTGTTATGTATAAACATGAAAGTTATGTATGATGTTTGTTCTAATAACTTCATTAAGGAGGGAGAAGTGTAATGTCTGTAAGCTTGTAATGTTTGTAGCTCCACACTGTGGATGTGGACGTATTGTGTACTGCAATTGCAGAGTTAATCATTAAACAGAAGCAGGCAGATTTCCGTAGGCTTCCGACAGAGCTGCCTGCCATGTTGGAAGCTGTGTGTGCTTGTGCTCTGTGAATATATCACAGACATTTAGGACTTTATGATTTAACCCCTCCCGGTCTCCTCATCCCCTTGGTTTTCTTGCTTTCATAAGGGCCACACAAAGATGCATCCCTTAAACAAACATATTCATTGAAACATCTAACATCTGCGCTGACATCAAAAAGAAAAGACAGGCTTTATATCCTGGTGGAACAAACTGTTTGAAAGAGTGCCTATTACAAATACTGTAATCTGTTAATGCCAGTGCAAAGTAATTGAATCTGGCCCCATCTCTCTCTTAGGTTAGGCAGAAGATCAATGCTATATACAACCTGCCACTGAAAATGGCACACAGCTCTCCAACTCTGTCCCACGACACAGCGAGGAGATGATCAATACCATGTGACGCTGTCTGCGGCTCCTTGCTGCAGCCTCGAAGGCATTAACATTTAAATTGCTCAGTCGGCATATTAAATTATGGCATTATAATGTTTTTGGAATAAAATCACAGTATTTTCCAAAATTAATTTTGCTCACTTGTCTGTATAGATCACCTACTGAGACATAACATGACGTCCACCATACTGCACAGGATCAGCAGTACAAATGAAGCTGTTCTAGATCTTCCAGAGTGAACTCACTTTCATCACACTATTTGGAGAGGCCAGATCACAGGGTATTATTTCCCAGTGACATTTGTGAAATGTAATACATGCGACAAGAGGAGGGCTGTATATGAGACATCGGGAGTCTTTTTGTGATATGATACCCTCATGATGTTGAGTTCATGAATAATTAATATACGTATAACTACTTCAAGGCTCCAGGATGGTGCACCAGTGGAAGGCAATGAGATAAGAGCAATTGCTGGCCTGGCGTACAAAGCTGATAAAAATGACGGCAACACTCTCGAGACCTAGGGGGATAAAATCCTTGACTAAGCCAATCTAAATAGAGAATTATATTCACTATCTGTAAAGTGTTACCAGTTCCTAGTATCTTGAAGTTATGATTCCTGCAACTTCTATTTTCATTGTTTTCAGTGCCAATACATTGTGATTCTTGCCATTTACATACCAAACAGTATCTCCTGCCAACAATGCACATTTTTTGAGTTATGTATCCTTTAATGCTAACCCTGTTGTAGATTTGGCTGAATGGCTCCTTTCTATTTCTATGTTTAAACATTGGTATATAGACGAGACTGTTTAAATATGGGTTTAGCCGTAGTAGGCCAATGCTGGAGTCTCACCTGACCACAAGGGGAGACAGTGCAATGTGACTAGTGCACAAGCATTACTTGATCATTTATGGAGGCATGGGTCTTCTTAGAATGGCAGGGAATACAGTGCAATGAACAACGACATCATGTAAAAGTATAACTTTGAGTGCTCAATGGCATTGTGAGATGGACAGCAAGACAGAAGGAGAGGGATGATGGATGGCACAGTAAAGGAGATTTAAGGAGGCTTTTGTGTCAGAGAATTAAAATAGCAAAGCTAAATTATGTTGCGAGAGAATTCCAGAAGGCAGTGGCAAAGTAACTGAGTGCTCCTGGCTGGCCTCCCACATTCTACCTTACGTAAATTAGAGGTAATCCAAAACTCGGCTGCCTCTCTCTTAACTCGCACCAATGCCCGCTCACCCATCACCCCTGTGCTCGCTGACCTACATTGGCTCCCAGTCAAGCAACGCCTCGTTTTCAAAATTCTCATCCTTATTTTCAACACACTCCTTAAAACATACCTCTTTGACCAAGCTTTTGGTCACCTGCACTAATTTCTACTTCTACAGCTCAGTGTCAAATTTTTATCTCATAATACTCCTGTGAAACACCTTGGGACGTTTCACTACGTTAAAGGCGCTAGATAAATACAAGCTGTTGTTGTTGTTGCTTTGCGTCCAATGGAGAAGCGAAGGTAACAAGGGGTAATCAGGCAAGCCAGTACATCCAGACTAGTATTAAATTTAGTGCAGAATGAGTCACAGCATGACCTTCCTTTGACTACTGGGGAATAGAACTAAATGACTTGAATGTCGGGGACTAAGCACGTATTTTGCCATTTTAATATCATTGGCCTCTATGGATCTTCCCTAGACATTGGGGTTGATATGTGGACAGACCAGTAAATTCACAAATGAGACTTTGTAGCAACTGCTCACAGCCATAGGTCAGTCCTGCCGCTGCTTCAAAGTTGCATTCGCAGTTGTTCTGATGTTGCCATTGGTCGTCAATTGCATCCTACAGTATACGCAGAGCAAACCCGACACAATGGGAAGCAGATCATGTTTTAACATTTCATTCTCGGAATGTGAGCATTGCTGGCCCTAGATACAACTGGGCCACTTGCTAGGCCACGTCAGAGAGTCAACCACTTTGCTGTAGACATGTAGGGCCCAAGTTTCCCCCCCCCCTGCCCCCCCCCCACCCCGCTTAGAATCGCCGACTTTGTAGAAGGAAAACCGCACCTAAAACTTACCGTGGTATTCTCCCCGCTGCTGGAACATTGCAGGCCCTTGGCATAGCGCAGCAGAAGGAATGGGGGGCAGAGCCAGGTCCCGGCGCTGAAAACAGTGCCGGGACCTTTGCACATGCGCGTTAGAGTGTGCACGCATGTCCAGTAGCTCCTCACCCCCGAATCTCTGCAGGCTGTGTGGAGGGACGCCTCTCCTAGCCCTGGCCAAATGGGCTCCCCGCCATTTGATCAAGACTGCTGTGGCTGTCCGCAAGCATTTGGAGAGGAACAGGAAGGCTAAAGATGCCAAGTTCCGTTTGATTCTTATTGAGAGCAGAATCCACAGGCTGGCTCGTTATTACAAGTCCAAGAGGGTACTTCCTCCTAACCGGAAGAATCTTCCACAGCTTCAGCACTTGCAGCCTAAGAAGTGTCTTCATTGGTTTATTGGATCTAAAAAAAATAAAATGCTCCCCCTCTTCCCCCTCCCCCTCCCTCCCCCGATGCCGCATTGAGCCTAGCCTCCCGGTGTGCGTCTACCGCCCCTAGCCCTGGCCAAATGGGTTCCCTCATCGGCGGCCTGCTGCCTTCCCTTCACATAAAAGTAGGACTTCTATTTTTTATTTGTTATTGATTGATTTATTGATTGCTTATTACTTTGGTCTTGGAGCTTTAGTTGCAGGGTTCCTTCTATTTTTTATATGTTAATTAATTGCTTATTACTTTTTGTGCTTTGTTTAGTGCTTTGTAAGTCTTGGTGCTCGGTGCAGGTCCTCTCAGCCTCCTTGTATTTTTTATGTTATTGAATGTTTATTTTTGTGCTTTGTTTAGTGTTTGGTGCTTTAAGTGTATGTATGCTTCTTTAATGTTGTTGCGAAGGTGTTTAGTGCTTTGCAAGGTCCTCTCACTTCCCTTCACTTCCCTTCCCCACCCTTCTATCTCTGGCTACCCGCGCTGATTTCTTAGCTCACCGCAAGGTTTGTCTGTGCGGACACAAGTGGCTACATACGCTGGCCTAAGTTAGTTTGGAGTAACTTTTAGCTGTCTAAACGTGCTTAAATGGCCAAAACAGGCGTAGGTGGCTGGTAACGCCCCCTTTTTGAAAAAAAAACAAAACTAAAAGAAAACCTAACCAACTCACACACTGGCGCAAATTAAATGGGCAGAATGGGGATTTTTAAGATACTCAAAAAAAATCTAGTTGCTCCAAAAGAAAACGGAGCAACTCCTGGGGAAACTTGGGCCCATAAATCAGACCGGGCAAAGACAGGAGGTTCCATTCCCTAAAGGACATTAGTAAGCTAGTTGGGTTTTTGCAACAATCCGACAGCTTCATGGTCACTATTACTGATACCAGTTTTTTATTTTCAGAGTTTTTTGAATTCAAGTGCTCAAACTTCTCATAATATTGCAGAAGCACTTTCACTGGAAGGAATGTACATGAGGATCAGATCATTAGAGAGTCCAGCACCCTTTAACTCCATCCCAATACAGAACATTAGGCGGCCGAAATTGCCCCTTTCTATAAGTCCTGAAAGCGGCGGCCACACATTGGTGCGGAATGGCCGCCGAGTCACCGTGGCGGAGCCGTGATTTTAAAAATTGCTCTTCCTCAAATTTTGGAGCGGTACCCAGGACCGCTCCGCCCATTTTTCTGCCATGGCGTGCACAAGGAGACCCCTTACTGACCGGCGGTGACCACTTCCCGAAATTCCTCCGTGTGGAATTGCCCCACAGGAGCGGCGATGCCGCCGGTCAGTGCCCCCGACAGCTTCAGTACCCTTTGTGTGGCTTGGCGGTGCGGCCGCCCTTAAAGGGGAGGTGTCGCTGCCGACGACGCCATGCTATTTTTTTTTTGTCGGCGACTGCCAGGTCCATCTGACAATTATGGTCGCGGGTTCGGCCAGGCCACCAACAGGCAACCTGGCACCCTCTCTTGAATGCCAGGCCGCTGGCCTGGCCGAAACCCTCCCTGGTGGCCCAGTGTTTGCCACTCCTCTTTAACTGATGGGGAGGGACGTTGTGACATATCAGCCCAATGATATCAGCGCAGGGCTGATGACTTCAAGCGTCGGCTCCCGTCCCCATGCCCGCCCCGCTAGTGATGGCCACTCTGCCCCGCCCCCACTTCCGCCACGATGATGAGGCCACTTCCGCCCCCACTTTAAAAAAAAAAGCACCAACACCTAAATTTCTCTGGATTGTCCACTCCATGCATTGGGGCGGACGGAACCATTCGAAAACGGTAGGTGCGATTTGTTTGGGGCAGTGGTGGTCTTACATAAAAAGCTTCAATAAAAGGAACATTTATCTTTGTTACTCTGGCTTCAGCTAGAGATACAGGTGCTGTGGTGGACAAACCTTGGCAGGACATAGACTGCACCTGTACCAGGTGGAAATTTGTCATCATCATCATAGGCAGACCCTCGGAATCGAGGAAGACTTGCTTCCACTCTTAAAATGACTCCTTGGGCCCAAGTTTCCACACGATAAAAAACGGGCGCCCCTCCGAGCTGGGCGCCCATTTTTCGCGCCTAAAACGGCGCTTAAAAAAAACCTCGCGATTCTGGAGCGTTCTGCAGCTCCTTGTCTGCCTGGCGCGGCGCCCAGGGGGGCGGAGCCTACACTCGCGCCGATTTTGTAAGTGGGAGGGGGCGGGTACTATTTAAATTAGTTTTTTTCCTGCCAGCAACGCTGCGCGTGCGCGTTGAAGCGTTCGCGCATGCTCAGTGTGAAAAAAACATTGGCACTCGCCCATTTTTGTAGTTCTTTGTAGCTGTTTAATTTTTGAACATTTTTTTAATAAAAGCACATTGCCATCAGCACATCAGCACTTGCAGCCTTCTCACTGTCTCCTCCCCCCCCCCCCCCGCGGGAAGAACGGGCGCCTCCTCCCCTCCCCGCGGGAAAGAATGGGCGCCTCTCCCCCCACCCCCCCGTGGGAAGAACGGGCGCCTCCTCTCCCCCCACCCCCCCGCCGTGGGAAGAATGGGCGCCTCAGGCTGACTGCAGCATTCTCCGTGCCTTCACACAGGTAGGAAGATGGTTTATTTAATCTTTTCTTTGCTTATAAATGTTTATTCAGGTTGGATTTATTTGTATAATGTTTGTAGAAGTATAAATAAGGATTTATTATAGAATTTAATGACTTCCCTTCCCCCTCCTCCCCCCCCCCCCCTCGTTCTGGACGCCTAATTTGTAACCTGCGCCTGATTTTTTAATGTGTAGAACAGGTTTTTTCAGTTCTACAAAAATCTTCACTTGCTCCATTCTAACTTAGTTTGGAGTACGTTTTCACTGTGGAAACTTTGAAATCAGGCGTCAGTTGCCGGACACGCCCCCTTTTGAAGAAAAAATTCTGTTCCAAAGTGGAACTGTTCTACCTGACTAGAACTGCAGAAAACAAAATGTGGAGAATTGCGATTTCTAAGATAGTCCGTTCTCTACCAGTTGCTCCTAAAAATCAGGCGCAAATCATGTGGAAACTTGGGCCCCTTAGGTGGCTGAACAGTCCAATACGAGAACCACAGTCCCTGTCACAAGTGGAGCAGATAGTAATTGAGGGAAGGGGTGGGTGGGACTAGTTTGCCGCATGCTCCTTCTACTGTCTGCGTTTGATTTCTGCGTGCTCTCAGCGATGAGACTCGAGGTGCTCAGCGCCCTCCCGGATGCACTTCCTCCACTTAGGGTGGTCTTTGGCCCAGGGACTCCCAGGTGTCAGTGGGGATGTTGCACTTTATCAGGGAGGCTTTGAGGATGTCCTAGTAACGTTTCTGCTGCCCACCTTTGGCTCGTTTGTCATGGACGAGTTCCGAGTAGAGCGCTTGCTCCAGGTGGACATTTGTACCTTGTAGGCAACTGCATCCAAAGCAGAACAAATTAACATGAGAGTGCATTCAAGTGGTAAGAGAAATAATGTGAGTAGAGCAAGTTTCATCCATCCTAGATTTTCCTTTGGCAGGTCCCCAGTTTGTACTGTACATGTTACTGACCAATAATTAATTTCAGTGAAAGAAAATACAATTCTACCTGCTAGCTGTTGATATTCTCGGGTCAGACAGCAGGCCCTCCAGTTTATGTCATTTAAATCAGATCTTTCATGTGGCATATTTTGATGGTAAAAAAGTATTTCAGCAAAGTTGCTTTTGTTCCCATTAAATTCTGGAAAATATCATTACTTTGTATTATAAAACAGCTCGAGGTCACTTGCTGCAATAAACCTTTGGTGAAAAAGCCTTGTCTCCATTTCGAGTTGCCAGAACATATAGTTGTCAAACTGTCACACTGATTTCCCTCAGAGTCAGCGTGCAGCAGCAACAAACCCTATTCCCTGGCAAGAAACAGCCCAGTATTCTCAAGAATAGCCCTGAGTAACTTAAAGACAGTAATTCCAATTCATCTTGGGATGAGGTGACATTCGTAATCTCTGTTCAAACTTTACTCTTCGGAGCCGTCATTCCGTCTGGCTCCTCAAAGGGAAGTCACTCACTCACAGTTAGTTGCTCTGTATTTTGCGAGCTGGTGCAGGAGGGCGACGGCAGCAAAGTGGGCGACTGGATTGGACGTCATCAACATCCAGGTCAGTGATTGGAGCGTGGGCAGGTACAGCAGGAGTGGCGAGTGATCATGGAGCGACATGATCGGGGCCCAGGAGAGCCATGAGTTCAGGGCCCAGAAGAGGCATGGGGCCCAGAGGCAGCACAGGCTAGCCCACACAGTGACATGTGTGCGCACTAGGTCCATGCAGCAGAGCTGGTCTCCAATCGTCTTGGTTAATCCTTGCCACTGGACCAATACCTAGCTCTGTCAAGCCCATGTGGTGGCTGGTGTGCAACGGTCACCACACGTTAAAAAAATTCACGCACAGGCATCTTCCACCATTCCAGATGTAGTTCAGGATCTGGAATATTACGTCCCTCATTGAAACACCTGCGAACTCATCCCTTTTTTGGCATGAAAGCAAGTCATCCTCGATACGAGGGACTGCCTATGATGATGATGATTTTGCTTTTGTGCATTCTTGTACTCATCAAGTGCTGGGAATGGAATTATACACTTACTGTCAGCATGAAGCACTTCACAGCCAGGCCCAGAACCGGTCAGCTATAATAGAGAATTCAATGTGACAATATGACTTAACCCCCAACTTCAAAGTAATTCACCATTGGATAGCTCTTCCTGTTCCATTTCTCAAATCAGGAACGCTTCGGGCATCCTGCTAAGATTGGAATGTTCTGGTCTCTGTGCTTGTGCCCATTAGGAAGCTGATTGAAACTGCTCATTGATTTATGAACCTTATGGAGGAACACTGCTGTGGGGCGAAGTATTTAGACTGAAAGCACTTCTCGCCTCTTCCCCCTCCCGCTCCAAAATAAAACCTTGGCACTGTGATCAAGTCAGCCGCATCATAGGATACATCCCTATTATTAATCTGCTTTCTCCCCCACCGACACAGACCCTCAGCTCTCTGCATTCACCTGTGAGATCCTCCAATGGTGCCACATCAGCAAGTGGCTGTAGGAGAGATCCCACAGCTTGGTTCCTGGATTAGATGTTAACCAGGAGTCCCTAGTCAGTACTGGGCAGTGATAAACAGCATTACAAGTAGGATTATCTCCTACCCAATAGGTTTTGAATGATCTGAAGAGTACTTTTGTAATGAAAGTGTTCCCCATGGTAAAATTCTACTTTTAATAACAAAAGAAGGAAAAAGCTGAACTCATTTCCCTGACTCTGACCTGAATTTAAATCAAACTGGTGAAAGTACACAGCTATGCTCCTTTAGAGAGCTGTGGAAGCTGGGACATTAAATAAATTTAAGACAGAAATAGACAGTTTCTTAAATGATCAGGGGTTAAAGGGTTATGGGGAGCGGGCAGGAAAGTGGAGCTGAGTCCATGATCAAATCAGCCATGATCTTATTGAATGGCGGAGCAGGCTCAAGGGGTCGTAAGGCCTCCTCCTTTTCCTATTTCTTATGTTCTTATGTTCATCACTGAAATACCTCTTTCATTTTTGAAAAGACTACTTCAATTGTACATTCGAATGTAATAATGATTCAACACAAGGTCTGGTTGAATTTCTGAAGATATCAAGTAATATTTCAGACACTGAACTCTCCCAATGGATCAGTTATTAAGTGTGAGACTGTGCCATAAATCCTAGGAAAATCCCAAATTTGATTTGTGCTGTGTTGAATTAGTTGATCTCAGTGGGTTTGGTATCAGCACTCAGTAAATGTGAACCTTATTTACGTGCATTGTTGTCTATATGCTTTAAGTTGCTGTTGTAATGCAGATTATGTGGAACTGATAAATTAGACCCACTGGGACTATTTTCTTTAGCTAGCGGTGTATGTGTAACATTTTCACTTGCATAAGGTTACCTTTTTTAGTGTGCTATCCTGTAAAGTATATTCAATTCATTCATACAATTGTAGCTACTCAGCAGTTCAGTGACTTTTAAAATGTAAACTGCCCATGAACAAAAAAGTAGTGCTCAGAGGAGTTTTTAGTACGCCCAGCTTCAATTCAGAGGGAAATTTGAGTAGGTGTGCGACAATATGCCTCAGAACCCCAAGGCTATGGAGGAAAAGTATTAGAAAGGTTCCTATTCCTGATCACTCTCCAGTGACTTCTGCTGGATGTACATGTATATGAATGTTGGGTAAGAAAGAACATGAATTTATATAGCGTCTTTCACAACCTCAAAGCGCTTCACAGCCAAATAAGTATTTTTGAGTTGGAATTTAGGGAAACATGGCAGTCAATTTGCGCACAGCAAGGGCCCATAAACAGCATCGAGATAAAGACCACATAATCAATAGTTTCATCAATGTAGAAACATAATATTCCTAACCTGCCTGGGTAAAGTAACCAGGAAATTCAAAGAGCTCCTTGCCTCTTTAAAATGTTTCTGTGAAGGAACGACACGGGCTGTCTGACACAGCTGACACCTGGATCAAGATAAGGCAAGACAGGATCAGGCTTGATTGTGATGCCATTCTGATGCTGGCTGTCCAGGTACACTTGTAGAGAATTGTTGCTTGAACAAGGGACACACTCAGTGCCCATAGAACTGTACGGCAGCAACAACAACAACTTGTATTGATATAGTGTCTTTAACAAAGTAAAATCTCCCAAGGTGCTTCACAGGAACGTTATAAAAGAAAATTTGACACCAAGTCACATAAGGAGATATTAGGGTAGATGACCAAAAGCTTGGTCAAAAAGGTAGGCTTTAAGGAGCGTCTTAAAGGAGAAAAGAGAGGTAGAGAGGTTTAGGGAGGGAATTCCAGAGCTTCGGGCCTTGGCAACTGAAGGCACAGCCACCAATGGTGGAGCGATTAAAATTGGGGATGTTCAAGAGGCCAGAATTAGAGGAGTGCAGATACCTCGGGGGGTTGTGGGGCTGAAGCAAATTACAGAGATAGGGAGGGGTGAGGGTATGGAGGGATTTGAAAACAAGGATGAGAATTTTAAAATTGAGTCGTTATTAACCAGGAGCCAATGTAGGTCAGTGAGCACAGCGGTAATGGACAACACCTCACTGGCAAGAGCAGAGAAAAATAATTACCCATTATACAAGAAGCAAATTTGCATTAATTCAGTCAGATGTGGACCATATTGAAATAACTTGCGGAAAACTAAATTCTATTTGAAAAATTATTGAACTACTTTGGAAAGTGTATATTGGAGTTTTATTGTATACACACATTACTGTTGTTTCTTTTTAACTTTTAATTTGAAAATGAAATCATTCCCGCTGCCTTTAAATGCAGGGACTGACTATTTGTACTGCACTTTTACTGTCCTTCTGCACCCGCGTCTGCTGGAGACTCCGCCCCGATACCTCCCGCCCAAAACCGGAACTGGAACTGGGGCCCTGCAATCAGTCCGGCCATGTTGTTTCTCCATGGGGTGTTCGACCAGGCCTGCTCCTCCACGGGCCTGCTCCTCCTCCCTGGGCCTGCTCCTCCTTCCCGGGCCTACTCCTCCTTCCCGGGCCTACTCCTCCTCCCCGGGCCTGTTCCTCCTCCCCGGGCCTAATCCTCCTCCCCGGGCCTAATCCTCCTCCACGGGCCTGCTCCTCCTCCCCGAGCCTACTCCTCCTCCCCGTGCCTACTCCTCCCCGGGCCTACTCCTCCTCCCCGGGCCTGCTCCTCCCCGGGCCTGCTACTCCTCCCCGGGCTTGCTCCTCTGACCGATCGCAACCAGGCCTCCCACTGAGCGGCGGTAGTGGGCAGCCGGGAGAGAGAGAGAGTCTGGGGGCCGGGGGTGGGAGAGAGTGAGAGAGCCTGGGGACCGGGTGGGGCGGGGGGTAAGAGAGAGCTTGGGGAGGGGCAGCAGAGAGAGAGAGCCTTGGCAGGGGGGGAAGAGAGAGATAGCTTGGGGGGAGGGGGAGATAGAGAGCCTGGGGGGAGGGTGGGGTTAGAAAAAGAGAGAGAGCCTGAGGGGGAAGAGAGAAAGAGCCTGGGGGGAGTGGGGGGAGGAGAGAGCTTGGGCGGGGGGGGGGGGGTGGTGGTGGCAGAGCGAGCGATAGAGAGATTGGGGGGGGGAGAGAGATGGAGCTTGGGGGCAGGGGGAGATAGAGAGCCTGAGTGCAGCGACGGGGAGGGGGGGGAGAGAGAGAGAGAGCCTGGGAGCAGTGTGGGGAGGAGAGAGAGAGCTTTGGGGGTTGGAGAGAGAGCCTGGGGGGAGACAGAGGTAGCCTGGGAGGGAGAGAGGGAGAGAATTTTTGGGGGGGGGTGGTAGGGGGAAAGAGAGAGCCTGGGTGGGGGGGGGGTAGAGAGCATAAGAGAGAGGGAGCCGGGGTGGGGGGGAGGGGGAGAGAGAGAGAGAATCTGGGGGGGTGGTGGAGGGAGTGAGAGAGAGAGAGAGAGAGTGCCTGGGGGGTCGGGGGGGGGTCGAGAGAAAGAGCTTGACGGGGTGGGGGGATGGGGGAGAGAGAGAGAGCCTGGGGGGGTCGAGAGAGAGAAAGCCTCGGAGGGGGGTGGTGAGGGGAGAGACGGTGTGGGAGGGTGAAGAGAGAGACATGGGGGGGGGAGATTGGAGGGGAAAGTGGTTCTTTGAACCCCCTTTACACCCACACCCAATTTCCCGGAAAGCTCAGTGTGTGTGTTACATGGGACATTGTTGGAGTGGATGAAATCAAGAAGTCACAATACTCAATTTTCACTTCATACCCGATAAACCTGTTAACAATCCGCACACAACGCCCCATCTATGGCGCTTGGGTAAGGGTCTTCGGCTGGGGGAGGGATGCACTTGCGCTGGGGTAAGGGACTTCGGCTGGAACTTGGTGGCTTTTGGGGAAATCTATCCTCGGTGGATTCTGAAGTCAAAATGGATCAAGTTACAAATTGCGAAGTCAGTCAGAACTTGGGCTGGGCGGTTCCAATTACACAGAAAATTCAGGGTGAGGCTTATCCTCCAAAGGGGACCAATCAGCAATAGGTGCAGTGAAATTGGAGAGCCAATCAGAGACAAGGCAGCCATTTTGGCAGTACAAATAGACGCACCCTGAAATGAAAAGTAACTCGCCTCTGTGCTGATTTGTCGGGAATCAGATCGCAGTGGTGGTTGTTTTGACAATGTTGGCTATTTGGAACACCAGTAACGTGAAATAAACACAGAGGAGAAAGGAAGCAAAAACAAAAATTAACTAAAACAACTTGTAATCTTCTAATGAAGTTTGACACGGTGTTAATTATATGAGCCACACCAGAGGAAGGGGACACTAGAATAGGCTGACTGCTGGATTAAGGTTCATGCTGACAGGAACGCTGATCAAACACAATTGGGGCGTTTCATTTCTTGCTATCTTTCATCCATGGAAGGGATAATTACCGTGTTACATAGCGCTGGCCCTGTAGGTGTTCGGCAAAATGAAATCGGACCGTGAGATGCACAAATTCATTAGTTTAATGAATGGAAACATCTGCAGTCCAGCGGATAATATAATGAAATCGTAAGGAAAAAAAACAACTGTTTCATCACTGAAGAGGCTCCTCAGACATTAGTAATCAGACGAGGTAGGAAGGCACTGTACATTAGCCTGGAAACATTATAGAGAATCCAGCACAGGTAATATCGGTTTGGAATCTGCAGATGTGAAGGCAGAAATAAACATTTTAACGGAGTTTTGTTTTTAACTATTGTTCAGTTCACTGGTTTTATTGGGGTATTATTCAGTAATGGAAAATAACATAATTGCAGTAATTTGTTCAATAAAAAATTGCCTCTAACTGTAACCCGGAACATGGAAATAACTGGTTGATTTACTTAATCTGCCAAAAAACACTATTTTAAGTTAAAAAGGAGAGCAGGCTGGTTAGCTAGCTGGAAAACTGACTTAAGAATGAAACCCAGGAGGAAGAGGCTTGGGTGGACTTGGGAACAGTCTTGAAGTCCCACAAGAGTCTGTTCCCCATTGTTAAACTGTAATGCAACATGGAGCAGGGGGTGAAGGAAAGTACTTGTAATAACAACGCAAAGAAGAAAAAGACTTGCATTGATATAGTGCCTGACCGTAATCTCAGAAATGTCTCAGTGCTTCACATACAATAACTTCATTTATGTGGGCAAACATGGTATTCATTTTGCACACAGTATGATTGCACAAATATCAATCAGATGAGTTTTGGTGACATTGGTTAGTGGAAGAACGTTGGTCGGCAGAACTTGTTGCTCTTCTGTGAATAGACCTCAAAATGACTCCACCACTG